>NC_072439.2:87548333-88284166 GCF_028878055.3 Symphalangus syndactylus
TAAATACCTAAAGAAGAAAGAGCTTCAAAAGTGAGGACACTTTTTTATTTTTATTTTATTTATTTATTTTTGAGATGGAGTTTTGCACTGTCACCTGGGCTGGAGTGCAATGGCGCGATCTCGGCTCACTGAATTCTCTGCCTCCTGGGTTCAAGTGATTCTTCTGCTTCACCTCCTGAGTAGCTGGGATTACAGGCACACACCACCACACCCAGCTTTTTTTTCTTTCTTTTTTTTTTTTTTTTTTGTATTTTTAGTAGAGACGAGATTTCACTAAGTTGACCATGATGGTCTTGAACTCCTGACCTCATGATCCACCCACCTTGGCCTCCCAAAGTGCTAGTATTACAGGCGTGAGCCACTGCGCCCAGCCAAATGAGGAGACTTTTTCTTAAAAAAAAAAATATATATATATAAGGCTTTTAGTACATATATTAGTCAGGCTCCTGGTAGGAAACAGATGGCTAACTTAATCAGGGTGATTAAAAATCTCGTAGAGGTACAGTTGGTCTTCTGTGTCCTTGGATTAACCAGCCATGGATTGAAAATATTCAGAAAACAATAAAAATAACAATATAACAACAAATAATAATAGAAATAGGTCAGGTGAGGTGCCTCACATCTGTAATCCCAGGACTTTGGACAGCTGAGGTAGGAGGATTGCTTGAGACCAGGAGATTGAGACCAGCAACAAAGTGAGACCCTTTCTCTACAAAAAAAAAAGAAAAAAGTTAGCTGGGCTTGGCTTTGCATACCAGTAGTCCCGGTTATCTGGTGGGCTGAGGCAGGAGTATCACTTGAGCCCACAAGTTCTAGGATCACACCACTGCATTCCAGCCTGGGCAACAGAATAAGACACCATTTAAAAAATTAAAAATAAAAAAAGATGCAAATTTTTAAAACAATTTAACAACTATTTACATAGTATTTACTGTGTATTAGGTGTTATAAGTAATCTAGAGATAATTTAAAGTATATGGGATCACTTTGGGAGGACTCACTTGAGGCCAGGAGTTTGAGACCAGCCTGGCCAACATGGAGAAACCCTGTCTCTACTAAAAATACAACAATGGCCGGGCGCAGTGGCTCATGCCTATAATCCCAGCACTTTGGGAGGCCGAGGCAGGTGGATCATGAGGTCAGGAGATTGAGACCATCCTGGCCAACATGGTGAAACCTCGTCTCTACTAAAACACGAAAAATTAGCCAGGCATGGTAGCCCGTGCCTGTAGTCCCAGCTACTCAGGAGGCTGAGGCAGGGGGATCGTTTGAACCTGGAAGGCGGAGGTTGCAGTGAGTGGAGATTACACCACTGCACTCCAGCCTAGCAACAGAGCAAGACTCCATCTCAAAAAAAAAAATACGCCGGGCGCGGTGGCTCACGCTTGTAATCCCAGCACTTTGGGAGGCCGAGGCGGGCGGATCACGAGGTCAGGAGATCGAGACCACGGTGAAACCCCGTCTCTACTAAAAATACAAAAAATTAGCTGGGCGTGGTGGCGGGCGCCTGTAGTCCCAACTACTCGGAGAGGCTGAGGCAGGAGAATGGCGTGAACCCGGGAGGCGGAGCTTGCAGTGAGCCGAGATTGCGCCACTGCACTCCAGCCTGGGCGACAGAGCGAGACTCTGTCTCAAAAAAAAAAAAAAAATACAAAATTAGCCAGGCATGGTGTTGCACCCCTGTAATCCCAACTACTCAGGAGGCTGAGGCATAAGAATCACTTAAACCCAGGAGGCAGAGGTTGCAGTGAGCCAAGATTGCGCTACTGCACTCCAGCCTGGGCAACAGAGCGAGACTCTGTCTCAAAAAAAAAGAAAAAGTGAGAGGATGTGTGTAGGTTATATGCAAATGCTATACCATTTTATGTAAGGAGCTTGAGCATCCATGAATTTTGGTATCTTCATGGAGGTCTTGGGATACCAAAGAGGATACTGAAAGACAACTGTACTGTTTAGAAGTGTGGGTGGGCTTAAGGGACATAAACATGGGTTGGTGAAGCACCCTGCCACTAGAGCCACAGGGAGCAGTTTCTACTCCTTGGCCTAAAGGGTGACAAGAAGTACAGCTTAATGGAACAAAAAAAGCTATGGAAGAGGACTACCCAATAGAAATCATGGACTTGAGTAGAACGTAAGTCACTACTTAGTGCAGCATGACAGGTTGGGAACTGCAGAATAAACATCTTACTCTCCTCCCATTCCTGTCAGGGGCCTCTAATGTTTAAACTGAAGCAGAGGTGGAGAGCAAGGAAGCCCATTGGTGCCGTTTATAATGAGCAGCCTCCAGAAACAGTAGGGCAGGGAGGGGTAGAGAGTGGATTTGTAGGGGCACATGGAAGAAATCCAAGCAGTACTATAATGCATTTAAATATATAAATGTACAGCATAATAAAACAAAAAACAGTGGAGAAGATCAGGTGTGGTGGCTCACACCTGTAATTCCAGCACTTTGGGAGGCCGAGGTGGGCAGATCACCTGACCTCAGGTCTCACCTGGCCAGCATAGTGAAACTCCGTCTCTACTAAAAATACAAAAATTAGCCAGGCATGGTGGTGCATGTCTATACTCCCAGCTACTTGGGAGACTGAGGCACAAGAATCACTTGAATCTGGGAGGCGGAGGTTGCAATGAGCTGAGATCGTGTCACTGCACTCCGGCCTGGGTGACAGCAAGACTAAGTCTCAAAAGCGAAAAAGCAACTTTTGTCAATGAATCTATGGTCTAAGCGCACATGAGTCAATTATAACAAAGATGGAAAGGTGGTACATGCCTGAGGAGAGATTGGAGACACTCCCAGTGAGGAAAACCAACAGATTCTCTGGAAATGGTGACTTTTGAGCTAGGGATCTAACTTATATCATCATATAGCAGCTGGGTGATGGATACTGGTCTATTCTGATGCAATAAAACATCTGTAGGAGAACTGAAGAAATGCCTCAAACCTCATGGTTTCCATTGTCCTGCTTCCTGTGGATATGCCTTTTCACATTTTTAGGGTTTTTATTGTTATAATTTTTCCAATCTATATTTTATATTGATGTCCTCAAGATGGAATGACTGATTTTGTACTATGCCCCTGGTATAGTGTTAAGGACTTCAGATGCATGAGCTCAAACAAATATGGGGTTGATCTTATTATACCCATTTTACAGAAAAACTGTGGTTTGGAGATAAGTAACTTACCCAAGGACAAATAACTAGATCGAAATCACAATATAGGTTTGACTTAACAGCTCCTCTTTACCAGCATTCTAAATTGCTTCTCAGTGTAGGGATTTCTGGCCAGATGTGGTGGCTCATGGCTGTAATCTCAGCACTTTGGGAGGCCGAGACAGCAGGATCATTTCAGCCCTAGGAATTCGAGACCAGACTGGGCTACATAGCGAGAATTTGTCACTACAAAAAAATTTTAAAAATTAGCCAGGTGCAGTGGTGTGCACCTGTAGCCTCAGCTACTCAGGAGGCTGAGGTGGAAGGATCACTTGAGCCTGGAAGGTTGAGGCTGCAGTGAGCAGTGATTGTGCCACTGCACTCCATCCTGGGTGCCAACCAGTCTCAAAAAATAAAAACAAAAATCGGATACAATTCCCAGGTTGCTTTATTAAGGTGCAAATAAGTCCATTTCTTCCTATTCAGTTTTTAACTCTTCTTCTCTCAGGGAATGGTTGAGCTAACACAATGAAACCTTGGTTGTGCCTTGTCTAGTTATATCCCCTGGATTTCATATACCAACCCCTACCAAGAAAGAGTAGTTTAGAAACTTCAATATGCAGGCCGGGTGCGGTGGCTCACGGCTGTAATCCCAGCACTTTGGGAGGCCAAGGCAGGTGGATCACTTGAGATCAAGAGTTCTAGACCAGCCTGACCAACATGGAGAAACCCTGTCTCTACCAAAAATACAAAATTAGCTGGGCGTGGTGGCACACGTCTATAATCCCAGCTACTTGGGAGGCTGAGGCAGGAGAATCACTTGAACCTGGGAGACGGAGGTTGTAGTAAGCCAAGATCACGCCATTGCACTCCAGCCTGGGCAACAACAGTGAAACTCTGTCTCAAAAAAAAAAACAAAAAAAAAAACAAAAAAAACCAACAACAACTCATATTCCAGGGTCCCGCTCCTGGGGTCGTCTAGACTTAAGGAACCCAGAAGTCTGTGGTTTTTTTTTTGTTTTTTTTTGTTTTTGTTTTTGTTTTTTTTTTTTTGAGACGGAGTCTCGCTCTGTCGCCCAGGCTGGAGTGCAGTGGCGCAATCTCGGCTCACTGCAAGCTCCACCTCCCGGGGTTCACGCCATTCTCCTGCCTCAGCCTCTCCGAGTAGCTGGGACTACAGGCGCCCGCCACCACGCCCGGCTAATTTTTTTTTTGTATTTTTAGTAGAGACGGGGTTTCACCGTGGTCTCGATCTCCTGACCTCATGATCCACCCGCCTCGGCCTCCCAAAGTGCTGGGATTACAAGCGTGAGCCACCGTGCCCGGCCAGAAGTCTGTGTTTTTACTCGTGCCCCACACAATCCTGGCAGGTGATTCACAGACCATATATGAGAAGTTATAGTGGAACCAAGTGTACCCAGATTTGCTAAACATTGAGCGTTGGAGAGTGGGGACAGAAAGGAAACTTGGGTTTGGGTTGTAAGCTGACTCGTGGAACGTACAGCCCATCTTTTCCTCATGGGTACTCTGGGCTTAAACTGTGAGGAATTTTACAGCATCTCAGACCAGAGACGACTTTGTGGTGGGCCTTAGAGAATGATCAAGGCAACATGTTCTAAGGTCTTGATGGCAGAAGCACCAGAAGCCTATTGTTTTATAATTACATGTCTATTATTGGTACAGTGGCTTGTCAAACTCGGCATGTAAGTAAACACCCCCCCCACCCACAGACCATGGGAGTTTAATCTTTAGTTTGTGGCTTCTAATTTATACTGTACTTGACTTCCCTGACGTTCTACCCCTTCTCCATGTTTCTTGTCTCCTCCCATTGTACACTGCTCCTCTGAGAAAGGAAGACATAGTGGAAAGTGCTGTAATGAAGCCAGCAGTCCTAACATTAAGTTCTCTTTCACTTACTAGCTGTGTGACTTTAGTAAAGTTACTTAGCCTGTCTGAGCCTTGATTCTCTTTTGTAAAAGGAGAATAATACCTACCTCATAAAATTGCTATAAGAGTTGGAAATGCCAGATGGGGCACAGTGGCTCATGCCTATAATCCTAGCACTTTGGGAGGCCAAGGCAGGAGGATTGCTTGAAGCCAGGAGTTCAAGACCATCCTAAGCAAAAAAGCAAGATGCTGTCTCTAAAAAGAGAGGTGCTTTATGTCAAGTACCTGGCACAAGACTTGTCACTCACTAGGTGGCAGATGGGGATATCACTGTCCTACTGCAGACTGGGGCTTTCCCTCCTCCTGCTGAGGTTCTTGACTCAGCACTTCAGCATTGCTACAATGGGAGTTGCTCTCTTGGCAATTACTTGAAAGTTTCTAGACAAAGTTGGAAAGGACTTTAGCAGTCATCTGGTCCATCTGGCCCAGTGGATGCAGGAGATCCTGGCACAGGCCTCATGACAGATGGGCACCCCAACTCTGCCCGTACCAATGGAGAGCTCCCTCCTGAAGCTGACTGTCATTGGAAGATTGGTTGATTGGAAGAAAGCTTTTCCTTGAATTGAGCTGAAATCATTTCCCCACAAATTATAGACTCAAAACCAGTTAGAGCTAAAAGACATCTTCAAGATCTTCAAACCCACCCACTGATTTTATGAATGAGGACTCTGAGGCTCAGGGAAGCAGGGTGAGGTGCTGTTCATGCAGAGCTAAGCAGACCAGTGTCTCCTTCAATGTCACTGATTCACATGGCCTCTCAGTTCTTACAGTGTCTCCCCCACCCACATTCCCTCAACTTTCCTCCCATGAACCAGGATCCACTCTTCACCCCTCTGATTACCCACCCTTGCATATGCAAGTTTGTGATGCCAAGAACTAAGCATAATTCTTACTGTGATCTGGCCCTAGCAGAGCAAAATGGGACTATTTGAGAGTTAGAGCTGGGGCAAGATAGGAATTAGACCTGGAAAGGTCAAGAACTTAAAGTACACAAAAGCAGCAGGTTAGTCAGGCTCAGTGGCTCACGCCTGTAATCCCAGCACTTTGAGAGGCCAATGGGGGAAGATCACCTGAGGTCAAGAATTTGAGACCAGCCTGGCCAACATGGTGAAACCCCAATTCTACTAAAAATACAAAAATTAGCAGGGTGTGGTGGCGGCCACCTGTAATCTCAGCTACGTGGGAGGCTGAGGCAGGAGAATCTCTTGAACCCAGGAGACAGAGGTTGCCATGAGCTGAGATCACACCATTGCACTCCAGCCTGGATGACAAGAGTGAGACTCCATCTCAACAGAAAAAAAAAAAAAAAAAAAGCAGCATGTTCCTTATAGAAATCTGGGTGGTTGTTGTTGTTTAGTTGTATCCAGCTCCTCCTCACTGACCTCTTAGAATTTGTTGTAGACACTTTTGAAACATCTCTAACAGGCCCAAGGAAGGTACTCAGTGAAATTTGCTAAATTAACATAAATTTAATTTTAACTTTTTTTCTAACGAATTTAAGAGGAGGAGGTGGAGATAGAAGAAAGTGTCAAAGAAGAAATTGACCTGTTGTCTCAGAACCAGTTGTAAATTTGTAATTTTGCCTAAATGAAGAGTGGGACCTCACACATGATTTTAAAATAAACCCAAGAAAATTTCCATAAGTCTAGTATTGGCATTTTCTGGAAATGTTAATAGAGATCACACAATAAAGAATTGCCTGGTCTAAGATACAATAAAAATTGTGAGACCTTTTGTTCAAAGCCATTCAGATAAATTATCTCGGAGATTCTCACATTTCTGAAAGGAGGAAGGAGGGGACATGGCTGAGAAGAGTGCCATATTATTCAACTGAACAATCCTCAGGGAAGGTATGTGTTTTATGAAATTGCTGTCACTGTCAACATATTTAACAAGATGGCACTGCCTCAGTAATTTTTTAAGACCAATATTACATCCGGTTATTGGGTTTTGAGACTTTCTAATAGTTGGCATTATTAGAATGGAGAGACTAAATGTTAGTTTTAATAGGAGTTATCCATGTATCTATCCCAGGTACATCTGGTGTGGTTTTTTTTAATTTATCTGTAATTTGTTTCATTTTTAGACAAATTAGATATATACTCTCCTAGATAAAAATTTATAAAAATCTCATTCCTTTATATGAAAGACATCTTTAGCCCTCACACCAGAAGTGATCTCAGAAGCAGCTGATCTGATTAGCTAATTCTTGCCAAAAGAACAACCAAATAAGTACCACACCAAAAGTAAAATTGTTGTTTTTGTCAGAAGTTTTCCATTATTCAAATAGGCAATTTTAAATAACACACATTCAGCTGTTACAAGCAGTGTGTGGGGGGGAGGGTAAGGGGAGTGTTGGTGCTATTTCAAAAAGAACAAGAGCTATTAGGAGCCCTCACGAGGTCAAGGAAAGAAACCAGTTGCTACTCCTGTAGCGCACTCCAAGAGAGACCGTCCTGAGCTCAAGCTAGACTAAAAGACTAAATGTAGGCTGGGCATGGTGGCTCACGCCTGTAATCCTAGCACTAAGGCTGAGGCGGGCAGATCACTTGAGATCAGGAGTTCGAGACCAGCCTGGCCAACATGGTGAAACCCCGTCTCTACTAAAAATACAAAAATTAGTCGGGTGTGGTGGCGAATGCCTGTAGTCCCAGCTACTTGGGAGGCTGAGATAGGAGAATCACTTGAACACGGGAGGCGGAGTTTGCAGTGAGCCAAAATTGCACCATTGCACTCCAGCCTGAGCAACAAGAGCAAAACTCTGTCTCAGACACACACACACTGCTTGTAACAGCTGAATGTGTTAATTAAATTGCCTATTTAAATAATAGGGAAAAATCTTGTTGATTTCTTAAATAGTATTTATCTTGTAGGTGAAGCCTTTTTTCTGTGATAACGCATCATCAAATTAATAATGGAAGTTAGTGGGAAATGATTCAGTTTTAAAATTAGCATTATTCCCAACTGTTTAGACTTTTTATTATGTCTGTCTTTTCTGAGAGAAGGAGGAGATGTAGAGATGGGTAATCTACAAGGTCTATGATGCTATTCAATTCAGCACTTCTCTGATCTTTAAAAAATCCAGCAGTAAGGAATTTTGATAGTCCAACTCAGTTACTGCTAAAAGCTATTGCCAAAAACAAAAGGAACAAAGAATGGTGACAAAGATTCTGCTTTTGATAACAGACTAAAGCAGGCTGTCTGAGGTAAGTTATTAACTCATATCAGAAACAAAAGAATAGCACAGCTTTAGAAATAGAAAACCTGGATTCTGGTCCTCACTGCTGCTTTTCTTCTTTTTTTTTTTTTTTTGAGATGGAGTCTTGCTCTGTCACCCAGGCAGGCTGGAGTGCAGTGGCGCGATCTCAGCTCACTGCAAGCTCTGCCTCCCAGGTTCACGCCATTCTCCTGCCTCAGCCTCCCGAGTAGCTGCGACTACAGGCACCTACCACCACACCCAGCTAATTTTTTGTATTTTTAGTAGAGACAGGGTTTCAACATGTTAGCCAGGATGGTCTCGATCTCCTGACCTTGTGATCCACCCACCTCAGCCTCCCAAAGTGCTGGGATTACAGGCGTGAGCCACGGCGCCCGGCTCTCACTTCTTTACCCTATGGCCTTGGGGTAATTTGTTTAATCTCTGTGCCGAAATCACTTGCTGCAGGCAAAGTGCTGGATCTGATAATCTTTTGGGGGTGTCTTTTAGTGGTAAGATCTATTATCAGAATTCTTCTTGGGAAAGTAGCTGTCTTTGTTTCAGGAAATACCATGATAAACCCCGAGGGCATAAGAACTGGCTGGGGCTCAGGAACCAAAAAAAGGCCGAAAGGCTGCACTTGTAGAAGCAGGAAATTAATTTTTCTTGGGGTCAGAGGTGGGGGAAGGTGTTCCCTATAGGGTGGAGGAGTGAGGGGAGGGGAAGGGAGGGCTAGAAAATTGTTGGGCTAAGGGCCCTGCATGAAATAAAGATCAGTGAGAAACCTCCAGTACGGAATGATCAAAAGGACTCTTGAGAACAAGAAAGCCTAAAATGCAATTTTACGTGGTTTGTTGTGTAATGGGCAATGTGACCCTTCCCCGTGACCCCTACATCTTAGTGAACTTGAATACACTAACGTTCTGTTTCAGTGGGGGTTTACTGAAAGAGGAGTAAGGAACCATATGGACACACTGCAAAACGAACACAGCCTCAGAAAAGCTGGAGCCAGGGGACAGAGAGGCCCTCCTCAACGCAGGCTCTCCTGAATCAGCAGAGGGCTTGGTAGGGTTTCCAATCAGACATGAAGGGTCCTGGGGAGCCCGGCTGCTATTTGGATTGCCCCAGTGATGGAGGGTCTGCAGGCTGCCTGCCCTCTGAGCCCCTCTGCTAGCTTCCTTTTCCAGGTTTTTGTCCTTTTCACATTAGTGACAATTTAAGGGGTGACTTCAGAGTCTGCTAGGATAACCTCTAGCTCCACTATTTTGGTTTAAACATAAAGCATTTTCCTTTCATATTGTTTTGCCCCTCAATGGGTTTCTGGAACCCCTTCATATTGTTTTTAAATCATTTTCTAGTTTTAGCACATTTTGTCATTTTTGTTTCTTCTTTTCTTTTTTGAGACAGGGTCTCACTCTTGCTCAGGCTGGAGTGCAGTGGTGCAATCTCTGTTCACTGCAACCTCTGCTTCCCAGGTTCAAGTGATTCTCATGCCTCAGCCTCCCAAGTAGCTGGGAATACAGGCGCCCGCCATCACACTCAGCTAATTTTTGTATTTTTAGTAGAGACAAGGTTTCACTATGTTGGCCAGGCTGCTCTCGAACTCCTGGCCAAAGTGTTGGGATTACAGCATGAGCCACCATGTCGCCACTTTTCCTCTTTTTTGGGGGGTTGGGGGGGTGGGTGGTCTCGCTCTGTCACCAGGTTGGAGTGCAATGGCGCGATCTTGGTTCAAGGCAATCTCTGCCTCCTGGGTTCAAGTGATTCTCCTGCCTCAGCCTCCTGAGTAGCTGGGAGTACAGGCGCCCGCCATCATACCCGGCTAATTTTTAGTAGAGATGGGGTTTCACCACCTTGATCTCCTGACCTCATCATCCACCCGCCTCGGCCTCCCAAAGTGCTGGGATTACAGGCATGAGTCACTGCGCCCAGCCTCCTCTTTTTATTAGAAGTAAATCGATAGAGATTCTGGTTTTTTTCCTCTTGTTAGAAGTGAATTAGCAGATTCTGGCTTATTTCCTACTCCTCTTTTTCATTCGTCATTCAGATTTTTCTTTGCTTGGAACTCTCATGGTTACTTCAAGGGCTCCTTTAGGAAACATTTGTAGTTTACTTTCTGTAAGCATTATTGGATATGACATCAATTTTTAGCATATTTGATGAGTTAGATCATCTTTCATATCGAAAAGTTGTATTGCTTCTTTCAACTTCAATTTTTAAAATAAATTTATCTTTACATATTCCCCATTCAATTCTATGAGAGTTTCACTTTTCTCACCCTAAGTGAAAATAATCACTTTGGAGTTCCAAATAAAAGCATTAACAACACCACCTAGGGCCAGACGTGGTGGCTCATGCCTGTAATCCCAGCACTTTGGGAGGCCGAGGTGGGAGGATCACTTGAGGTCAGGAGTTTGAAGCCAGCCTGGCCAACATGGTGAAACTCCGTCTCTACCAAAAAATACAAAAAATTAGCCAGGTGTGGTGGTGGGCACCATAATTCCAGCTACTCAAGAGGCTGAACCAGGAGACTCACTTGAACCTGGGAGGTGGAGCTTGCAGTGAGCCAAGATTGCACCACTGCACTCCAGCCTGGGTGACAGAGCGAGACTCCATCTCAAAAAAAAAAAAAAAAAAAAACCTTAAAGATTATGCCAGTGGAAGAATAGATTGGTATAATCTTTCTGTCAAGCAATTTGGTGGGGAGCCGTAAAAGTGTTTATACCCTTCAGCCCAGTGATCACAGTTCTCGGAATTTTTCCACTGGAAATAATAAAAAACGTGGTTCAAGATTTACGTACAATGTGTTTATTGTAATATTATTTATTTGTGATAGTGACAAATTGGAAACAGCCTAAGTGTCCAGCAAAAGGAAAATAAACTGTTACATCCATATGATAAAAATTATTCAGCAATTAAAAACTACACTTTTCCTTGAACCTTGTAGTCAGTTAAAAATGTTTGGATAACCTCTCTGAGTGTCCATGACTTCCATGATGGAAAGCAGGAGTGGCTTAGGTCTCTTTAACCCTCTCCACTGACTGTGAAAATCAGTCCATCCTGAAGTGGGCACAGAGAGCGAAGGGGCTTATTCCAAAGGCCCAGCCCCAGAGGTTCTGTCTTTGCAAGTCTGGGGGCCTTCAAATTTAACTTTTTTTTTTTTTTTTTTTGAGACAGAGTCTTGCTCTGTCGCCCAGGCTGGAGTGCAGTGGCGTGATCTCTGCTCACTGCAAGCTCTGCCTCCTGGGTTCACACCATTCTCCTGTTTCAGCCTCCGGAGTAGCTGGGACTACAGGCGCCCACCACCACGCCCGGCTGATTTTTTTGTATTTTTAGTAGAGACGGGTTTTCACTGTGTTAGCCAGGATGGTCTCGATCTCCTGACCTTGTGATCCGCCTGCCTCGGCCTCCCAAAGTGCTGGCATTACAGGCGTGAGCCACCGCACCCGGCCAAATTTTACATTTTTTACTAAGGTTTCCATGTGATTCTGACATGAACCCAGCCTGAGACTACCACCTCACCCCCTACCCATAAACCAGGTGCTGGATTCTTTTTTTTTTTTTTTTTTTTTCAGACAGAGTCCTGCTCTGTCGCCAGGCTGGAGTGCAGTGGTGCGATCTTGGCTCACTGCAACCTCCACTTCCCAGGTTCAAGCGATGCTTCTGCCTCAGCCCCCTGAGTAGCTGGGACTACAGGCGTCCACCATACCCAGCTAATTTTTGTATATATATATATTTTTTTTTTTAGTAGAGAGGAGGTTTCACCATGTTGGCCAGGATGGTCTCAATCTCTTGACCTCCCCGCTCCCAGCCCAGGTCCTGGATTCTAATAAGAATTGGGGAGGGGAGTAGAAAAGAACTGTTCTTTCAAGAAATTTTTACTATTTGGGGAAACGCTATGTGGAAGTAAGATTTTTTTTTTTTTTTTTAAGACAGGGTCTCACTCTTGCTCAGGCTGGAGTGCAGTGGCACAATCATAGCTCATGATGTCAGAATTTTTAATAAATTGTATTATTCCAAGTTTATGGAGGAAATTAATATATGCTTAGAAAAAATAAACATGCCAAAATATTTATAGAGTTTATATGTGAGTAATAGAATTGTGGATGATTAATGGGGAACCATGAGAAGCCCTGATTCAGAGAGGTGAGGTAATTGCCCCAAGTTCTCGTAGCCAGCAAAGTGCTGGAGAAAGGATTCAAACCCAAGTCTGCTTCACTATTAAGTCTGCTCTCTAACAGCTGCTGAAATGTTACTTAAATTTAAAATATATACATAAAATAAATACAGGCTGGGCGCGGTGGCTTATGCCTATTATCCCAGCACTTCAGGAGGCCAAGGCAGGATGATAGCTTGAGCCTAGGAATTCAAAACCAGCCTGGGCAACATAGTGAAACCCCATCTCTACAAAAAAATTTAAAATTAGCTGGGCATGGCCAGGCGCAGTGGCTCACACTTGTAATCCCAGCACTTTGGGAGGCCGAGGTGGGCGGATCACGAGGTTAGGAGTTCGAGACTAGCCTGGCCAACACAGTGCAACCCCGTCTCTACTAAAAATACAAAAATTAGCTGGGCTTGGTGGCGGGCACATGTAATCCCAGCTACTTGGGAGGCTGAGGCAGGAGAATCGCTTGAACGCAGGAGGCAGAGGTTGCAATGAGCTGAGATTGCACCACTGCACTCCAGACACTGGGCGACAGAGCTAGACTCTGTCTCAAAAGCAAAACAAAACAAAAGATTAGCTAGGCATGATGGTGTGAACCTGTAGTCCCAGCGACCCAGAACGCTGAGATGGGAGAATCGCTCGAGCCCTGGAGGTTGAGGCTGCAGTGAGCCATGATCCCCACTCCAATCTGGGCGACAGAGAGAGACCCTGTGTGGGAAAAAAAAAAAAAGAAAAAGAAATACAAATACAAATATGGCATTCTGAATGTGGTAGATTGAATTATTTATCCCAATTCTTCCATGCCCTGTGTAATTATTTTATATTCAGACCCTTGCTGTGGCCTCATGATGAACAAGATATAGTCTGTGCACCTTGACTTGGGGCTTGGCCACGTGACTTGCATTGGCCAATAGATTGAAGGTAAATACAATGAAAGGGAAGACTTAAAATGGGCTAGCACAGTTGGGCCTTTTCTTTTGCATTCCTGCCTTTTGCCATGAAAATAACATGCTTCAGGTAATCTGTGATACAAAGGAGATGAGGAATATGTGGGGGCAAACATGGACCCAACCTGCAACTGGAATCTTAAATATCAGCCAACCTGAAAACACACGATGAAAAATAAGTGATTATGGTTTAAGTTATTGTGTTATGGATTATATGTAGAATTATTTATGTAGAATTATTTTATTTTTTATTTATTTTTTATTTTTTTATGTAGAATTATATGTATTAATATATTTATGTAGAATTATTATGGTTGACATAATAAAGCATAAAGGTGTTTGCATTAAGTCATAGAAATTAATCTCTTGGTCTATCAATACAGGTCCAAATTTGGTTATGCAAATTATCTAGTGTCTATAGGTAATCAACATCTGGGAAAAGGATATAACAAGACATTTTATTTAATATGAATTGCTTCATTGCATAGTGATACGAGTCTCTAGTGAGGAGGGAAATATTTACATAAGGAATACATGATATTCAGTGGGGAAAAAGGAACACAAACCCCAAATCTCTAGAGGCTAGGGTTGGGAAATACAGTTTATGTGAGCCAGGCCCAGGGTAGAGTATGAACAATGAGGAAATAACAAATAGCCTGGCCTCTAGAGCTTAAAAGAGAGTCATTTTTTTTTTTTTTTTTTGAGACGGAGTCTTGCTCTGTCACCCAGGCTGGAGTGCAGTGGCGCGATCTCGGCTCACTGCAAGCTCCGCCTCCCGGGTTCACGCCATTCTCCTGCCTCAGCCTAAAAGAGAGTCATTTTCTTTTAAGGGCATGGAAATACATTCTGCCCATCATGAAGTCATAGCAAGGGTATGAATGTAAAGAGTGGAAAATTCTAATCTCGACAAGCTTTGAGGTTGGAGCTAGAAGGCCCCGAGATCCACTGTGGGCACCCTGTGGGAGCTCTGGACAATGATGACTCAGTCTGTGAACTGCACTCCTGGAGTCTAAGCACTGGTTCTACATTTTACTCTCCCCACCTTTTTGTTTTTTTGCAAAAATGAGATTATGTCTCATTTAATCAACTATATTTTGCAGCCTACCTGAACTATTTTTCAAATTATTAAATATTCTTCTACAATTTCTTTTCTTTTCTTTTTTTTTTTTTTTTTGAGACAGAGTCTTGCTCTAACGCCCAGACTGGAGTGCAGTGGTGCAATCTCTGCTCACTGCAACCTCCACTTCCTGGGTTCAAGCAATTCTCTGCCTCAGCCTCCTGAGTAGCTGGGATTACAGGCGCCTGCCACCATGCCCCGCTAAGTTTTGTATTTTTAGTAGAAATGGGGTTTCACCATGTTAGCCAGGTTGGTCTTGAACTCCTGACCTTGTGATCCACCTGCCTCGGGCTCCCAAAGTTCTGGGATTACAGGTGTGAGCCACTGTGCCCGGCCTACAATTTCATTTTAATGTCTACAAAGCATTCTCTTCTATGGTCCACTGTCCTAGGGCATTTGCTTATTTAGGATGGGAAATCAGATAGAAACATTTTTCTCCCATGTTCTATCTTCCACCTTTTTTTTCTTTTTCTTTTTCTTTCTTTCTTTCTTTTTTTTTTGAGACAGAGTCTCACTCTATTGCCCAGGCTGGAGTGCAGTGGTGCAATCTCGGCTCCCTGCAACCTCCATCTCCCAGATTCAAGCGATTCTCCTGCCTCAGCCTCCCAAGTAGCTGGGACCACAGGCATATGCCACCACACCCGGCTAATTTTTGTATTTTTAGTAGAGAGGGGGTTTCACCATTTTGGCTAGGCTAATCTTGAACTCCTGGCCTCAAGCGATCCACCTGCCTCGGCCTTCCAAAGCTCTAGGTTTACAAGCATGAACCACTGTGCCCAGCCTGTTTTTTTGTTTTGTTTTGTTTTTGTTTTTATTGGAGACAGAGTCTCACTCTGTAGCCCAGGCTGGAATGCAGTGGCATGCTCTCAGCTCACTGCAACCTCCGCCTCCCAGATTTAAGCAATTCTCATGCCTCAGCCTCCCAAGTAGCTGGAACTACAGGCATGCACCACAACACTCAGCTAATTTTTTGTATTTCAGTAAAGATGGGGTTTCACCGTGTTGCCAAGGCTGGTCTTAAACTCCTGAGCTCAGGCAATCCACCCACCTTGGCCTCCCAAAGTGGTAAGATTACAGGCATGAGCTACCACTGCACCCAGCCCTTCACCTTTTTTTCTGTTTTTTTTTTTTAAATATGAATCTAGGCCAGGTGCGGTGGCTCACACCTGTAATCCCAGCACTTTGGGAGGCCAAGGCAGGTGGATCACGAGGTCAGGAGATCGAGACCATCCTGGCTAACTCAGTGAAACCCCATCTCTACTAAAAATACAAAAAGAAATTAGCCAGGCATGGTGGCGGGCACCTGTAGTCCCAGCTACTCGGGAGGTTGAGGCAGGAGAGTGGGGTGAACCTGGGAGGCAGCTTGCAGTGAGCCGAGATTACGACACTACACTCCAGCCTGGGCAACAGAGTGAGACTCCATCTCAAAAAAAAAAAAAAAGAATCTATACCCAAAGCAAACATGCTATATAAAAATATCAGAAAATAAGTTAATTGGAGAGAAAAATCAAGGACAATAAAATACATGAAACATTTTGATCAAAACAATGAAAACAGGCCAGGCGCAGAAGCTCACACCTGTAATCCCAACACTTTGGGAGGCCAAGGCAGGTGGCTCACTTGAGGTCAGGAGTTTGAGACCAGCCTGGCCAACATGGTGAAACCCTGTCTCTAATAAAAATATAAAAATTAGCTGGGCATGGTGGTGGGCACCTGTAATCTCAGTTACTTGGGAGGCTGAGGCAGGAGAATCACTTGAACCTGGGAGGCAGCTTGCAGTGAGCCGAGATTACGACACTACACTCCAGCCTGGGCAACAGAATGAGACTCTGTCTCAAAAAAAAAAAAAAAAAAGCTAGGTGTGGTAGCTCACACTTGTAATCCCAGCACTTTGGGAGGCCAGGATGGGCAGATCACCTGAGGTTGGGAGTTTGAGACCAGCCTCCTGACCAACATGGAGAAACCCCATCTCTACTAAAAATACAAAATTAGCTGGACGTGATGGCACATGCCTATAATCCCAGCTACTTGGGAGGCTGAGGTAGGAGAATTGCTTGAGCCCAGGAGGCAGACGTTGCAATGAGCCAAGATTGTGCCATTGCACTCCAGCCTGGGCAACAAGAGCAAAACTCCATCTCAAAAAACAAAACAAAACAAAAAACAATGAAACAAGAAATAAATAGGCTGGGAATGGTGGCTCATGCGTGTAATCCCAGAACTTTGGGAGGCCGAGGCTGGCAGATCACTTGAGGTCAGGATTTCGAGACAAGCCTGGCCAACATGGTGAAATCTCATGTCTACAAAAAATACAAGGGCTGGGCGTGGTGGCTCACACCTGTAATCCTAGCACTTTGGGAGGCTGAGGCGGGCAGATCACAAGATCAGGAGATCGAGACCATCCTGGCTAACATGGTGAAACCCTGTCTCTACTAAAAATACAAAAAATTAGCTGGGTGTGGTGGCGGGCGCCTGTAGTCCCAGAACTTTGGGAGGCCGAGGCTGGCAGATCACTTGAGGTCAGGATTTCGAGACAAGCCTGGCCAACATGGTGAAATCTCATGTCTACAAAAAATACAAGGGCTGGGCGTGGTAGCTCACACCTGTAATCCTAGCACTTTGGGAGGCTGAGGCGGGCAGATCACAAGATCAGGAGATCGAGACCATCCTGGCTAACATGGTGAAACCCTGTCTCTACTAAAAATACAAAAAATTAGCTGGGTGTGGTGGCGGGCGCCTGTAGTCCCAGCTACTCGGGAGGCTGAGGCAGGAGAATGGTGTGAACCCAGGAGGCAGAGCTTGCAGTGAGCCGAGATCGTGCCACTGCACTCCAGCCTGGGCGACAGAGCAAGATTCCGTCTCAAAAAAAAAAAAAAAAATTATGTGGGTGTGATGGCATGCACCTATAGTCCCAGCTACTCAGGAGGCTGAGGTAAAAGAATCACTTGAACCTGGGAGGCAGAGGTTGCAGTGAGCCAAGATTGTGCCACTGCACTCCAGCCTGGGTGACAGAGTGAGACTCTGTCTTAAATTAAAAAAAAAAAAAGGCCAGGCGCGGTGGCTCACGCCTGTAATCCCAGCACTTTGGGAGGCCGAGGCGGGCGGATCACGAGGTCAGGAGATCGAGACCATCCTGGCTAACATGGTGAAACCCCGTCTCTACTAAAAATACAAAAAAAAATTAGTTGGGCATGGTAGCGGGTGCCTGTAGTCCCAGCTACTCGGGAGGCTGAGGCAGGAGAATGGCGTGAACCTGGGAGGTGGAGCTTGCAGTGAGCCGAGATCAAGCCACTGCACTCCAGCCTGGGCGACAGAGCAAGACTCCGTCTCCAAAAAAAAAAAGAAAAGGAAAGAGAGAGAGAGAAAAAAAGAAAGAGACTTAAAGGACATTCTCTAAATATTAATGTTTAATAAGAAATAGCTATGAGCAAGCATACCATGAGACATAAAATTTTATACATTTTAAAATAAATCCAAACCCTGGATATTTATTCCAAGCATATGATTCAAAACAAGAATAAACTATAGAATGTATGGCTAAGTGGCTCCTAGCAGACACAGTTCTTGCACAGATTACTATAAACTCTAGACAAAATACAACACAAAACTTAAAGGCATTTTAGAGTAAACAAAAGCAGGCAGATTCTGGAGAGGAGTCAACACTCAGGGGGAAAAAAAAAAAGGAACATCACAGGGTAAATTATCCATTTATAGAGCTTTTTTCCTGAAGTCAGACCATAGTCAGCACTGCATGTAGTGACTACAACAGACAGAACACTTGCTAAAATACCACCAGGCAAAATTCAGGGAATCCTCTGGTGCTGTTGAGGGGAAGGTAGAATCCCAGAAAGAAAAGACTCCTATTGGAAGGGTAATAAATTCTGTATATAAAGTCTGTCCAAATTTCTGTTCGACCCCTAAACCACATAGGCATGAGACAGATGTGAGCTAAGAACAAGAGAATTTGAGCTGTCATCAAAGATATGGAGTTTACAGTTTAAGTTCAACTCAAATTAGTTCTCTGTTTTTAAATTACCTATGTTCTTTACAGAATATAAAATAATTCAGAATCTCTACAAGATAGCATTGACAAGGTCTAGGATACAGTCTGAAGACTCAGGAAAATATGACAGCAACAGAGACCAATGGTGAGAACACTCAACACTTAAAATTAGTAGATAGGGATTTAACAGCTATTATAACTATGTCAAAGAAGTAAAGGAAAATATGCTCACAATAAATGAAAAGATAGGGAACCTTAGGGGGTAAATAGGGACCATATCAAAGAACCAAATAGAAATTCTAGAACTGAAATATACAATTTCTGAAATTAAAATCTCACTGGATGATTTTAACAGGAGAATATAGATGACAGAGGAACAACCCAGGAAGCTTGAAAAAAATCTAATCTGAAGAACAAATGAAAAAATATTGAAAAAATAAACAGAGCTCCAGAGACCTGTGGGACAATATAAAATGTCCAATATATCTATTATCAAAGGAAAGACAGAATGAAGCAAAGAGAAAATTTTAGAAAACAGCCAATTTTTTTTTTATTTAGTGAAAATTATAAATTTACAGATTAAAGAAAGTCAGTGAAATCCAAGCCAGAAACTCTAAAGAAAATTATGCTTAGAAGCAGCATAGTCAAAATTCTGAAAAAAGATAAAGGGAAAATCATGAAAACATTGCATACAGAGGAACAATGATTTAAGTGACTAATTAATTTCAGTAGAAGTTTTATGGAGACAGTAAAACAATATGTTTTAAATTCTGAAAAATAAATCATCAACCCAGAATTACATATTCAGCAAAAAATATATTTCAACAATAAAAGTGAAAGAATTACCTTTTCAGATTAAAAAAAAAAAAACTAAGGTAATTTGTTATTAACAAGACTACACTATAAGAAACACTACACTTTGAGAGGCTGAGGCAGGCAGATCATGAAATCAGAAGTTTGGGACCAGCCTGACCAACGTGGTGAAACCCTGTCTCTACTCAAAATACAAAAATTACCCGGCCGTGGTGGCTCACACCTGTAATCCCAGCTACTCAGGACTCAGGACAGGTGTGTCTCACCATGCTCACCCCTACCTTCAGGAGGCTGAGGCAGGAGAATCACTTGAACTCAGGAGGTGGAGGTTGCAGTGAGCCGTGATCGCACCACTGCACTCTAGCCTGGGTGACACAGTAAGACTCTGTCTCAAAAAAAGAAAAAGAAAAAGAAACTCTAAAGGGGCTCATCCCTGTAATCTCAACACTTTGGAAGGCTGTGGCAGGTGGATTGCTTGAACCCAGGAATTCGAGACCAGCCTGGGCAACATGGTGAAACCTCATCTCTACAAAAAAACACAAAAAATTAGTCAGGTGTGGTGGCATGCTCCTCCTGTAGTCCCAGTTACTTAGGAAGCTGAGGTGGGAGAATCACTCCAGCCCAGGAAGTTGAGGCTGCAGTGAGCCATGATCATGCCACTGCAGTCCAGCCTGGGTGGCAGAGTGAGAACCTGTCTTTTTTTTGAAACAGGGTATCATTCTGTGGTCCAGGCTGGAGTTCAGTGGTGCAATCTCAGCTCACTGCAACCTCCACCTCCCAGGTTCAAGTGAGTCTCCTGGCTCAGCCTCCTGAGTAGCTGGAATTATGGTGCCCACCACCACACCTGGCTAATGTTTTGTCGTTTTTAGTAGAGACGGGGTTTCACCATGTTGGCCAGGCTGGGCTCGAACTCCTGGCCTCAAGTGACCCACCCACCTCAGCCTCCCAAAGTGCTGGGATTACAGGCATGAGCCACAACACCCAGCCTGAGACCCTGTCTTAAAAAAAATGCTAAAGGAAATTCTGCAGGCTGAAGGCAATTGATACTAAAATGAAGATAATTTTCAGGAAGAACTGGAGAGCATAAAAAATGGCAAATATGTGGGTAAATATAAAATATTTTTTCCTATTAATTTATTTAAAAAGGACTGTTTAAAGCAAAAATTGTAAGAGTTCCTTGTAGGATTTCTAATGTATATGGAAGTAATATATATGATAAGCGTTGCATAAAGGAATGGTGGGGGTGGGCAGACTAATGAGGTTTCAAGGTTCTGCCATTTATTTATTTATTTAGACAGGACCTTGCTGTGTTGCCCAGGCTGGAATGCAGTAGTGTGATCATAGCTCACTTCAGCCTTGAACTCCTGGCCTCAAGTCATCCTCCTGCTCAGCCTCTCAATGAGCTGGGATTACAGGTGTGTCCTACAATGCTCAACTCTACCTTTTATATAAAATGATACAATATATGGCCAGGTGCGGTAGCTCACGCCTGTAATCCCGGCACTTTGGGAGGCCGAGGCGGGCGGATCACCTGAGGTCAGGAATTTGAGACCAGCCTGGCCAACATGGTGAAACCCCATCTCTACTAAAAATACAAAAATCAGCCGGGTGTGATGGTGTGCTCCTGTAGTCCCAGCTACTCAGGAGGTGGAGGCAGGAGAACCACGCCGCCTGGGAGGCGGAGATTGCAGTGAGCTGAGATCACGCCACTGCACTCCGGCCTGGGTAACAGAGCAAGACTCTGTCTCAAAATAATAATAATAAAATAAAATGATACAATATAAATTCTAAATTAGGCTGTGAAAAGTTAAACACGCATACTGTGATCCCTAGAACAAGCACTAAATGATGCAGGAAATATAGTGAAAAAGTCAATATATAAAATATTCAAATAATCCAAAAGATAGAAAAGGATGGAAAAAAAACACCAAACTGAAGTAATTAACAAAAAGCAGTGGTTTTCCTTTGGCTCCAGGACAAAAATCCATGAGGCCTCCATGGCCTGACTTTGCCAACTTTGCCAGCCTCATCTCTCTAGTCCACTAAGCTTTCTTCATATTAAGCTTTCTCTTCTCTCCACTATCTCCTGTCATCTCCTGACAGAGAAACTTTCCAGAGTCCTTTCACCTGTCTAATTCCTTCCTCATTCTCCAGGTCTTAGCTTAGGTGACACTTTCTTCAGGAAGCCTTCCTGGGCCAGCTTCTTCCTCCTGTGTGGTCTATTGCACCCCAAACATCCTCCTTTACTTCACTCATCTGACCACTCTGAAATTTCTGGTTCAGTGCCTCTGTTTCCCTAGACTGAGCTTTAGGAAGGCAGGGATATGGCCTATTTTGCTCAGCATTCTATGCTGTGGCTTGGCATAGAGCTCAGCACATAGTAAATATTCAGAACATTTGTCAAGTGGCTAAAAAGTGACTAAGTGAATGAGTAGAGAAAGAAGATATTGATTAGTCTGCCTCGGAGAGAATCCCTATACTGGAATGTTGAAAGTTGCCACAAAATATAGTAGTGAGGGAAGCTGAAGGAAGTGAGGAAAACCTGACATAATAGTGGCTAAGGGGGCTGGGCGAGGTGGCTCACGCCTGTAATCCCAGCACTTCGGGAGGCCAAGGTGGGTGGATCACCTGAGGTCAGGAATTCAAGACCAACCTGGCCAACATGCTAAAACCCCATCTCTACTAAAAATTCAAAAATTAGCCCGGCGTGGTGGTGATGGATGCCTGTAATCCCAGCTACTCAAGAGGCTGAGGCAGGAGAATCATTTTAACCTGGGAGGTGGAGGGTGCAGTGAGCCGAGATCATGCCACTGTACTCCAGCCTGAGTGACAGAGCAAAACTCCGTCAAAAAAAAAAAAAAAACCACCTACAACCAACTGATCTTGGACAAAGTCAACAAAAATAAGCAATGGAGAAAGGACTCCTTATTCAATAAATAGTGCTGACAAAACTGGCTGAGCATATGCAGAAGAGTAAAATTGGACTTTTTCCTCTCACCATATACAAAAATTAATTCAAGATGGGTTAAAGATTTAAATGTGAGACCTCAAACTATAAAAATCCTAGAAGAAAACCTAGAAAATACCCTTTTGGACATTGGCCTAGGCAAATAATTTAAGGCTAAGTCCTCAAAAGCAATTGCAATAAAAATAAAAATTGACAAGTGGGATCTAATTAAACTAACGAGATTCTGCACAGCAAAAAACTCATCAATAGAGTAAACAGACAACCTACAAAATGGGAGGAAATATTTGCTAACTATGCATTCAACAAAAGTCTGATATGCAGAATCTATAAGGAACTTAAACAAATTAACAAGCAAAAAAAAAAAACCTCATTAAAAAGTGGGCAAATGGCCGGGTGTGGTGGCTCAAGCCTGTAATCCCAGCACTTTGGGAGGCTGAGGTGGGCAGATCACTTGAGGTCAGGAGTCCAAGACCAGCCTGACCAACATGGTGAAACCCCATCCCCACTAAAAATACAAAAATTAGCCTGGTGTGATGATGGGTGCCTGTAATCCCAGCTACTTTGGAGGCTGAGACAGGAGAATCATTTGAACCCAGGAGGTGGAGGTTGCAGTGAGCCGAGATCATGCCACTGCCTTCCAGCTTGGGTGACAGATCGAGACTTTGTCTCAAAAAATAAAAAATAAATTAAAAAGTGGGCAAAGGACATGAACAGACACTCAAAAGAAGGCATACAGCCTGGGCACGGTGGCCCACACTGGTAATTTTGGCACTCTGAGAGACCATGGCAGGAGGATTGCTTGAGCTCAGGAGTTGGAGACCAGCCTGGGCAACATGGCAAAACCCTGTAAAAATACAAATAATGAGCCGGTGGTTGTGGCGCACCCCTGTAATCCCAGCTACTAGGTAGGCTGAGATGAGAGAATCACCTGAGCAACAACAACAACTACAACAAAAAGAAGACATACAAGTGGACAACAAACATATTTAAAAGTGTTCAGGCCGGGCATGGTGGCTCATGCCTGTAATCCCAGAACTTTGAGAGGCCAAGGCTGGAGGATCATTTGAGGTCAGGAGTTTGAGACCAGCCTGACCAATATGGTGAAATCCCATTTCTACTAAAATACAAAAATTAACCGGATGTGGTGGCAGGTACCTGTAATCTCAGCTACTCGGGAGGCTGAAGCAGGGGAACCACTTGAACCCAAGAGGCAGAGGTTGCAGCGAGCCAAGATCACGCCACTGCACTCCAGCATGGGCAACAGAACGAGACTCTCTCAAAAATAAAAATGAAACCCCGTCCGGGAAGAAGTGAGGAGCGCCTCTGCCCGGCCGCCCCGTCCGGGAAGAAGTGAGGAGCGCCTCTGCCCGGCCGCCCCGTCCGGGAAGAAGTGAGGAGCGCCTCTGCCCGGCTGCCCCGTCCGGGAAGAAGTGAGGAGCGCCTCTGCCCGGCCGCCCCATCTGGGAAGTGAGGAGCGCCTCTGCCCGGCCACCTATCGTCTGGGAAGAAGTGAGGAGCGTCTCTGCCTGGCCGCCCCGTCTGGGAAGTGAGGAGCCCCTCTGCCCGGCCGCCCCGTGTCTGGGTAGAAGTGAGGAGCTCCTCTGCCTGGCCGCTCCGTCTGGGAGGTCTACCATGGAGGCCAGAAGCAATGTGGGGGCTGGACGTGGTGGCTCACGCCTGTGGTCCCGGCACTCTAGGGGGCGAGGCAGGTTGATCACTTCGGACTAGGAGTTCGAGACCAGTCTGGCCAACTTGGCGAAACATGAAGAATACAACAGACAAACCAACCAACCAACTCAATGACAACAAAACAGGTCTACCCTGGAGTCATACTCTAATTTTTTCTATTTTCCTCCCTTTCTGATCCTTTATCCCACTTTCTTTTTCTTCCTCTTCCTTCTCCCTCTTCTTTGTCAAATAGAGGATTGAGTTATTATCACTGATCCATATAAAATCCCTCTCTCATTTATTTTAACTCCCACCCCCATTTCTATTCCCCGACTTCCCATGTGCAACCTTCCTAATATGTTTGATACGCATCTTTTTGTTTGTATGTATTTTTAGAAAATGTTTATTGTTTTTGTATGCAAAAAAAATTAATAAAAAAAATAAAAATAAAAATAAAAAAATAAAAATGAAAAATAAAAATGTTTAAAGTCACTAATAATCAGAGAAACACAAATCAAAATCACAACAAGATACCATCTCACACCAGTCAGAAGGGCTATTAATAAAAAGTCAGAAAACAACAGATGTTGGTGAGGCTGTGGAGAAAAGAGAATGCTTATACATTGTTGTTGGGAATGTGAATTAATTCAGCCACTGCAGAAAACAGTTTAGAGATTTTCAAAGAACTAAAATAGAACTACCATTTAACCCAGCAATCCCATTACTGGGTATATACGCAAAACAAAATAAATCGTCCAGGATAGGCATGGTGGCTCATGCCTGTAATCCCAGCACTTTGGGAGGCCAAAGTGGGCAGATCACCTGAGGTCAGGAGTTCGAGACCAGCCTGGCCAACATGGTGAAACCCTGTCCCTACTAAAAATATAAAATTAGCCGGGCTTGGTGGTGGGCACCTATAGTCCCAGCTACTCGGGAGGCTGAGGCAGGAGAATCCCTTGAATCCAAGAAGTAGAGGTTGCAGTGAGCCGAGATCACACCATTGCACTCCAGCCTGGGCAAAAAGAGCGAAACTCCATCTCAACAAATAAGTAAAAAAATCGTCCTACAAAAAAAACACACGCACTTGTATGTTTATTGCAGCACGTTCACTATAGCAGAGACATGGAATCAACCTAGGTGCCCATCAACTGTGGATTGGATTTATTTTTATTTTATTTTTTTTTGAGACGGAGTCTTGCTCTTGTTGCCCATTCTGGAGTGCAATGGTGCAATCCCGGCTCACTGCAACCTCTGCCTCCTGGGTTCAAGTGATTCTTCTGCCTCAGCTTCCCAAGTAGCCGGGATTACAGACACACGCCACCGTGCCCTGCTAATTTTTGTATTTTTAGTAAGGATGGGGTTTCACCATGTTGGCCAGGCTGGTCTCGAACTCCTAACCTCAGGTGATCCACCTGCCTCGGCCTCCCAAAGTGCTGGGATTACAGGCTTAAGTCACTGTGCCTGGCCCAGTGGATTGGATTTTTTTTTAAATGTGGTACATACACACCATGGAATACTATGCAGCCATAAAACAGAATGAAATGTCCTCTGCAGCAACATGGACGCAGGTGGAGGCCATTATCCTAAGCAAATTAACAAAGAGAAAACCAAATATCACATTTTCTCACTTGTAAGTGGGAGCTAAACCTTAAGTACACACAGACATAAAGATGGAAACAATAGGCACTGGGGACTCCAAAAGGAGGGAGGGAAGAAGGGAGATAATGGCTGAAAAACTTCCTTTTGGGTATTACTGGGTACTATGTTCACCATCTGGGTGACAGGGGCAATAGAAGCCCAAACCTTAGCATGATGCAATATACCCTTGTAGCAAACCAGCACATGTACCTTCTTAATTTAAAATAAAAAATAAGAATCTAACACAAAGTTCTGAGTTAAAGTATCTGTCAATTTGAAATTGCTTACCTAGCTAAAATTTTTTCAAGATTGAGGATAAAATGTAAAAGAATTTATACAAGTAATATAAACTAAGTTTACTTCAGTTATTTACATCCTTAAGAAATATAGTAATATTTTAAATAAAATGCTGTTTCATATTTTTAAAAAACACATATTACGGCCGGGCGCGGTGCCTCACGCTTGTAATCCCAGCACTTTGGGAGGCCGAGGCGGGCGGATCATGAGGTCAGGAGATCGAGACCACGGTGAAACCCCGTCTCTACTAAAAATACAAAAAAAATTAGCCGGGCGTGGTGGCGGGCGCCTGTAGTCCCAGCTACTCGGAGAGGCTGAGGCAGGAGAATGGCATGAACCCGGGAGGCGGAGCTTGCAGTGAGCCGAGATCGCGCCACTGCACTCCAGTCTGGTTGACAGAGACTCCGTCTCAAAAAACAAAAGAAAAAGAAAGATCTTAGCTCACTGCAACCTCCACCTCCCAGGTTCAATTGATTCTTGTGCCTCAGCCTCTCAAGTAGCTGGGATTACAGGCAGGTGCCACCATGCCTGGCTAATTTTTGTATTTTTAGTAGAGACGGGGTTTCACCATGTTGGTCAGGCTGGTCTCGAACTCCTGACCTCAGGCAATACACCCACCTCGACCTCCCAAAGTGCTGGGATTACAGGTTTGAGCCACCATCCCCGGCCTTTTTTTTTCTTGAGATGGAGTTTCGCTCTGTTACCCAGGCAGGAGTGTAGTGGTGTGATCTCGGCTCACTGCAACCTCCACCTCCTGGGTTCAAGCGATTCTCCTGCCTTAGCCTCCTGAGTAGCTGGGATTACAGGTGCTCACCACCACACCTGGCTAGTTTTTGGATTTTTAGTAGAGACGGGTTTTGCCATATTGGCCAGGCTGGTCTAGAACTCCTGACCTCAGGTGATAAGCCCACCTCAGTCTCCCAAAGTGCTGGGATTACAGGCATGAGCTACCACGCCCGGCCTGACAATGTATTCTTTGGTATTGGTGTTCTCGCAAATGAAAGCTTAAAACCTTCAAAATAAAAATGATTCTTGGAAACACAGCATACAAAATGTGGTGATAATCTCCTTGAATATTTAAGAAGAAAAGAAAGAGATCTAAAGTTACCTGCACAGTTTCTTAGTCATTCTATGACAGTCAGAAAGCATCATTGTCAGCTTATTTTAGGTGCATATTGTGTGTGCTCCCATGTTCAGTGATTAAAGTCAGTAGAAAACTACAACCAACCCAGCCAGGCGGGACTGCTAACAGACCAGACTCTTCAGGAGCAAAGGGGTGAGTCACCTTACCAGGCGAGGAACCTTAACCAGCTGTTTTGTACTGAGAGCAAATGAGAGACATAATAGCTAATGGATGAAGGTAGTTATAAATGCTGGCTATGACCCTATGATTGGTTGTGAAAATAAGGACTGTAATAGTTAGAAATATTTCTTCCTTATTTTGATATGAAACTATTTGTGTTTATATTAACCAATTTTTCCTTCCCCCAGCCAGTCCCCTACCATATAATACAAGAAATGTTGTTTTTGTGGTGTTTTTTGTTTTTGAGACAGAGTCTCGCCCTGTCGCCCAGGCTGAAGTGCAGTGGCGTGATCTCGGCTCACGACAACCTCTGTCTCCTGGGTTCAAGCGATTCTCCTGCCTCAGCCTCCCAAGTAGCTGGGATCACAGGCACATGCCACCACGCCTGGCTAATTTTTGTAATTTTAGTAGATATGGGATTTTGCCATGTTATCCAGGCTGGTCTCAAACTCCTGACTTCAGGTGATCCGCCTGTCTCAGCCTCCCAAAGTGCTGGGATTATAGGTGTGAGCCACCGTGCCTGGCCAAGAAATGTTAAAGGTAGCTAACTTCCTATCTCAGTATTTTAATGACAGTATATCAAGAGGGAGTATAACCTAGCTAGAAGAGGAATAAACTCCCCCAAAGATAAATAAAGGAACTTTGTGAAGTGGCCTCATTTGTCTGGGGTAATACCTGAGTTTCCTTGCCTCATGCCAAGAAAATCGAGGACGCGGACACACACAAGGAGTAATTTGGAGGGCAAAGGTTTAATGGGCAAAAGAGAGAGAAAAGAGGCTCTCTCTCCTTCAGAGGAGATGGCGTCTAATTTATATAGGGCACGAGAGATTGCTCAGACCAGGTGTGCCATTTGCATAGCTCACGAAGAACCTGGCCATCCCACCCTAGTCTTTTATTATTTTGGATTTGCAGATGGGGTCTCTACCTGGTCAGAACCATGTTACCTGCTTTTTTTACTGCACATATGGCGACAAAGAAAAGGGAAGAGGGAACCTCCATGTTGAATATTCCTGGCTTCCAGGTATCCCTTTTCTATTAGCACAGCTGCCCGCATTTACCTATGCAAGCTTTTAGCTTGCTTATCTATGCTTGCAGCTTGATTTTTTAGGCTGCTTTTTGTTAGAAAAGAAATGATTTCGGGCTGCTTTTTACTACAAGAAAACTTACTGAGGACTCTTTTACCCTCACTCTCTGCCTAAATAATTTCTTTCTAGCTCCTATATCATTTGTATACTTTTTTTGGGAAAATGTTAGCATGTTTTTGTTTGAATGAGGGATAGTTGCATTGTATTAGGCAGAGGCATGATTTTGTTACTTTCTCCACTTGGAAGCTAAGTATGATTAAAAGAGGTACGTAAGGCCAGGTGCGGTGGCTCACGCCTAAGTATGATTAAAAGAGGTACGTAAGGCCAGGTGCGGTGGCTCACGCCTGTAATCCCAGCATTTTGGGAGGCTGAGGCAGGGATTTGAGACCAACCTGACCAACAATGGTGAAACGCTGTCTGTACTAAAACTACAAAATTAGCTAGGTGTAGTGGCTCACGCCTATAATCCCAGCTACTTGGGAGGCTGAGGCAGGAGAATCGCTTGAACCTGGGAGGCGGAGGTTGCAGCGAGCTGAGATCATGCCATTGCACTCCAGCCTGGGCAACAAGAGTGAAACTCCATCTCAAAAAAAAGAAAAAGAGGTATGTAAGAGTGCCAAGTTGACAAGAGGTGACTGTGGTGAATTTGTATGAACTTAGCTAACGTATATATATGTGTGTGTGTATATATGTGTGTGTGTATATATATGTGTGTGTGTATATATATATATATATTTTTTTTTTTTGAGCAGAGTCTCGCTCTGGCACACAGACTGGAGTGCGATGGCATGATCTCGGCTCACTACAACCTCCACCTCCTGGGTTCAAGTGATTCTCCTGCCTCAGCCTCCCAAGTAGCTGGGACTACAGGTGCCTGCCACCACGCCCAGCTAATTTTTGTATTTTTAGTAGAAATGGGGTTTTGCCATGTTGACCAGGCTGGTGTTGAACTCCTGGCTCGAGTGATCCATCAGCCTCTCAAAGTGCTGGGATTACAGGTGTGAGCCACTGCGCCCGGCCACTAAACTGTATTTTATTAGCTATATATTCCAGAAACCTCATCCATGCATAGTTGTAAATTAGAATTGGCCATAAGGGATTTTGAAGCAGAAGTGAAGCAGCAGCCATTTTTATGCCTAGAAGTTTGGCATAATGTCAGGCACTGTTGCATTTTGTGCATGTTGTCAGCAGGCAGCCTTGTTGGTGTGGGGTAGCAGCCAGACCAAAGTGCCTCCAGCTCCCTCCGGATGCCTTCTTCAGCTTCACCAAATCCCAGGCCAGAGGTATATGCAAATCTGTCAAGAATTGCCCGAGCTTTTCTGCAGATCACCTGCATTATTGAAGCTAGAGGCCTAAAGTTGGTGAGAGACCAGCATGGGCTCTAGGGACAGACAGACATGTGTTCCAGCTTGTTCCTGTTCTACCCTGCTTCACATTCATTATCTCTTTGTGACTGCCAGCTGCCTCGACTTCAGGCCCAGCACCAGATGCAGATGACTTACATAGACTGATTAGCCAGCTCCCTGAATTATGTCAGGTCAGAGCCCCATAATAAATTCCTTATATTGCCCAAAATGGTTCTGCTTCCCTGATTGAACCCTAACTGATAACCCCCCTCCCTTTTTTTTTTTTTACCCCCAGCAATTAATTTATCCTGCAGTTTTTTCACAGTCTAGATCCTGGATTTTGTTGATTGTGTCCATCTGGTATTGCTGAACATGATTTTTTTGTTTTTTTGTGTGTGTTTTTTTTTGGTTTGTTTTTGTTTTGTTTGGTTTTGAGACGGAGTCTCACTCTGTCTCCCAGGCTGGAGTGCAGTGGTGCAATCTAGGCTCACTGCAACCTCTGCCTCCCAGGTTCAAGCGATTCTCCTTCCTCAGCCTCCCAAGTAGCTGGGACTACAGGCATGCATCACCATGCCTGACTAATTTTTGTATTTTTAGTAATGAGGGGGTTTCACCATTTTGGCCAGGCTGGTCTTGAACCCCTGACCTCATGATCCACCCACCTCGGCCTCCCAAAGTTTCTTTTTTTTTTTTTTTGATATGGAGTCTCACTCTGTCTCGGGTTCAAGTGATTCTCCTGCCTCAGCCTCAGAGTAGCTGGGATTACAGGTGTGCTCCAATAGGCCCTGATAATTTTTGTATTTTTAGTAGGGATGGGGTTTCGCCATGTTGGCCAGGCTGGTCTCAAACCCCAGACCTCAAGTGATCCACCTGCCTTAGCCTCCCAAAATGCTGGGATTACAGGTGTTAGCCACCGTGCCCGGCCTCTGTTCTTTATTCTTCCAAATTAGTAGTTAAATCTGGAGGCTTGATCAGATGGAGATTTGATCTTTTTGGAAGACATATATAGCAGTTGTATATTTCTTTTTTTTTTTCGAGATGGAGTTTCACTCTTGCTGCCCAGGCTGGAGTGCAATGGCACGATCTCAGCTCACTGCAACCTCTGCCTCCCAGGTTCAAGCGATTCTCCTGCCTCAGTCTCCCAAGTAGCTGAGATTACAGGCATGCACCACCTCGCCAGCTAATTTTGAACTTTTAGTAGAGACGGGGTTTCTCCATGTTGGTCAGGCTGGTCTCGAACTCCCGACCTCAGGTGATCCTCCCACCTCGGCCTCCCAAAGTGCTGGGATTACAGGCATGGGCCACCAGGCCTGCCCCAGTTGTATATTTCTATCAGAAAATACCTGATGTCTATTTGTCTCTCTTTATGTGATGTTAGCAGTTGTTGATAAATGATACTGAGATCTATTATTTTATTATTGTTTGCAAAATAACAATATAATTCTTTATTAGCTGAAATATTTCTATAAAGATAAACTTTTATTTTTTTGAGACAGAGTTTCGTTCTTGTCACCCAGGCTGGAGTGCAATGACACGTCTAGGCTCACTGTAACCTCTGCCTCCCAGGTTCAAGCAATTCTCCTGCCTCAGCCACCCAAGTATCTGGGATTATAGGCGCCCGCCACCACGCCTGGCTAATTTTTTTGTATTTTTAGTAGAGATGGGGTTTCACCATGTTGGCTAGGCTGGTCTCGAACTCCTGACCTCAGGTGATCCGCCCACCTCAGCCTCCCAAAATGTATAAAGAGAACTTATCCACTGTTTGTTTAATCTGAGGTGAAATTCATGTAGAAAAGGCAGGAATAAATGCTTGCCATTTTCCCCCTTAAGTTATCAGATTTCAAATTAATGATTTGGTTTCCTTGTATCTTCCAAAGGTGACCAATATTTTTGAGTACCATCATGAACTCATGAACATACTTGAGGAATTTCAAACAATTACAATTATTATTCTCATGGACATTTTGGGGCATTTGGGCAATTGTCCCATTCTGGGGCAGTGGACACCTCTTCAGATATGCTCTTGGGTCATCTTAACATACCCTCAGTGGCCTTTAGTGGCTTTTTCTTATTTTCTTATTTTCTGACATGTTTCAGGCTCAGTTTGTATATTTTCTGCCCCAGACCTAGAATCAATCATTTCTCTAGAGCTCTGGTTTCTTTTCTCTTCTTTTTTGAGACGGAGTCTCGCTCTTGTCGTCCAGGCTGGAGTGCAATGGCTCACTGCAACCTCCGCCTCCTGGGTTGAAGCGATTATCCTGCCTCACCTTCCCAAGTAGTTGGGATTACAGGCTCCCACCACCGCACCTGGCTAATTTTTGTATTAGTAGAGACGGGGGTTTCACCATGTTGGCCAGTCTGGTCTCAAACTCCTGACCTCTGGTGATCCGCCCGCCTCGGCCTCCCAAAGTGCTGGGATTACAAGCATGGGCCACCGCACCCGGCTCTGAGCTCTGGTTTAAGTGCAAAATGGATTTTGGATATCACAGTCTGAATAAAGTGTTGATTAATGCTTGATTGGGCATTGTTTCTAGGCTTTTTCAGTGAAGATAGCTAGATAAAAAGCTCTTTTAAAAAATGATACAGTATATCATGAGTTTATGGTGATACTTCCTTTTTTTTTTTTTTTTTTTGAGAAAGGGTCTCACTCTGTTGCCCAGATTGGAGTGCAGTGGCACGATCTCGGCTCACGGCAACCTCCACCTCCCAGGCTCAAGCAATTTCCTGCCTTAGCCTCCCGAATAGCTGAGACTACAGGTGCACACCACCATGCCTGGCTAATTTTTGTATTTTTAGTAGAGACGGGGGTTTCACCATGTTGGCCATGCTGGTTTTGAACTCCTGACCTCAAATGATCCACCCACCTCGGCATCCCAAAGTGTTGGGATTACAGGAGTGAGTCACTGTGCCCAGCCATATAGTGATACTTCCAATTCAAACTCAGGAATACCGCGTTTTTTCTTAATCTCATCTACCTTAATCTACTTCTTTTCTTCCCCCACCAAAAAATCAGTATAACCACGCCATTGCTTTATCTCAAAATGCACACATAACAGTCTTAGAAGAACAGTACTGACATTAACACAAACATGATTGTTAAAAATGAATTTGAGGCCGGGCGCAGTGGCTCACGCCTGTAATCCCAGCACTTTGGGAGGCCGAGGCGGGCGGATCACGAGGTCAGGAGATCGAGACCATCCTGGCTAACACGGTGAAACCCCGTCTCTACTAAAAATACAAAAAATTAGCCGGGCGAGGTGGCAGGTGCCTGTAGTCCCAGCTACGTGGGAGGCTGAGGCAGGAGAATGGCGTGAACCCCGGGGAGCGGAGCCTGCAGTGAGCTGAGATTGCGCCACTGCACTCCAGTCTGGGTGAAAGAGCGAGACTCTGTCTCAAAAAAAAAAAAAAAAAAAAAAAAAAAGGAATTTTGATTTTTTTTCCAATTCTTTTTGTCCTTAGGGTATATCCCACTAAGAATATACATTCAAATTAGAGCATTTTAAACTCATTTGAAATAATTCATATTTGTATGGTTATACCACCAACTCAACATACATAAATTAGGGTTGTTTATCCCATTTTGCTTTTGATATTTTGGAGTTTTTTTTTAAATACATATTTTGGCTGGCATAGTGGCTCAACCTGTAATCTCAGTGCTTTGGGAGGATCACTTGAGGCAAGTTCAAGGCCAGCCTAGGCAACATAGCAAGACCTTGTCTCTACAAAAAAAATTTAAAAATTGGCCGGGCATGGTAACTCATGCCTGTAATCCCAGCACTTTGGGAGGCTGAGGCAGGAGAATTGCTTGAACCCAGGAAGAGGAGGTTGCAGTGAGCCGAGACTGCGCCACTGCACTCCAGTCTGGCAACAGAGTGAGACTCCGTCTCAAAAAAAAAAAAAAAAAATTTTTTTTTGTAAACTTTATGGCAGTCGTCTGATTGGTGGCAGTGTTAGAATTGTTATAATTTTTCACTCTTGTCACCCAGGCTGGAGGGTAGAGGCACGATCTCGGCTCACTGCAACCTCCATCTCCCGGGTTCAAGAGATTCTCCTGCCTCAGCCTCTCAAGTAGCTGGGATTACAGGCACGTGCCACCATGCTAATTTTGTATTTTTAGTAGAGATGGGGTTTCACCATTTGGCCAGACTGGTCTTGAATTCTTGACCTCAGGTGATCCTCCTGCCTTGGCCTCCCAAAGTGCTGGGATTACAGGCGTGAACCACTGCACCCAGCTAATTTCACTTTTAAATAGCACAACTAACAACATTAACAATAATTTGAGAAGGGATTTCTTTTTCTTTTTTTGAGACAGAGTTTTGCTCTTGTTGCTCAGGCTGGAGTGCAATGGTGCGACCTTGCCTCACTACAACCTCCACCTCTTGGGTTGAAGTGGTTCTCCTGCCTCAGCCTCCTAAGTAGCTGGGATTACAGGCATGAGCCACCATGCCCAGCTAATTTTATATTTTTAGTAGATACGGGGTTTCACTGTGTTGGTCAGGCTGGTCTTGAACTCCTGACCTCAGGTGAGCCACCTACCTTGGCCTCCCAAAGTGCTGGGATTACAGGCATGAGCCACCACACCCAACTGGATTTCCTAACAAGATACAAAAAACACAATCTCAAAGAGAAGCTTATATATTTGTTAACATTCAAAATTTAAAAATTTTGTTTAACAAAGATTATGAGAAAGAAAGGTAGATGGAAAAAATATAAACGCATATAACAAAGATTGAAGAGCCACAACAAATCAGTAAGAAAAAGACAAACCTAATATGAAAATAGTCAAGGAATGACAGAAAACTTAGGAGGAAATCTAAAGTGGCAACAAATACATGAAATATGCTCAACCTTCTTGTAATTAGGAAGAGGCAAATTAAAAACCACAGTGAGTTACCATTTTATACCTTTTTTTTTTTTTTTGAGACCTTCACTCTGTGACCCAGGCTGGAATGCAGTGGCACAATCATAGCACACTACAACCTCAACCTCCCAGGCTCCCGAGTACCTGAGACTACAGGTGTGTGCCACCATGCCTGGCTCATTTTTTGCAACTTTTGTAGAGACAGGGTCTCGCCATGTTGACCAGGCTGGTCAACTCCTGGACTCAAGCGATCTGCCCACCTCAGCCTTCCAAAGTGCTGGGATTACAGGTGTGAGCCACCACACCCGGCCTACACCTTTAATGTAGGTAAAATGTAATAAAACCGTATGTTGACAAAATGTGGGCAAATGGGAATTCTCAGGTCCTGCTAGTATGCGTGTCAATTGGACAATTGAACAGAAATTTAGAACTATCTATCAAATTTGAAAAACTGTATGCCATATCACTCAGCATTTCCCCTCCAAGGTGTAGAGCCCATAAAAAACCTTGCTTATTTGCATAAGGAAACAAGTACAAGAAAGTCATTGTAACATTGTTTACAATAGAAAAAAATGGAACAACCGAAATGTCAAGCAATAGAATAGATAAGTCATGCTTTATTCATATAGTGGAATACTCGATAGAAGTTAAAATATGTATCAGCCTCAAAAAACATGTTCAGGGCCGGATGCAGTGGTTCATGCCTGTAATCCCAGCACTTTGGGAGCTGAGGCGGGTGGATCTTCTGAGGTCAGGAGTTAGAGACAGCCTGGCCAACATGGTGAAACCCCGTCTCTACTAAAAATACACACACAAAAAAAATTACCCGGGAGTGGTGGCAGGTGCCTGTAATCCCAGCTACCTGGAGGCTGAGGCAGGGGAATTGCTTGAACCTGGGACGCAAAGGTTTCAGTGAGCTGAGATGGTGCCGCTGCACTCCAGCCTGGGTGACAGAGCAAGACTCCATCTCTAAATAAAAATAGGCCGGGTGTGGTGGCTCACACCTGTAATCCCAGCACTTTGGGAGGCCAAGGCGGGTGGATCACGAGGTCAGGAGTTCAAAACCAGCCTGGCCAATATGGTGAAACCCTGTCTCTACTAAAAATACAAAAATTAGCCAGGTGTGGTTGTGCGCGCCTATAATCCCAGCTACTCAGGAGGCTGAGGCAGAATTGTTTGAACCTGGGAGGTGGAGGTTGCAGTGAGCCGAGATTGCACCACTGACTTCAGCCTGGGCAACAGAGCAAGACTCCATCTCAAATAAATAAATAAACAAAAGACCTAAGATTAAGATCTAAAAAAGTTCTAAAAGATTAACAGCTAACTGGGGCATGGATGTTCATATTTTTTTCACTGTATCTTCCCATATGCTTGACACATGGCCAGAAAGAAAAAAAAAGCCAAAGGTGAGGAAGTGGAAAAAGCAAAGATCTTGGCTCTGAAGTCTGAGAGACAGGGTAGGAGCTACAAAAGGAAGAAGGGCCAAGACTGCTAAATGGAGCCACAAGTTTTGAAATGCTGACAAGTCAGAGGCCAGACCTTGCCTTTTCATTTTTTATTATCCCCTTCCAGTTTGACAAATAATACTTGGCAATTAAGTAAGCACTCTATGACTTTTGTTGAATGGATGAATGGAGTTAATAGAAACAGTTGGCATCAGTAGGACATATAGTTGAACATTCCTTTTTCACAAGGTCGCTCAGACTTTACTGAATAGATTCCTCTGGGAACAATTGCTTCCCTCTGGAAAAAAAGCCATCTCTTCTGACTAAATGGAGATTTCTGCCAGCTTTCTAGCACTGATTACAATTCAGCATCCTTTCTTCATTAAAACCCTAACATAATTAGGTATCTATTTTAAAAAAAAAAACGGCTTTATTGAGTATAATTTACACATTCAGCCATTGTAAGTGTATAATTCAATGACTTATAAGAAATATGTGGCTGGGCGCGGTGGCTCACGCCTGGAATCCCAGCACTTTGGGAGGCCGAGGCAGGCGGATAAACTGAGGTCAGGAGTTCGAGACCAGCCTGACATGGCGAAACCCCGTCTCTACTAAAAATACAAAAGGCCAGGCGCAGTGCCTCACACCTGTAATCCCAGCACTTTGGGAGGCCGAGGTGGGTGTATCACCTGAGGTCAGGAGTCGGAGAGCAGCCTGACCAATACAGTGAAACCCTGTCTCTACTAAAATTAAAAAAATTAGCCAGGCGTGGTGGCACACGTCTGTAGTCCCAGCTACTCTGAGGCAGGAGAATCGCTTGAACCCAGGGGCAGAGGTTGCAGTGAGCCGAGATGGCACCACTGCACTCCAGCCTGGGCGACACAGTGAGACTCTGTCTCAAAAAAAAAAAAAATTAGACAGGCATGGTAGTGGGCACCAGTAATCCCAGCTACTTGGGAGGCTGAGGCAGGAAAATCGCTTGAACCAGGGAGGCGGAGGTTTCAGTGAGCCGAGATCATGCCATTGCACTCCAGCCTGGGCAACAAGAGCAAAACTCCTTCTCAAAAAAAAAGAAAAAGAAATGTGTAAAGTTGTACAATTACCATCACAATCCAGTTATAGAACATTATTATTACTCCAAAAAGTCACCTCATGCAGTTACTCTCTCCTCCCACCCCCAGCCCCAGGCTACCACAGATTTGCCATCGGTTTCTATAAATTTTCCTCTCCGGTACATTTTATATAAATGAAATCATATAAAATATAATGGTTATGTCTGGCTTCTGTCACTTGGCATAATGTGTTACTTAACATAATGTTTTTGAAGTTCATCCATGTTGAAGCATGTATTAGAATTACCTTCATTTTTATTGCCAAATTGTATTCCATTATACGGATATACCATATTTTGTTTTTTTGTTTTTTTTTTGTTTTGAGACAGAGTCTCGCTCTGTCGCCCAGGCTGGAGTGCAGTGGTGCGATCTCAGCTCACTGCAACCTCTGCCTCCTGGGTTCAATTGATTCTCCTGCCTCAGCCTCTGGAGTAGCTGGGATTATAGGCGTGCGCCACCACACCCAGCTAATTTTTGTATTTTTAGTATAGACGGAGTTTTGCCATGTTGGCCAGGCTGCTCTCAAACTCCTGACCTCGGGTGATCCACTCGCCTGGGTCCACATTTTGTTTAACTATTCATCAGGAGCTGGACATTTAGGTTGTTTCCAGTTTTGAGCTATTATGAAGAATTCTGCTATGAACATGTGATTGTATGTTTTTTTTGTGTGTGGATATATGTTTTTATTTTTGTTGGGTACGTTCCTAGAAATGGAATGACTGGGTTTTAGAACAAATTTATATTTTAAAAACACTATCTGGCTGGGCGTGGTGGCTCACACCTGTAATCCCAGCACTTTGGGAGGCTGAGCTGGGCAGATCACAAGGTCAGGAGATCGAGACCATCCTGGCTAACACAGCGAAACCCCCTGTCTACTAAAAATACAAAAAATTAGCTGGGCATGGTGGTGTGCACCTGTAATCCCAGTTACTTGGGAGGCTGAGGCAGGAGAATCACTTGAACCTGGGAGGCAGAGGTTGCAGTGAGCTGAGATTGCACCACTGCACTCCAGCCTGGCCAACAGAGCAAGACTCCATCTCAAAAAAAAAAAAAGAAAAGAAAAGAAGCTGGGAGCAGTGGCTCACACCCATAATCCCAGCACTTTGGGAGGCCAAGGCAGGCAGATTACAAAGTCAGGAGTTCAAGACCAGCCTGGCCAGCATGGTGAAACCCCGTCTCTACTAAAAATACAAAAATTAGCCGGGTGTGGTGGTGGGTGCCTGTAATCCCAGCTACTCAGGGGGCTGAGGCAGGAGAATCACTTGACCCTGGGAGGCAGAGGTTGCAGTGAGCCAAGATCACGCCACTGTACTCCAGCCTGGTGACACAGCAAGACTCCATCTCAAAACAAAACAAAACAAAAAAACCTACCTGTTTTCCAAAGTGGCTCTACCATTTTTGCATTTCTGCCGCCAGTTCGTGAGGGTTCCGGTTTCTCTACTTCGTCACCCACACTTGTTCTTTTCTGTCTTTGTAATTATAGCCATTTTAGTGTGTGTGAAGTGATATCTCATTGTGGTTTAAAGTTGCATTTCCCTAGTGACTAATGATGTTGAACATATTTTCGTGTGCTTATTAGCCATTTGCATGTCTTTTTTGGTGAAATGTTTATTCAAGTCTTTTGCCCATTTTTCAAATTGAGCATTGTTTGTCGTCTTATTGAAGTGTAAGAGCTCTATATATTCTGGATATAAGTTCTTTATCAGATACGTGATTTGCAAATAACTTCTCTCAATTGATGGCTTGTGTTTTCATTTTCTTAATGTTATCTTTTGATTCCATTGTCGCAGATGTCAGCCTAAAACTGGAAGTATTTAAAATTTAAATTGAAGCAAGATTTTACAGTATATGATAAAAATTCATTATATTTTTCTTTTCTATTTTCATACAGCAAAATGCAATATAAACAGCTTTTCACAATAGTAATAAAAATTTAATTGACTTGATTTAAAAGCAAAGATGTTGATTTGAAAGCAAAGAAAACAATAAAACTATAATGTGATAAAGGAGTACATGAATACAGAAGAGATAATCCTTGCTTGAGAAGGATCAATATAGTAAAGATGACATTTTCACAGTGAGTATATAAAGTTCCATTCAACAAGCATTAAAAAATTTTTTTTAAATTTTTACTTTTTTTTTTTTTTTGAGACAGAGTCTCGCTTGTTGCCCAGGCTGGAATGTAGTGGCGTGATCTTGGCTCACTGCAACCTCCGCCTCCTGGGCTCAAGCAATTCTCCTGCCTCAGCCTCCTGGGTAGCTGGGATTACAGGCGCCTGCAACCATGACCGGCTAATTTTTTCTATTTTTAGTAGAGACAGGGTTTCACCATGTTGGCCAGGTTGGTCTTGAACTCCTGACCTCAAGTGATCTGCCCTCCTTGGCCTCCCAAAGTGTTGGGATTACCGGCGTGACTCACTGCACCGGGCCTCAACAAGCATTTTTAATACTTATTATATGTTAATCATTATATTCAATGCTGTAAAAAAATATATGAACAAGACATTCTGACATTTACAGGTACTGAGACACTGGAGTCACTATGTGGAAAAGAATTAGCTTGGATTTTTACCTTATCTCTTACAATGTAATGAGCCCCAGGTGAATCTTCCATTTATTCCCTCCGTTCTCTTTATGTGTTACTGCATAACAAATCACTCTCAAAACCTAGTGGTGTAGAACAACAGTAATTTATTTTGCTTAAGAATATGCAACTTGAGGAGAGCTTGACAGGGGTAACCCTTCTGTGTTCTACAATGTCTAGGGCCTGCGTTTGGAAAACTCAAATGGATGATAGTGAATCAAATGGCTGGAGGCTGGAATGCCAAGAGTTATCTCTGCTCACAAGACTGGTCCCTAGACTCGGAAGGGCCTTTAGAATAAATATCTCTGAAAGAACCAATGAAAGTGACTAGGAGAAGAATGGAAACCTTCAGGAAGAGCCGTAGAATAGGCAACGGAAAATTAAGTCTGGGATGGGCACGGTGGCTCACGCCTGTATTCCCAGCACATTGGGAGGCCGAGGTGGGCGAATCACAAGGTTAGGAGTTCTGGCCAACATGGTAATACTCCCTGTCTACTAAAAATACAAAAAATTAGCTGATTAGCTGGGCGTGGTGGGGGCGCCTGTAATCCCACCTACTTGGGAGGCTGAGGCAGGAGAATCACTTGAACCCGGGGGACAGATGTTGCAGTGAGCTGAGATTGCGCCACGGCACTCCAGCCTGGGAGACAGAGAGAGACTGTCTAAAAAAAAAAAAAAAAAAAAAAAAAGAAGATATCCAAGTGGCCAATAATATTGTATAAACTCGGCCAGGCGCAGTGGCTCACGCCTGTAATCCCAGCACTTTGGGAGGCCAAGCTGGGTAGACCACCTGAGGTCAAGAGTTCAAGACCAGCCTGGCCAACAAGGCGAAACCCCAGCTCTACTAAAAATACAAAACTTAGCTGGGCATGGTTGGGAGCACCTGTAATCCCAGCTACTTGGGAGGCTGAGGCAGGAGAATCACTTGAATCCAGGAGACAGAGATTGCAGTGAGTAGAGATTACACCACTGCACTCCAGCCTGGGCAACAGAACGAGACTCTGTCTCAAAAAAAAAAAAAAAGAACTGGAGAAACTCAGATTCAATGACCAATAAACACTGGAGAAATACAAATTAAAGCCACGATGGTATACCACCATACACCCACACTAATAGCAATTATTGGTGAAATTATGGTGCAACTGGAACTCTTGTACATTGCTGGTGGGAGTGTACATTGGTTCAGCTACTTTGGAAAAGTGTCTTACAAGATTTACCAAAACCGGCCAGGCACAGTGGCTCACGCTTGTAATCCCAGCACTTTGGGAGGCCGAGGCGGGCAGATCACGAGGTCAGGAGATCGAGACCACGGTGAAACCCCGTCTCTACTAAAAATACAAAAAATTAGCCGGGCGTGGTGGCGGGCGCCTGTAGTCCCAGCTACTCGGAGAGGCTGAGGCAGGAGAATGGCGTGAACCCGGGAGGCGGAGCTTGCAGTGAGCCGAGATTGCGCCACTGCACTCCAGCCTGGGCGACAGAGCGAGACTCTGTCTCAAAAAAAAAAAAAAAAAGAAAAGATTCACCAAAACCGAACACATGTACGTAGTAACCTGGTAATTCCACTCCTAGTTATACACCCAAGTGAAGTGCGTATGTCCAGCAAACAATATGTTCAGGAGTGTTCATAGCAATCTTATTCATGGCAACTTCAAGCGGGTGACAACCCAAATGTCCATCAAAAGGAGAATGGACAGGCCCGGCACGGTGGCTCACTCCCAAAGTGCTGGGATTACAAGCATGAGCCACTGCGCCCGGCCAAGAATATCAGTTTTCCTAAAGGAAGCTTGCTTGGGTCAAGTTGGACAAAGATCCAGGTGGAAGTAAATTGATTTTGTGTGTGTGTTTTGGTTTATAAAACAGAAAGATAAATATCTTTCTTCTCCTGAAAGTTGGTCTTTGAGGGTCAAGATAATAAAATGTTGGCAAAACCATTTAGATGAAAGAAACTTGGGTATACTCTATTTATGGCTTTATATGTTATATATATTATATATTTATATAATATATATTTCACTTAACATTATATTGTAAACATTCTTCAAAAATTATTTTGAATGGCTTCATAATCATTCATCATGAATATGCTGGGATTTATTTAAACATTTCTCTATTGTTGAATATGTGTACTGTTCCCAACTTTTTGCTCTTATAAATAATGCTGTAATGAAAATCTGATTTGGCAAACACAAGTCTGTTTGTCTTTGGGGTTGATTCCTAAGGCTGAAATGACCACAGCAAAAGTATGAGCATTTAAAATGTTTTGATACTGATGGTTTATCAAAAATTGTATTTGATGGACCAACAATTCCAGTTATCCCACCCTCCTGGATATAGTGATTTCTACAGATGACTAATGCCAATGCCAGGCTCTCACTCGATAACCTCCTCCCTGTTGAAGTCCTACGTATTTACAGTTAATTTTGTAAGAGCAAAAGTGGTAGCATCAGGTAGACCTCAGTTCAGTCATCTATTCTTCCAAGTCCTGGATGTGTGTCCTTGGATCTCAGTTTCTCATCTGTGAAACAGGGATAATAAGATGTAGTTATTTTTATTAGTTTGTTTGTAGTTTTTTTTTTTGTCATAACACGTTATGTACAGATACATCTACAGGAAAACAAAAAATATTTTCAGTATTAAAAAAAAAAAAAACATAGGCTGGGTGCAGTGGCTTGCACCTGTAATCCCAGCACTTTGGGAGGCTGAGGTGGGCAGATCACTTGAGGTCAGGAGTCCAACTCTAAAAAATAAATAAATAAATAGCCAGGCATGGTGGCACGTGCCTGTGATCCCAGCTACTTGGGAGGCTGAAGGCAGGAGAATCACTTGAACCTGGGAGGCAGAGAGTTGAGATCGCGTCCCTGCACTCCAGCCTGGGTGACAGAGTGAGACTCTGTCTCAAAAACAGCAAAAAAGTGTATACTTTTCCCTTCATTGAGGTCACAAAGACCAAATAATAGAGCCAAATCATCTTGCTATAACATCAACTTAAGTGGAATCATCCTATTAATTTAAAAACTCTGATTAGCACTTAAATATCTTTGATAATAAAAAACTGGGGCCGGGCTCGGTGGTTCACGCCTGTAATCCCAGCACTTTGGGAAGCCAAGGTGGGCAGATCACCTGAGGTCAGGGGTTTGAGACCAGCCTGGCCAACACAGTGAAACTCTGTCTCTACTAAAAATATAAAAATTAGCCTGTTGTGGTGGTGTGTGCCTGTAATCCCAGCTACTCAGGAGGCTAAGGCAGGAGAATCACTTGAATCCAGGAGGGGGAGGTTGCAGTGAGCCAAGATCACTCCACTGCACTCCAGCCTGGGTGACTGAGCAAGACTCCGTCTCAAAAATAAATAAATAAATAATAAATTAAATTTAAAAAGAGTTTTACGGCCAGGAGCGGTGGCTCACGCCTGCAATCCCAGCACTTTGGGAGGCCGAGGCGGGCATATTACCTGAGGTCAGGAGTTCGAGACCAGCCTGGCCAACACGGTGAAACCCCGTCTCTATTAAAAATACAAAAATTAAGGCCGGGCGCGGTGGCTCAAGCCTGTAATCCCAGCACTTTGGGAGGCCGAGGCGGGCGGATCACAAGGTCAGGAGATCGAGACCATCCTGGCTAACACGGTGAAACCCCATCTCTACTAAAAATACAAAAAATTAGCCGGGCGTGTTGGCGGGCGCCTGTAGTCCCAGCTACTCGGGAGGCTGAGGCAGGAGAATGGCGTGAACCTGGGAGGCGGAGCTTGCAGTGAGCCGAGATCGCGCCACTGCACTCCAGCCTGGGCGACAGAGCGAGACTCCGTCTCAAAAAAAAAAAAAAAAAAAAAATACAAAAATTAGCTAGGCGTGGTGGCACATGCCTGTAATCTCAGCTACTCGGGAGGCTGAGGCAGGAGAATTGCTTGAGCCCGGGAGGCAGAGGTTGCAGTGAACTGAGATCGTACCACTGCACCCAAGCCTCGCCGACAGAGCGAGACTCTGTCTAAAAAAATAAAAAAATAAAATAAATTCCCGACCTGACCAACATGGAGAAACCCCATCTCTACTAAAAATACAAAAAATTAGCCAGGCCTGATGGCACATGTCTGTAATCCCAGCTACTTGGGAGGTTGAGGCAGGAGAATCACTTGATCCCAGGAGGTGGAGGTTGCGGTGAGCTGAGATTGCGCCATTGCACTCCAGCCTGGGCAACAAGAGTGAAACTCCGTCTCAAAAAAATAAATAAATTTACTTGTTTCTTTCTTATATGTATGATTTTTCTTTTTTTTTTCTTTTCTCATTGATGATGTTCAGTAGAAATAGTTAGTGGACTGTCTTGACTTCATCTTGATATAATAGAAAAAAGCGTTCAGTTTTTCATCATTAAGTACGGTGTTAACTTTTAAGTTTTTCATAGATGCCCTTTATCAGGTTGAATATTTTTTTCCTCTATACTTAGTTTACTGAAGGTTTTTATCATGAATGGGTGTTGAGTTTTGTTAAATGCTTTTTCTGCATCTATTGAAATGGTGATCTAGCTTTACTCCTTTTTTTTCTGTTAATGTGGTAAATAGCATCAGTTGATTTTTGAGTGTTAATCCAAACTTGCATGCCTCAGAAAAGGTCATTTACGGCCGGGCGCGGTGGCTCAAGCCTGTAATCCCAGCGCTTTGGGAGGCCGAGGCGGGCGGATCACGAGGTCAGGAGATCGAGACCATCCTGGCTAACACGGTGAAACCCCATCTCTACTAAAAATACAAAAAATTAGCCGGACGTGTTGGCGGGCGCCTGTAGTACCAGCTACTCGGGAGGCTGAGGCAGGAGAATGACGTGAACCCAGGAGGCGGAGTTTGCAGTGAGCCGAGATCGCGCCACTGCACTCCAGCCTGGGGGACGGAGCAAGACTCCGTCTCGGAAAAAAAAAAAAAAAGAAAAGGTCATTTACTTGTGATGTGTTATCTTTTTAATATATAGGTTAATTCAATTTGTTATTATCTTGGTATAGATTTTGCACTTATTTTCATCAGGAGTATTTCCTCTGCAATTTTCTTTTCTCATAATGCCTTTACCTAGTTTTGATATCAGAGTAATGCTCTGAGTTGAGAAGTGTGTCTTTCTCTATTTTACAAAAAAGGTTTATATGAAATTGGTATTATTTCTTCCCTAAATGTTTGATAGAATTCACTAGTGAAGTTATCTTAGTCTGGAAGGTTTGTTTGTTTGTTTTTTTGAGATGGAGTCTCGCTCTGTCACCCAGGCTGGAGTGCAGTGACACGATCTCAGCTCACTGCAAGTTCTGCCTCCCGGGCTCATGCCATTCTCCTGCCTCAGCCTCCTGAGTAGCTGGGACTACAGGCGCCCGCCACCATGCCCGGCTAATTTTTTGTATTTTTAGTAGAAACAGGGTTTCACTGTGTTAGCCAGGATGATCTCGATCTCCTGGCCTTGTGATCCACCCGCCTCGGCCTCCCAAAGTGCTGGGATTACAGGCTTGAGCCACCGCGCCCGGCTTTAGTTTTGCTTTTGGAGCTTTATTTTTAATGGAAAATTTTTATTCTATTTATTTATTTATTTATTTATTTATTTATTTATTTATTTTTGCGACAGTCTCTCTCTGTTACCCAGGTTAGAGTGCAGTGGCGTGATCTCGGCTCACTGTAACCTCTGCCTCCCGGGTTTAAGTGATTCTCATGCCTCAGCCTCCTGAGTAGATGGGACTACAGGTGTATGCCACCATACCTGGCTAATTTTTGTATTTTTAGTAGAGACAGGGTTTCACCATGTTGGCCAGGCTGGTCTTGAGCTCCTGACCTCAAGTGATCTGCCTGCCTCGGCCTCCCAAAATGCTGGGATTACAGGCATGAGCCCCCACACCCAGCCAAATGGAAAAATTTTAAATTCCATTTTTAAAATAGTGTCTTTTAAGGAACTGGTCTATTTCATCTAGGTATTCAAATTTTTTGGCATCCATTTCTTTCTTCTGAGACAGGATATTACTCTCTTGCCCAGGCTGAAGCCCAGCAGCATGATCTCAACTCACTGCAGCCTGACCACCTGGACTCAAGCAACCCTCCTACTTCAGCCTCCCAAACAGCTGTGACTACAGACCCATGCCACCACTCCTGGCTGATTTTGCATTTTTTATAGAGAAGAGGTTTCATCATGTTGCCCAGGCAGGTCTCGAACTCCTGGGCTCAAGCGACCCTCCTGCCTCGGCCTCCTAAACTGCTGGGATTACAGGCATGAGCCACCATGCCTGGCCGAATGTTTTCTTTATTCATCCAATTACTTAATAATTGTTTAAAATTTTCTACCTTCTTGGGATGAGTCTTTTGATTCTCCCTTTTGCCTTTCTCATTCTCTTGTTAACTAACCTAATGTTTTTATTAGCATCAGTAAGACCCGTGAAGGAAGCTCCTCTCATTCATTTCTTTTCTTTCTTTCTTTTTTTGAGACAAGGTCTCACATTGTCACTCAGACTAGAGTGCAGTGGTAGGATCATGGCTCGCTGCAGCCTCAACCTCCTGGCTTAAGTGATCGCACCTCAACCTCCCAGGTTGCTGGGACCACAGGCACACACCACCACGCCCAGCTAGTTTTTTTTAATGTTTTTTGTAGATATGGGATGTTGTTAAGTTGCCCAGACTGGCCTGGAACTCCTGGGTTCAAGTGATCCACCCGCCTAGGCCTCCCAAAGCACTTGGATTACAGGCATGAGCCACCGCACCTGGTGACATTTTTTCTTGATACAGATTCTAGTTTGACAGGTTTTACTTTTCTTTCATCACTTTAAATGGTTGTTACATTGTGTTCTGAGCTGCATTATTTCTGATGAGACGTCAGAGGCTATTCTTATCATTGTTCTTCTATGTAATGCATATTGTTCCTCTGGTTGCTTTTTTTTCTTTTAATCATCTTCTTTTTTTTTTTTTTTTTTGAGACAAGGTCTTGCTCTGTCGCCCAGGCTGGAGTGCAGTGGCACTCACTGCAACCTCCACTTCCTGGGCTGAAGTAATCCTCCTACCCCAACCTCCCAAGTAGCTGGGACTACAGGCACAAGCTACCACACCCAGCTAATTTTTTTTTTTTTTTGTATTTTTAGTAGACATAGAGTTTTGCCATGTTGCCCAGGCTGGTCTCAAACTCCTGACCTCAAGTGATCTGTCTGCCTTGGCCTCCCAGAATGCTGCAATTACAGACGTCAACCACTGGACTTTTCTGGTTGGTTTTAAGTTTGTTTTTGTTTTTTTGTTTGTTTGTTTGTTTTTGGTTGGTTTGGTTTTGAGACATTTAATTCTGATGTTCCTTGGCATATTTCTTTGATTTTTGTCATTCCTGGGATTCTCGGAGCTTCTTGGATCTGTGGGCTTACATTTTAAAAATTCTGAAACCGTTCTGACAATTATTCTCATGTTATATTTTAAATATTATTCAGATATTTTTTCTGCTTGAGTATCTCTCACCTTTCTTCCTGGTACTTAAACTTCACACATAGTAGATGGCCTGATATCGTCCAACAGATTGCTGATAATTTGACAACAGTTTTCTGGACTTTTTTTTCTCAATGTGCTTCAGTTGGGATAGTTTCTATTGTCATGTGTTCAAATTCACTGATCTTTCTTCTGTGTGTCTAGTCTGCTGTTAAGCCTATCAAAGGCCAGGCACAGTGGCTCACACCTGTCATCCCAGCACTTTGGGATGCTGAGGCATGAGAATCACTTGAGGCCAGAAGTTCAAGACCAGCCTAGACAACACAGCAAGACCCTATCCCTATAAAAAGTGAAACAACAACAACAACAACAACAACAAAAAACCATTAGCTGGGTGTGGTGGCACATGCCTGTTGTCCTAACTGCTGGGGAGGCTGAGGTGGGAGGATCACTTGAGCCAAGGAGTTCAGGGCTACAGTGAGTCATGACCACACCACTGCACTGCAGTCTGGGTAATAGAGTGAGATCTTGTCTCTAATTAAATAATAATAATTTAAAAAAACCTGTCCAGGTCGGGCATGGTGTCTCACACCTGTAATCCCAGCACTTTGGAAGGGCAAGGTGGGTGCATCACTTGAGGTCAGGAGTTTGAAACCAGCCTGGCCATCATGGCGAAACCCCGTCTTTACTAAAAATACTAAAAATTAGCTGGGCATGGTGATGCACACCTGTAGTCCCAGCTATCTGGGAGGCTGAGGCACGAGAATCGCTTGAACCCAGGAGGCAGAGGTTGCAGTGAGCCAAGATCATGCTACTACACTCCAGCCTGGGCAACAGAGCAAGACTGCGTCTCAAACAAACAAACAACAACAACAAACCTATCCACTTACATTTTTCATTCGTATATTTTATTTTTAGGTTCTAAAATTTTTGTTTGATTCTTTTTTGCATTTTCCATTTTTCTATTGACATTTCCCAATTGTTCTCTCATTGTGTTCATCTTTTCCTTAAAATAGTTTAATGTGTTTATAATGCAGGTTTAAATTCCTTGTTGATAATAACATCATTTCCATCATTTTGGGGTGTATTTCTATTTACTAATTTTCTTCCTCATTATAGATCATACTTTCCTGCTTCTTTCTGTATCTAGTAATTTTTAAATTATATGCTAGACATTATGGATGCTAAATTGTTGAGTGTCCAATTTTTTTTTAACTTCCTTGATAGATTTTTGGATTTTTTTCTGTCAGGGACTTAATTTACTTGGGAATTAGCTTAATACTTTTGAAACTTATTTTTTAGCTTTGTTATGGTGGGTCTAGAGAAACCTTTAACTCTAGGGCTAGATTAGACTTTCTCCTAAGATGGGGTCTTTCTGAGATGTCTGCTGTGGCCTCACTTTTTGTAAAGTATTTCCACTCTGGCTAGTTGAAACTTGAACATCTTTCAGACCTGTATGAGATTCGGTAGTTATTTAGCTCTCAGCTAAATGATAGTTGTTCTTTCTCTGGTAATTGTTCATTGCCCAGCCTCTTGGAGACTTGTTCTGTGCATGTGTAGTTTAGTATTTAGACAAAGACTCAACAGGGTCCCGACGCAGATTTTTGGAGGTCTTCCTTGGCAATTGTTCTTTCTCTTTGGTAATCTGCCCTACACATTCCAGACACAAGGTAGTCCTGAACTCTGATTTCCATGTTCTTAAGTCAGGGAGACTTTTGTCCTCTGGTTGGGCTACCCCTCAGACACCACAGTCCAGAAATTGGCTCCAGATAGAAAGCCGTGGCATGCAGGCTCGTTTTGTTTGTTCCCTTTGCTGAAGGATCACAGTGCTGTGTTGCCTGAGGTACAACAGTTATTTCATGTGTTTTGTCCAGCTTTGTAGCTGTTTACTGAGGGAGAGATGGTTGAGTATCATTTTCTGTCATGGCTTGAAGTGTAAATACTTGCCTTCCAGCTTTCATATTTTTAATTTTGGAGAGTGATGAAAATATTCTAAATCATGAGTTTCAGAGGTAGTTATGTGACTACACACTTGTCAGAACTCATTGAATTGTGGAATAAGGGTACTTTTTTTGCATGTAGATGTTTATTTTATTTTATTTATTTATTTATTTTTTTTTTTGAGATGAAGTCTCGCTCTGTCACACAGGCTAGAGTGCAGTGGCACAATCTCGGCTCATTGCAACCTCTGCCTCCCAGATTCAAGCGATTCTCATGCTCAGCCTCTTGAGTAACTGGGATTACAGGTGCGTATCACCACATCTGGCTAATTTAACATCCGGCTAATTTTTATATTTTTAGTAGAGACAGGGTTTCACCACGTTGGCCAGGCTGGTCTCAAACTCCTGACCTCAAGTGATCCACCCGCCTTGGCCTCCCAAAGTGTTGGGATTACAGATGTGAGTCACCATGCCCAGCCATGCATGTAAATTATACTCCAATAAAACTCAGAAAAAGGTAAAATACTTTTTGAGACAAAAAAGTATTAAATGTTTAAATATTATTAAATATTAAATATAAGCACACACAAGAATATACAGAATAATGGGAAACACCCTTATCATTATCACTCAGACTACAAAATAAAGCAATACAAATACAAGCAGAAGCTCCATATATATATCTCTCTTTGCATTTATTATCCTCATGCTTGTTTTTATCACCTTACTTCATATGTAGGTGTCTCCACAAATATGGTATTGTTTTCCCTGTCTTTAAACTTCACATAAATGTTTCATTCATCTAGCTGTTTTTCAATGATGTGATAATAAGTAGGCAGACCCACACATGTGATTATATTTGCACTTGGACCTGTACAGAAATGCAAAGTTTACCTGACTCTCTACATTTTGAACTCACTGTACTTCTCTCAGGAGAGAATGCCAAGAAAGTCACTGTCATTTATTCCTCTGCCTGGGGCAGAAAAATTAGTGAACACTCACTCTTGGTAAGTGGCATGAAAGGCCATTTGTAAGCCTGGCCCTGCTCCAATGGCTGCTGTGAAGATTCATGCACTGAGGGTGATGAGGGCTTGGAGGTGCCCTTGGCCTGAGTCAGCAACCTGCTGGTGCCTGGTGTCAGCAGTTTCCTGTCAGAGAGTGACTCGCTGGATACCCTCCTACTTTCTGCTGGATGGAAGTGAGTGTCTCAGGGAAATTGATTCCAGCCCTCAGATCCAGACTGCACCATTAACTGTGTAAATCTTATTAATCCCTTAACAAGGGTCAGAAACATCTGTAATTCCTTTCCAGTGAGCCTCGTTTTTTATTTTATTATTATTATTATTTTGAGATGGAGTTTCGCTCTTGTAGCCCAGGCTGGTGTGCAATGGCGCAATCTCGGCTCACCACAACCTCCACCTCCCAGGTTCAAGCAATTCTCCTGCCTCAGCCTCCCGAGTAGCTAGGATTACAGGTGCCTGCCACCACGCCCAGCTAATTTTGTATTTTTAGTAGACGGGGTTTCTCCATGTTGGTCAGGCTGGTATCTAACTTCCGATCTCAGGTGATCCGCCCGCCTCGGCCTCCCAGGGTGCGGGGATTACAGGCGTGAGCCACTGCACCCGGCCTTACCAAATTTAAAACGATAGAAACACTGTTCAGACCAGGAACGGTGGCGCACACCTGTAATCCCAGCACTTCGAAGGCCAAGGTGGCCAATCACTTGAGATCAGGCGTTTGGGACCGGCCTGGACAACATGGCAAAACCCCGACTCTACCAAAAATACAAAAATTAGCCGGGCGACATGGCGAATGCCTGTAATCCCAGTTACTCGGGAGGCTGAGGCAGGAGAATTGCTTGAACCCGGGAGGCGGAGGTTGCAGTGAGCCAAGATTGCGCCATTGCACTCCAGCCTGGGTGACAGAGCGAGACTCCATCTCAAAAAGAAAAAAACAAAAAACAACAACAATAAAAACCCCACTTTGTTCATAGAACTGCTCTGTATACAGCATGAAATTTGTATTTTCTTTTTAAATCTACAATACTACACTTTAGGTTTGCAACTTTTGCTAATGTAAATCCTCCAGAACAAGCCTATCTCTTAAATCACTAGCAAGACTGCAGCTCATAAACACAGCCGGATCCTTCAGAATGAGTTTTATTTTCTCATATCCTTTGCTGATTCTAAGTAGAGTTTCATTTTCTTTTCCATGTTATTTTGAGCTATAACAAACCCCTCCTCTGTCCGTTTCTTGATTTCCTGACAGTTCAGTTTTGATCAGTAGTAGTGTAGTTAAATTTCCTGAAAGGCCACACAGCTGAGCCATGTAAAGTTCTCAGTAGAAATAAGAGGGACTGGCCAGGCACGGTGGCTCACACCTGTAATCCCAGCATTTTGGGAGGCCGAAGTGGGTGGATCACCAGAGGTCAAGAGTTCAAGACCAGCCTGACCAACATATTGAAACCCTGTCTCTGCTAAAAATACAAAAAATTAGCCGGGCGTGGTGGTGGGTTCCTGTAATCCCAGCTACTCTGGAGGCTGAAGCAGGAAAATCGCTTGCACCCAGGAGGTGGAGATTGCAGTGAGCCGAGATGGCGCCATGGTACTCCAGCCTGGGCGACAAGTGCAAAATTCCGTGTCAAAAAATAAAAAAAAATAAAAAATAAAAAAAAAAAGAAGAGGGACATCAAACACAGGAGCCTGTTTTCAGAGCTCCCAGACCACATGAAATTCAGAAGCATTAACTAACCCCTTTGAAAGCAAAAATTTAATGCAGAAAAAGTACGAAAAGCATGCCAATATTAGGACACACGTGCACACAACTACATACACTTTTTTTGCACATTTATTTTTTATTCTACTTCAAGTCAAGTATAATCAGTTTCCATATCTTTCAGTGAAATCAGTTCCTGAGGACTGAACATGCTTTTCTCATACACCCACAGTTTTCCTCCTCCCAGCTTCACCATTTAGGGATATGATACTTAGGCCGGGCGCGGTGGCTCAAGCTTATAATCCCAGCACTTTGGGAGGCCGAGGCGGGTGGATCACGAGGTCAGGAGATCGAGACCACGGTGAAACCCCATCTCTACTAAAAATACAAAAAAAAAAAAAAAAAAAAATTAGCCGGGCGTGGTGGCGGGCGCCTGTAGTCCCAGCTACTCGGAGAGGCTGAGGCAGGAGAATGGCGTGAACCCGGGAGGCGGAGCTTGCAGTGAGCCGAGATTGCGCCACTGCACTCCAGCCTGGGCGACAGAGCGAGATTCCGTCTCAAAAAAAAAAAAAAAAAGAAAAGGGATATGATACTTTTCAGAGTTGATAGGAAGTGTTTACTTATTTTGACCATCTCAGTATTGTTCATTTTTGAGACACGTATATAATATAGCAGGAATGACTTTCCTTTTTTCTTTTTTTTTTTTTTTGGAGAATGAGTCTTGCTTTATTACCCAGGCTGGAGTGCAATGGCACGATCTTGGCTCATTGCAACCTCCGTCTCCTGGGTTTAAGCGATTCTCCCCGCTCAGTCTCCCGAGTAGCTGGGATTACAGGCGCCCGCCACAACACCCAGCAAATTTTTGTGTTTTTAGTAGAGACGGGGTTTCACCGTGTTGGCCAGGCTGGTCTCAAACTCCTGACTGCAAGTGATCTGCCTGCCTTGGCCTCCCAAAGTGCTGGGATTACAGGTGTGAGCTACGGCACCCAGCCATGAATGGCTTTCTTATTCCCTACAAATATTGTTTTATATCCTAGAGTTCAAATTTTTTTCATTTTTTAAATTTTTTATGTGCGTATATCTAATTTTCTTTGACTACTTCAAACCTGTGAAAGCCTCTCAGTATTGTCTCTGAATACAAAAATAGTTCCATTTTCCTTATTTGCCAAAGCACATCATCTAGGAGATTCCTCAAAAGTTGCATAGGGTATTTTTTTTTTTTTTTGAGATGGAATCTCGCTTTGTCGCCAGGCTGGAGTGCAGTGGTGCAATCTCGGCTTGCTGCAACCTCTGCCTCCTGGGTTCAAGTGATTCTCCTGCCTCAGCCTCCCGAGAAGCTGGGACTACAGGTGTGTGCCACCATGCCCAGCTAATTTTTAGATTTTTAGTAGAGACGAGATTTCACCATGTTGGCCAGGATGGTCTCAATCTCTTGACCTCGTGATTGGCCTACCCTGGCCTCCCAAAGTGCTGGGATTATAGGCGTGAGCCACTGCACTTGGCCAGGGTATCTTTTTTTTTTTTTTTTTAAGACGGAGTTTTTGCTCTTGTTGCCCAGGCTGGAGTGCAATGGCGCGATCTCGGCTCACCGCAACCTCTGCCTCCCAGGTAGCTGGGATTACAGGCATGCACCACCACGCCTGGCTAATTTTTTGTATTTTTAGTAGAGATGGGGTTTCTCCATGTTGAGACTGGTCTCGAACTCCTGACCTCAGGTGATCCACCCGCCTTGGCTTCCCAAAGTGTTGGGATTACAGGTGTGGGCCACTGCGCCCGGTCTTTTTTTTTTTTTTTTTTTTTTTTTTTTTAAGAAGGGAAGTCTTTGTATGCCTTAAGATGTCCTTATTCAACTCTCAAATTTAGAATTTTAGGTTGAAAATAATTTTTCTTGGCCTGTCACAGTAGCTCATGCCTGTAACAATACCAGCACTTTGGGAGGCCGAAGCAGGTGGATCCCTTGAACTCAGGAGTCAGGAGTTCGAAACAGCCTAGGCTAATATAGCAAAATCTCGTCTCTACAAAAAATACAAAAAAATTAGCTGGGCGTGGTGGCATGTCCCTGTGGTCCCAGCTACTCGGGAGGCTGAGGTGGGAGGATCCCTTGAGCCCGGGAGGTCGAGGCTGCAGTGAGTGAACCAAGATTGAGACACTGCATTCCATCTGGGTGACAAAGCGAGACCCTGTTTCAAATAATAATAATTTTTCTTCAGAATTTTGTAGTCATTTCTCTACTGTTTTTTAGCATCCTGTGTTGCTTTTGAAAAGTTCAATGCCACTCTGATTCTGTTTTCTATTTCTTTGAATGAGAACTGTGTCCTCTCTCTCTCTCTTTCCTTCCCTACCTGTATTCTTAAATTTCACAACATGGCTTTGTGTGCTGGGTACACAGTAGGCCTTTTCACTATGGTGACTTCCAGTGAGGTGACATTCATGATGTTGGGGGAAATCTACTTGTACCATATCTGAAATAATTTTCTCGCCTCCACATTCTCTCTTTCTGCAACTTCTGTTATTCCCAATCTCATGGAATAAATTTCTAATTTTTTATTACCCATATTTTCCATTTCTTTGGTTTTTGTGTTTTATTATACTTTCTGGGAGTTTCCTCAACTTTACCTTTCAACTTTTGATTGAACCAAAATTCCATCTATAATGTTTTTAATTCTTTCTTTTTTTTTTTTTGAGACAGGGTCTTGCTGTGTTGCCCAGGCTGGAGTGCAGTGGCACAATCTCAGCTCGCCACAGCCTCGACCTCCTGTGCTCAGGTGATCCTCCCACCTCAGCCTGTAAAGTAGCTGGGACTACAGGCATGTGCCACCACACCTGGCTAATTTTTGTGTTTTTTTAGAGCTGGGGTTTTGCCATGTTGCCCAAATCTCAAAGTCCTGGACTGAAGTGATCCACCTGCCTTGGCCTCCCAAAGTGCTGGGATTACAGGCATGAGCCTGGCTGATGGTGTTTTTATTTTTTTGAGACAAGGTCTTACTGTGTCACCCAGGCTGGAGTGCAATGGCATAATCACAGCTCACTGCAGCCTTGACCTCCCAGGCTCAAACGGTCCTCTCACCTCAGCCTCCCGAGTGGCTGACATCACAGGTGAGCACCACCACCTGCAGCTAATTTTCATATTTTTTTGTGTAGACAGGGTTTCGCCATGCTGCCCAGGGTAGTCTCAAACTCCTGAGCTCAAGCAATCCACCTGCCTCAGCCTGGGATTACAGGTACGAGACACACAGCCGGCCTGTTTTTAATTTTTAAGAGCTCTATCTTGTTCTCCTATCATTCCTGGTTTTATTTATTTTTTGTTTTTGAGACAGAGTCTTGCTCTGTCACCCAGGCTGGAGTGCAGTGGTGCCATCTCGGCTCACTGCAACCTCCATCTCCTGGGCTCCAGCAATTCTCTTGCCTCAGCCTCCCGAGCACCTGGGATTACCTGTGTGCCACAACGCCTGGCTAATTTTTGTATTTTTAGTAGAGACGGTGTTTTCACCATGTTGACCAGGCTGGTCTTCAACTCTTGACCTCAAGTAATCTGCCCACCTTGGCCTCCCAAAGTGCTGGGATTACAGACCTGAGCCACCGTGCCCAGCCCTGTTTTTAATTTTTAAGAGCTCTATCTTGTTCTCTGATTGTTCCTGGTTTGGTTTTATTTATTTTATTTTTTGTTTTTGAGATGGATTCTCACTCTGTCACCCAGGCTGGAGTGCAGTGGTGCAATCTCAGCTTGCTGCAACTTCAGCTTCCTGGGTTCAAGTGATTCTCCTGCCTCAGCCTCCCACGTAGCTGGGACTACAGGCACACATCACCATGTCCAGCTAGTTTTTTATATTTTTAGTAGAGATGGGGTTTCACCATTTTGGCCAAGATGGTCTCGAATTCCTGACCTTGTGATCCGCCCGCCTCAGCCTCCCAAAGGGATTACAGGCAGGAGCCACCGCACCCGGCCTAGTTTAAAGTTTTAATTGAGGTGTAATTTATATACTGAACAACATACAATTTTAAATGTATATATACAATTTTGATTATAGTGCTTGATGAATTTTCCATATGATTACACCTGTATAGCCACACGTAGATCAAGATACAGAATATTTCTGGTACAACAAAAGGCTCTCTTACACGCCTTCCCAGGCAATACAACCTCAAGAAGCAACCACTCTTCTGATTTCTTTCAACAACCGTTAGTTTTGCTTGTTCTTGAACTTCATATCAATGGAATCATGTATTACGTACTCTTCCGTGTTCGGTTTATTTCACTCAACATTATGTCTGTGAGATCCATCCCTGTAACCAATTGTAGCCGGTGTTCCCTATTTGTATTGATGCATTCTATTCATTATATAAATATACCATAATTTATTTCCCGTTGAAGGACATTTGAGTTGTTTTCAGTTTGGATGTATTATGAATAAAGCTACTATGAACATTCTTGTACTTTTTTTTTGAGACAAGAGTCTCATTCTGTCACCCAGGCTGGAATGCAGTGGCATGATCTCAGCTCACTGCAACCACTGCCTCCCAGGTTCAAGTGATTCTCCTGCCTCAGCCTCCCGAGTAGCTGGGACTACAGGCACACACCACCACGCCCAGCTAGGTTTCTTTTTTGTACTTTAGTAGAGATGGGGTTTCGCCATGTTGGCCAGGCTGGTCCCGAACTGCTGGCCTCAAGTGATCTGCCTGCCTCAGCCTTCCAAAGTATTGGGATTAGAGGCTTGAGCTATCACCAGTAACTTCTATAAAGCTCAACAAAGGTAAAGTCAAGGGCAAATCTTCTTTCTCAAACCAATTTCTTTCTTCTCATTTTTAACAGGGCCACCGCTAGCATCCAGGAGCCCAGGCTCGCAGTCAACAACCCTTCCTTTCCCATTAACTCCCATAGTCTTTCACAAATTCCTATTTGTCCTTTTTTCCAAATGCCTCTTGCATTTTTTTTTTGAAATGTAACAATTTATTGATCAATATAAATGAAATAAAATTTAGAATTTATTTCCAACTTTGCTATATTGCATAGTAACGAGACTCCATCTCAATAATTATGAATTTCCATATCTAAATGCAAAGATTCTTAGATTTATAAGAATTTGGAAGTTATTTTTTATCCTCCCATTTTATAGAAAAGCAAACCAATGCCTGGAAAATTAGGCATATTTTAAATGGTCTTACATTAATTAATTGTAAAGAGAGGAATATAATGAAGTCTCCCGTCTTCTAGACAAGTGTATTTATTTTAAATTTTACTTTAAGTTCTAGGGTACATGTGCACAACGTGCAGGTTTGTTACATATGTATATATGTGCCATGTTGGTGTACTGCCCCCATTAACTCGTCATTTACATTAGGTATATCTCCTAACGCTACCCCTCCACCCTCCCCCCACCCCATGACAGGCCCCAGTGTGTGATGTTCCCCTTCCTGTGTCCAAGTGTTCTTATTGCTCAATTCCCACCTATGAGTGAGAACATGTGGTGTTTGGTTTTTTGTCCTTGCGATAGTTTGCTGAGAATGATGGTTTCCAGCTTCATGCATGTCCCTATAAAGAACATGAACTCATCCTTTTTTATGGCTGCATAGTATTCCGTGGTGTCTATTGTCTATGTGCCACATTTCCTTTTTTTTTTTTTTGAGATGGAGTTTTGCTCTTGTTGCCCAGGCTGGAGTGCAATGGCACGATCTCGGCTCACCGCAACCTCCGCCTCCCAGGTTCAAGCGATTCTCCTGCCTTAGCCCCCCCGAGAAGCTGGGATTACAGGCACACACCACCACACCTGGCTAATTTTGTATTTTTAGTAGAGATGAGGTTTCTCCATGTTAGTCAGGCTGGTCTTGAACTCCCAACCTCAGGTGATCCGCCCACCTCGGCCTCCCAAAGTGTTGGGATTACAGGCGTGAGCCACTTTGCCCGGCCTGTGCCACATTTCCTTAATCCAGTCTATCATTGATGGACATTTGAGTTGGTTCCAAGTCTTTGCTTTGTGAATAGTGCCGCAATAAACATATGTGTGCATGTGTCTCTTTTTTTTTTTTTTTTTTTTTGAGACGGAGTCTCGCTCTGTCGCCCAGGCTGGAGTGCAGTGGCATAATCTCGGCTCACTGCAAGCTCCGCCTCCCAGGTTCACGCCATTCTCCCGCCTCAGCCTCCCGAGTAGCTGGGACTATAGGCGCCCGCCACTGCGCCCAGCTAATTTTTTGCATTTTTAGTAGAGATGGGGTTTCACCATGGTCTCGATCTCCTGACCTCGTGATCCGCCCGCCTCGGCCTCCCAAAGTGCTGGAATTAAAGGCATGAGCCACCGCGCCCGGCCGTGTGCATGTGTCTTTATAGCAGCATGATTTATAATCCTTTGGGTATATACCCAGTAATAGGATGGCTGGGTCAAATGGTTTTCTAGTTCTAGATCCTTGAGGAATCACCACTCTTCCACAATGGTTGAACTAGTTTAGTCCCACCAACAGTGTAAAAGTGCTCCTATTTCTCCATATCCTCTTCAGCACCTTTGTTTCCTGATTTTTTAAGATTGCCATTCTAACTGGTGTGAGATGGTATCTCATTGTGGTTTTGATTTGCATTTCTCTGATGGCCAGTGCATTTCTTTCTTACTTTTCTGTCACTCTCTCTGCCTTCATCCTAGCCCAGAGCCTGCCCCTGGGCTGGGCTCCCTATAGACTCTTCCTGCCTCTATCATTCTACTCCATTCATCTATTCATTCATCAGAAGAGCATCTGTGGAGCACTTAGTGCTAGACACTGCACTAGACACTAGATGCACCCGTAACACAGACATGGTCCAGCTGGGGAGGCAGATAATTGACAAGCAACTACAGTGTCTTGGGGTGAGTGTGATGATGAAGGAAGCGGTTAGCTGGGACCGTAATCCAGATGGAGACGTGTTAGGGCAGGCCTACGTACTCCTACTGGTTTCATTGTCCTAAACACTTTTATCCTGTTTCAGCTAAAATTGGCCTTCTCTTACTTTTGTTCCTTTGGGTTCAAACTTTGTAACCTGAGATTCTAAGGCCTTTCTTGTCAACCCAGGCCCATTCCCAGGACTCTCTAGCAGAAGAGGTAGTAGTAACAATGATAGTAATAATAGCACATCTTCATTAAGCTTATTTATCTTAAATAATAGGCCCTCCTCTAAGTACTTTTCTTATGTTAACTCTTCACAACATTCTCTATGAAGGAGGTACAGGTACTATGATTAGCACCACTGACAGAAGGGAAAACCGAGGCATGAGTGCTAAAAGGCAGAATCTGGGTTCAAATCCAGGTGGTATGGCTCCCAGGCTGGCATGTGACGATGGCACCATTGCGTGTCCGTGGAGCCTGGCCATGTGGACCTCAGACTCTCTACCATACACCCTAAGTTCTCCCCAAAGACCTTTTTATTCCTGGTCCCCTCTCCCCTGAGAATGTCCTCCTTCTTATCAAACCCTATAGAAGGCTTTATTTTCACTTTCTTGATGTTATCGTTTGCAGCACAAAGCTTTTTAAATTTTAATTAAGTATAATTTAGCAATATTTTTTATGATTAGTGTTTTCTGGTTATTGTTTAACCTAATACCCTTTTCCAATTGTTGTTTAGGTTCCCATCTTTGTTCTTGAAGGTTTTAAAACCTAGTGATCCTTGATTATCTGTTCATATTTAAGAAAGAAACAGATTGTGGCCGGGCGCAGTGGCTCATGCCTGTAATCCCAGCACTTTGGGAGGCCGAGGCAGGTGGATCACGAGGTCAGATCGAGACCATCCTGGCTAACACGGTGAAAACCCGTCTCTACTAAAAATACAAAAAATTAGCTGGGCGTGGTGGTGGGCGCCTGTAGTCCCAGCTACTCGGGAGGCTGAGGCAGGAGAATGGTGGAAACTCGGGGGGTGCGGATTGCAGTGAGCCGAGATCACGCCACTGCACTCCAGCCTGGGAGACAGAGCGAGACTCCGTCTCAAAAAAAATAAAAAATAAAAAGGCTGGGCGCGGTGGCTCACGCTTGTAATCCCAGCACTTTGGGAGGCCGAGGCGGGCGGATCACGAGGTCAGGAGATCGAGACCACGGTGAAACCCCGTCTCTACTAAAAATACAAAAAAATTAGCCGGGCGTGGTGGCGGGCGCCTGTAGTCCCAGCTGCTGGGAGAGGCTGAGGCGGGAGAATGGCGTGAACCCGGGAGGCGGAGCTTGCAGTGAGCCGAGATTGCGCCACTGCACTCCAGCCTGGGCCACAGAGCGAGACTCCGTCTCAAAAAAAAAAAAAAAAAAAAAAAAAAAAAAGAAACAGATTGTGAATGGAAGCCCCACGTGCAAGGGGAAGCTCATCAGCTGATGGGCTTCAATGGAGGGCAGAGCTTCCCAACCTTTTGTGCATCAAGGCATACACAGAAAATGACAATAGCGGTGAGGTACACTGGGGGTAAACTGGTGATTTGGGGTACCCATAATGGACTCAGTAAAAAACCCCTGCAGGGCTGAGCCCGAGGTGGGAGGATCAGCTGTGGCCAGGAGTTCGAGACCAGCCTGGCCAACATGTTGAAACCCCCACCTCTACTAAAAATACAAAATTAGCCAGGTGTTGTGGCCCATGCCTGTAATCCCAGCTACCTGGGAGACTGAGGCAGAATTGCTTGAATCCAGGATGCAGAGGTTGCAGTGAGCTGAGATCATGCCACTCACTCTAGCTGGGGCAACAGAATGAGACTCCATCTCCAAAAAAAACACCAAACCAAAAAACCCCCCAAACAACAAAACCCCTGCAGTTTCTTTACATAAAATAATTGAGGAAAATATAATAAAATATAAGCTATTAGTAATATTAAACATTAAAATCGCTTGAGCCCACAAGTTTAAGTCTGCAGTTTACGGCCGGGCGTGATGGCTCACGCTTGTAATCCCAGCACTTTGGGAGGCCGAGGCGGGTGGATCACGAGGTCAGGAGATCGAGACCACGGTGAAACCCCGTCTCTACTAAAAATATAAAAAATTAGCCGGGCGTGGTGGCGGGCGCCTGTAGTCCCAGCTACTCGGAGAGGCTGAGGCAGGAAATGGTGTGAACCCGGGAGGCGGAGCTTGCAGTGAGCCGAGATTGCGCCACTGCATTCTAGCCTGGGCGAGAGCAAGACTCCGTCTCAAAAAAAAAAAAAAAAGCCTGCAGTTTAGCTGTGATCACACCACCGTACTCCAGCCTGGGGGACAGAGTGAGACCGTCTCAAAACAAAATCAATAAAAACAGTATGTATAGTTTCTACTAACTATATAGAAATGGTTTTCTCCAGTGAAGTCTGGTACTGAAGCCAAGTCACATGGTACAATACAGGTATGGATATAAGGTCCTATAAAGGAATGACAAGAAACTAAATCCACAGAATGTTATTTTCAGTGAGAACAAATTACTGTCCCCCTTCACAAGGAAACTTAATATTGCAGTTATTCCCATCAAAGTATGTTTCACATTGGAGCTCAGTTGTGGTAATGTTTAAACTTGAGTGGATATTCATGTTGAGGATATGTTCATTGCCTTTGCTTTGTTACCAATCTATCCTGCTGCTCCAACCCTTTAACCATGAAGATGATTAGATATTGATCTGTCCAGAAGATACCTGTAAACTCATGCCTATTTCTCCAGATGAAGACAATTAGCACGTTTTTTTTCTCGAGGTCTTACAGTCCTGGTTCTCATGTAATCCTCTGTACCCAGCTGAGCACATCTTTTGACTGGGAGCCCCCTAAACAGCCCATTGGTCAGAAGCCTTACCAATAACAAAGGTAACACAAAACTTGTGTATGTATTATGTGTATCTGTTAAAACTCTCATTTACTACATCAAAGTGGCTCACAATCTATCTTCATCTCCATCATCTTCATGTTGAGTAGGCTGAGTGGGGTGGGGGTTCTCGTCTTGCTGCCTCAGGGGTGGCAGAGGCAGAAAATTCCTGTAAGGAGACTGTGTTTTTATTTCTGTGAACCTAGTATCTAGTTAACTACAGCTTGAAATTCCTGCCAGATCCTTTCACACACAAATTTTATCTTGCTAATTTATTAACCCTGCCAACTTCAACTTCTAAGGGTTAACAGTGATTACCTGGTCTTGGCCGGGCGTGGGTGGCTCACGCCTGTAACCTCAGCACTTTGGGAGGCCGAGGTGGGTGAATCACCTGAGGTCAGGAGTTCGAGACCAGCCTGACCAACACAGTGAAACCCTGTCTCTACTAAAAATACAAAAATTAGCTGGGCATGGTGGCGCGCGTCTGTAATCTCAGCTACTTGGGAGGCTGAGGCAGGAGAACCACTTGGGAAGTGGAGGATGCAGTGAGCTGAGATCGCACCACTGTATGCCAACCTGGGCAACAAGAGTGAAACTATGTCTCAAAAACACACACACACACACACACACACACAAACCAACCAACCAAACCCCCCCACACACACCAAAAAACAGTGATTACCTGGTCTCTACTAACGTGGGATCCCATTTCATCTCCTCTTGCCAGGCCAGTAAAGCTCTTCAAATAGTTTTAACTTCATCAACTGATTACTCCTGGGGAGAAGGGATTATTTTGGATCTTGTCTTGCTAGTAAGGGGCAGAGTGGAATAGAACCAATCCAGTATTCTTGTCACTTTTAAGTCTTTACATTATATATTATATATAAAAGATTACATATAATCCTTTACAGTATATACGATAATCCTTTACATTACTGCAGTAGGATTCTGGCTTTTTGATGACATTTGGCATAAGCTAGCATTAAGTCCAATCCTACAAGAGCCAATCAGATAAAATCCACTGAGATGGCATGCTAAAGGAATATTGGAGGCATGTCCACTGCTAATAATAAATCCAGCCTAATCCATCCTCAAAATTTCCACAGAATTTACAGAAATTTTGATAACGCAAACCAAATCTTTTTATTTCTTCTGGGTGAAACTTCTAATTCTCAATTTCTCCTCCTGAGCCTTGCAGAATTGGAATCCTAGTCAATGGGGTAAGAGGGCTAGGGGGGTATTAGTTTTATCTTAAGGCATATATTCCTTATGTAGGGGCAACAATGTAAATATTGCAGAGCTTGAGCATTCTCTAACATGTAGTTAGATTTCCATAAGGAAATGTGAAGCTAGATCCCTCTCAAGCTCACTTCACAATAGGATTCCTGCTATGAAAATCTGCTGTTGCTGATGTGACAGGAGGCGGAGCTCAGGCAATCTATGGCCAGGAGGTCGAAAACCCCTGCTCCCTCCCAGGTCTACAAATCTTTTGACACAGCCTTATTTCCACTTGCTGGGACCCTGTTGATTTCCTGAGAAGTTTCACAAAAGCCTAGTATACAACTATTTAACTTATTAATCTTCCAAATGAACTTTACATTTGGTTTTAGTAGTCTCAGCCCTACAGCTATAAGCAATGGATTGTTTGTACTGGCATATAAAAGCCTCCAAGTCCCTTTGCCTTGAGGCAGTAGTAACTTTAAGACTCAAATTTATCCTTTCCCATGGCTTTTGTCCGATTCAGCTGCCCATGGCAGCAGTTACCTAGGGGTTACTGCTGCCTCCCTTTCATGAAACTGGTGACTAGCATTACAGCACATCGAAAGACTACCACTTCGTCTCAACTACTTTTCAGTCTGTCTCAACTTGGTAAAATTCCAAATTTTCCTCAAGGTCTTTTGCCTGTTAACACTCTTCGTAGCCATGTCAAATAGCTAAAATTCTTTCAAATCCAAAAGCCAGAAAATAACTCAAACTAGCCTAAAAAAGAAACTTTCAATCAGCAGGATAAAGATGGCTACACAACGAAAGGGCTAAAACTCAGGCTTTAGGATAGAAACTGAGGGTTATGTTCGAGATTATCAGAAGCATGAACTCCCAAAGCCATCAGTTAACTGATGGGGAGAGGTTTGGTTAGGGAGAAAATGGTGGAGAATGTAGTTACTTCAGGAAAGGATACCTTCAAGAAGTATGTACTACCACGATAAAACCAGGTTTCTTAGCCTTTAATTTATCCATCTATATAACACAACCCCCTCTGGGACATCCTAAAACTCAACTTCATATGTAAATACTACAAATTCTTGTTTCAAAACTCATTGAGAACAATTTGAAATAACCCATCAGGCATATACTAAGTTGTTTCCACATGCTTATCAGAAACAAACCTAAGGGCAGTTCTCTAAGCATATTAATTTACCAAAAGTTGGCAGACACTGAAAACACCCTGGACGGTAAGTTTTACAAATTAAGACCTGCCAATACTGCCTATGCTCCATTACTGGCATTTTCCATCACCCAGCTACCCAGATTTGAGACATCATGATTAAGAGAACTGTGGACTAAGATCACCTAGGTTCAGATCGTGGCATTGCCACTTCAACAGCTATTTGAACTAAGGTAAGTTACTCTACATCATTTCATTGCTGAAGATTATATGTAAAGTGCCTCCCAAAGTACCTGAAACATACTAATACCTAGATGCGATAAAGGTTAGCAAGGCAACAAAATAACCCACCTGTAGCAACATCCAATTGGTCATGAAAATTACTTAAATGCAAAATAATACTAAGAACATGTATTGCAAGTACCCTCAGTCTAGTTATTTACTGTAACTCCATCCCCAAATGGAGATCACTCTAATACCTAGTTATGCACTCTGAATTTTCCAGGAATACAGAAATCCATCCCCCCCTCACCCCACCCCCAAAACAGCAAAGATACACCTCAGCCCAAGGAACACATTGCCCTAACGATTAAACTACAGAAGAACTCTAATTGTAAGTAATAGAACAAGAACACTTCTTTGTGAACAGCTGCACCAATACTTTTCTTTTCATTTGCGTTTATTTAAACACAGTTCTCAAAACATTTGAGTGAAATTGGGCCTCCTTTGGTAAGCAAAGGACCTGAAAATAATATTTAAAAAATGAACAGGCAAAGTCTTCAGTTCATCCATGACACAGGTGTAGTGTTCCCTTATCATGTACTTTGAAGCACCCGGTTTTTTCATATAGTCTAAAAGCTAGAAGAACAAGAGTATATTTGTGGTGGAATGTATTGTCACTTGCTGATAACTAGTTGAAATACCATTATCCCCTTGTAACAGCTTTAAGTAACAGCCTTTTAAGGCATACACTGTGTAACTCTTCGTATTATTTCCTGCTATACATATTACAGATTACATAAAAGCCGACAAATCCACATTGATATAAGCATTAAGCACTGGCTGTATTTTAAGATTTGTAGTTCTAATACTAGCAGTACAGAGTTACAGAGCATAATTTTAAACACTTAGTTGCAGGTATATAAGTATGGTATGTTTCATGGACTGGAGGAAAACGGGCATTTGTCTTTAAATTTACTACTGACAATCTGAATAGTTCTGCTAAGCATTGATATGTTAGAAAAAAAAGTAAAAATCAAACTGTTTATTGTTGCTTTTTGCCATTTGGTAGCATTTTACACAGGCTTCGATCTTCAGAATACCCTGGATTCAGTAGAAAAACCTTTTAAATGAAGTTTTGTACAATAGAAACTTCTCAGCAGTCAAAATTTAGACTGTAAAAAAATACATGCAAAACATACTTTTCTGAAAACACTTAACTTTGAACAAAGCACCAAACTACACAAATGCAGAATGAAAACAGCATTTCAACTCCACCAAAAGTAGTCATCATAAAAGGTGTAAAAGTCACCTAACTTCACTAGGCACTGTTCACTTTTTAAACAAGAGACAATAAAAAATATTGTCCACAAACAATATCCCAGTTCTAGGGCAGGTTTCAGAAAGTCTTCATGCTTTAATAGCGACCTGGGAAAAAAAGAATGAACATGCTTTAATATTAAGTGAACTAATTATCAAGTATACTTCAACGCTGAGAATTTCAGAATATTCTGCCATTAAGAAATTCCTATGTATCAGACCCCCACCACCCCCAAATAGAGAAAGACTTCCATATAAGTATTACACCAGAAATGAGATAGCAATGTTAAATAACAGAAATTGCTGGGAAGTACATAACTCAATCTGAGAACTAAAGGGCTAAGTAATCCATGTTTCTGTGCTGTCCAAAAATTTTTAAGGACTCTTGAAAAGCTACTAAATGGTGGAAATATATTATTTACTATTTCAATTAGAAACAACAGGAGTCTCTGAGTCTACTCTGGCTCAGGAGGCTGTCCAATTTTTCTTTCTTAAAAAATAATAGGATTCTAAGGGTTATTTCCATAAACTTTCTTGAACCAAAAAACATTCAGGGTGTGTGGGGAATCATAGGCATAAGATTTAACTATTTGATATCTGCAAAAGGGAATACACTGTCATCAGAGCAAGCCATACTACAACATAAACAATCATATTAAGATAAAAACTTACGAGGTGAGTATGATCGAGATCTGGAACGTGATCTGTATCCTCCACGACTATAGTAAGGAGAAGGTGACCGCCTTCTATAAACAAATGTCAAGATTGTCTAAGTCTCAATAGATCACAATTAGACCAAACATATAAATTTATGACTATATATACTGCCTTTTCATCAGTTCCCACAAAAAGGAAAGCTGCATGAACCTTCAAGGCTGTTTAAATCTTGAGAATGAAGCACATTATCAGGCCCAAGTGTCAAATAAGCACTCTTAATAATTTTCAGGTCAAATAATCCTTGCTATATTTTAATCTGCTTATCTTTTAAATTTTGTGAAGTATGTTAAGAGAGGTAAAAGAAAATTACTGGCTGGGTGCAGAGGCTCAACGCCTATAATCCCAGCACTTTGGGAGGCCAAGGCAGGAGGATCACTTGAGGCCAGGAGTTTGACCAGCCTGACCAACATGGTGAAAACCTGTCTCTACTAAAAAAAAACTGGCTGTGTGCGGGAGGCAGAGACTGCAGTGGGCTCAAATTGCTCCACTGTACTCCAGCCTAGGCAACAGAGCAACACTGTCTCCAAAAATTAAAAATGAGAAAATTCCCATACCATTAAATAATTCCAACAGCACCCTCGTGAACACCCAAAACTAATTTCACAAGTGCTTCAGGATTTAGCTTTGTGTAAAAAAGCCTGGCTTGAATGTTCATGTGCTATTTGAGATGCTTACAAAAAGCAAAGAAAATGTATTACAAGAACATAATGACAAAAAAATGAGTTATCAGTGACTAACTTTAACATCACTGTACCTCATCACGGTATAAAATGGTACCACTAAATAACCTACTGTAAACCCAATTTTTATAAATATACAAAGACTTTACACATTTAGTTTCCGTTAGAATATTTTCACGAGCTTCAAACAGTCTGATTTTGGGTATTCCACTTATAATTTACCAAAACATTAGTAGGCAAACATCTTTATGTGAAGCTTTATATTGTTGTACAGATGCTAAGTCCTCTCCTGGCATACCTATAAATCTGATCCCTGTCTTGAGCAGCTCTCCATCCTCCTCCTCCTCCACCTCCTCCTCTGTGAAGACAGAAAGGCAACATGCATTCAGTTTGTGAGTTTTAAAAAATTATGTCATTCATTTAGTAAAATAAAAACTTTCATAGAGCATGAATGAGATGTTTCTTGCAGGTCAAGTGATTTGCCACCCTTTTTAGAAACTGGCATAGGGTTCTCTCTGGTGGCTGAAATGAGTAGTATTAGAACACAGAACATTCCTAAGTAAATACTCTTAAAAAAAAAAAAAAAAAAAAAAAAAAAAAGTCAAACTAACAGCTTAATCTTCTTAGCCCCAACAAATTTGTACCTTTAGTACCATTCAACAGAGTGATGCGGGCCGGGCGCGGTGGCTCACGCCTGTAATCCCAGCACTTTGGGAGGCCGAGGCGGGCGGATCACAAGGTCAGGAGATCGAGACCATCCTGGCTAACACGGTGAAACCCCATCTCTACTAAAAATACAAAAAATTAGCCGGGCGAGGTGGCAGGCGCCTGTAGTCCCAGCTACAAGGGAGGCTGAGGCAGGAGAATGGCGTGAACCCCGGGGGGCGGAGCCTGCAGTGAGCCGAGATCGCGCCACTGCACTCCAGCCCGGGTGAAAGAGCGAGACTCCGTCTCAACAAACAAACAAACAAAAAAAAACAGAGTGATGCTTTTAATAAAGGGTTTTCATGGGTGATAAAATGCTGAACAATACACTTACAGACTCACTTTCAGACAATGATTGACAACTGTTAACTTCTTAAACATTACCAAATAATGCACAAAAAAGACATCCACATACCTCAATACCATTATCAATGACAACTGTGGTCAATACTTACTAACATTATTTGACTTGTCAAATTACACATTTTGACAAGGGAGGACCAAAATGTCACAATTTTACTTCATTTTTATCTTTGGAAGTATTCTCAAAGATATCTTTAACTATGACTGACATTTCCCTACCCAAACCCCGACATACCAAACTTTTGGCAATAATAAAAAACCACATACCCTTGTCATACTAAATTAACGTCTTTAAAATTATTCTCTGGACTCTTTCAAGGCATCAGTTTTACCTGCCCTCAGTGTATGATGCATGCATTAAGAGACTCCAAGAAACTGCCTGAAAAGTGTTGGCTTTCCAAAATGGCTTATGAAATTTGCTTTTATAAGCCAATATAAATTTGCTTTTAAAAGGCTAAGACAGAGGCTGTATTTTTTTCTTTTAAGGTGGGGTCTTGCTCTGGGGGAGGAGACTCAGGTGGGAGCGTACTTGGCTCACTGCAGCTTCAACCTCCCTGGCTTCCTGCCTCATTTTTTGTAGGTCTCCCTATGCTGCTCAGGCTGGTCTCAAATTCCTGGGCTCAAGCAATCCCCCCGCCTCAGCCTATAATTTTGCTTTATCTATTCATTTTTTTTTTTTAGAGTCTCGCTCTGTTGCCCAGAGTGGAGTGCAGTGGTGCAACCTAAATTCACTGCAACCTCTGCCTCCCGAGTTCAAGTGATTCACCTGCCTCAGCCTTCCGAGTAGCTGGGACTACAGGCATGCACCACCACACCCGGCTTAATTTTTATTTCTGGTAGAGACAGGGTCCACCATGTTGGACAGGCTGAACCTCAGGTGATCTGCCTGCCTTGGCCTCCTATAGCGTTCGGATTATAGGTGTGAGCCACTGCGCCCGGCCTCATTCAATGTTTAAAAATAAAACACATTTTATTATTAATATTCCAAGTTATCATTTAAATCCCACTTATATTCTAGAATATTTGAACAGAAATCCAATTACACATTAAGACACAGAACCTTAAAATCTGATTTAAGCTTCTACTCTGCGTTTCTCAGAGTAGAAGTACTAAAGCAAAGCTTTTAACAAAGACTTAAGCATAGTGCTGCTCTGTACACTGTACTGAGATTCAGACGTTGACCCTTCTACCTCATAACTTACCTGTATGATCTGCTATAGTAGTCCCGATCATCATAGCCCCGATCATATCCTCTGTCATAGTAATCCCGACGGCGAGAGCTGCCACTATGAAGAAAAAAATATCAGGTGACCTCCCTTATCTTTCTGGGCATGAGTTTTTATATCTACTAGTAGGTCTGACACATTAACTGGAAAATGAACATTATTCCTGTTAAAATTCTCACCTATATTGAGCAAACATTGCCCTTTCCCTTGTTTCAATATATGTAAACCTATTTTTAAAAATCTTCGGTTAAGGAGGCACCCAGATCCTACCACAGATCAATCAATTTGCATATCCCACATATTTCTAAGAGGAAACAAAAATATTATCACCTTGCTCTATTGAAGAAAATTTAGGCCGGGTGCAGTGACTCACGCCTGTAATCCCAGCACTTTGGGAAGCCGAGGCAGGCAGATCATGAGGTCAGGAGATCGAGCATCCTGGCTAACATGGTGAAAAACCGTCTCTACTAAAAATACAAAAAATTAGCTGGGCATGGCGATGTGCACCTGTAGTTCCAGCTACTCGGGAGGCTGAGGCAGGAGAACTGCTTGAACCCAGGGGGCGAAGGTTGCAGTGAACTAAGATTGCACCACTGCACTCCAGCCTGGGCGACAGAGCGAGACTCAGTCTCAAAACGAAACAAAAACAAAACTAAACAACAACAAACAAAAAAGAAAATTTAAAAATGCACTTGACTAAGATTTATGGTTTTACCTGTAATGGCTGAACTTCTACTATGAGAAAAATGCCCTAATGAGCACTTAATCAACAGTCAAGTTTATGGCACAAACCTAAGTGCTGAAGACTTTCCACTAATACAAGTGTTTCTTTGACAAGTAAACAATTGCCAATTATATTTATTTTGAAAATAAACTTACTAGGTAGGTCTCCCCATGTAAATTCCTGGTGTTGGTGTATGTGGTCTTTTTGTTATAGAGAAATCAACTCTGATCCTACGCCCATCAAGCTCCATTCCATTGGCACGTTCTTTAGCCTTCAAAAGATAAATAAATTGTTATATACATCCTGAACAAAGCCACTAATTATCCTGTGGCTATGAGTAAGGTCCCACTGGACATTTCAGTTACGTGCGTTAAGTTATCTTAATGTTAGCCAGAACATAAGGTCTACAACTTACAAATGGTTGTTCCCTCCACTAAATGTTCATTTGTAAAAGCTACTCATAAAAACTTGAAACAATTATTTTATCTAACTATAATCCTGACAGTATTTCCAGCTCCAAAGCAGCACACAATTGGCAAACTATAGCCTGTAGGTCAAATCTGGCCAGCTGGCTGTCTCTGTATAACCCATAAGCTAAGAATTTAAATAACTAGGGGGAAAAATAGTATTTCATGACAAGTGAAGAAACACACAAAATCCAAATTCCAATGCCCCAAAATAATCTGTTATTGGAATACGGCCCCAACTCATTCATCTGGCTGCTGTTGGGTTAAAACAACAGAGTTAAATAGTTGTGACTGAGATCCTATGACTGAAACCTGAACATATTATTTAACCCTTGGAAGTTTTCTTAGCCCTTCTCTGGAGGCCAAAAGCTAAGACTGAAGTAAAGCCTTAATACATATAGTTCCTTTTCCCAGAGTACGTACTAATAGCATACATTAAAAAAAAAAAAAATACCCCATTTCAGAGACATTAAAGTTTGTTCATAATTTGAGGAAACATCCTTTCACCTAAATAGAATTTTTGTTTCTAATTCCAATACTATGCTATCTTCTAGTTCAGATGTTCAAACTAGTGTTTGTGCCCAGGCAGCTTCTGGCACTAGAGAGTAAGATAAAATTTATGCTCTTTTCCGAGAGCTATGACCCTACTGCAAAAACTTAATTAGGAAATGGGTGGTCGTGCACGGTGGCTTACACCTGTAATCCCCCAGCACTTTGGGAGGCCGAGGGGAGCGGATCACCGGAGGTTGGGAGTTCGAGACTACCCTGACCCAACATGGAGAAACCCCATCTCTATTAAAAATACAAAATTAGCTGGGTGTAGTGGCCTGTAATCCCAGCTGCTCAGGAGGGCTGAGGCAGGAGAATTGCTTGAACCCAGGAGGCGGACGTTGGGGTGAGCTGGAGATCGCGCCATTGCACTCCAGCCCAGGCAGCAAGAGTGAAACTCCGTCTGTCATTAAGCGTTTCTCAGTTCTTCCTCTTCTCTATACTTGGAGACGACTTTAGCTACCATCCTTAATGTACCTAAAATCTGAATTTCTCAAATGGGGTCTAGCCCCACATATCAAATCTTGACTCTTTCTATATTCTGCCTCAAGACAAATCAAAATCCAAATATGACATCATTCACTAGCCAAAAACGAAACAATGTTTTCCTTCTGCATCATAACTTTGCTTTTGGTTGTTTTTGACTCTAGAATGTGAACCCGATGTAAACACTGACTACATATCCTGGTGGAATTGGGGTATAGTTGACCCCAATAGGTGGCAGCTAATAAAGCAGGTGGTAGGACCAACTTCCCCAAGTTATACAAAATTTTCTGTTATTCTGCATGTATCTTGAGTTTCCACAAGAGGTTGGAGAAAAAGTTCGAAGTATTACTGACTTGTCCTTGTCCTTATCCTAGCAATTGGTCACTGGTACTTGGCGTCAACAATAGAACTGATGGTTTACAAAGGAACAGGTTGACTTTTACTTACTTCCTTGGCATCATCTACATTTTCAAAATATACAAAGGCAAATCCTCTTGAACGCCTAGACTGCTGGTCATATACAATAGACACATCGGCAATGGGACCATATTTAGAGAACACTTCTCTTAGATCTCTTTCTGTGGTGTACAAGCTCAGCCCAAATACTCCAAGACAACAGTTAGGATCAGGATTTGCCTAGGGAAAAAAAAAAGTTTTAAACTTTGGAAAAGTTGTCATAAAATCAAAGTTGTTTAAAAAGGGAGCTGTATACTAGCCAAAATGTCACTAACAAGAAAAGTACATAATAATTAGACCAAACACCACTTAGAAATTACAAAACTACAGCAAGTACTACGAGTATTTTTGGGAATGGGTAGCAAAGAATGCAAAAGAAAAAATTTCAACCTTAGAATTAAGTAGGGAAACAAGCACTCGTGCTGGCGAAAAGCAACCTGGCATCTTTCCTTCTATGAATTTAAGAAAAATTCACATATTCATAACATGACATACAAGGATAACTGGAACCACACTGTGTCTATCAGCTAGAAAAAATTGCAATGTTGACACACCTTCCATTCAATAGAATGCTCTGAATTGCCAAAAACATGAGCATGTATGGTTTGATTTTTTTAGAAACACAATACACAAGTCTATGTACATAAACGAAGCCTGAGGGGATGCGTACCAAACCATTTTACAGGTCATGAACAGCTTGCAATCATAAGAAACAAGAGTTGGTCAGGCGCAGTGGCTCATGCTTGTAATCCAAACACTCTGGGAGGCCAAGGCTGGTGGACTTCTTGAAGCTCAGCAGAGTTTTGAGACTAGCCTGGGCAACACAATGAGACCCCATGTCTCTACAAAAATGTAAGAAGTAACTGGGTGTGGTGGTGCATGCCTCTAGTCCTAGCTACTCAGGAGGCTGAGGTGGGTGGATCACTTAAGCCTGGAAGGTAGAAGCTGCAGTAAGCTGAGATTGCACCACTGCACTCCAGATTGGGTGAAAGAGTGAGGCCCTGTCTCAAAAAAAGATGACAAGAGGAAAGAATAAAGGGGTGAACCATATTGCTAACATTCCAGATGCTGTGCCGAATTTACCTAAAGATTCCATTTATTTCATAAACAATTTACTAGGGAAAAACTCAACTCTAAAAACATTAAGTCCCCCCACCCCGCACCCTCCTCCTAAACCACTTGGATTATACAATGAAATCACAATAAATATCATCTCATTTGAAGACTTTCATGAAATGTAAAAAATGCCTTAACAACACCCAAAAGAAATTAGCTTCAAAGTAAATGGGAAAGTCGGGAGAGCATCTAATTAGGTTTATGCAGCCTGGAAAGAGTTAACGTTAGTTAGCACAGAACTGTATTTTGAAATAATGTACTAATACCATAGTACAGTATAGTAATGCAGTCGAAGTTTTTTTTTTGATGGGCTAAGGAGTTACACCATTGTGTCAGTATTATGCTTAAATGACAGGTAGCCCAAATGCAGACCCCATCATGGAAGATTAACTTAAAAGACTCTCTCCGAACACTAAAAAAGCCTCTGAAGATTTCATTCACGCACCCACTGCTAAAGCTGTATTGTCAAAATCAGCTCTAACTTTAAGAAAAAGTAAATTTAGGCAGTTCACTGCTTCAAAACCAGTTTTTCATCTTACCCGATTCCCAACATGACGCCTGCGAGTAGACATGGGAGAATGGCTGTGGCTGTGCCGTCTACGATAATCTCGACTGTAAGACCTGCTACGTGATCGTCTATGGGAGCGGGAGCGAGACCGTGACCGGGTATAATGCCTTCGGGAGCTTCTTCTAGATCTAGACCTGCAAGACAAAGACCTCCTAAGGTTACGACTGAAAACAAATATTGTCTTCTTTATTACCTGTTCTAAAGTTAAACTCCAAAAGAGGGAACAATGCAGGAATATGCTAACATGGTTACCAATTTAGTAGGATCAATACTTTTCTTCTCTAATTAGTCATTTCAACTTTGCTAGGAAGCGTTCTAAAAACCACAAGCTCTCCTCCAGTATTTCTTCCAATTAAAGACATATTACTTATCTTTTACAAACCAAGGCATGCAGCATTTTACTAGCTTGGCTTGTGCCCATCTTTCCCCCTCAGAAGACCATTCTCTACTTTTCTGTCTCCCATTATGCCCACCATTAATTTAATACAGTAACAAAATCACAAGTATTCCCCAGCAGTTAAAAAAACAAAAAAATTGAGTGGCTCCTGACTAACTAGAGTGATTCTAAATTGTCATCAAAACCAGGACATATTTAAGGGGTGCTGTTAATTATGCCTGACCACAGGCATAAATGGTATCGCCCCAGGCAAACCAGGATGTATATATAGCCTACTCTTGACCAACATTTAAAAAAAAAAAAAAAAGCGCACCATGTATATACTTATTTATCAAGAATTCTAATTACTGAAAGCCAATGTTCTGCAGTATATTTGCCATACTAGTAAGCAGTTTATTTACATTCAGTAAATCCTCACAACAACCCTGAAGAACTGGTACTATATTACTAATTTGCCTTTTATGAAGAAGCTAAAGCTGAAAGGTTATATAATCTGCCCAAACCAGCAAAAATAAGAGAACCCTGACTCCAAAAGCCCAGGCTCTTAACCGCTTTTAGTCTTGCCTCCCAGAACGTAAGTTCACTTCTAGTGCCAATATTTAATAGGCCAACAAATAATCTAACCCTCTCTACCTTCCTGGTTTACAAAACACGCACCAATTTCAGAGCTAAGAGTAACGAGGAAATCTCAAGACAGTCTTTCTTACCTAGATTCAGATCGGGACCTGGACTTTGATCTGGAACGCCTGGAATCTTCCTTGGAGCGAGACCTTGCAGGGGTATGCCTTGCAGATTTCCCCGATCCGTGAGCACTTCCACTTCTGGAAGCAGAACGGGATTCCTACACGTAGATGTTAAAAGTTTAATTTGCACACTTTCTGGGCAACTTTAAAAACAAATAAGCTGCTGTGAGATAAATGGTGAGGGACAGCAATCCCCTTCCAAGATAAGAAAATGTAGGTAAGGGCAGGAACTGAGTATACCTGGTGTTAATAGTTTCATTGCTCCAAATGACATAAGTCAATTAACTTGTCCTTTCTTCCACCTTTTTGGAGCAGGGATAAGAGTTATTTGACCCCACTTCCTTCAGAAAGGGGTGCCAAAGTCAAGCAGTTAAGGGAACTGTCCAAGGACCGTGTTTCAGAATGTTACTCCATAAAGACTAGGGTGAGACGGAACCTTATTAACTATGACACCTATACTTTATACCTATTTCAATCAAGTTGCAATCAATAAAACAAAATCCTATAAAATTTATATAATTTACTTAAAAAATGCTTGATTTTTAAAAAGACCTTGACCTTTCAAGTTATTACTTATAATTCAGTGATAAAAGAGATAAAGATGATGATCTCAGTTTCAAATCCTAGAGAAAAGCAGAAACCTAGTGGAAAGCAAAGGCTAGCTTGAAGGACACTAAACCCTGTAAAACCCTATTGCATCTAGCCATGGTGGGAGGCCCCCTAAAAAACTGAAAGCAACCAGATGGAGCTACAACAGAACAGCGAACTACACACAAACAAGAGTAGAGAGGGTGTCAGAGATCCTCCACAGCTTCTCCAGCTAAACGGAGATGAGCCAGGGCAAACTTATGGGAAACCAGGAATTAACCTAACTTACCTAGTTACTTAAGTACACATTAAAACCAAAGCAGCTAAATCAGGAGCTCCTAACCTAGGGCCCAGGAAGCAAGAGAGTATAGAAACTACATACAAAAGCCAAAGTTTAGGTAAATATTGTGTACTCATAGCTTTCCCAACCAAAACTGGGATTGGCTGGCAGGTTAAGGGGGCATTTGTAATGAAAAATAGCAAAGGAATGGTAACCAGGATAACTAGGTCACCAACGAGCTAAAGATACATAGTCAATCAACAAAAGGGTATACTAAGTAATGAAACCAAGGAAAAGTTCTGCCAAGGCACCAAAACAGTAGATGAGGAAAGGACAGAACCTACTTCTAGTCAGTCTGATAGCTAGGTAAAATTATCAAGGCAACCTTTATTTTAGGTTATCAAACTTAGACAAAGTAAAGCCTGGTGAGCCTTTCTACTCCAGAGAGCAGAAATGGCAAGACTCAAAAGGAAGCAGTATTACAGTAAGTCACTATATGGCATGAATCAAAGGTGAAGCTTTCAGACAAAATTTAATCACAAGAGACTTCCTTGTGTGATACATCTTCAGAATATTCTGGACATTCTTGAAAGGATAGTAGAGGATTATTCTAAATTACAGCTCAAAACACTTTAGAAGATAGTTCTGTGGTTTACAACATAATGGAGAAAATTTGGATGATCCTTTAATGCTCAGGGAAAACATAATGTAACACAGAAGAGACAAATTAAGGTTTGAGGTTTAACAGAGAAGGAAAGGCTAACTCATCCAGTAAAATGAGTTCAGGTCTCTAGGCCCCAGATGACTCTAGAAACGTTCGAATGATTTCAAAGCCATTATAAAACATGGTGGGGTGACATGAAATGTGACAGCCTTTCCCCTCTACCTCCCTCCATGAGTGACTGTAAAGAGATTAAAAGAAAAATATGATACCCTTCTTTATTAATGAGGACAGCTCTGCCTTTAACATCAAGAAATGGTTGAAGAATGTAGTGATGCTCTGGGGATTCCAATTAACAACAATCCCTTGGAATTCCCTACTAAGTATTCTGAACGGACACTTCCCTTCTCTCCATGGACAAAGGAGGAAGTCTCAAAAATGAGGGTGTAGTTTTTGCTATTTTTACCACAGGCAAAAATTAATATAGGTGAGAATATAGAAATGGGGAACGCAAAAGTTGCTAAAAGCCTGTTTACTCCAACACTAGAAAGATTACCTCAATGGAAATGAAACAATTTTCTCAGGAAGTGAAAGCAGAATATGGGTGTTTCACAGTAACAGTTAAGACTACCAATAAAGTAACTGTAGTTAACAGAAATCAGTCGGCCCAGGAATCTGAGTATAAAGGAAGAATGGGTCAAGTCAAGATCCTCTTTAAGCTCCTGGCTTTAACAGAAAAGCCTTTATTCTAAGCTAAGAGGCTTCGGCAGCCTGTCCACTGAGGGAAGAGACAGTACTCCTAACCTAGAAAATAAGACTTAAATCTAGCAGATCACAGATACAATATTACTGAAATCACAGGAGTTTTCACTCAGCCTCCAAAACTAACGGACTATGCAGATATATTTTGTAAGCAATCATTTCTTGGGCCAGGAATAAGGGAAATACCAGAATGCAAAGGCTTCCTTTCTATACTGACACTTGTTTGCGTAACACCTAAACGTCTCCACCTTTATCAGGGATATTTTCTTAAAGAAGTTAAAGCTTTCTGAAATTATTTTGGCCATTTAACTGGCTGGGAAATATATATGCAAGGGAATAAAACTTGCCTACAAGAAGTAAGACCTAAAATTAGCACCCAAATCGAAAGCATAATTAACTTTAAATCTTAATGCAGACAGGCAAATCTATAAAACCAGTTGAGGAAGTCCCTAAATCTAAGGATACTTCAAATTCCACTCTCAGGGCTGACATGGTCAACACATTAAAACCACACCAACAGACAGAACTGGACACCACTGCCTCAAAAAAAGGGACCATGAAACGAAAATTAGCATGAATAAAGCCAAAATTTCCCTGAAAAAATGCTCAGGGAATCAATCAAGCTCTCACAGACTGGATCTCAGCCACATCCTAACACAAAACCTGCAGGGAATACATCAAGTAAAAATACAACATACTTAGCCTTCCAACAAAATAATCCACATCTCCCTATTCTGAGAACAGCAACCACTTTACAAAAACGTATTTGAAAGAAGGACTAACCATCCAATCCCTGTATTATTTTAAAAACTGAATGTAGTTTGTTAGATTTAAAACAGTGGCTCATAAACACTGCATCTCTTAAAACACTGTTTATCATACTAGTTAAGTCTGACTTACTTGACTTAGTCAACTTCAGAAGTTACATGCTTCCTACTCATTTTTTTCCCTTGGCAAAGGTATCTTTCTGAAACATTGTCATCCCCTTCCTTGTTTTGACTCCCCCTAGCATTAATCAGACCTCTGACTAAGGCAGTCTTTCACACACTGCCTGTTCTCAGAACAGAACCCGGCCTCTTCCTCATCTTCCCTATGGCCCGAGGAAGAGACACATTAGGACCCACAGATGTTTTGGTTAAGGGGGAAAACAAAAACAAATGGACACAATGGTCCACTAGCAATGTTTTCTCACCTTAAGTCTATCCAGCTTGGGTCATAACCAGATTCCAAATTGCTTGCTTTCCTTTAGTGGGCTGGGGGTTAAGAGGTCTTTTCCTCTTTTGCACCCCAAGGACCTGTCAGGTTTTTTGATAAAAGAATCCATGGGCTTGGAATTAAAATGTAATATTAATTCACACATTTACCTCAGTTTCCTGCCTGCTCTTTGAGTAATTTGGAACATAAAATAACATTTGTTATCATTACTTTATCTATGGCAAGAAATTTGACAAAGGAATGCAAAACTTCTCAGAAGAAAATTTTCTTCTGCTTGCAAGATACAGAAATAAACAGGCCTGAAAGCATCAGAAAATGGATTCTCCAAGAAATGCCATTTAAGTCACTTTCTCCAAGAGCATGATGACCTGACAACTCTCAGAGAAAGTTTATTTCAGGAAGACATGTATGAGATGATACCCTTGGCATTCTCAATTGGGTAGTAAAACTGTTGGCTGGCTACTACTGGGTATTATTTTTGATACGTGTACTTGTCTCATTCAACTGAAAGTAACGTTACACCAATCACTTGACCCCTCTACTCAGCTAAAACAAAACACACAGAAAAGAAGGGACTGCTTTTGGGTTGAATTCCTCAGTAAGTGGTAGGGATGGGTAACCAGAATAAAGCTACTTTGTAACCTTTACCTCTAACATTACAATAGCTAAATGTTGATAGCAGAAAAGGAGAAATAGGAATGAAAGCATCTGCCACTACTGCAATTTGTATTAGCTATCCTGTTCACCTGTGTGACCCACCTCTTCTAAGGGGAAGCTAGAGTATTTTATCAGTAATCCTAGTCAATCAGCTGAAATAGGCATTAAACAGAAACAGAATTTGAAAAACCATCCCTGTGTATTTAGCAAATATGCATCTTAAATTTAGGGCCCAAATGCTCACAGATTTCCACTACTGCCATATGGAAAAAACTAACACACTAATGCCAAAGGGAACTATTTTATTCAATGCTTTGTTTGGATTTTGGGGGTTTGGTTCCATAACCATCCTGGTGACATTCTTTTGAAAATTGTTTAACAGAAAATATTCTACTATACATTGCTCAGTACTGAAGGAAAGGGGTCAGTGCAATCTAAGAGTCCAGGGAGGTGGCAAAGACCACCAGTTCCAACCCTGGAGGTATTCACTCATGCCCCAGGACCAGCAACATTAGATAGGTAAAGTTTATCTAGAGAGGACAACATGAAGCCCACTGTTACCCATGCTGGAGAGCTCATTGCTGCCTGGTGCTTGACTACTAAATATTATTTTTAAAAAATTGCATTTCAATCATTTGACTAAGCAGTTAAAATCAGAATTACCTAATTTAAACGTTTCCCCTGGAAGGCACTTCTTTACCCTGTATATATTTTCCTCTATTAAACAAATAATGCATGCATGTTTAGCAAAATATACAGGGACACATAAACAGACTAGTAATTACTTAGCGTAGTGCTTTCTGATTCCAGATTACTTCTTATCTTAACTTCATTTTTATTTCTTTTCTTCATTCTTCCGTTTCAAATTCTGACTTCTTTCATCTTCCCCACTTCACACAAATTGCTCAATATTCTACAAGTGGGACTTCTGGTCTGATAATTAGCATGCATTCTTTCTTTTATTTTTTCAAATTTCAGCTTCACTTATTCCTGAGCTTCAAATACTCATTTATAAAACTTGTCAAATGACGACTTCCGCATTTTCCTTCTTCAACATTAACCTTAATAGAAAAAGAACAGGATGAAGAATATTTTAAAACTCCAGGATAAAATCCAGTGCCAAAACTGAAACTAGAAAAAAAAAATCCCTTTGTTGATTTGGATTTAAAAAAAAAAAAAAAAAAAGAAACCAGAATATGCAGCTCAAAAAACTGAAACTACATAGTTTTCTGCTGGTTCTAGAATATATGGTAATCAATCTCATTTCTCTACTCCAAATAGATTTATCATGCTTAAGTTGAATGTGAAGTGCGCCACTGAACATTTACTGTTCATTTAACATTTTAAGAACTATTAGTTACATTTCACACTTATTATATTCAACAGAAAATAGGTTAAGTGTCAAAAGCACACCTCTAGTCAAAAAGTGACACATTAATACATAAGTGCATGAAAGGAAAGCACGGACAATTGATTTGTACAATGACAAACGCTCAGGGTTGAAGAGGTTTACAGTATTGTGACTTGTCTAGATAGGATAAAGAAACGTATTTAGCGTCACACATTTTTGTACTGTATTTAAAGAGCTCTGTAGAAAGACGGTGTCAGGGAACCTGACAATTTGGAACTGAAGTGTAACCCACCCCCTGGAAAAGCTGCTCTAGTGAGATTTTATAGTATGAATCATAAAAAGACAAAATCAAGTCAACCACCTACAATATGCCAGTAGCTATGAAGGAAAGCAGAACAAACTTGAATCCAACACTGGTATTTTCAAAGAGTTTTGTTGTACATTTTCCCCCTCAATGAAGAAAATATTAAGTCTTCTGGATGTCCAAAGGAGAAATACTACTTTAAAAGGTGGCACTATTTAAATTATAGCTCACCTCCTCAAATAATTAAAAAGACTCAATTTAGTTCATCTGTAAATGTCTGTTGAACATACTAAACAAAATAAAATACTGCCTCCATAAAACATGCTAGTTTTTCTTGTTATCCTACATTTCACTTTGATGATCTTTCATTTCATTGTCAATTATTTCCTCTCCTGGTTTTTCCTCCTGAAAAAAATGCAAGGCTTTGTTTAAAAAAATTACAAGTCTTTATACCTATCTGGGCATAAAGACAACCATCGTTAACCTGGCAAGTGCTGTGATGTCTTTCCTAACAAAAGGATAATTTCCAATCTAGTTTTAAAGTCAATTATTGTTTATTTAATCCAAAAAATTTTAAATATGTTTTTATTTAAGGGAGTTACAGTAATTGGTTTTCTTTAAATATCCATCACTAAAATGCAATGGGAAATGTTTTCTGGCAGCACAAATGTAATCATGGAATCAGAATGCCCAAGCAGGTTTCCTTAGGGCCTCCTAAAACTTCAATACAGACAGGGCACTTAGATGCAGAAGATACAAGAATAGAGGCCATAGGTCTAGCTATCACAACTGTTTTCAATGTGGATACCTTCCTGCTGTTATTTCATTACCCCTTCCTAACCTGGTTCCTTCTCTTATAGTCTAAGAACAAAACCATTACTAAATCATTATAAATATTAGATTTATTTCAACTCAGCTAAGTTCAAGTGGCTACTTTATAAAACCAGAAGACCAACTCTTGGGCTAATGTTATGTACATTTAGTTAAGAGACCCTAGTTAGAAATAAACAGAAACTTGTCCTATCAACACAATTTTTGTTAAAATGTTTCTAGGGGATACAACTAGAATCCATTTAACATTAAACATGCACAAACTCATTCAGTTGACTGACAAGGCAATATTTTAAAAATTGGGAGGGAAAGAGGGAAAGAAAAAAACTCATTAATCCTGTTATGGAAAGGTCAATGCTCATATCAATATAATAAGGACTATATTTTTTTCTGGCAGCCAAACTGTCTACCAGAAGGGTGAATGGATAGATAAATCCTCAAAAACTGGAGAATAGTGTCTGGAAAAAACCATCATCTGAAATTAGTTGTAGGCCCGTGCTTATAAACTCTCTTGCAAATATAGCACAGACTGTTAAATTTACATTCATAAAACATTCAATACTCCCCAACAAAAGCAAATGTAAGTATCTTTTGACTTTTCAGAAGACTACCTTTTAACCTAATTTCTAACCACAAAAATTAAAGAGAAAAAGGGGCCCCTTATCCAAACCGTCAGGTAACAATCTATGCTGATAACATCAATCTCAATGTAACCTCCAAAACCCAATTCAAAGCAAAGATTTTGGGGGAATTTCAAGACTATAATTTGCTACAGTGAAGAACTTGTTTTCGTTTGCAGTTTAAAAACAATACTAAGTGATTTCAGTATCTAATTCTACATATCCCACACCCCCAATACTAACCTGGGTCAGAACACTTAAAATTCCTAAACATCAGTCACCATGCCTTGTTAAGAAAACAGTCGCATATGTAAAAACACTGATCAACATAAAATGCTAAAGCTCAAGAAATATACACAACTGTAGCTCTGCCCTTGTCCTGGGCAAAATAACTATGAAAGCATTAATATTTACCACCTACGTTCGGGTTTTATTGTAGAGAAAGAAGAAAAAAGGCTGTGTAAGGCAAATCCCATTAACACTTCCCCCACCACCTGAATTCCTCTTCAACCTTCTGGCAAAACCGGTAGTACTTACCTTATAAAATCACTTGTAATGTCAGCTTGAAAATGTCACGTTCTAGTTCCAGACAATATCCACAATATTAAAGCATTCTTGTTTAAAACCAAGAAAAAAAATATTTCAACCTGGTTTCAAGAGACTGATAAACCTAACCAGACTCACAATACAAAACAATTTCCTCCTATTTGACAATTCAATCCTTTTTTAAAGGAATTTGGTGAGATGTCTACAATTCTTTAGAAAGAAGTAGATTCAGAGATGTTTCAGTTTTGAAAATTAGAATTTAGAGTTTAGGAACTAAAACCAAGGAATATAAAAAGACATCCCAAGATTAAGCAGAAGATGAGAAAAACTGCAGAATTTGAAAGGCAGTTTGATGGGTTGGTGTCCAGATGCTGCTATTCATCTCTAATGATAAAAGATTACGTGCCTATATTGCAAACACATCGGTTCTACAAAAATAATAGCCAGTATTCTATCAGAGTATCTGCTGGGTCAAAACATTTTCTTTAACATCTGGTCCATACATCAGTGTCTCCTTAGTTTCTGGATTCCTTTAGTAAAGACTCACTTGTAGAAACTCATTACAATGTTGAGAGGGTCAGAACACTACACCGCGTGCAAGACCAACATACAAATCTCACACACCCTATACGCTGAGACCATTACTGGGCTCTAAAGATTACCCTGCACTTCTAAACCTGCCATCAACTTTTTATTCAAGTTCTTGTAATTGTGACTTAAAGGCCAGGAGTGCCTCTTTTTGCAAAGAAATGGTGCTAGTCAACCCCTTTACAAAATGCAAGCAATTTGGGGGGGAAGAGGCTTGAATCTGGAGATGAAAATGAGATCTTACTTTTGAAAGTGGTTTGGCCAGATCAGGTTAAGTCTGCTAATTAGACCACTACAGACAGATTTTAGTGTTAATTACCTTTGAGATGGGGGAAAAAATAAAGCCCACAGACCAACGAGGGATGAGGGACGCACCAGTTCTTTAAATGTCATTATATTCATCTAAATGTATTCTATTGAGTGATCAAACAGAATAATTTATCCCACACACCCAACCTTAAAGGGGAGGGACACAACAACAAACTCCTACAGTCACTGGAAAAGGTGGGGCACAGAGGGGTGGGGTTGTCTGGATTAGAGACAGATAAATAAGGGAGAATTCCACTGATTTGAAGAGACTAGTGATTTACATTAAGACCCAGTCCAGAAGCCTGGAGTTAAATAACACTCATTTTTCTGGCTCCAGAGAAGCATCATTTACACCACAGGCATGTCTAAGATTAAACTGTTCCATTGAGCTTTATGGTTTCCCCAAGCTTGCTTTGGAAGCCTAGACAGGTGTTTCATTCAGGTGTATTCCAACCCTTAAAGGTTCCAACTGGAACACAAACACGCAAACACCAAACACAATATGGAAGTATTTCACAACGTAAAAGTTTAGAGATCTCGGCCAGAAAGCGAAGACTCTTACGTAAGAAAAAAAATCTCAATTTTTAACACATTAAGTTAACCTCCCTCTACAATTCAAAGATTGCGAAAAACAGTGTACTTTTACTAGTAAAAAGATACCAACCAATCAGAAAATTTCAAATTTCTCGAGCCGAGTCTCAAACTGGAACCTAGTTTCAATTGTTTCCCTTTTCACGTAAAATATACTAATGAACTCTTTGGGCAATTTTCCATTCTCAAGCATTCTTCACGTGTATTTAACCGAGAGCTCCTCTAGTCAGAAGCCAGTCATTTAGTCTAATTTCTGAAGAGTACAAAGGTACCCAATAATTGAATTTTTCTGTTTAATAACAAGACTTGAAAATCGCTTACTTTGCAGTCCAAACACCAATGACTAGTTTTAACAGATTCAACTGCCAACGATCAGAAGTCACGACTTTTTAACAACTTTTGAGCTCAATCCCAACTTTCTTACCCAGAAAGCAAGAACTTAAAAAAAAAAAATCTAAAACACTCGTGACATTGGAGTCAATCAGCTTCGGGAAAAACATCAAAAACTAAAAACTCTATGCTCATCCGAATATGTAAACCCAAGGCTTGATTAGTTCAAACCAAATTAAGCAGTTTGGGCTCCAAAATTACGCAGGAAACTCACGCTTCATCAGTGAAAGTTTCTTCCTAAAATAACGAATCATCTAAAAGCTTAGTCAAAAATTTGCTAAGACATTTAATAGTCTTATTTACCTGATAAGTCATATTCAGATCTTAAGGTAGCTTTACCAACAAGGGGTAACTTAGGTAACAAATTGTTTTTAAAAAAAAAAAAAAAAAAAACACAAATTATTCCCATAACAGCCTTAAAAATCAATTTCTATGGTGCTTTTCTATTACCCTTCTAACAGATTCCTCTTAATTCTAGCAAGCCTCGTATCTTCGGATCATTCAATGCTTTCCGAATCTAATACCCAGAGGCCCCACAGACCAGCTAGCTACGTATGCTGTTTAAACCCTAGAACTGTCTTGTTCCCGCAATTCAACCAACCCTCACTGAACACCTTTAAAAGGTGGAAACTTAAGGGAAAGAAAACTGTAGCCAATACACGCTGTGGTTCTAAGTATTAGAACGCCTCAAAACAAAGGAAATAACGGCGCCGTAAATGGTTGCCCGCCAATTTCTCCTTCACAATCCCGTGGAAATGCGATGTCCCCAAAATCATCTTAGCGACTTTGTGGTCTGTCCTAATAGAATACTGATACAGATTCTTGCCTGGGAAGCCCTTTCAGCATCAGAGAAAAGCGCTTCATTTAGGCCAAACACAAAGCCCTCACGCAATCCCCTCCACCTAACGGGCCCAGAACTTAGTCGGCCTCGGATTAGTTTCCATCTTAAGAAGCCCCAAGGACATCCCAGACTCCATCCTTTCCGTGGAGGCAAAGACGGTCCTTCATTAACCTGAACACCAGCCCAAAGACCCAAAAGAACGTCGTCTGTCTCCTTGCACCCCACCACGCTGCCTTACGAAGCGCGGCCCGCGGCGGGTCGGGCCCGCGTTGCCGCGCTGCTTCTCCGCCATTTTGTGCCTCTGGCAGCGCGCCCAGCCCGCCAGCCCAAGATGGCTGCGGCGGACCTTCGCAGGAGAGCAACGCCGAAATAAGATATCGCTCCCCTCCCCCAACACCGCGGGGACGCAGCGGCCATTTTCATCTTCCCCCGCTTATAACGGGAAAAACGGCCGTCTCGGGCAGAAGCCACATAAACCCGCCGGTGGCCTCCCTCCTTCACGACCAAAGGCACTAAGGCACTATCCACAAGGGCTTTTTTTGGTTAAATGCTGTCTCCCTTTCCTGCCCTCCCGGCTTCAGACTTCGGAGCCTAAAACGCCCCTGCCTCCTGGCCCGAGGCCGATGGGCCTAGAAAAAGATGCAAGGAGCTAGGACCACACAGCCGCCCCCTACAGCAGCTCTACGTACCCGCTCGCCGTAGTTCTGCTCGCCGCTGTCGCTCATGACTCCTGGCTGCTGTCGCCGGCCGATGTGCTTCAATCGAAGCTGCCAACCTCTTGCACCTTCCTTAAGGAGGCTCCGCCGCAGCCCCGCAAGACGCGCCGGTCGCCCAGCCGCTCAGAGCAGAACCGCTCCGCACCGCCTCCGCACGGGCTCTAACTCTACCGGAAGTGACGCGGCGCTCCTTAGCCAGGCTCCTCCCCTCCCAGAAACGCGCGCTTTCTTGGCCTCGCCCCTCCTCGCTCTGCCTTTCCTCTCCAGCCGCCCCTCGTCCCGCACAGGAAGTGACGTGCCCCGCCCCTCTCAGGGCCCCACCCCCCCCGTTCACGAGCCTCTATGAGGCGGGAAAGCTAGCGTGTCGTTTGGCCGCTGTGGTGGGCCCTACGGAGCTACAGTGATGTCACCAGCCACTTCTGAATCCCTTCTAGAACTTTCCAGGGAACCTGCCGAGAGTGCGGGGAGGGAGGAGATGCTGTTTCCCCCAATCTCAATTCCTTTCTCCGCCTTGTTAGTTTCTCGTTTTGTGTCTTTCCTTTGTTAGAGAAGTGAATGTTCGTACAGTGGGTACTTCATTTTGCCTTACTTGTAGATATTTCCTTCCTAAATACGTCTTCATTTAAAAAAAGGTCAGATCGGCCGGGCGCGGTGGCTCACGCCTGTAATCCCAGCACTTTGAGAGGCCGAGGTGGGCGGATCACATGGTCAGGAGTTTGAGACCAGCCTGGCCAACATGGTGAAACCCCGTCTCTACTAAAAATACAAAAAAAGTAGCCGGGAGTGGTGATGCATGCCTGTAATCTCAGCCACTCGGGAGGCTGAGGCTGGAGAATCGCTTGAACCTAGGAGGCGGAGGTTGCAGTCAGCCGAGATTGCGCCGCTGCACTCCAGCCTGGGCGACAGAGCGAGACTCTGTCTAAAAAATAAATAAATAAAAATAAAAAAGGTCGGATCTTAATACACAGGAATCAGACACAATCTCTATTCCGAAGTTACAAAATAATGTGCTAGAACCGTGAAACATAATTAGAAAAAATGATTGTAATTGCCAGAGGCATGTATAACTACAGGGGTGTCACAAGGAGGGAAGATTAATTCTGCCATTTTGTAAGAGAATATAGTTGGATTATAGTCGCTCAGACTGGAGTGCAACGGCGCGATCTCGGCTCACTGCAACGTCTGCCTCCCGGGTTCAAGTGATTCTCCTGCCTCAGCCTCCGGAGCAGCTAGAATTACAGGCTCCCGCCACCACACCAGGCTAATTTTTTGTATTTTTTATAGAGACGGAGTTTCGCCATATTGGCCAGGCTGGTCTCCTGGGCTCAAGCGATCGATCCTCCCACCTCGGCCTCCCAAAGTATTGGGATTACAGGCGTGAGCCACTGCCCCCAACCCCCAAGTCGGATACTTAATTCCTCTATACTTCAGTCTCCCCATCCATTGAAAAGGTGGTACCTGGCTGATGAGGCACTTTGATACTGGTAAAGGGCCATTTGTTTTTTTTTTTTTTTTTTTTTGAGACAGGATCTCTCTGGCTCTATCGCCCAGGCTGGAGTGCGGTGGCTCATAGCAACCTCCACCTCCCAGTCTCAAGTGATCTTCCTGCCTCAGCCCCATATCCCCAACTCCTGATTTTTTTTTAACAGCTTTATTGAGATACAACTCACCTACTATGCAATTCCCTTATTTAAAGTGTACAATTCAAATGGCTTTTATTCACAGAATTGTGCAACCATCACCACAATTTTAAAACAGTCTCATCACATTAAGAAAAGAAACACTCATTAATAGTCTTTTTGCATCCCTCCTCCTCTCCACTCCTCACGACCCTCCCAGTCCTAGGCAATCACAAATCTTTCTTTCTCAATAGATTAACCTATTCAGGACATTTTATATGAATGGAATCATATAATATGTATCTTTTGTAACTGGCTTCCTTAGCATACGTTTTCACGGTTCATCCATGTTGTAGAATGTACTACTATTTCATTCTTTTTCATTGTCAAGTTATATTCAATTGTATGGCTATATCACATTTTATTTATCCATTCATCATTTAATAGACATTTGGATAGTTTCCATTTTTTTTTTTTTTTTTGAGACGGAGTCTCCCTCTGTCGCCCAGGCTGGAGTGCAGTGGCGCAATCTCGGCTCACTGCAAGCTCCGCCTCCCAGGTTCACGCCATTCTCCTGCCTCAGCCTCTCGGAGTAGCTGGGACTACAGGCGCCCGCCACCACGCCCGGCTAATTTTTTGTATTTTTTTAGTAGAGACGGGCTTTCACCGTGGTCTCAATCTCCTGACCTCGTGATCCGCCCGCCTCGGCCTCCCAAAGTGCTGGGATTACAAGCGTGAGCCATCCATTTTTTAACTTATGAATAATCCTGCTGTGAACATTCATGTACAAGTTTTTGTACGAGCACGTTTTTATTTCTCTTAGGTATACACCTAGGAATGGAATTGCTGGATTGTATAGTAATCCTACGGTTAATTTGGGGGGAAACTGCCAAACGGTTTTCCACAGTGGCTGCATTCATTTTACATTTCACACTGCCACCAGCAGTGTATGTGGCTTCCAATTTCCCCACATCCTCACCAATACTTGTTATATTGTATTAAAAAAAAATTGACCAGGCACGGTGGCTTATGCCTGTAATCCCAGCACTTTGGGAGGCCGAGGTGGGCAGATCACCTGAGGTCAGGAGTTTGAGACCAGCCTCAACATGGCGAAACCCTGTCTCTACTGAAAATACAAAGTTAGCTGGGCGTGGTGGTGCATGCCTGTAATCCTAGCTACTCGGGAGGCTGAGGCAGGATAATTGCTTGAACCTGGGAGGCGGAGGTTGCGGTGAGCCGAGATTGCGCCATTGTACTCCAGCCTGGGCAACAAGAGTGAAACTCCGTCTCAAAAAAAAAAAAAAAAAAATTATAACCACTCTAGTGGGTGTAAAGTGGTGTCTCGATGTGGTTTTGGTTTGCATTTCCCTAGCGATAATGATAATGCTTTCATGTGTTTATTGGTGATTTGTAGATCTTTGGAGAAACGAATATTCTGATACTTTGCCCATTTTTAATTGGGTTATTTATCGTCTTATTATTGAGTTATAAGAGCTTGCAATTTGGCTCTTGGTTAGTGTAAAATAGTCATCCGGAACAGGATCAATATTTGAGGTACCTGAGACCCAGAGATCTGGTGATGACTCAAGTGTTAAGTGACTAAATAACTTTTGAATGGGCTGTGCCCTTTTCCTGAGAACACCTGTACTCCCAACACACACCTAAACCTGGACTCCTACTCAGATCTCTGGCCTTATCTTACTTTTTGGTTTAGATTAGATTAGATCTCTTGTTTATACATTCTTATGGCACCTCTTGACATTCATATTACTCACAACTATAATTAAAGAATAATAATTATATAATTATTTTATTTTCATTATTATTTCTTTGTGGGTTTTTTTTTTTTTTTTGAGACCGAGTCTCGCTCTGGCGCCTAGGCTGGAGTGCAGTGGTGCGATCTTGGCTCACTGCAAACTCTGCCTCCTGGGTTCAAGCAATTCTCCTGCCTCAGCCTCTGGAGTAGCTGGGGCTACAGGCACCCGCCACCACGCCCGGCTAATTTTTGTATTTTTAGTAGAGACGGGGTTTCACTGTGTTAGCCAGGATGGTCTCGATCTCCTGACCTCGGGATCCGCCCGCCTTGGCCTCCCAAAGTGCTGGGATTACAGGCATGAGCCACTGCGCTCAGCCCTATTTGCATTATTATTTCTGTGATTGTAACTTGTATGTCTGTCTTCCACACTAGATAATAAGTTCCTTAAGGGCAGGGCTGGTGCCTGTTTTGACCACTGCCTTATACATAGTGCCTGGCACACAGTAAGCCTTTAGTAGTACTTGTTGAATGATTAAAAGAAAGCAACGTATGAATTTAGAATTGATTGGGTAGGCATCAGGGTGCCTTTAGAGGTCCCTGAGCAGGAGACTAACTTGCTAAAAGTAGGCAAGATTGTCCTGGCAAAGATAGGGAGGTCAGGCTGCAGGTCTTGTGTCATTCATGTCTGTGTCTCCAGCATCTAGCGCAGGGCCATGCTGTTGAATGAGTGGCCATGTGGGGTATGGATCCAGTACTGTAAATATGAGGCAGTGAGGATTAGATTCCCAAGGCAGCAAGAATGAGGACTAAGCAGGGAGTAGGGAGACTATGAAAGGGTGGGCTTGATTGGCCAATGTGATAGGAATATGGGGAAAGGGATAGTCAGAAATGACTGTAAAAACCTTGAGCCCTAGGCTGAGTGAGGTGGCTCACATATATAATCCCAGCACTTTGGGAGGCTGAGGCAGGTGGATCACCTGAGGTCAGGAATTCAAGACAAGCCGGGCCAACATGGTGAAACTCCATCTCTACTAAAAATACAAAAATTAGCCGGGCGTGGTGGCAGGCACCTGTAATCCCAGCTACTCAGGAGGCTGAGGCAGGAAAATCGCTTGAACCTGGGCAGTGGAAATTTCAGTGAGCCGAGATTGCACCACTGCACTCCAGCCTGGGTGACAGAGTGAGACTCCCATCTCAAAAAACAAAAACAACAACAAAAATGTCTAGTCCTGGTAGGTGAGATATATACAGAGAAAATAATGCACCCAATTGGGAATGCTGTCTAACAGGCTTACTCCTGTAGCTTAGAGCCAAGCCAGAGGCTGCACTCAAATTTGTTTGTTGTTGTCTCCTTCCAGAGTCATAGACTCTCTCATCCAGCATTTCTTGATTAATTTTCAACTTCTGCCCTGGGATTCACTAGTGCATTCTGTCTTTAGTGGGGTTTTTGTTGTTGTTGTTTTGTTTTGTCTTCTCTCATTTAGTCATTCAACATACTGGGTAACAGGCAAGGAGCAGATCACAGATGACCATGTATGCCTAGCTAAGGAGTTCAGATTTTTTTTAATGGGCAGTAGAGAAGTATTGAGGGGTGCTGAAAAGGTGAATTATACTTTCAATTTTAAGTTTGAGAACAGTGGTGGCAGTGTGGTGCATGGGTTTGAGGAGTGATTTGAGCAGGGAAGATTGGAGACCGGGAGCAGGTGAGGAGCCAGGCTTCTGTTCTGAGCTGCACCCGGTGGACGTAGCAAGGGTCAGTAAGAGCTGAGAGCCGGGCCTTGTGCTCTGTACAACCAAAGGAAGGGCCTCCTTTTTCACATTCACATGTCATCCTTTGGGACAGTGGCAGCCAGGCCGGGAGCCCAGTTCCTAGACTCTTTCAACAGTCCAGATAAGGAATAAAAAGAGCAAGCAAGTGAGTGAACCTGACCTAAGGCGGTGGCCAATGAGGTTAGAGAGGATGGAGATGACTTGCTGTGCTGGTTGCTCCCAATTCATACTTTTTGCCTGCTCTGTGAAAACAGATCTGGAACCTTTCAATATTTTTCTTTGTCAGAATTGGACAGGCATTACAGGTGGAAAGGTTTTACTTCCCGATTCCTGTGTGTGTGCCACAGGCTCCTGCAGCACTTGAGGCTTCCCCAGGGACCAGCTCCTGCAGAGCATAGCTGTCTCCAACACTGAGCTTCTGTAGTATGCTGACAGTGTCTCTAGTTTCCTGGCTCCTGCAGTGCCTGGCAGCCAGCAGCACCTAGTAGCCAGCAGCTGCCTCTAGAGCACCCGTTCCCACCCCTGGCCAGGTTTGGTAACGTTTGCAGCTTCTTCAGCGTCTGGCTCCTGCAGTGTGTAGCTCCAAGCAGCAACCAGCAGAGGGCAGCCCCTCCTGGAGCCACATCAGGTAGTTTTGTAGGTGAGATGTCCCCCATAAACAACTGTCCCTGGCACCTTAAAGATTTCTGGAAAATCCCAGGGGCAGGTTTTCATGAAGTTCTGCCAGTGTGGCATCATGGCAACTTTTCTGTGTTCCAGAGATCCATGGCTGTGCCCTCTCCAAAGTCTGAATCTGAGTTCTTGAGGGAAAAGGAGGTTCTTCTTGGGGACTCTATCTCAGACCTAGAGCTAGGGCTCCTCCTTATATCTGCTATTCCCATATTATTAAGAGTTCTCTTTACTTCTTACTAGTTAATCCATCATTACTCCTATCCTCACTCACCTCAGTACCCCTATTACTAACTTATAGTTAGTAATTACACATATATAACTTCCCCTATTCAAATTACTGTGTATTTGATCTCTCCTGATTGGAGATATCAGAATTCAGAATGGACAGACTGATTCAGAATTTTTGCCAGGAGTGGTCTCTCAAAATACTACTGAGATGTGGAGGTGAAGGAGAAAGGGAAGCTAGAGTAACTGCTCATCATTTTATCCCTCCTGACCTCATTTTTCTTCCTAGCTAATGGTATCAGTGGTACCATCTCCAAATGGAGACATCAAGTGAGTACTGGTTATAGCATTCTAGGGCTCAAGGGATAGCTGGGTGGAATATACAGAAATGAAATTACTAGTATAGAGATAGTCAAGGAAACCTTACTTTGAGTAAGTGAGATCTTCAAGGGAGTGGTGTAGGAGTGCTCTCAGAGAACTAATGGCACTGCATCTCTGTATAAAAAGTGACGAACACCCACTCACTACTTGGAAGTACGAATGTGGAAGTCAAAAACTTTGAGACTTAATTAAGGCAGGTCTTCATGAACCAGCTTAGGACTGAGTGGAAATTAAGAACAACATTGAGTTACTATACTGACTATGGCTACATATTGTAGATAATTGAGTTGAAACAACCAATCACTTTCAATGTTCTGAACCCTAAAAAAGGTGGATCACCTAAGGTCAAGAGTTCGAGACCAGTCTGGCTAACATTGCGAAACCCTGTCTTTACTAAAAAATACAAAAATTAGCCGGACGTGGTAGGTAGATGCCTGTAATCCTAGCTACTCGGGAGGCTGAGGCATGAGAATTGCTTGCACCTGGGAGGCAGAGGTTGCAGTGAGCAGAGATCGCACCATTACACTCCAACCTGGGTGACAAGAGCGAAACTCTGTCTCAAAGAAAAAAAAAAGAGAGAGAGAGAGAGAAGAACTAAATAAAAGACTTTCTCCAGATACTTAAGAGAAATCTGGGAAAGAGAGGAAGAGAATACAAATTAGAATACCTAAATAACAAAATTTAGAGCTCAAAAATTAAACATGAAGAAAGTGTTTTGTCTTAGAATTATTATTATGTTACTAATATAGGGTGGGGATAAAAATTCAAACAATAAGAAATGTGCAAAGTGAAAAATGCAAACCCTATTTTCTATCCTCTCTTTCCCAGTCTCGCTTCTCAGAGGTCACCCTAGTTAAAAAATGTAGTGCATAACCTTCTAGACCTTAGATAGATAAATTTTAAATTTTTATTTATTTTTATTTATTTATTTATTTGTTTATTTTGAGACGGAGTCTTGCTCTCTCCCAGGCTGGAGTGCAGTGGCAAGATCTCGGCTCACTGCAAGCTCCGCTTCCCGGGTTCACGCCATTCTCCTGCCTCAGCCTCCCAAGTAGCTGGGACTATAGGCGCCCGCCACCACACCCAGCTAATTTTTTGTATTTTTAGTAGAGATAGGGTTTCACTGTGCTAGCCAGGATGGTCTTGATCTCCTGACCTCGTTATCTGCCCGCCTCAGCCTCCCAAAGTGCTGGGATTACAGGCATGAGACACCGAGCCTGGCCTTAACATTTTCTTTTCATAAACAAATCAATCATGCTATACATATTTTTTATTTTTTTATTTTTATTTATTATTTTTTTGAGACAAAGTCTCACTCTGTTGCGTGGGCTGTTGTCTCGAACTCCTGACTTCAGGTGACCCACCCGCCTCAGCCTCCCAAAGTGCTGGGATTGCAGGCATGAGCCACCATGCCCCGCTCATATTTTTAAATTTTTAACATGGTATTCTGTAACTTGCTTTTTTCGCTTAGCAATCTAAAATATACTAAATATTGTTCCACGTCAGTACACATAGATTTATCTCATATTTTAAAACAGTTATATGGTATTCTGTTGCAAATATGTGCCATAACCTATTTTACCATTGCCTATTTATGGAGACCTGGAGGGTGAGAAGCCAGTCATTTAAAGAGCAGAGAAAACTGTGTTCCTGGGAAGGGCTTAGCAAGGTCACAAAGGCACTGGGGTGAGGATTTTGTCGGGTTCCAGGAACAGAGAGACCCAACCATGGGATCCCAGTGGGTCCATCTGAGGACCAGAGAGAGACTGTGGTGCAGAGAGCAGGGCTTGGACTTCCTGGGGTTGTTTCCTGCCTCCACAGTAGCTCTCTGAGAGACCCTGGGCAAGTGTAACCTCTGTGCCTCTGTGGCTTCATCTGTAAAATAGGAATGATAATAATACCTACTTCCAAGGCTTGTTGTTAGGATCCAAAGACTTACTATCCATAAAGCCCTTAGAACAATGTCTAACCCATAATAAGTCAGCAGTGATTATGCAGGTCATGGAAAGGATGTCAGATGTTATGTAAGTGCAGTGGGGGCTGGGCGTGGTGGTTCACGCCTGTAATTCCAGCACTTTGGGAGGCCAAGGCAGGTGGATGGATCACTTGAGGTCAGGAGTTCAAGACCAGCCTGGCCAACATGGCGAAACCCTGTCTCTACCAAAAAAATACAAAAATTAGCCAGGCATGGTGGCAGGCACCTGTAACCCCAGCTACTCGGAAAGCTGAGGCAGGAGAATCTCTTGAACCCGGAAGGCAAAGGTTGCAGTTAGCCAAGATCGTGCCACTGCACTCCAGCCTGGGCAATAGAGTGAGACTTTGCCTCAAAAATAAATAAATAATTAAATAATTAAATAAATGCAATGGGAAGCTATCGAAATGTTTTAATCAGGGGAATGTCTTGACTCAGTTCTTTATTTTTATAAGATTACATTCTCCATTGGATGGAGAATGGGTTGGAAGGAGGTAAAAGCTAGAAGACCAGTTAGGAAGCTATTGCACTTGTCCAGGTAAGAGACCATTGCAACACAGTAATAGCGAAGGAGACAGAGAAAAAAGGGCAGTGGTAGATCTATTTTGGGGCCAGAATTGAGTGGACTTGTAATAGGGTAAGGGGATGGAGATGTCAAGAACTCAAGAAGGTCTATTGTGCCCCAGACTGAGATGGGGAAACTTGAGGAAGAAGGAGTTTGGGCAGGGCTAAGGGGACAAGAATTTGATTTTGAATTAAGTTTGAGATGCTTTGAAACATCAAAGTGGAAGTTGTCAAGTAGGCAGTTGAATATACAAATATAAAACTGGATATTCTTTAAAATCTTATTATACATTTGGAAGTTATAAATCATATTTGCTTTCATCCATGAATTTTTATTTAACATGGAGTAATTAAGTGACTAATTATACACTGAGCACTGAATTTTTTTGTTGGCAATGGAATGTTGTAATTGGCTTTTTTGTCCTGATTATGAAAGTGATGTTATATCTTGCATGTATAATACTGGCTGCATAATATTCTACCATATGGCTGTACATAATTTATTTAATCATTTTCTTTGTTTTTCTAGTTTTTCAATATTTTAAATAACAAAATTGAGTATTTTTGTATATAAATTTATATCTGAGTTTTAAACTTTTTTGCTTAAGATAGATTCCTAAAAGAAGAATACTTAGGGAAAATACTTTGTCAACAAGTATGATCTTTTTTAGGACTTTTGAAACATATTGTCAACTTACTTTCCAGAAAAGTTGCATTAATTTACACTCCTAGTAGCAATGACTGTTCACTACACCATTGGCATCATAACTAAAAAGTTTTTTAATAGGTGAAAAATGGCATTTTGTAGTTTTAATTTGCATTTCTTTTACAAGTGACATGGATTATCTCTGCTAATCTCTTACTGCTTTTACCATGAAATGGTGGCTGTGGTTCTCCCTGCCTGCTGTGCTCTCCCCACCCACACTATCTCCTTCACCTGGTTAATTCCTACCCATTCTTCATCTTTCATCTCCAGTGACACCCCTCAGTATTGACTGCCCTCCTCCTGCCTCCAATAATATGTCTGATTTTTTTGATAGATGTTCTCATAGACTTGTGATCTTCTCCTGAGCCACTTATTTCTACTTGAAATTATATATTTACTAATGGAATTGTTCAGTTAATGCTTATTCCCCCAAAACTCTAAGCTTCAGGAAGGTAGGAATCTTTTGCTCATAGTTGAATTTCCATTCAATAAACGGTTGTGGAATGAATGAACGCATGAAAAAGAATGAATAGGAAGTAGGAAGGGAAAGGTACTATGATTGGCTAACCTGGGTCATGTGTCTACCCCTCTTTCTTGGAGGCAGGTCTATTACTGGAATAAACAGTGACACAAATATAGTTAGTAAGAAATTATTATGAGCTGAGCAGCTATTCCGATTTGTGTCAGCCACAAGAAGTTTAAAATTTTTCTGTACTCAGACCTACAAATATTCTTTGTTAAAATTTTATTGCATTTAGGCTTAGAATGTCTTTTCTCACTCTGAGATGACATGTATCCTTACATTTTCCTCTAGGTTTTAAAAAGTGATTTCTTGGCCGGGCGCGGTGGCTCACGCTTGTAATCCCAGCACTTTGGGAGGCCGAGGCGGGTGGATCACGAGGTCAGGAGATCGAGACCACAGTGAAACCCCGTCTCTACTAAAAATACAAAAAAAAATTAGCCGGAGGCCGGGCGCGGTGGCTCACGCTTGTAATCCCAGCACTTTGGGAGGCCGAGGCGGGCGGATCACGAGGTCAGGAGATCGAGACCACGGTGAAACCCCGTCTCTACTAAAAAATACAAAAAATTAGCCGGGCGCGGTGGCGGGCGCCTGTAGTCCCAGCTACTCGGAGGCTGAGGCAGGAGAATGGCGTGAACCCGGGAGGCGGAGCTTGCAGTGAGCCGAGATTGCGCCACTGCACTCCAGCCCGGGCGACAGAGCGAGACTCTGTCTCAAAAAAAAAAAAAAAAAAAAAAAAAAAAAAAAAAAAATTAGCCGGGCGTGGTGGCGGGCGCCTGTAGTCCCAGCTACTCGGAGAGGCTGAGGCAGGAGAATGGCGTGAACCCGGGAGGCGGAGCTTGCAGTGAGCCGAGATCGGGCCACTGCACTCCAGCCTGGGTGATAGAGCAAGACTCCGTCTCAAGTGATTTCTTTTAAACATTTGACAGCAGTTGGGAAGTTCTCACTTTGAAAACACTGGAGAAACCACAGAAAACAAGGTTCAGTGCAGGAACGAATTTTCTGAACTGAACAGAAGAGAAAGAGGATGACAAAGTTGATATGGGAGATTGTCTTTTACTGATTTTCTATGGGCAAATGGAATGTCTTAATGTTAATATTGTCCTCGCCAGAACTTTTTTGCTTAAGATAGATTCCTTAAGCAACTTTTTTGCTTAAGATAGAATATTTATGGGGCCAACCAACACCGTTAAAAGAAAACCCAAAGAGTGGACTGAGTTTTTAAAAAAATGTAACACAGCCTGGGCACAGTCGTTCATGCCTGTGATCCCAGCACTTTGAGCAATCAGGGATGGAGGATCACTTGAGCCCAGGAGTTCAAGACCAGCCTGGACAACAGTGGGAAACCCCATCTCTACATTGAAGAAAAAAAAAAAAAAAAAGGCCAGGTGCAGTGGCTCATGCCTGTAATCCCAGCACTTTGGGAGGTCAAGACGGGCGGATTACCTGAGGTCAGGAGTTCGAGACCAGCCTGACCAACATAGTGAAACCCTATCTCTACTAAAAATACAAAAATTAGCCAGGTGTGGTGGCCCACGCCTGTAATCCCAGCTACTTGGGAGACTGAAGCAGGAGAATTGCTTGAGCTGAGGAGACGGAGGTTGCAGTGAGCTGAGATCGTGCCACTGCACTCCAGCCTGGCTGACAGAGCGAGACTCTGTCTCAAAAAAAAAAAAAGTAACACAAATATTCACAGACAACAGCAGTATGTATGACAAGGTGAAAGGTCACATGACCAGTTATAAAAGAGTTTTCAATGCTGAACTAGTTAAAACCCTGCCTCCCATCCCCAGTCAGCCCCAACCCTTCCTGATTAGTCTAGGGAGTCCTTAGGGAGATGCTTGCTTTCTCCTTTTGGCACTTCTCTACCACTGCTTGCCACAACCCTGGGAATTGGGGGCTGTAATTCAGACTGCGTGGCTTACTTCTAAGTGTCTTAATGGAGACTCTGCTGATATTGTTCTTCTATTTGATACCTGTCAGGCCTCCGAGCCCAAGCCAGGCCATTGCATGCCCTGCGACTTGCATGTATACGCCCAGACCGCTTGAAGTAACTGAAGAATCACAAAAGAAGTGAAAATGGCCGGTCCTTGCCTTAAGTGATGACATTACCTTGTGAAAGTCCTTTTCCTGGCTCATCCTGGCTCAAAACTCTCCCCCACTGAGCACCTTGCGACCCCCACTCCTGCCCGCCAGAGAACAAACTTCCTTTGACTGTAATTTTCCTTTACCTGCCCAAGTGTTTAAAACGGCCCCACCCTATCTCCCTTCGCTGACTCTCTTTTCGGACTCAGCCCGCCTGCACCCAGGTGAAATAAACAGCCATGTTGCTCACACAAAGCCTGTTTGGTGGTCTCTTCACACGGATGCGCATGAAAATACCCTCTCTATTAAGGCTTTTTTTTTTTTAAGGTACTTTTATTGTAGCACCTCTTTATTAAGTCTTAAACTGGCTACCAGTATACTAGGAAATTTTGTTTGGTATAAGATGTAGATCGTATTATTTTTCTCCATATAGATATCACCAGTTTTGTCAACATTGGGTATGAAATAAGTTGGCTCCTCTGTGGTGCTACTTTTATTGTATATTTCCATATATGCACATGTCTATTTCTAAGCTATCTACTCTGTTCGTTTGTCTACTTGACTATGCCTGCAACAATATTGCTTAAACATTTTATTACTAAGGTTTATGGGCATGTCATTAAAACTGGTAAGAGGAGACTCTCTTTGCAATTATCTTTTTTTTTTTTTGAGACGGAGTCTCGCTCTGTCACCCAGGCTGGAGTGCAGTGGCGCGATCTTGGCTCACTGCAAGCTCTGCCTCCCAGGTTCACGCCATTCTCCTGCCTCAGCCTCCCGAGTATCTGGGACTACAGGCACCCACCACCACGCCCGGCTATTTTTTTGTATTTTTAGTAGAGACAGGGTTTCGCCGTGTTAGCCAGGATGGTCTCTATCTCCTGACCTTGTGATCCACCCATCTCGGCCTCCCAAAGTGCTGGGATTACAGGCGTGAGCCACTGCGCCCAGTCGACTTGGTTTGTTGTTCAATGAAAATGAATCTAGGTGTTGTCAGGAAGGTATTTTGTAGATGTGATTAAAATCCATTACTCTGTTAACTTTAAGTGAGGGAATTTATCCTAGATAAACTGGGTGTGCCTAATTCAATCAGTTTAAAGGTCTAAAGAGCAGAGGTGGGGCTTCCCTAAAGAAGAAAAAATTAGTCCTGTGGACTGCAGAGTCCTGTCCCTGAGAATCCCAGCCTGCCTGTCCTGATACCCTGCTGTATGGATTTCAGACTTGATGGGGGCAACCCACACAAATTCTGTGAGCCAATTTCTTGGAATAATTCTCTTAATATATATCTCCCATATAGGGAGGGTTCTGTTTTTCTGTCTTAACCCCGATACACTTTCTTTATAAAATATTTTTTAAAAGATTGACTTAGTTATTTATGAAACTTTATTCTTTAAAATAAATTGTAGAGATGTTTATTGAGTTCCTCAAAAAACGTAAAATTTTGATTTTCTTTCTTTTTCTTTTTTTATTGGTGTATAATAGTTGTACATATTTTTGGGATCATATGATATTTTGATAATTGCATACAATATGCAATGATCAAATTAGGGCAATTGGGATAGCCATCACCTCAAGCATTTATCTTTCCTTTGTGCCAGGAACATTTCACATCTCTTCTAGCTATTTTGAAATATACAATAAATTATTATTAACTATAATTTTCCTACTGTACTGTATTGAATACTAGAACTTACTCCTTTTATCTAACTATATTTTTTTATCCCTTAACCAACTTGTCTTCAGCCCCCTCATCTCTTCCTCACCTCTGATAACCACCACTCTACTCTCTACCTTCATGAGAATGAGAATAACTTTTTTTTTTTTAAACATGGTCTCACTCTTTCACCTAGACTGGAGTATAGTGGCGTGATCTCAGCTCACTCCAACCTCCGCCTCCCAGGCATGTCTTTCTATGCCTGCTTATTTCACTTAATATAAGGAACTGGATCTCCAGTTCCATTCATGTTGCTGCAAATGACATGATTTTATTATTTTTTACGGCTGACTAGTATTCCGTTGTGTATATATACCACATTAAAAAAAAATCTATTCATCCACTGATGGATGCATAGGTTGTGGCCCTCTTGGATCTTGTCTTTATTTAGAATTGTGATTTTTTTTTTTTCTTTTTGAGACAAGGTCTTGCACTGTTGCCCAGGCTGAGTGCAGTGCATGATCATGGCTCACTGCAACCTCAGCCTCCCAGGCACAAGCATTCCTCCCACCTAGCCTCCCAAGTAGCTGGTGATATGGGCAGGAGACAAGGAAGGGTAGAAGAGGGTGGCTCCCTGGCAAAGGCCCTACCCTCAAGCCTGGATACCTGCAGCCCTAAATGAGAACAGGCATTTCTGTTTTCGTGCCCTAAAATTTGCCTTTTAGCCTGCCAGGTCCACTATCCTGCCCCAGTAGAAACCCCAAACCTCAGGCTCCAGAGGAGACCAGCAGACCAGCAGACCAGCAACATCGGAACAACAAGGCAGAGAAAGGGAGAAGAGGAGGGACATCTGGATGCCGAGGTGAGTTTGGCCAGGGGTCGTTGGAGAAGAGGCCAGCTGCTGGAAGAGGCCAGCTGCTGGGAAGATCACTTTCCCACTCCATTCCCCCTTTCAGCTCCCCACTCATCTCGCTGAGAGCCACCTCCACCACTCAATTAAACCTTGCACTCAGCTGGGCACAGTGACACATGCCAGTAATCCCAGGACTTTGGGAGGCCGAGGTAAGCAGATCACCTGAGATCAGGAGTTTGAGACCAGCTTGGCCAATATGGTGAAACGCTGTCTCTCCTAAAAATACAAAAATTAGCCAGGCTTGGTGGCAGGCACCTGTAATCTCAGCTACTCGGGAGGCTGAGGCAGGAGAATCACCTGAACCCGGGTGGCAGAGGTTGTGGTGAGCTGAGATTGCACCACTGCACTCCAGCCTGGGTGACAGAGTGAGATTCCACCTCAAACAAACACACAAACAAACAAACAAAACCTTGCACTCATCCTTGGAGCCTGTGTGTGATTCGATTTTTCTGGAACACTGGGCAAGAGCTCAGGATATGGAAGGCTGTTACACTGGCCCTCTGCCCTTGTGATAAGAGCTGATTAACACTCAGGCTGTCTGCAGACAGCAAAGCTGAAAGAACTTGGTAACACTGGAGTTGCAGGCACCCACCCCTAGACACTACTGCAGGGCTGAGAGCCCAAAGCACTTGCCCTGGCCTCTGCACCTGCCTCTTTGCATGCTCCCCCTAGGGATTTGAGCTGCAAGGTGACGAACGGCAAGTTACACCCCTGTTGCACGTCCTGCAAGGGGAAATCAGGGAACTCTCCCACTTCCCTGGGACTATAGATGTGCGCCACCACACCTGGCTAATTTTTCTGTAGAGATAGGATTTCATCATATTGCCCAGGCTGGTCTTGAACTCCTGGGCTCAAGCAATCTGCCTGCCTCAGCCTCCCAAAGTGCTGGGGTACAGGTGAGAGCCGCCACGTCTGGCCTTATTTCTCTTTATAAAGGAATTGTTGTTTTTTGAGCACTACCATTTTAGGCAGGAGGTGGGAGAAGATAAAGTGTGAGAGGCTGGTTGGGGCAGGAAACTAGGCTGATAGTGAAAAAAATGTGTTGAGAAATAACAGCACTTAATTTCTTTTGAATGTGCCACATAGATTAAGTGGGTTAATTTTATTTAATCCTCACTACAACTATATGAGGTAAATACCATTATTACACCCATTTTACATAGATGAGGACATTGAAGCTGGGAGGAATAGTAAAACCTGCCTAAGGTCACAGCCTGTAGGTGGCAGAACTTGGTATTAAACAGTAAACCCAGGAATGTTATGCTCAGAAGCTTTAATCTTTCTGATATACAGCCTTCCAGTTCAGAGTAGGCTGGGCTGAGCTAATTACACTTGGAAGTAAGAGATAAACGTAGGCAAACGATTATACAGCTGAATGTTAGGAGTCGAGAATCATGCTCATTTTCTTCATTGGATAGACCTCAAAAGCAGACTTTTTTTTTTTTTTTTGAGACGGAGTCTCGCTCTGTCACCCAGGCTGGAGTGCAGTGGCGCAATCTCGGCTCACTGCAAGCTCTGCCTCCCGGATTCATGCCATTGTCCGGCCTCAGCCTCTCCGAGTAGCTGGGACTACAGGCGCCTGCCACCACGCCCGGCTAATTTTTTGTATTTTTAGTAGAGACGGGGTTTCACCGTGGTCTCCATCTCCTGACCTCGTGATTCGCCTGCCTCGGCCTCCCAAAGTGCTGGGATTACAGGCGTGAGCCACCGCGCCCGGCCCAAAAGCAGACTTCTTTCATCAAAGGGACCCTAAATAAACACCTTGACCTCAGCTCAACAAACTGTCAAACTTAAAAAAGGAAAAAAAAAAGGGCATCATTGATGATGCTCTGCGAGCACAATGCTTTTTAATGGTTTGTAAGTTTAGTAGGTTTGTCCTGGTAGAGGTTAGCCTATGTAAAAAGCCACAGCTTCTTGCTCGCAGTGTAAATGTTTATAGACTGGTGCTTGTTCATTTTAGCTTTTCTTGTTGAGTCACTTATACTTCTCATTTTTCCTTAAAGATTATTTCAAGCCGGGCGCGGTGGCTCACGCTTGTAATCCCAGCACTTTGGGAGGCCGAGGCGGGCGGATCACGAGGTCAGGAGATCGAGACCACGGTGAAACCCCGTCTCTACTAAAAATACAAAAAATTAGCTGGGCGTGGTGGCGGGCGCCTGTAGTCCCAGCTGCTCGGAGAGGCTGAGGCAGGAGAATGGCGTGAACCCGGGAGGCGGAGCTTGCAGTGAGCCGAGATTGCGCCACTGCACTCCAGCCTGGGCGACAGAGTGAGACTCCGTCACAAAAAAAAAAAAAAAAAAAAAAAAAAGATTACTTCAAAAATAAACTTTTTACTGAAGTTGAAGATACGTCTAGAAAATTACATATATCTTAACTGTAAAGCTGGATAAATTTTTACAAAATGAATGCACTCATGCAGTCAATACCCAGATTAAGAAATAGAACATTACTAGTCCTTCTGAAGTTCCCATTAAGCGTCTTTCAGTAACTTTCCATCAAAGTATCCATTATTCTGATGTCTACACTGTGGATTAGTTTTTCCTGTGGTTGAGTTTTATAGAAATTGAATTATGTGCTAGAAACTCCTTTACTTTTTTTTGCTCAACATTGTATTTGGGAGATTCTTCCAGGTTGCTGCGTGTTGCTAAAGTTAATTTATTCTTTTTGCTGTATGGTATGTCATTGTTTGACTATGCCACACTTTACCCTTCTACTCCTTAGAATTGGACATTTGGGTTGCTTCCAACTTTTGGCTACCATAAGTAGTGTGGTTATGTCCTCGTAGACTTTTGATTTTTTTTTTTTAGTCAGCCTTTAAGATGTGCAGCTCATCATATCATGCTGTAATCAAGGTGTGACAACAATGATGTCACGTCATGCCACCCAGTCCTTTGATTCTACCACCAATGTATTGCATAAAACCACTCGATTACTCTTAGGCAATATGTATGTGTGTACATGTGCATGTGTGTGTGTGTGTGTGTGCATGTACAGATTTTTTTTCCTTTACATCCTTAAATCACATTATATAGGAAGTTCTCTATACTGCCGATGTAGCGGCTTCATTGTCTGGGGTAAATACCTGGGGTTTGTTGTCTTGCACCAAGAAGATTAAAGACATGGACACACACAAGGAGTGAGTTTAGGAGCAGAGGTTTAATAGGCAAAAAAAGAGAAAGGAGAGCAGTTGCCTCTCTCTTACCAGACAGAGGGGCGTCTAAAAGGGAAAAGCTGGTCTGCGGTGGACCACAGCAGATTTTACAGGTAGGCTTGAGGAGGCAATGTCTGATTTTTATGTAGGGCCCACGGATTGATTTGACCAGGTGTGACATTTACATAGCTTGTGGGGAAGGCTGGTCATCCCACCCTAATCTTATTATGCAAATGGGCTTTCCACTTGGCCAGTGACATCTTGTCTGCTCCTTACTGTATGCATGGCTGGCAAAGAGAAGGGAAGATGGATCCACCATTTTGATCATGCCTAGTCCCAGGCAGCCTTTTCCTATTGGCACGACTGGCGACATTCACCTGTGCAAGTTTCCAGCTTGCTTGTTTATGTCTGCAGCTTGATTTTACAGGCTGCTCTTTGTTAGAGAAGAAAATGATGTTAGCGCTGCTTTTCATTAAAGGGAAAGCATTACTGAGGACTTCCTTACCCTCACTATCTGCCTAAATAATTTCTTTTTAACTCCTATGTCATTGATTCTTTATGACTTTGCATTGTGAGCATTTCTCACATTATAAAAATTCCTGCAAAATGTAATTTTTAATGGAGATCTCTATTATTCTGTCTTATGGCTCTACCACAATTTATTTAACTAATCCCCTAATGGTTGATATTTAGCTAATCTGCAGTTCTTGTCAATACAAATAATGCTGTGGATAAACTACCTTGGATGTAAATCTTTGTCTCTTTTGCGCCTCTGCTTTGAATGGGACTGAAAATTCCCCATATGGTTAGTGTAGGACTGTGTGTAGTTTAGGGTAGCAGAGGCACTATATATCTTTCTTGTGACATATCTCGCTTTATTCCATTAGTATCTTCATCTTGGAAATGAGAGCATACATTTTCCCACTTACCTGGGCCCTCTGGATGTAGCTTGTCCAGGCCAGCCACTGCATCTTTGCCCTCAAGAAATGAACACTTGTGTACAACCAACTCTTAATCTTTACAACTCCAGAATTTACCTCTCAGTTTCATTGTGGTTTACAATTGTGGAGGAGGGAAGTTAGAATTGCTTCCTCTTGGGAGAATAAACAGGCAGGAGCAGGAGATGCAGATGAAAGAGTAGAGGGACAGGTAAAGGGCAGAGGGGCTGCAGATCCATGATTTGCCCTTGTTTTGGGTCTGTATTCATTTCTGTTTGGCAACAAGGCTGAGGTATCATTTAGGTAACCGCTATTTTCAGTTTCCATCCATATGCTATTATAGTCCATTCATATGCCATTCTATTTCAACTGCTATTTTCTTTCTTTTTTTTTTGAGACGGAGTCTCGCTCTGTCACCCAGGCTGGAGTGCAGTGGCGTGATCTTGGCCCACTGCAAGCTCCATCTCCCGGGTTCACGTCATTCTCCTGCCTCAGCCTCCCGATTAGCTGGGACTACAGGCACCCGCCACCACGCCCGGCTAATTTCTTTTTGTACTTTTGGTAGAGACGGGGTTTCACCGTGTTAGCCAGGATGGTCTCAATCTCCTGACCTTGTGATCCGCCCGCCTCAGCCTCCCAAAGTGCTGGGATTACAGGCGTGAGCCACCTCGCCCGGCCTCAACTGCTATTTTCAATTCCATTCATATACTATTATGAATGTATAATTGGTGGAGTTAGGTTCCTGAGACAGCTGAAGGGCGTGGAGGCAGAATTCAGAAACATGTTCATATCTTTCCTATTAAAATAATTACAAGGCCAGGCCTGGTGGCTCACATTTGTAATCCCAGCACTTTGAGAGGCTGAGGCAGGAGGATCACTTGAGCTCAGAAGTTTGAGACCAGCCTGGGCAACATGGCAAAACCCCATCTCTACAAAAAATACAAAAATTAGCTGGGCATGGTGGTGCACGCCTGTAGTCCTAGCTACTCGGGAGGTTGAGGTGGGAGAATCACTTGAACCCAGGGGACAGGGTTGCAGTGAGCTGAGATCACGCCACTGCACTCCAGCCTGGGCAATAGAGCAAGACTCTGTCTCAAAAAAAAAAAAATTCCACTTCATCTTGCAACCACAGTTCACTTGTCCTTCCTTCATGGCAGGGCTCTTCAAAGGAGGCATCTGCACTTGTATGCTTCACATCCTCACCTCCCAAGCTGTAGTTTCAATTCCAACCAGTCCAACTTTGAAGTCATTCCCCATGACCCCTGCTCCTGCTCACCATTCCCCATCCAGTTGGCAGAGTCATTTTTTTTAGTCCTTCCTCTTCCTTACTTTCTGTTTCTTCACATCCAATCAATCATGAAGACCTTCTCAGTTTACCTCTTAAATTTCTTTCACTTTACTCCCATTGTCACCACCTGTAATAGTTTGCTGTGGCTGCCATAACAAAGTACTGCCGAGTGAGTGGCCTAAATAACAGAAACGTCCCATTGTCTCTTCTTGGCTGGAAGTTGAGGTGTTGGCGGGGTTGGTTCCTTCTGGGGGCTATGAAGGAAGGCTCTGCTCCAGCCCTCTCTCCTTGGCTGGTAGACAGCCAGCTTCGTGATCATAGGTGTTCTCCCTGTATCTTCACATTGCCTTTCCCCTGTACCTATCTGTGTCTCAATTTCCCCTTTTACCAAGGATACCAGTCATATTGGATTGGGACCCACCCTAATTATCTCATTTTATCTTGATTAGCTTTGTAAAGATCCTATCTTCAGGCTGGGCGTGGTGGCTCACGCCTGTAATCCCAGCACTTTGGGAGGCCGAGGCGGGCAGATAACTTGAGGTCATGAGTTCAAGACCAGCCTGGCCAACATGGTGAAATCCTGTCTGTATCAAAAATACAAAAATTATCCAGGTGTGGTGGCACGCGTCTGTATGCCCAGCTGCTTGGGAGGCTGAAGCAGGAGAATCACTTGAACCTGGGAGGCAGAGGTTGCAGTGAGCCAAAATCGCGCCACTGCACTCCAGCCTGGGCAACAGAGCAAGACTCTGTCTCAAAAAAAAAAAAAAGAACCCTATCTCCAAATGAGGTCACATTCTGAGGTACTGGGGATGAGGACTTCAACAAGGATTTCGTTGGTGGAGGGAGGACACAATACAACCCCTGACACTGCCTCTGTTCAAGCCTTTAGTATTTCTCACCTATGTTATTTCTTCAGCATAAGCTTAGGACTGTCCCTGCTTCCAGCATTGTCTTATTTCAACCCAGCCACTACTCTGCTGCCAGAAGATCTCATAATACTGCTGTGGCTGTTGGGATAAGCCAAGCTCCTCACCATGACTAGCATGCCATTTGTGTTCTGGGCCTTTGCTCTCCTTCCGTCTTATTTCCTGCTGCTCACATGGCATTGTTGTAGCCATCACGACCCTGTGGGATCATTGCCCTGCCCTTGGGCTTGGCTGTGTGAAGCTTTTCCTGCCTGCGATGGTTTCTCTCCCTATACTCACTGATTAAATGACTCATGTTGGGTCTTCAGGCCAACTGCAGCATTATCTCCTCTGAGAAAACCTTCCCTAATTCTGGGTTTTTGTGCTTCTCCTCCATGATTTAGGTCCCTTGAGTTTCCTTTGCCATTCCCTTGTACTACAGTTTTATTTATTTATGAGCTTAGCCCCCTTACAAGATCCACATCACCAGGACATCTAGTTCAATGCCTTGTATACCAAAGGCACTCAATACACATTTGCTGAACAAATAAATACATGAGTGAATCAGTCTTCATTTAGAAAATTGCAGTGTCACAGTGAGTAAGCGGACTAGTGGTAACAGGAACAAGGAGGGGCACAATAAAAGGTGTGGTAATTGGAGTGGTTTATAATTCTCACCAGAGAAGAAACACAGCATTTCGGCTGGTGTCGCTGCTCCAGGGAAAGTTCTTCTACTCCACCGACTGTCTCTTTTCCTGGTAACATGGCCAGCAAGAAAGTAATTACAGTGTTTGGAGCAACAGGTAAAAAGTCTTTAATTTTTAGGGCATACTGACTTTGCTCACTCTCCTGTCTTCCTATTTGTAACTTTAGAGCCTGCAAGTGTGGGCTGAACAAAGAGCTCTTTGGAAGAAATTTTTTTAAGTATCCTATTGCTTTAGTTCTTGATGTGGTAAAGGGGTGGCATCATTTGATTTGTAACTTGATCTCAGCAGGACAAGGACACTGACGTAATCTCCCTTTCCCAGTCATGGGGCTAACTGGTTGGTATAAGTCTCATTTCAACATAAGCTATACTCTGAAGTCTTCTCTCCACTCACTTCCTAATAAGCAAAAGTACAAGTGTGAGAGGCCTGGGGGTTTGTAGTGAATATCCAACGCCTGATCAATCTCCCGGGGAGTCTGCAAGGATGGAGTGTGTGGGCAGTTTGCATTCCTGGCTCCCTTACAGTTTGTTCCTCAACAGTCAGAGCCATCTTTGCACAATGTAAATCAAATCAGGTTATTCTCCTTCAATCTATTCTCATTTCAGCCTCCCAAGGATCCATTTGAAACTGTCAGATCACGTCAGGCCTCTGCTCCAAACCCTCTAAAAGATCCCAGCCCCATGGCACTCCCAGTAAAGTGCGAAGTCTTGCTAATGCCCTGCAACGGGGCCTTGGAAATGCCGTGTCAGAACTCTCTTCCTGCCACCCTCCTCTGACTCCACTTCATTACCCTGGCTTTCTTGGTGTTCCTCCAAAACCATCCCACAATACAAAGGCTCTGGCCTTTGTATTGGCTGCTTCTTCAACCTAGAATGATCTCCCTCTGTTACTGATATGGTTTGGCTGTGTCCCCACCCAAATCTCATCTTGAATTGTAGTTCCCATAATCCCTACATGTCATAGGAGTGACCAGGTGGAGATAAATGAATGTTGGGGGAGGTTCCCCCAGCCTGTTCTCATGATAGTGAAACGGGAGAGTTCCCTGGTCCCCCACCACAGGATGTGCGACAGGGGTGTGGCTCTCTGTTCTGCCACTGCAAGCTCAAACTCTTTAAGGGAGGGGGAGCATGCATACGGGTAGGTGCAGGAACTGGGGCAAGTGCTTCTGGGCTCCGGCCCTATGGCAGCATCTAGGGGTGGGTGTCTGTAACTTTCAAAGCCCAATTGTGCATGTATTACAGTGTACTCTTTTAGCCTTGCCATCTGCAGATGGCTTAAGGGTTAACCAGCTCTGTGAACCCTCTGCCTTTTTGCAAAAGGAGGGGGCTAGTGTGACAACTTTCTGTATCCCAAGCTCTCATCCAGCATCCCAGAAGAATAAGGTCACACATGGACTTGAAGGATGAATGAAGGGGTTTTATTGAATGGTGGAAGTGGCTCTCAGTGGGATGGATGGGGAGCTAGACAGGGGATGGAGAGGAATATGATCTTCCCCTGGAGTTTGGCTGTCCAGTGGCTGATTCTCCGAACATCCTCATCCAAACTCCTCCTGATGTTCCTTCTCTTCTCTCCTCTGCCGCACCATTCTGCCGTCTGTTTGTCTCCTTGTTTCCTAGTCTGCTTCGGGAGCCTGGGGTTTGGGGCTTATATGGGTACAGGACAGGGGGTGTGGCAGGCCAAAAGGCAACTTTTGGGGTGCAAAAACAGGAATGCCTGTTTCTCACTTAGGGCAGCAGGTATCCAGGCTTAAGGGTGGGGCCTTTGCCAGGAACCACCCTCTTCTACCCAGTATTTCCCTGTCTCCTGTTTGTATCAATAGTGAGTTAGTTCTCATGAGATCTGGTGGTTTTACAAGGGGCTTCCCCCTTCACTGGGCACTCATTCTCTCTGCTGCCACCCTGTGAAGTGGTGTCTCCCGCCATGATTGTAAGTTTCCTGAGACCTTCCTAGCCATGTGAAACTGTGAGTCAATTAAACCTCTTTTCTTTATAAATTACCCAGTGTTGGGAATTTCTTCACAGCAGCGTGAGAAAGGACTAACACAGTTACCCACTGCTTTCTCCCTCATGCCATTCAGGTCTCTGCTTAGATGTTACCTTTTCCATGGGGACTTTCCAGACCTCTATATTTGAAATTGCAACTCTGCTTCCACACTGCCCATGTCTGGCTCCCTTCCTTACTTGAATTCTTCTATTTCTGCCTGTCTTTCCACACTAGAATATAAGCTCTATGAGAACAGGAATTTGTCTGGAGGAAGTCAAGGGCTAAAGCAGGAAGCAGAGTGAAATAAATTCTCAAAAATCAACAGTCAAGTATGATATTTAAAGGAGAAGAAGAGGCAATGGAGTGGGGGATGACTCTATTAAGCGTTAGGGTGATGGTAAAGATGTTGGCTTTTCTTTTCTTTTTTTTTTTTTTTTGAGACGGAGTCTCGCTCTGTCGCCCAGGCTGGAGTGCAGTGGCGCAATCTCGGCTCTCTGCAAGCTCTGCCTCCCGGGTTCACGCCATTCTCCTGTCTCAGCCTCTCCGAGTAGCTGGGACTACAGGCGCCCGCCACGACGCCCGGCTAATTTTTTGTATTTTTAGTAGAGACGGGGTTTCACTGTGGTCTCGATCTCCTGACCTCGTGATCCACCCGCCTTGGCCTCCCAAAGTGCTGGGATTACAAGCGTGAGCCACCGCACCCGGCCGATGTTGGCTTTTCTTGAAAGAGAAAAGTGATCGAAGGGTTTGGTTTTGTCAGTGTGTTTGTGTTTAGCTACAGGGTCTCACTGTGTTGCCTGGGCTGGAGTGTAGTGACTCTCACAGGAGCCTTCATAGTACACAGCCTCAAACTCCTGGTCTCAAGTGATCTTCCCGCCTCAGCCTCCCAAGTAGCTGGGACTGCAGGATTGCAACAGCATGCCAGACATTGAGGGATTTTGAGCAGAGGAATGACATGACTTTGGTGTTAAAAGGATCATTTTAGCTTATGCTTTGTGAAGGGACTATAGCTGGTAAGGGCTGAAGCAGGGAGACCTGTTAGGAGGCGGTTGTCATGAAATAGGTGAGATGATAGTAGCTTAGACCAGGGTGGTAGCAATGAGATTGTGGAGAGTGGTCAGATTCTGCAGAGGTTTTAAAAGTAGAGTTGGCAGGATTTGTTGGTGGACCAGATATCAGGGGTAAGAAGGGAAGAGTTGAAAATGACTCTGAAGTTTTATGGCTTGAGTAACTGGAAGAATAAAGTTGAGATTCACTGAAATATGGGAGACAGTGGGGAGGAGGAGGTCAGGAGCTCCTTAAACTTGAATTGGTCTCATTAAACTTGATTTTTTTTTTTTTTTTTTTTTTTTTTGAGACGGAGTCTCGCTCTGTCGCCCAGGGTGGAGTGCAGTGGCGCAATCTCGGCTCACTGCAAGCTCCGCCTCCCGGGTTCATGAGGTCTCATTAAACTTGAATTGCCAACTAGGCATCCAGAGACTGGGTAGGCAGTTGGATAAGATTTTTGGGAGTGGCCAGTCACTCTATTAATTCTGTCTTCTAAATCTCTCTCAGATTTTTTCCATTCTCCCTCTTAGAAGCTTTTTCCACACTCCATTTGCCTTCTCTCCATGTTCTACCTTTAAACAGAATCATCTTTCAAATCTGATTAATTTTTCAAACCTTGTAGCCAGCTAATACCACCTTGTATCACATTCCCGTTCTCCTTCATTACTGCCCAAGATGTAAGCCCCTCTAGTTTTTAGTCTCAACCCTATATTTCTCCACGCATCCTTTCCCTGACTCCACATCTCAGACTCCCTTGCCTCCAAAACCTTCTCATGGTATCCTTCTGTTCCAACATCAACATCTTGCTAAATGCCCCCTCAACCTCTTTGAATAAATGGTCACACTTGACTTTTCTCTCTCAATCCTCCCTGTTCATCATCACCACATTCAGTTAATCACCAAAATCCTGTTGATATCACCTTGTCAAAGAAAACTGTGAAAGACTTTGAAATGGGGAAAAAAGTTTGCTGGGTGTCCTTGCCCAGGGCACCGTTCTCACTTTTGTGAGCCTTTCCTTGTTTTTAAGATATTTATAACTATAAATTGTGGCAAACAGATAATAACGCAACCGATTCTTATCCATAGAAATGCAAATGAAGGCTGGGTATGGTGGCTCACGCCTGTAATCCCAGCACTTTGGGAGGTCGAGGTGGGCTGATCATGAGGTCAGGAGTTTCAGACCAGCATGGCCAATATGGTAAAACCCCATCTCTACTGAAAATACAAAAATTAGCCAGGCGTGGTGGCGGGTGCCTTTAGTCCCAGCTACTTGGGAGGCTGAGGCAGGAGAATCACTTGAACCCAGGAGGCGGCAGTTGCAGTGAGCTGAGATCACGCCACTGCACTCCAGCCTGGGTGACAGAGCAAGACTCCGTCTCAAAAAAAAAAAAAAAAGAAAGAAATGCAAATGAATTGTGTCTGGTGGACCACAGTTGATTATCATCTGGCGGATATTGACTGGTTTTGTCCCTAATTGTACATTCATTTTAGCATTTTGGCATTCTTGATCGCCTATATATATGTGTGTTCTTTGAATTTTTCTTATAACATTGTACTGGTTCGCTCATTAATTAATGAGTTAAGTAAAATTTTGACACATTCATTTTATGTGTGTATAAATTATTATTTTACTCTTTAAAAATGTATCCTTTAATAATCTGAGTATCTCTTAAATTTGCATTATTCCCTCCACCCGAATAACCCCTTCTAGCACAGGTCATTATCAACCTTTACCTAGATTATTTTAAAGCCCACTAATTGTACCCTTGTCTGTGGTCTCTCTATCCTATTCCACACTCTCCATTAACCAGAGCGCTTTCCCAGCATGTAATTCTGAACATACTTCTCAACTTCATAAAATCTCCTGCTCCCAGAACAAAGTGCAGCCCTCTAGGCCTATTTTGCTTCTCTAGCCTCATGTGTGACATTGACCTGCAGTTCTCAGTCAGATTCATTTCAGTTCTCTGAATTCACTGGCTTCTCTGTCACCTCTGGAATAGAGCACTTGCAATCAGCTTTGCATGCAACACACTCCACTTGCCTCTCTTCTCCCAATTCTTGTCTGAGGGTCTTTGGGGCTCACCTCTGTTACTACTTCCTTCAGGAAGCCTCCCTCTAGTCTGGGTTAGATGCTCCACTTATATCCTCCTCTGGAGCCTGTATTCCCTCAGGCCTTTACCTCCTCCTCTAATAGCACATATCACACTGTATTACAATTGCTCTTTTTTTTTTTTTGAGACGGAGTCTTGCTCTGTCCCCCAGGCTGGAGGGCAGTGGCGCGATCTTGACTCACTGCAAGCTCCGCCTTCTGGGTTCAGGCCGTTTTCCTGCCTCAGCCTCCCGAGTAGCTGGGACTAAAGGCGCCTGCCACCACGCCCGGCTAATTTTTTGTATATTTTAGTAGAGACAGGTTTCACCATGTTAGCCAGGACGGTCTATAGTTGCTCTTTAATGATCTCCTCTGCTAGTCTGTAAACTCTGTGCAGGCTGGTGTCATGTTCAGGTTTGAATCCTGAAATCCTTACTTAAGCAGCTATAGGATCTGGAGTAAGTCCTTGACTCTTTAGGCCATAATCCAATATATTAATAATGTCTTTCATAAATTATATCTTATATCCAACATGTTCAAAACTGCTATTGTTTACCACTACATCCCCAGGGCATAGCACAGCATGTAAAAGTCATTCAAAAACATGGTCCCAGGACAATAATAGAAACTTCCCTATAAAAATCCTTTTCAAGGACCATGACCCACCCTACCTACTCCAGCACCCCCCAGCCCCCTGCAAAAAGCACAAATTATACTCAAATAGAAGGTACTTCAGTTTGTTTAGGTTTTTATTTTATAAAGTCAGAGTAAAATATTCAGCCCACCTGCTTTTTAATTGTGAATGGTTCCATATAATGGCTATCCTAAGAGGGATGAAAAAGGGTTTTGTTTTACTTTCTCTAATTTATAAAGAAAAAAAGTTTATTTGATTAATGATTCTTGTGGCTGGGAAGTTCAAGATTGTGCATCTGCATCTGATGAGGGCCTAAGGCTGCTTCCACTCATGGTGGAAGGTAAAGGGGAGCTGGCATGTGCAGAGGTCACATGGAGAGAGAGGACACAAGAGGGAGGGTGGAGGTGCCAGGCTCATTTTAACAGCCAGCTCTCACAGGAACTAATAGATGAGAACTCACCTCTGAGGGAGAGCATTAATCTATTCATGAGGGATCTGTTCCCATGACCCAAACACCTCCAATTATGCTCCAGTATTGGGACTCACATTTCAACATGAGGTTTGGAGGGGACAAATATCCAAACCAGCACCCAGTGTTCTGCAATTCCACAGTGATGTGCATAAAGTGGGAGTTCATTTATCATTGTATTGGGCACTCAGTGACCTCTCAATCTGGAAGCTCAGTTAATATCCTTGGACTCAGAGAAATTTCTATTTTCTTAGATAATTTCAATACCTCTATCTATTTCTCATTCTTTAATTCCCCTGGCTTGATCTTCTAATTATTTTTCTCTCTCTTATTTTACTTGCTTTTTTTTTCCCCCTTCTAATTCTGGGAGATTTCTCCAACTTTTTCTACTGACATTTTATTTCTGCTATAATAAAATTTTGAGAGCTGCTGCTTATCATTTGAATGCTTGCTCTCTTTCTCCGTCTCTCTTCTCCTCTTTTTGGGCCGATATAGTGTTAGGAATACAAAACCTTTTCTAATCTCAGAGGATATTAATTCGGAGTCTTGCTCTGTCACCCAGGCTGGAGCGCAGTGGCGAGATCTTGGCTCACTGCAACCTCTGCCTCCTGGGTTCAAATGCTTCTCCTGCCTCAGCCTCCCAAGTAGCTGGGATTATAGGCACCTGCCACCACACCTGGCTAATTTTTGTATTTTTAGTGGAGAAGGGGTTTTACCATGTTGGCAAGACTGATCTTGAACTCTGATCTCAAGTGATCTGCCTGCCTCTACCTCCCAAAGTGCTGGGATTACAGGATTGAGCCACTGTGCCCAGCCCCAGAGGATATTAATTCTTTTTAATTTTTTTCTTCAGTTCTCTGGACTGTTTCTGTTTCCATCAGTTTGTTTATTTTGGTTTTGCCTTTCATGTTGGAGGCTTTCCTCAAACATCTGGTGAACTTTGACTGTCTGTTCATATTTACTAGTAGACAATTTACTATGAAATTTACTATGAAACTCTGTGTGCAAAGACAGAGCGCACTGAATAACCCCTGACCCTCCTATAGGGTTATCAGTGGTGTATTAGCTGGGGTCCCACAAGAAACAGGTGCCACACTCCTTCAGAGAAGCTCAGAAAAATTTAATAATGGTGGACAAGGAAGAGACCAATAAGGAATAAGCAAGCAACAAGAGGAAGGAGAAAAGGGCAAGAGAGATGACCAGAACTTGGGGACAGTAGCGATGTGAAGGGGGTCATCTCTCTTGCCCTTGGGTCTCTGGCTGATGTCTCTCATTGCCCAGACCCAACCTGAGGACATGAGAGCCCATTGACGGAATCCATAAGGATCAGCTGTTGAGTCCACTAAGTAGAAGAGAGAAAGTGAATATGGATAAACACAAAAAAGTATCCAGGACAGGTATCCAGCCAATTTGATGGAGCAACCCAAATGTTAGTAACCCAGCATAGCACCTGGCCTATATTACAGGATATTCCATAAATATTTGCAGGGCGAATACATTAGGCAAGTAATGATCATATCATAATCAGCCTTGAATGTGGTAAAAAATTTTTACAAGTTTTTAAATTTCTCAAAAAATATAGACCAGGGCCAGGTGCAGTGGCTCATGCCTGTAATCCCAGCACTTTGGGATGCTGAGGCAGGTGGATCACCTGAGGTCAGGAGTTCGAGACCAGCCTGACCAGCATGGCGAAACTCTGTAGCTACTAAAAATACAAAATTAGCTGGGCGCACGCCTGTAATCCCAGCTACTCGCAGACTGAGGTGGAGAATCGCTTGAACCCAGGAGGCAGAGGTTGTAGTGAACTGAGACTACACCATTACACTCCAGCCTAGGCCACAAGAGCAAAACTCCATCTCAAACACACACACACACACACATATGTATAAATATATAAAATATACATATATAAATATATAAAAAATATAAATATATATAAAATATATGAGTGTATATATATATATAGAGAGAGAGAGCGCAGGAACCTCTTTTGATGAATTGTCTTAATAACCCCAATATAAGATCTTTTTTTTTTTTTTGAGACGGAGTCTCGCTCTGTCGCCCAGGCTGGAGTGCAGTGGCGCAATCTCAGCTCACTGCAAGCTCTGCCTCCCACGTTCACGCCATTCTCCTGCCTCAGCCTCTCCGAGTAGCTGGGACTACAGGTGCCCGCCACTATGCCCGGTTAATTTTTTGTATTTTTAGTAGAGATGGGGTTTCACCGTGGTCTCGATCTCCTGACCTCGTGATCCGCCCGCCTCGGCCTCCCAAAGTGCTGGGATTACAAGCGTGAGCCACCGCGCCCGGCCCAATATAAGATCTATAACCAGGTAAAAGTAGAATAATCGCCCTTATTGAATCTGGAGAACCTGTGGGCATCCCTCATTTTGACACTCTGCTCACTTGCCCTTCTTGTTGCCTCAAGCCTCTCCCACTCCTCTCTTCCCATGTCCTCTGCAAAAATGCCTCTGAAGAGGCCACAAAGAACTTAGTTTGAAAGCCATGGGAATATGTGAAGGGCCATGTAGCACCCCCTGCAGTAGATACTGCAGCAGCTCTACTCTGAATCATGAGATTTCTGACCTTCTTTCAGTGAACATTCTTCCTGATCCTTCCTGTGTTTCTTCTTCCCTTGACCCTGCAGGAGCTCAAGGTGGCTCTGTGGCCAGGGCAATTTTGGAGAGCAAAAAATTTGCCGTGAGGGCAGTGACCAGGGATGTGACCCGACCAAATGCCCTGGAGCTCCAGCGCCTTGGAGCTGAAGTGGTAAAAGGTGACCTGAATGATAAAGCATCTGTAGACAGTGCCTTGAAAGGTGCCTATGGGGTCTTCTTGGTGACCAACTTCTGGGACGCTCTCAACAAAGATAAGGAAGTGTGTCAGGTAGAAACCAAATTGTTGGCCGGGCGCGGTGGCTCACGCTTGTAATCCCAGCACTTTGGGAGGCCGAGGCGGGCGGATCACGAGGTCAGGAGATCGAGACCACGGTGAAACCCCGTCTCTACTAAAAGTATAAAAAAAATTAGCCGGGCGTGGTGGCAGGCGCCTGTAGTCCCAGCTACTCGGAGAGGCTGAGGCAGGAGAATGGCGTGAACCTGGGAGGCGGAGCTTGCAGTGAGCCGAGATCGCGCCACTGCACTCCAGCCTGGGCGACAGAGCGAGACTCCGTCTCAAAAAAAAAAAAAAAAAAAAAAAAAAAAAAAAAAAAAAAAAAAAAAAAGAAACCAAATTGTTTCTTTTTTCCTTTTGAATCCTTTCCTCTTACCCTCCGTAGCAGCTTCTTTCCTTCCTAGAAGGGGACAGGCCTTCAGTCTGGGCAAATATATGTCTTACATCCCTTTTGACATTTATAAAAAATATGTACTTTAAGTACTTGTTAAAGGTATCTTTGTAAAATTAATGTTATGTAGCATCTGTCTAGGTCTCAAGACCTTGAGTATTCGAGAGTGGCCGTTTAATGAAGCTGGTCATTGGATTCTCCACTTCTCACCATTTGTTTGTACATGGCATGGGGGAGGTGGTAGCAAGTGTACCCCCAAATTTGAGGCTAGTTTGAGAGTGAAATGGAGAGAATAAAGATGTAATTTACACTTTATTTACACTTCAGATAGATAATTTGGGGATGGGTACATAGAAAAAGAAATAAAACAGCAAATAAACCCACAATTAATTAAATTCAGGGAAAATGAAAGTTTGTAGAAAAAGTAAATGTAGGCTGGGTGCAGTGGCTCACGCCTGTAATCCCAGCACTTTTGGAGGCCAAGGCAGGTGGATCACCTGAGGTCAGATGTTCAAGACCAACCTGAACAACATGGTGAAACCCCATTTCTACTAAAAATACAAAATTAGCTGGGCGTGGTGGTGCATGCCTGTAATCCCAGCTACTTGGGAGGCTGAGCCAGGAGAATCACTTGAATCTAGGAGGCGGAAGTTGCAGTGAGCGGAAATCACCAGACTCTGTCTAAAAAAAAAAAAAAAAAGCGGTGGGGAGAGGAGGGAGGGGGGAGGTGGGGAGGTGGAAGAGATCCTGCTCTTAATATCTGTCCAAATGCAAATACAAATACAGCAGCCTATACGAGGATTTACTTTTGACCCTCAGGGGAAGCTGGTGGCAGACTCCGCCAAGCACCTGGGTCTGAAGCATGTGGTGTACAGCGGCCTGGAGAACGTCAAGCGGCTGACGGACGGCAAGCTGGGGGTGCCGCACTTTGACAGCAAGGGCGAGGTGGAGGAGTACTTCTGGTCCATTGGCATCCCCATGACCAGTGTCCGCGTGGCGGCCTACTTTGAAAACTTTCTCGCGGCGTGGCGGCCCGTGAAAGCCTCTGATGGAGATTACTACACCTTGGGTAAAACGAAGTGAAAGCACACTAGGCACCTGGTTGCCCTCCTCTCCACTCACCTGCCTCCCTCTCTCCCTTCTTGCCACTCTGCAGTGGACACCTATCATCTGAGTGTCTTCTATGTGTTTAGCCCTGTGTGAAGTGCTGAGAGGGATGCCAAATTGTCCTCGGCTTCTCTAGGGCACTACACTAAGTTGTTCTTTCAGGGCAGAGAACTAGATCTGGGATCAGAAGCACAAAGGGTTACATTTCCAATCTCAACATACTGACCCTCCTTAATGTAAGTACTGGAGTTAGCTGTGTGACCTCCAGCCTCTGTTTCCTCAGGTTATTTATTTTTTTTATTTTTTGTGATGGAGTCTCACTCTGTCGCCCAGGCTGGAGTGCAGTGGCGCAATCTCGGCTCACGGCAAGCTCCGCCTCCCGGGTTCACGCCATTATCCTGCCTCAGCCTCTCCGAGTAGCTGGGACTACAGGCGCCCGCCACCACGCCCGGCTAATTTTTTGTATTTTTTAGTAGAGACGGGGTTTCACCGTGGTCTCGATCTCCTGACCTCGTGATCCGCCCTCCTCGGCCTCCCAAAGTGCTGGGATTACAAGCGTGAGCCATCGCGCCCGGCCTCCTCAGGTTATTTTTATTTTATTTTTTGAGATGGAGTCTTGCTCTGTCGCCCAGGCTGTAGTGCAGCAGCACGATCTTGGCTCACTGCAACCTCCACAGCCTGGGTTCAAGTGATTCTTGTGCCTCAGCCTCCTGAGTGGCTGGGATTACACGAACCCGCCACCACGCCCTGCTAATTTTTGCATTTTTTAATAGATACGGGGTTTCACCATGTTGGCCAGGCTAGTCTCAAACTCCTGAACTCAAGGGATCCAGCCAATTCAACCTCCCAAAATGCTGGGATTACAGGTGTAAGCCACCACGCCTGGCAGATTCCTCAAGGTTTAACGGGAAAATTGCACAAGATGACTTTTTTTTTTTTTTGAGTGTGAGTCTCTGTTGCCCAGGCTGGAATGCAGTGGGTCTTTTGCCCATACTGGGTTTCATTGCTCACTGTGCAGCCTTGAACTTTTGGGCTCAAGCATCCTCCTACCTCAGCCTCTTTTTTTTTTTTTTTTTTTTTTTGAGACAGAGTCTCGCTCTGTCGCCCAGGCTGGAGTGCAGTGACGCAATCTCTGCTCACTGCAAGCTCCGCCTCCCAGGTTCACGCCATTCTCCTGCCTCAGCCTCTCTGAGTAGCTGGGACTACAGGCGCCCGCCACCACACCCGGCTAATTTTTTGTGTTTTTAGTAGAGACGGAGTTTCACCGTGGTCTCGATCTCCTGACCTCGTGATCCACCCGCCTCGGCCTCCCAAAGTGCTGGGATTACAAGCGTGAGCCACCGCGCCCGGCCTACCTCAGCCTCTTGAGTAGCTAGGACTATAGGTGTATACCATCACATCTGGCCAATTATTATTTTATTTTATTTTTGAAGAAATGGGGTCTCTCTTTGTTGCCCAGGCTGGTCTTGAACTCCTGGGCTCAAGTGATCCTCCCGCCTCTGCCTCCCAAAGTGCTGTGATTACAGGTGTGAGCCACCATGCCCAGCCTCAGGATGACTTCTAAGAGCCCTTCTAGCTCATCCATCTGAACTTCTGTGGCAACAATGGAGGAAAAGTGTTCTTCTGATCTAGGTCCCATGGTCAGAATTAGAGCTGAGAGGGACTGTGACCTGCCTGGGAGACAGGTTCCCAGGCCCCACCTGCAGAGAGTCCAATTCTATAGGTCTGGGTTGAGGCCTGGGAGAATGTAGTTTTAACAAGGACTCCGGGTAATTCCAACGCTGCTGGTCCACTGGCTGGCATTCCCCTTCCCTTTGGGGACACTTTCTGTGGCCATGGTCAGTGTTGGCCTTTGTGCAGTGGGGGGAATGTGGGAATACCAATGACAATTCAGGCTTTCTTCCTAGATTCAGAATTAACACTCACTAGAAGCCGGGAGGGGTGGCCTATGGTCTCAGCTACTCAGGAGGCTTAGGTGACAGGATTGTTTGAAATAGAATGAGGGAGGAGAGGGTAGTAGGAGGTGAGGTCAGAACTAACAAAGGGTCTGGTTGTGTAAGCTTTGTAAACAACTGGCTTTTCCTCTGAGGGACACAGAGAACTATCAGAAGGTTCTGAGCAGACAGGGCCAGGTGTGGTAGCTCATGCTTGTAATCCCAGCACTTTGGGAGGCTGTGGCAGGCGGATCTCTTGAGGCCAGGAGTTTGAGACCGGCCTGGCCAAGATGATGAAACCCCGTCTCTACTAAAAGTACAACAATTAGCTGGGCGTGGTGGCGGGTGCCTGTAATCCCAGCTACCAGGGAGGCTGAGGTGGGCGAATTACTTGAACCCGGGAGGCAGAGGTTGCAGTGAGCTAGGATTACACTACTGCACTCCAGCATGGGTGACACAGCGAGACTCCGTCTCAAAAAAAAGAAGGTTCTGAACAGAGGTAACATTCACCTGAGCTGAGTTTTTTACAGGGTCACTCTGATTTTTATGTTGAAAAGAGACTACGAAAGGGCAAGAGTTTGGCCAGGCGTGGTGGCTCATACCTGTAATCTCAGCACTTTGGGAAGCTGAGGCCAGTGGATTGTGAGGTCAGGAGTTTGAGAGCAGCCTGGTCAAGATAGTGAAACCCCATCTCTACTAAAAATACAAAAATTCGCTGAGCATGTGTGCCTGTAATCCCAGCTACTCGGGAGGTTGAGGCAGGAGAATTGCTTGAACCCAGCAGGCGGAGGTTGCAGTGAGCCGAGATCGCACCACTGCACACTCTAGCCTGGGTGACAGAGCAAGGCTCCGTCTCAAAAAAAATTTTTTTTTTTTTTGTATTTTTAGTAGAGACGGGGTTTCACCGTGTTAGCCAGGATGGTCTCGATCTCCTGACCTCACGATCCACCTGCCTCGGCCTCCCAAAGTGCTGGGATTACAGGCATGAGCCACCGTGCCTCCGCTGCTATAGCATTTCTGACGGGCTACCTGGCCAACATGGTGAAACACTATCTCTACTAAAAATATAAAAATCAGCCTGGTGTGGTAGCGGGTGCCTGTAATTCCAGCACTTTGGGATCCAAGGCCAAGGCAGGCGGATCACGAGCTCAGGAGATCGAGACCATCCTGGCTAACACGGTGAAACCCTGTTTCTACTAAAAATACAAAAAATTAGCTGGTCTTACTGGCGGGTGCCTGTAGTCCCAGCTATTCAGGGGGCTGAGGCAGGAGAACGGCGTGAACCCACGAGGCAGAGCTTGCAGTGAGCAGAGATCGCACCACTGCACTCCAGCCTGGACGAAAGTGCAAGACTTCATCTGAAAAAAAAAAAAAAAAAAAAAAAAAAGAAAGGGCAAGAGTGGAAATAAGGAGACAAATTTTGCAATAACTCAAGTCACGGATGATGGTGGCTTGGACCAGGGTGGTAGCATTGAAGATGATGAGAAGTGGCCAGATTTTGTACATATCGTGCATATGATTTCCAAAACAAACAAACAAAAAAAACAAAAAAAGGATATGGGATGTGAGAGAAGTGTCAAGGCTGACTATAAGATTTATGACCTGAGAAATCAGAATGATAGGGTTGCCATTAGCTGAGGTGGGAGGCTGTAGGGAAGCAGGTTGGGCGGTGTAAGAGTTCAGTTTCGGGCCTGTTGAGTTTAAGATGTCTATTGAAGAGTCAGGTAAGGATTTGAGTACGTAGTGGGACACATGAGTCTGGAATTCAGCAGAAGTTTTGGCTGGAGATACATTTAATCATACTTTACATAGAGAAGATATTTAGTAAATGGTTGCTCTTTTAAATCAATATCGAGGCACTATAGTATTCTCTTTTTTTTAATTTTTTTTTGAGATGAAGTCTTGTTTTGTTATCCAGGCTGAAGTGCAGTGGCACGATCTCAGTTCACTGCAACCTCTGCCTTCTGGGTTCAAGTGATTCTCCTGCCTCAGTCTCTGGAGTAGCTGGGATTACAGGCATGCGCCATCACACCTGGCTAATTTTTGTATTTTTAGTAGAGACAGAGTTTCGCCATGTTGGCCAGGCTGGTCTTGAACTTCTGACCTCAGGTGGTCCACCCTCCTCGGCCTCCCAAAGTGTTGGGATTACAGGCGTGAGCCACCGCACTCAACCTGTAATTTCTCAAACAAAACCTTGTAACTGTGTATAGATTGTGGCCACTGGGTTTTACATTGCCTTCTCACATCTTTTGTTTAAATGATTGATTAGTTTGGGTTGGTGGGACCTACCAAGGATGTGATATAATTAACTATTTATCTTTTTCTATTTTTTTTTTTAAACTAGCTGTACCGATGGGAGATGTACCAATGGATGGTATCTCTGTTGCTGATATTGGAGCAGCCGTGTCTAGCATTTTTAATTCTCCAGAGGAATTTTTAGGCAAGGCCGTGGGGCTCAGTGCAGAAGCACTAACTATACAGCAATATGCTGATGTTTTGTCCAAGGTTTTGGGGAAAAAAGTCCGAGATGCAAAGGTGAGTTCTTAGGGGACATCCATGTGATCACAAGAGGCCACCTTGGTTAACATTCCACTGACTTACAAATTTTGGTAGACTCTCTGTGGATTTAGGCAGGATTGAACTTAAACTTTCAGAAGAAATTGAGAAGGACTGTGGTTCCATAAATCTATGGACTTAGGGTTAATTGACTTGTAAAAGTTAAATTACTTTCGAGTGGAAAGAACATAGAATGTGAAGATTGAGATACAGCCTTTTCACACACACGATCCCAACTCCTCTCATAAGGCCTTGCTGCTGACTACTTCGGTTGTCCAGAGCTAGCTGATGTGGAACAAGGCACTTAGCTTCATTGAACCTCAGCTTCCTCAGTTGCAAAGTGGTGACTGATAGTATCTACTTCGGGTGTTCTTGTGAAAATTACAGAGAATATATTTAAAGGGCTTATCATAGTGTTTGGCACATGGCAGAGATGTATTGAGTCTCTATTATGAACCCAGTGCTACTTTAAGGAATTTGCAGCAAGGTAAAAATATTGATGCCCATCAAGTCGCCATGATCATTATAAGACATAACACTGTAGGTGCTTAATTGTGTTGTTCAGACTATCTGTGCTATAGACGACTAGAAAACAGTGGAAGAAGGTTTCATGGAAGACGTGGGCTGTTTTCATGGTCCTTGAGGGAACATGACTGTGTATAGACCGAGGAGGCACCAAGAAGGCTGGCCTGGCTAATTCTAGAATAAACACGACAAACCAGAGGCAGTATGGGGAGGAGGCAAATTCTGGCTCTGCCTCTGTCCTTGGTAATTTACTTAACCCCTCTCCATCTCAGTTTCTTCATGTGTTCCAAAAAAAGTTGTTATACCTCCTTCATGGGATCATTGTGAGGATGAAATGAGATCTGTACAGCAAGTGCTTGGCACTGGGTCTGGCACTTAGTAAGCCCTCAACAACTGATCATGCTATACATCATGCAGGAATGGCCTCCTTGTGTGGGTGGCTGCCTTCTTGGGCTTGGGGGTAAGTTATTTTCTCCAGGGAATTGTGCCTGGCCAGGACAGACTTTTTACAGAAGAGTGAGAATTGGTGATATTGAGCATTACCAGCCATTTCCCCAAGCAGGCATTGATAAGAGGAAGGGAAAAGAAAACAGGCTGTTTTCAGGGTACAATGATAGAGTTGAGTAGTTCCAACAGAGACCTTATGGCCCACAAAGCCTACAATATTTGTATCTAGGCCTTTAAAAAAAAGTTTGTTTCCCAGCACTTTGGGAGGCCAAGGAGGGTGGATCACAAGGTCAGGAGTTTGAGACCAGCCTGGCCAACACGGTAAAACCCTGTCTCTACTAAAAATACAAAAATTGGCTGGGCATGGTGGTGGGCGCTTGTAATCCCAGCTACTGGGGAGGCTGAGGCAGGAAAATCGTTTGAACCCAGGAGGTGGAGGTTGCAGTGAGCCAAGATTGCGCCATTGCACTCCAGCCTGGGCGACAGGGCGAGACTCTGTCTTAAAAAAAAAAAAAAAGTTTGTTGACTTGTGTTCTAGAACATTTCCTAGAATTAGGGATAGAAGGTTGGTTCTTGTTTAGATCAACAGCTCTTGGTTCAATGATTCTAGAGGGGATCTCTAGATTCCCAATTCAGCCTCGGGTACTGAAGTTGTGACGAGGCAAAGAGATATATTTTTTTTTTTCTGGAAAACCAGTGTGGGAGTCAATCCAGCCACAAAATCACTTCTGGTTATCTCATTGAAGCCACACACACATTTCTTGGAGAGATTGTTACTCCTGAACCCAAGAAGGCAGCCACCCACTCAAAGACCCACTCAAAGATGGGCTCACAAGAGGATCTGCAAGGTTCCTTGCACCTGGGTGCACATTTACTTCTCAGTGACCCTTCTCCCAGGCCATTTGCATTTGGGTCATATATTCATTTTGTCTTGTGGGTTTGAACTCTGTAAGGAAGGAGAGAAAGAGAGAGCGTGAATGTAGGGGCTGAGTGTGTGTATTGATTCTCAGAGGATGCAGTAGACGTTGTTCTGAATTGCTCAGAACCTTCCAAGCATCTGTTAGTCACATACTTGGTCCCTGAGACTTCTTGGTATGCAAATTGTTTTATAATGCAGCTGAAGCTCCTCTGGCACCACAGACTGTAGGGCATCAGAGGCTGGAACTTCTACAGAATGGTCTGACAATTCCGGGGATGCGTGCATCTGTCCACAAGGTGGCGCTCCAGCCCTCACGGTCTGACTTCCTCCTGCCTCCTCAAGCGGGTGTGAAATGTCTGGTTGAAACTGTCTAACCCCCAAAGGAAGATAATTTTCTCAGAAAGTGAGACACAACAGAACAGACCTCCTTCCTTCAAAAATCTGCAGTAAAAGAATCCCTTATTTTACTGAAGCACATTTGGTATCAAAGTTATGGATGAAAGAGCGACTCAAGGAGACAGACATGGAAGAATCTTCCATGCTTCTCACATAGACTTCTATTTCCAAACTCATTTCAAATTTTCAGTGTTTTTCTGATTTCAAAAATAGCAACTGCTTATTGAAGAAAACTCAGAAAATTATGAAAAAGAAAATACAAATCACACGTAGTTCAATCTCTCAGAGATAGCTACTGTTAAGATTTGACAGTTTGTCTTGCCTTTTCCAGTATATATAAATATGTATATATATGTATATATACTGTATAGACTTATATACATTTATTGTATTAAATATACACATATGTATATGTATATATGTATGTGTATATATGTATATATTAATACAATTATTAAATTGTATTATTGTGTTAAATATATACATATATACACACATATATAATATACATATGTATATATTTAACACAATTAAAATAACACTAAATGTACCGTTTTGTTTCTGGCCTTTTCAGTTAATGTTATGAGAATTTTTCTATTTTGTTAAACTTCTCCAAAAACATTAAACTGCATTATGTTCTGAGAGTAGATGTACCACAATTAATTCTACCATTTCTCTATTGTTGGCCATGCAGGTTGTTCTTAATTTTCTCATTATGAATGCATGTGACAATCATAATTTTACCTAAGTTGTTTGTGTCTGTCACGTTTTTTAAAGGCCGAGTAAAATTGCAAAGTCAGAGTTTATCTCTGAGGGATAAAGACAGATTATACTGGATCCAATAGAAATGCTTTTAGCTAATTCAGTAGGGGGAATTATGGATCTAGTTAGTGTTAGAAAGGATTCAAGGAGTGGATTTTATGGAAGGTGACAGAAGGCAGCTCAGTTGGTATGGGATGGGCTCCATTTCTGCTTGGGCCTGGGCCTTGGCAAAGGCTGGGGCAATTGGAGGTAAAATACAGACCTCTAACCAAGAAAGGGAGCGAGGATGGATGGGCCATCAGCCAGGTGAGAAGGAGAGCCTGGTGCCAGAGACGGGGGATCTTGATGCCGCATGGAGGCCCAGGTGGGTGGACGGTTTCAGAGGGCTGGTGGGGGAATATGAAGAGGAAGTGTAGGCAAAAGCACTGTGAGGTGCTATTCACATGAAGGCTGGTACAGATCTACAGTACCTTACCCAAAAGGCTTGGGGCCAGAAACAATTCAGCTTTAGGAATCTTTCAGCTTTTAGATAGGTTATTGTCTACATGTATTATATAACATCACCAGCAGGGGCTGGAGCAGGAACCTGTAATCAAACACATCTGTATCTCTGCAGGCAAATATTTGAATGTTTCCACTAAATGGTATAATTAAAGACCATAAATAGCTTCACATAGTTAGATCGGGTTTGCCACTAATTTAGTTCAAAAAGGTCAGTTTGCTGCCAAATGGCTTATGGGGGAAAAAAGAAACTTTAGAGTCTCTTGGATTTTGGAGTTAGGCTAAAGAATTGTGGACCTGGCTGGGTGCTGTGGCTCACACCTGTAACCCCAGCACTTTGGGAGGCAGAGGCAGGCAGATCACCTGAGGTCAGGAGTTTGAGACCAGGCTGGCCAACATGGCGAAACCCCGTCTCTACCAAAAATACACAAAATTAGTTGGGCGCGGTGGCGGGTGCCTGTAATCCCAGCTACTCAGGAGGCTGAGGAAGGAGAATTACTTGAACTCGGAGGGCAGAGGTTGCAGTGAGCCGCGATCGCGCCACTGCACTCCAGTCTGAGTGACAGAGTGAGATACCGTCTTAAAAAAAAAAAAAGAATTATGGAACTGTATCATCATTAAGGTGAATAATGTCATTTCAAACTATTTTAAGCATGGACTATAACATTTTCTGTCTTCTTATTTGTTCTTAAAAGATTACCCCGGAAGCTTTCGAGAAGCTAGGATTCCCTGCAGCGAAGGAAATAGCCAATATGTGTCGTTTCTATCACATGAAGCCAGACCGAGATGTCAAGCTCACCCACCAACTAAATCCCAAAGTCAAAAGCTTCAGCCAGTTTATCTCGGAGAACCAGGGAGCCTTCAAGGGCATGTAGAAAATCAGCTGTTCAGATAGGCCTCTGAACCACACAGCCTCTTTCCTCTCTGATCCTTTTCCTCTTTACAGCAAACATTCATGTTGACAGAACATGCTGGAATGCAATTGTTTGCAACATCGAAGGATTTCCTGCAGTCGCCTCTTCAGTAGGAAGCATTGCATTGGTGATAGGACGCAGTAATTTGATTCACATTTAACTTGCTAGTTAGTGATAAGGGTGGTACACCTGTTTGGTAAAATGAGCAGCCTCGGAACTTGGAGCTTCTCTCCTAACGCTAATGGGAGGGCAGATTATACTGGGATTTCTCCCGGGTGAGTGATTTCAAGCCCTAACGCTGAAATTCCCCTAGGCAGCTCCGGTTTTCTCAACTGCATTGCAAAATTCCCAGTGAACTTTAAAGTAATTTTAACTTAAAAAAACGAACATCGGCTGGGCACAGTGGCTCACGCCTGTAATCCCAGCACTTTGGGAGGCCGAGGTGGGCGGATCACCTGAGGTTGGGAGTTCGAGACCAGCCTGACTAACATGGAGAAACCTCATCTCTACTAAAAATACAAAATTAGCCGGGCGTGGTGGTGTGTGCCTGTAATCCCAGCTTCTCCGGGGTGGCTGAGGCAGGAGAATCGCTCGAACCCGGGAGGCGGAGGTTTCCGTGAGCCGAGATTGTGCCATTGCACTCCAGCCTGGGCAACAAGAGCAAAACTCCATCTCAAAAAAAAAAAAAAAAACAAAAAAACCCCGAACATCTTTGTAGAGAATTTTCTGGGGAACATGGTGTTCAATGAACAAGCACAAGCAATGGAAATGCTAAAATTCAGTTTTGCCTCAAGTTTGGAAGTTTATTTTCTGACTCATTCATGAAGTCGTCTATTGAGCCACCATTCAATTATTCATCTACTAATTCCTTGATCCTTCATTTATCCATTCTGCAAACTTTTCTTGAGCACCAGCATGGGTGGCCATTTGTGGACTTCTCTTCATTCCTATGTGTTTTCTTATCAAAGTGATCCATTCTCGAAAGGCTCCTTTCCAGTTTGTGGTTGGGTTCAAGTCATGCCAGGGCCAGAGGGCCCATCTCCTCATTTAGCTCTAGGCAAAATCCAGGGGATCTGCAGTGGGGAGTGGGGGCAGGAAGCTGGAGGGAAAGCCTGTGAAGGGCAGGGATATGGAGAGAGGAGGTGACAGAAGGACCCCACAGGACCTTTCTATATCTCTGGCTTAGCATTTTCTACATCATATTGTAATCGTCTTATTTGCTAGTTTTCTTCCTTACTGTGAGTGACTTACACTCATCTTTATCCCAGTGCCTGGTACATAATAAGTGATCAATAAATGTTGATTGACTAAATGAGTAAATAATTCTATCATTACAAGAAAAGAGTGGCCAGGCACAGTGGCTCATACCTGTCATCCCAGGACTTTGGGGGAGGCTGAGGTGGGTGGATCACCTGAGCCCAGGAGTTTAAGACTAGCCTGGGCAACATGGTGAGACCCTCTCTCTGGAAAAGAACAATTAGCCAGGCCATGGTGTTGTGCTCCTTTGGTCCCAGCTACTTGGAGGCCGAGGTTGCAGGATCACCTGAGCCTGGAGGTTGAGGCTGCAGTGAGCCGTGATCATGCCACTGCACTCCAGCCTGGGTGACAGAGTAAGAACCTGTCTCTAAATAAGTAACTAAATAAACAGGTGTATTAGTTGTGTGCATTGGGGGGTGTGGTTTTTATCCCCCCAAAAGAACTAGCAACGGATACTTTTTAAGGGCGAGTGATTGTCCACTTCCGGGAAGGGAGGATCCCCCGCTATCCAACATGTGATGATAGAAGCCCCTGAGCAAGGACAGAGATGGTGGTGCCTTTGTGAGAGCCCTTGGCCTGGAATCTCACTCAGGAGCAGGAGACTTGGTGGTGGCAAGAGCCAGCCTTTTTTCTTTTAGAGCTCCCAGGGATAAGTGTTGAATAAATGATGTTGAAGGTGTTGCAAGCAAATTTTTACCTTGGGGGGAAATCACAATTGAAGTGCATTTGAGGACCACTCTCCTTTTGAAAGTACCAAGTCCCCAGCAATAAATTCAGTGCAACTTAAGTGCTCAGCCCTGGGAAATGGGCCTGGATAAATTTCTAAAAAGGGAAAAGGAAAAGAAAAACAAAACCCTAAACTAAAAATAGATGTCTTATTACTCATCTGGGTGGGCCAGACAGGAAGAACGACTGCTGTTCCCTAAATAACCTCAGGGTCCCCCATGTGGAGTGACTATAGGCCCAAGGGTCCCCTGGACTTTTTGTGTGTTTGCTGGGATGGCAGGTTGCTTCTTTAAGACCGGGATGGCTGGGCATGGTGACTCACACCTGCAATCCCAGCGCTTTGGGAGGCCAAAGTGGGAGGATTGCTTGAGGCCAGGAATTTGAGACCAGACTGGGCAACATAGCGAGACCCGGTTTCTAAAAAAAATAACAAAACTTAGCCAGGCAGAAGTAGTGTGTGCCTGTAGTACCAGCTACTTGGGAAGTTGAGGCAGGAGTATCTCTTGAGCCCAGAAATTTGAGGCTTCAGTGACCTGTGATCATGCCACTGCATTCTAGACAGAGTGAGACCTTCCTTGTCTCTCTCTCTCTTTTTTTTTTTGAGACAGGGTCTCACACTGTCACCCAGGCTGGAGTGCAGTAGTGCAATCACGGCTCACTGCAGCCTAAAACTTCTGAGCTCAAGCGATCATCCTGCCTCCACCTCCTGAATAGCTGGGACTACAGGCACACAGTACCATGCCCGGCTAATTCTTTTTGTATTTTTGTAGAGACAGGGCCTAGCTGTCTGGTCTCAAACTTCTGGCCTCAAGTGATGGTCTCAAACTTCTGGCCTCAAGTGATGGTCTCAAACTTCTGGCCTCAAGCAATCTGCCTGCCTCAGCCTCCCAAAGTGTTGGGATTACAGGCATGAGCCACGATGCTAGGACTTCCTCATCTCTAAAAAAAAAAGGAAGAAAGAAAAGCAAAAAAGAAGACTGAGACAGGCCAGGGCTGCATAGCCATGGATCAGTCCCAACAACTGTTCCTGGAAAGCATGAGAAGTCCTTCCAGGATTTAGAACCAAACTTTACAGTGACTGATCTGAAATGAGACTGTGCACTTTAGGGACCTCAATCTCACATAACAAAGAAGGGAAAATAACTTCCAACTAGTCCGAGACATTTTAATATTTGACAGTGGACAAAAGATTCCACCACTATCCTCTCCCACTCCTGCCCAACAGTCTCCAGGCCAAAGGAGGGAAAGGATTCCCTTTGCAGTTGTTCAGGGTAGAGACTTGGGGACCCAAGAGAGGCACAGAAAGTGGAAATAGGGCCGTGCGTCTCAGTGAACAAGAGCACCCTCTGTTGTCCAGGAGTAGATTAGGGCTGGGGGTGTGGGTGATGGAATAGAAAGGATGCAGAAGATCTCCGTGATTCCAGAAATGGCCCTAGAAATCCAAGCTACAAAGTCAGATAATCCTGGATTTGATTGTCTCTGCCACTGACAAGTTGTGTGAACTTGGTCAAGTTACTTGATTTCTGGGCTTGGTCTCCCCATCCTCACTGGGGACTGCTGGGAGGACTGAGAGATTGAAAGCATGAGAGGCACTTTGTATAGTCTTTGCCAGGTAGTAACTGCTCAAGAAACAGCTGTACTTATTCTCTCTCTCTCACTCTTTTTTTTTTTTTTTTTTTTTTTGAGACAGAGGCTCTTGTTGTCCAGGCTGGAGTGCAATGGCGCGATCTCGGCTCACTGCAACCTCTGCCTCCCGGGTTCAAGCGAATCTCTGTTGTCTCAGCCTCCCGAGTAGCTGGGATTGCAGGCGCGCGCGGCCACGCCCAGCTAATTTTGTATTTTTAGTGGAGACGGGGTTTCTCCATATTGGTCAGGCTGGTCTCGAACTACCGACCTTAGGCGATCCGCCCGCCTAGACCTCCCAAAGTGTTGGGATTACAGGCATGAGCCACGGCGCCCGGCCAAGAAACAGCTATAATTATTCTTGAGCATAATTCCTCCCCTTGCCTCCTTCATATGCCTCCCAAAGTTCTGAGGTGCCTCCTGGGCGGTTCCCGGTGTCGCCTGACCTTGGCCTCCTGGACTGCAGGTTCATCTTGCTCTAACCGCCCGCTGCCCGGTGTCCAGTCCCTTCCCATCTCCCTTCTCCCACCACTAGATGGCAGTATGAGTCCAGCATAAGAAAGGATCGCTCCAGGCTCACCCCAGGTGATTTTTCCCAGGGCTTTTTTGGGGAATAAAGCCAAAGGAGATAGTTACACGGCGCATCTTAAAGCCTTGTCGGTTACCCTCCGTGGCCATTTCGACAGACATGCGCTGGTCACCTTCTCTAGGGTGAAGTGCCTTCTCCGTGCCGGATTTGAAATTAAGGGAAGGAAAGGGAGGACCAAGGAATTATCCAAAGGCTCCAGCACTGGCTCGCCCCATGGCAGAGGAAGGCCCTCAGGCTGAGGGTGAGCCTTCGGCATAGAGGGGTCTCAGACCCTGCTCCAGAGGTGCAGAGCACAGGGCCTGCCCTTTCTCCGCCTGGCACCGGGGCCGAGCCTTGCTGGATGCTGGTGCTCCTGCTGCTGGCTTCTCTGCTGGCCACGCTGCTTGTCATCCTCTCCCCGACCCAAGGGACGTTTGCAACTCTGAAACCCCATGAAGACTACACAAGGCGCAGAGACAATTCACTAAAAGGAAACTGGGGCACTGTTAGGAAGTGCGTACTGAACGGCCCTCAAGCACTGTCCGTTCTCCCAAGTAACAGCAGAACACACTCTGGCAATGTAGTCCTGACTTGGACTCCTCATGGGAATGAGCAGGAAGGCTATAACATGAATTTTAAACCATCTCGAGTAGAAGTTGCTATAGCATTTCTTTCTCCTTCCTTCCTTCCTTCCTTCCTTCCTTCCTTCCTTCCTTCCTTCCTTCCTTCCTTTTTCTTCTTCTTCTTCTTCTTCTTCTTCTTCTTCTTCTTCTTCTTCTTCTTCTTCTTCTTCTTCTTCTTCTTCTTCTTCTTCTTCTTCTTCTTCTTTTTCTTCTTCTTCTTTCTTCTTCTTCTTTCTTTCTTTCTTTCTTTCTTTCTTTCTTTCTTTCTTTCTTCTTTCTCTCTCTCTCTTTTCTTTCTTTTTCTTTTTTTTTTTTGAGATAGAGTCTTGCTCTGTCACCCAGGCTAGAGTGCAGTGGCACGATCTCGGCTCACTGCAACCTCCGCCTCCCGGTTCAAGTGATTCTCCTGCCTCAGCTTCCTGAGTAGCTGGGATTACAGACGCCCCACCACCAGGCCTGGCTAATTTTTGTATTTTTAGTAGAGAAGGGGTTTCACCATGGTGGCCAGGCTGGTCTCGAACTCCTGACTTTGCAATCCGCCTGCCTCGGCCTCCCAAAGTGCTGGGATTACAGACGTGAGCCACTGCACCTTGGCTGCTATAGCATTTCTGATGGGCTGCCTGGCTGAGTGTTGCAAGAGGATTACAAATGTACACACCCTTTACTTGGCAAAACTCCTAAGAAACCATCTTAAGTAAATAAACACAAATATAGATAAAAATATAATTTTGAGGATTTTATATGCAAGTATTTTTTCATGAGAGCAAAAAATATAGAAGTAAGCAAAATGTTCAGCATTTAAGAAATGGATAATTAAATTATTGAAGTTTAAAAATTCCTTTAAACTGTAAATTCTTTAGAACTAGCATTTGTAATGAATTTTTACTGAGAAAAATTATGTTTTAAGTGAAAAATATTGGATTATATACGGCATTATATCTGGCCTAATCCCAATTGTGTAAACTACATATACATAGTAAAACATTGGAAGGAAAAATAGGCCAAAATGTTAATAAATGTTTTCATTGAAGTAAAATTTTGGTTGATTTCTATTTTCCTTATTTTAAGTTTCTTCTTTCCCCTGGTTTTCCATAATAAAAATTGTTACCTTTGGCCAGGTGCAGTGGCTCATGCCTGTAATCACAGCACTTTGGGAGGCTGAGGCAGATAGATCACTTGAGGTCAGGAGCTCAAGACCAGCCTGGCCAACATGGTGAAACCCCATCTCTACTAAAAATACATAAATTAGCCGGGTGTGGCAATGTGTGCCTGTAGTCCTAGCTACTAGGGAGGCTGAGGCATGAGAATCGCTTGAGCCTGGATGGCGGAGGTTGCAGTGAGCCGAGATTGCGCCACTGCACTCCAGCCTGGGTGATAGAACAAGATTCGGTCTCAAAAAAAAAAAAATTGTTACTTTTATGTTGAACTTTTACATAGACAAGAGTTATTTTAAAAATTTAACAAATATTATTTATCGATTGTCCTGTCTTCCTTATAACAAATATAATAATTATTTATGAGTGTTTACTATATCCTAGCCACTTTAAGAGCTGAAGGTATACACTTTCATTGAATCTTATATCAACACTCTAAGAAAGATTATCTTCTCATTTTACAGATAAAGAAACATACTTCACAGAGTTTAGGTAACTTGCTCAAAGTCACACAGTTATTAGGAGTCAGGATTTAAATCTAAGTCTGTATGTCTCCAAAGTCCATGAGCTTTTCACCACACACTAGAACTTCGATCCTCCCTCCCAACCAAGGGACGCTTGCAGCTCTGAAGTCCCATCAAGACCACACAAGGGCAGAGTTCTTAAGTTATAAAAGGATTGGGTCATCAGATTCACTCAGAATTCAGTCGTTTGGAATTTAGACATATTCTCCTTAGAAACAACGTGTAAATGTTAATGTGCAACACTGTATAAAGATCAACTCTAAAAGTTGGTGAAACCCGTCTACCCGTATGCTGTGAAACCACAACTTTCCTTAGGATATTGCTTGTTAACCCTGTCTCCCAGATGCACACGCAAGAGAATAACGAAACTAACGCTGGGGTGAGGACAAGGCAGCGCTTGGCGGAGGGCGGGCTCAACATTCGCGCATGTGCAGAAAGAGAATGCACGGCCACGGTGTGCTCAGGCTACCGGCAAAGCCCTAGATCTGCGTGGCTAACGGGGGGGCAAGACAGAGGTCACGGGGTTGAGTGTGGAAGCCCTGCGTGGAAATCGAGAGAGCCCTCAGGAGGTCTTGGGGGATCAAACCCAAAAGTTTCCAAGAGCCGGGCTGGTAGATGAAGGAAGCAAGCCAGATGTAGCACAGAAGGGAGTGGTGGCGACTGTGCCAAGTGGAGACCGTGCAACCCACCTAAAGGCAATACAAATACATTTAAATAGAAACACACTGACAGTCAAATGTAACTTGTGGCTGGGCGCAGTGGCTTACGCCTGTAATCTCCACACTTTGGGAGGCCGAGGTGGGCGGATCACTTGAGATCAGGAGTTCCAAACCAGCCTGGCCATCATGGTGAAACCCCGTCTCTGCTAAAAATACAAAAATTAGCCAGGCGTGGTGGCGGATGCCTGTAATCCCAGGTACTTGGAAGGCTGAGGCAGGAGAATCGCTTGAACCTGGGAGGCAGATGTTGCAGTGAGCAGAGATTGCATTACTGTACTCCAGCTTGGGTGACAGAGCGAGACTGTGTCACAAAAAAACAAACAAACAAAAAAAAAACCCCCAAAAAACCTCAAATGTAACTTGTGTCAGTTATTACTACATGGTGGTTTTCTGACTTAAGGATTAATTCCTGAACCCTCTGATTTTGTGGAAGGGCTGGGACTTGGCGAAGCTGTAGGTATCGTGAGTGACTGGCCTGATCATGAGGGGAAGGAGCACCCACAGAATGCCAGGGTCCTCCTCTTTGGCAGTGGGGAACTATTGGGTGTTATTAAAGCAGCTATCATCACCTTAATCAGTACAGTATTTTTATGCCCATTTTATAGAGAAATAGTGTGTGATGGCTGTGGGGTGAAGGGGTTGAGGAGCTTGTCAGCAGGCCTCACTCCTATCTGTGTTATTAACAAATAAAGCATTCCCTCATTGCTTCTGGCAAATGTTTGGCCATGGGGAAAAGAAAGAAGCAGGTAACCAACATTTGTTGAAAACTGTACTGTTTCATAGTCATCATTTTATTTTTATTTATTTATTTACTTATTTTGGCGACAGGGTCTTCCTTTGTCATCCACACTAGAGTGCAGTGGCATGATCACAGCTCACTGCAGTCTTGACCTCCCAGACTCAAGTGATCCTCTTGCTTCAGCCTCCCGAGTAGCTGGGACTACAGGCGTGTACCACCATGCCCGGCTAATTTTTTTAATTATTTTTTAGCAGTGGCAGGGTTTTACCATGTTTCCCAGGCTGGTTTCGAGCTCCTGGGCTCAAGGGATCCTCTCATGTCAGCCTCCCAAAGTGCTGGGATTACAGGCATGAGCCACTGTGTCTGGCCTCATAGTCACTGTTTTATTTAAAGCCTAGTATCTCCCTGAAAAGTTGGTGTATACGGCAAAGACTAGCTAGATGTTTACCAATCTTGTTTCCTTGTCTTCTTTGGTACACAGCTGGACCTCATTTCTCAGTGTTTTCTGCAATTAATTACAGCTGTAGGACTGTTCTAGACACTAGCATGTGAGTGGAAGTGGTGTGTGACACTTCTAGTCCTGGCATAAATCTCTTCCACTTGCCACAGTCCTCCATCATCTTCCCCTCACCTTTGGACTGATGTCCATGCTGATGACTTTGGTGGAGCCCAGCCACCTAAATTCCCTCTTAGAGGAGAGCGGCTCATAGATTAGGAACACCTGTTTTCAACTTTATGCGAACAAGAAATAAACTTCCATAATATTAGAGGCAATTGACATTTTTGAGGGTGTGTGTTTATTATAGCAGCTATCATCACCTTAATCAGTACAGTATTTTTATGCCCATTTTATGGAGAAGTAAACTGAGGCCCAGAGAGTCGAGTGACTTGCCCAAGGTCACACAGCTGAAAAGTAATGAATTTGAACCCAGATTTATCTAGCTGTTAAACCCAGGATCTTTCTACAACGACACACTGCCTCTAAATTCAACAACACATTCTGTAGTGCCTAGTTTGTGCTTTCTTATCCTATTGGAAACCCCACCCCACCCACATCTGATGGAGCCTCCAAAATACAAGCAGACAGGAGAGAAGAGTTGGGGTAATGGGGGGCTGAATCAAGATTTCAATTTAATATCAAGTTGCAGCTCCCAAGTCCTTCTGAAAGCCAGGTGGGGGCTGCTGGCAGAGAAAAATGGGGACTGTAGTTCCCCTGCCTGCCATCAGGGACCTGAAAATCCTAGGGGAGTTTTTAATTCCCAGTGGCACTCTTGCTGGTCCTCTTGTTCATTAACATCTGTGTCCCTCCAATTTGGGCTCTGGCTTGAACTCTATGAACTGCTCAAAGAGGCTCTTGCTACCTCTTTGTTCAAACAGACAATGGCTGCAATAACAAAGAGGAAAATCAGATGCAGGTGAAAGTTTATTTTTAACATTTCCGAGGCCAAATGAGGATTTAACATGAAAATCAGAGCCCTCACTTCCGCCTGCTCTCTCCAAAAGTGGCTGGGGTGCTTTTGGCTGGCCCAGACTCCAACATGCTTGGATCCCTTCCAAATGAGTACACCACTGATGAGGTAGACAGTTTAGTCTTTCTGAGCCTTCTTTTGGCAAGAAATAGACATTTTGTTTGGAGATGAGGTTAAACTTGAACCCATACGTTGTGATTAGCTTAGGAAGCCAGGCTGCCCTGGCTGCCCCAAATATGTGAGGTTGTCTTTACATGTTATTTTATTTTATTTTTTTTTGGGACACAGTCTCGCTCTGTTGCTCAGGCAACAGAGTGCAGTGGCACAATCTCAGCTCACTGCAACCTCCGCCTCCCAGGTTCAAGCAATTCTCCTCCCTCAGCCTCCTGAGTAGCTGGGATTACAGGCATGCGCCACTACACCTGGTTAATTTTTGTACTTTTAGTAGAGACAGGGTTTTGCCATGTTGGCCAGGCTGGTCTTGAACTCCTGGACTCAAGTGATCTGCCTGCCTTGGCCTCCCAAAGTGTTGGGATTACAGGCATGAGCCACTGTGCCGGGCCCTGTCTTTACATTTTAGTCAAATCAGACTGAAGCCTGAACAAATGTGTAACAAAGTGAAAATTCTTTGAAACCATGAGTCTGAAAGCTCCCTTGGGGATGAGCTCCTAGCTTGCCTCTCTTCTGTGGCTCCTCTGAAGCTTGCAGATAGCAGAAGCCTGTGAGGTTCCTGTGAGAAACAGCAAGAATTACCAGGAGCTGGTGTGCCTGGAGCATCTGCATTGTGCAAAGTACTTAACCCCGTTATCCAGTCATCATAACCACCTCCTGAGGTCAGAATCATTATCAGCAGTGTTTGAGGGAACCAGCCCAGAAAGGTGTGGAGTCAGCCCATTCTTTGCAGAGCATACCTAAGATTATTCAACTCCAAGGCCAATTTTCTTTCCATTGTGCCATAGTGTGAATGAGCATTAGTTTTCTTTTCCCTGATTTCCTACCTACCAGCAGGAAGCAGAAAAGTGCAGAAATGGTCTTGTGCTTTCTTCCTCCTGAGAACGCAGCAGTGGTAGCTTTCCTGTAGAAACTCAGAAAGGAGACGTTATGGGTTCATGATAGCCATGATTATAATAAAATGGTTCCAGAAAACTAAACAAACCAACAACAACAACAGCAACAAATCCCGAAATGGCTTGCTCTTCTTCTTATTCTTCACTTTAAGCTAAATCGGCTTTCTGATATAAAATGGCCTTCCTTTCTGTTTCAATTCTTCCACTGGCAAGTCTTGGGCAAAGGGTGGATTGACGAAGAAAGGAAAAGGGGAGCAAGTGGTCCTAAGAGCTAAGAGCTGCCCTTCTTCTTTTAAGACACCTGGTGAATATTCCCTCCTCTTGCTTGCGTTTCATTTCAGCCTGTCTGTCCTAGGGCTCCTCCATGGTTCTGATTGGTCAGCCCCACCACTACCTTGGTACTTACCCTTTTTCCAGAAAAAGAGGTATTCCTTGAGGTTACCAAATCGGTTCTCCCCAACTCTCCATCTCCAGCCAACACCTCTTACCCAACGCTGCCCTGTATTACCCCATTTACCCCCATTACTTTTTTTTTTTTTTTTTTTTTTGTGTCGCCGAGGCTGGACTGCAATGGCGTGGTCTCAGCTCACTGCAACCTCTGCCTCCGGGGTTCAAGCAATTCTCTTGTCTCAACCTCCCAAGTAGCTGGGATTATAGGCGCCCACCACCACAGCTGGCTAATTTTTGTATTTTTAGTAGAGACGGGATTTCACCATGTTGGTCAGGCTGATCTTGAACTCCTGACCTCAAGTGATCCACCCACCTTGGCCTCCCAAAGTGTGGGGATTACAGACGTGAGCTACCACCAGTAACTTCTATAAAGCTCAACAAGGGTAAAGTCAAGGGCAAATCTTCTCTCTCAAACCAACTTCTTTCTTTCTTCTCATTTTTAACAGGGCCACTGCCAGCATCCAGGCTTGCAGTCAACGACTCTTCCTTTCCCATTAACTCCCATAGTCTGTCATATTCGTCCTTTGGGAATTTAATGAAAAATTTTTTTTTTGAGACAGAGTCTCACTCTGTTGCCCAGACTGGAGTGCAATGGTATGATCTTGGCTCACTGCAGCCTCTGCCTCCTGGGTTCAAGTGATTCCCTTGCCTCAGCCTCCTGAGTAGCTGGGATTACAGTTAGGAGCCACCATGCCTGACTAATTTTTGTATTTTTAGTAGACACGAGGCTTCACCATGTTGGCCAGGCTGGTCTCAAACTCCTGGCCTCAAGAGATCTGCCCGCCTCAGCCTCCCAAGTGCTGGGATTACAGGCGTAAGCCACCGCGCTCCGCCAACATAGTGTTTTAAGAGAATTAGATGCATAATAGACACTGAAGAATGTGTGTTGCCTGTCTCCCCCAAACCTTGGTTTTTCTCTAGCTGCTGGGGATGAATCAGTTTTGATTCTCATTAGAAGGAGCCAGTCCAGAATCATGCCTTCTCTCTTCTTCCATTCTTTTAATAAATGAATGACACCTGTATTCTTGGAGCTTCTGATTTAATTCAGCATCAACACTGAAATATTTGTTTACCAAAGAAAAATACTTTCCACCCTCCTCTGACTGTGTCATCCACATGCACCACCACCACCAGCCCAAAGTCAGTTCTGAAGCAGCAGAACATTTTCTGAGCATAACAGCACTCTGTGACCCTCGGAGTGCTTGTTCAGCTGAAATTACTTGTGTCTGGCACAGATCTTCTCTTTTGATTTTGGCAGGACTTCAGGGAGTGAAAAAGCTGGGTTAGTGTTAGGGCTGGGATTAGAATTTGGTACTCAACAGATCATACTGTTAACACTTCTCCTCTTTGCTAACTTTATGAAGTTCAAGAAAAGCTTTCTGGGGAATGGCACCAATTTATTTGCCAAAAGCTGAGATGGGCCAAGGAAGATGTAGTCAGCATTTGGAATCTCCTTGCCTTAGGGTTTAACAGCCAAGGAGGGAAGAAGGATGTGCTGGGGAGCGGGGGAATAGGGGCCATGTGGGTAGTGCTGGAAGGATTCGGGATGCCGAACAGGCTTGGCTCCTTGCGGTTCCACCCCCACACCATCTCTCAAGCCATGCGCCGTCCTCTCCTCTAGCACAGCACCCTGTCCTAATCCTTATCATCCTCACCAACTATAGCAATACTCTCTGATACGCCTCCCTGCCCCTCTTGTCTGTCCTGAGCACTGCTGCCAGTTTTTATTCTTATGCTTAGAAACATTCAAGGCTCTCCAGTGCTTGTCAAATAAGAGCCTCATCTTTTAGCACAATGCTCAAGGCTCCCCACAAGCAGGTCCCAAGCTCCACTTCTGCCCTTGTTTCTTCCTTCACCTTCCGCGAAGACTCCGGCACCTATGAGCTAGATATGTGCCATCCTCCAGATATGCCATGTCCACGCCAGCCTGTCAGCTTTTGCACGGACTGTTCCCTCAGCCTAGATTGTCCTCCCCTAGTTCCCATCTTTGCCTAGTAGATTCCTCCTCATCCTCGAGGATCCAGGTCAGATATCACTTCTTCTGCGAGGCCTCTCTTAAGTCTTCCAAGCAAAGCTGATGCCTCAAGCTCATCCATGGGACTTGTGTACTGCACTCTTTTGTATCTGCCACGAGGGGACCCTGGGGACAGAACAATGCCTTACTTATAATTATGTGTCTTCTACACCACATCGAGTGCCTTGTTCAGTGTCTGTTACTTTATTTGAATTTTTGAAAGCAGGTGGGACAATCTCCCTTGATACCAGGGAGAAACCACAGCAGTAAACTCAGTCTTTGGCTGTGTTAGGCTGACTGGTTCTGCTTTCTTTATTTTTATTTTTTATTTTTTTTTGAGACAGGGTCTCTGTCTGTTGCCCAGGCTGGAGTACATTGGTGCAATCTCGGCTTACTGCAATCTCCACCTCCCAGGCTCAAGCGATCCTCCCTCCTCAGCCTCTGGAGTAGCTGGGACCGCAGGCACGCACCACCACACTTGGTTGGCTAATTTTATTTACTTTTAGTAAAGAAGGGGTTTCACCATGTCGCCCAGGCTTGCTTTCTTTTCTTTTCTTTTCTTTTTTTTTTTTTTTGAGACAAAGTATGGTTCTGTCGCCTAGGCTAGAGTGCAGTGGCGCAATCTCGGCTCACTGTAACCTCTGCCTCCCGGATTCAAGCAATTCTACTGCCTCAGCCTCCTGAGTAGCTGGGATTACAGGCATGCACCACCACGCCTGGCTAATTTTTGTAATTTTAGTAGAGACGGGGTTTCACCATATTGGTCAGGCTCGTCTCGAACTCCTGACCTCAGGTGATCCACCCGCCTCGGCCTCCCAAAGTGCTGGGATTACAAGCGTGAGCCACCGTGCCCGGCCCCAGGCTTGCTTTGTTTAAACTCCAGAATAATGCAGTGCACTGGGTAATGGGTACTGGGTAAACATCTCCTTGTTGGCCACAGGTAACTGCTCCCTGCAAATATGTCATCTCTGAGAAGATGTCTCAACTGGCAAGGATTTTTGGCTCAATTAAGCTCCCAAGAGTTATCCCCATTATGTTAGGTACTGGAGAGATATGCGTAATTGTGACTCTGTCCCTGCCATGGAGGCCCTTACAGCTTAGTGAGGAAGACACACACACACACACACACACACACACGGCATGAAGCTTGATGGGGTTCTCAGCTAAGCCTGGGAGCAACAGGGTAGGTTTCTTGGAGGAGGTGAAAACTGAACTGAATATTAAAGGTTGTATAGGATGGACAAAGGCAGTGAGTATAACCAATATAGCCTCAAGCTACCATTAGCATTCAGAACTGACAGATTATGGTGGTGTAGGGAAGGGGATCAGTTGAAGAAAGATAGAGATATTGATAGAGAAGATGACATATGAGCTGGGATTTGGAAGATGAGAGAGTTTTGGATAAATAGAGATAGGAATAGGATACAGGTTGAAAGACAATCTGGGCAAAGGAACAGTGTAAAGAAAGGCATAGAGGAGGGATGTAGCTTGCTTTAAATGATCAGCTCCAGGCCGGGCGCGGTGGCTCACGCCTGTAATCCCAGCACTTTGGGAGGCCGAGGCAGGCAGATCACGAGGTCAGGAGATCGAGACCATCCTGGCTAACACGGTGAAACCCCGTCTCCACTAAAAATACAAAACATTAGCCGGGCGAGGTGGTGGGCGCCTGTAGTCCCAGCTACGTGGGAGGCTGAGGCAGGAGAATGGCGTGAACCCCGGGGGGCGGAGCCTGCAGTGAGCCGAGATCGCGCCACTGCACTCCAGCCTGGGTGAAAGAGCGAGACTCCATCTCAAAAAAAAAAAAAAAAAAAAATCAGCTCCAAAAAGGTTATCACTGGAATATGATTTGAGAGATGAATCGTGATGAGAGATGGGGCTGGAGAGAGGAAGGGTCTAGGTTATGAAGGGTCTAAATGTCTCCAGGGTAACTTAGGGTGATGTGATGAGCATAATTTTTAGCTAGATTCTGATGATCTATTAATAGTGGCATCTGCAGAACTGGGGGACAGAGGGCCTGAGGAATTGGTCAGCTCTAATATTAACCAGCAAGACTGCTGCAGGTTAATCACTTCTTCTTTCATCATCTCTGTTCTTAGGTTGATATCATTAAGCTGACTCACCTGTTGGTAGCAGAGTCAAAATTAAAGCAACCCAGGGCTCTGCAATGCTGCAATGCTGTCCAAGGACAAAGCATGAACTCTCTCTCAAAAAACAATCAGTTAAACATCTCTCCCCTGAAAGAACAGCCCCATCACTCCCTTCCAGGTTAGTTTGTTCTTAGAAAGTAAAGTTCCCTATGTCAAGCATTTCTGATGGGTCAGAGACATGCTGGGAATCGAGAGGGCCCCTAGCCTCCTAAAATTGGGCTACAGGAGTCTTAGGCCAGAGCCCAAAGGAGAGGGATGTGATATTGTCCACTGGTCTTGGAGGGAACTCAAGTTGTTCCAGGAATACTCTCTCTGCTCTAAGCCCCAGGCTCTGCCAGAAATGAAGATCTATTGGAATGTGGGAATCCTGACAGAGTCTGGCAAACAAGGTGCATGGCAGTCGTGGGGTCCTTGACTTTGGGTTTAATACTGAGCTCCTATGCAAAACATATAAGAAAGGCCTTCTGCTTAGCTGCAAAATAAATAGCTCTTGTGAAAACTGCTGCATTTCAAGGCCTATTTTCGGTGAGTGTGGGAATTTAGATGGGTGAACCTGGACTCTATAGGTCCAACTGGAATCTTCAAGTGTAACACTCATTGATAACCCACACTGAGCTTCCCTCATTACCAAAACCTGTGCATCTCTGATGATGACCCAGAGCAAGGGTCATGGCCTTGCATCGGTAACTGCCCAGGGAAGGGACAAAGGTTCTCCTAGCTACCCCAGCTCTGGGGCCTGATTAGAAATGCCTTCTGGAGGCCGCCTCAAGCTCATCCAAGAAATTCTGCTTCAGTACCTACTGTGTGCTGAGCACCAATACGACTGGGGAGAAATGCAACTGCAGACAAGATCTAGTCTCTCCTTTCAAAAAGCATACTATCTAATTGCCACAAGAGAGATGGGGAAAAGGACTTCTCAGTTGTAACTCTTGTCTTTGTACATGCTGAAAATTCTGCCTCCATATGACTTAAGCAAAGAAAGAGGCATCAATAGGCACAACAGGGGCCAGTGGCCAGGGGCTAGGGGCTCAGGACCTAGGTCTTCTCTTTCTGGGTTGATGCCGTCCTCAGACATGCTTTACCCTTGTGGTTGCAAGATGATTCATAGCAGCTACTGCGCTACCTGTCTGGCTCATATCTAATGGGAAATAGAGAATTTCTGACTGGCTCTGATTGGTCTGGCAGAATAGCTTTCCCAGTTTCTTTCCTGGGATTACTGGCAAAAGCTTAATAATGCATCACTAGCTGTAACCAGGCCATATGCTCATTTCTCAACCAAACATTGCAGTGATTGGGGAGAGAAGATGATGTGCTGATGAGCTTAGGTCTAGGTTACATGCTCCATCTTTGAACCAAGGATAGGACCCCAGCTGAAGCCATGGGCTGAAGATTGGGAAGGAGAATAGGGTTGTGGTTAACTAAAGGGTGCATGGAAACTGGTGGCAAAAAATGAGATACTCCAAGGTATACTATGATATTGGGACTCTGATGACAGTGAACAGCAACCCGAAGCAAGTGGAGAGACAGACAGAATAAAAGGAAAGATACTAGAGGAGTCCTAGTATCAAGTGAAGACGTGAATGACAGATTTTCCAGGACAGTCCCTGGATTCTATGGAGATCTTTGTGAATGATTCTGTAACACAGCTTTGGGCTGTGTTGGTTATACTCACTGTCTTTACCTGTCTAACTCTCGCATGTCCATTAATGTTCTACCCTACTGATTAGACTAAACCAATCATAATGTCCAAATATAAGGGCAGAGTGATGGGAAAAAACCCAGGTCTTTGGTGACATCCTTCAGTGGCTGTATTAGACAGCCCTGGAGCCCAGCTTATCTCAGGTTGTGTGAGGCATTTAATTTTCTTAGAATTTTATTTTCATTTTATTCATGGTTTGAGTTCAATATCTGCTACCTTCATCTCAAAGAATTCAAATTGGTACAGGCTCAAACAAACACCTTTGGGCTCTGTATTTTATCTGAGTTTCTTTCTACCTGCTGGTTTCATTCCACTACAGAAAGGCTCGTAAGTGGCCAGCTCCATGCATATATCTTTTTTTTTTTTTTTTTTTTGAGACAGAATCTTGCACTGTCACCCAGGCTGGAGGGCAGTGGCCCGATCTTGGTTCACTGCAACCTCTGCTTCCCGGGTTCAAGTGATTCTTGTGTCTCAGCCTCCCAAGTAGTTGGGATTACAGGGTAATTTTTGTATTTTTAGTAGAGATGGGGTTTTGCCATGTTGGCCAGGCTGGTCTCGAACTCCTGGCCTCAAGTGATCCACCTAGCTCGGCCTCCCAAAGTGCTGTGATTATAGGCGTGAGTAACTGCGCCCAGCCCCATGCATACATCTTAATGGCTCTGAAAGATCATGGGAAAAGGCTCTGATTGGTCTGGGAGCTTTGGACCTTTGGACCAACTGTGTGCCCAAGGGCATGATATATTTGGAATGGTACATTTTAGGTTAATTATCTCTACTCTTGGACTAATTGACCATGGGCAAGGGTTAAAGGAGGAAGATAATAGACATTAGTCCTGGGGTGAGTATCCTACTGCATAGTATGCTCCCCAGACTAGCAATGTCTGCATCACTAAGGAAATTGTTAGAAAAGCAAATTATTGGACTCTACCCTGGATCTCCTGAATCAGAGACTCTGGAAGTGAGGCTCAGCAAACACCTCCACGTTTCAATGCACACTAAAGTTTGAGAACCATCGCATCATCATCATCCAACAACTAAAACCAAATACCACGGTGGTTCGAAGAAGCAATAATGTCTGGTAAGAAGATGAGGAAAGTCTTAAAAAAAGAGGAATTCTTTGAGACAGGTTTTCAAGATTGGGTAGATGACCTGAAACGAATATTATTTCACAAACAATATTGTAATTGCAATGAAGAATTTTCAAAAATCCTTCACGCAGACAAATCAACTGTTTCCTTTTACCTGTGGTCTTTTTCATTCTTGGTCAAATATATATATTTATTTGTAACTAACACAGCTTACATTTTCTATTTTACTTTTTTTACTTAATATTTTTCTGCATAATACTCCATGGTTTCCATTACATATGCATTTTAACTATTTATAATAAATTTAAGGAAACTAATTAAAGAAGATTTTAGAAGTTATCTGTGGACCCACCACCCTAGCCCAATAATTATTATCATTTCCTTCTTGTCTTTTTCTTATGGAGATTATTTATATAATTAGGATAATAGCAGACATGTATTATACATATATATATACTTAACATTATAGTACAAGCAATCCTCTTCATTACTGAACAGTTTTCATTGCCATAAATTTCATTGTATATAAGAAATCAGCAAATAAACATCATGATTTATTTCACCAATCTCTTATTATCAATCATTTTGGTTGTTTCCAGTTTCTGCTGTGATAAACATCTTTGTGTATGAAGTGTTTTCTCCCACATTTTGAGTGATTTCTGTAGAATAGATTTCCAGAAGAGGAATTACAGGGTCACAGGATACACACTTTTTTGTAATTCTTGATACATTTTGCCAGATTTCTTCCAAAAGTTTTGTACCAATTTACATCGCCACCAGCAATGTGTGAGAGTGCCAGCTTTCCCACACTCTTGGCAGTTTTGGGTCTTTTAATAAAAAAAAATTTTTTTTGGCCAATTTAACAGGAGAAGAACTTTCTTATAATTTGCATTTTTATTACTTTACCTAATATTACTTAATAAATTTTTTCCCCGCATTTCTTCAAAGTTCTTAATAAACCCTTTTATGATTGCCAAGCCTTTTTATGGTTGAGATTTGATGAGTGAACATTAAAGCAAGGGCAGTCCAGTAAGAGATCACCAGGCCAGGCACGGTGGCTCATGCATGTAATCCTAGCACTTTGGGAGGCTGAGGCGGGCAGATCACGAGGTCAGGAGGAGCTCAAGACCATCCTGGCTAACATGGTGAAACCCTGTCTCTACTAAAAATACAAAAAATTAGCTGAGCGTGGCTGGAGTTAGTGGTTCACGCTTGTAATCCCAGCACTTTGGGAGGCCAAGGTGGGAGGATTACCTGATGTCAGGAGTTCGAGATCAGTCTGGGCAACACGGTGAAACCCTGTCTCTACTAAAAATACAAAATTAGCCTGGCGTGGTGACACATGCCTGTAATCCCAGCTACTCGGAAAGCTAAGGCAGGAGAATCCCTTGAACCTGGGAGGCGGAGGATGCGGTGAGCTGAGGTCGCGCCATTGCACTCCAGCCTGGGCAACAAGAGTAAATCTCCGTCTCCCCCCACCCCCCTAAAAAAAAAGAAAAAGAAAAATTAGCCGAGCGTGGTGGCACGTGCCTGTAGTCCCAGATACTCAGGAGGCTGAGGTAGGAGAATCGCTTGAACCCAGGAGAAGGAGGTTGCAGTGAGCTGAGATCGCGCCACTGCACTCCAGCCTGGGCGACAGAGCACGACTCCGTCTCAAAAAAAAAAAAAAAAAAAAAAGAGACCACCATGAGCAGCAGCACACGGTCAGGAAAGTCCAAACACAGCCTATGAGGAGCTGAACTCATTGTTTCCAGCAGCCTCCTCCTCCTGGGCCTCCCATCCTAGGGAATAGCACCACTAGCCATCTAATAGTTCACCCCCAAACCTGGGTGTCACTGTGGACCCCTCCCTGCTCTTCATCACCTATAGCCAACCAATAATCAAGCCTCCTAAGCTGCTCTTGAAGCTGTATCTCCATCTTTACTGCTACTACCTTAGTTCAGACCATATCAGCTTTTTCCTAAACAATTGCACGTGCCTCCTGCTGGGTCTTGTTTTCCTCCAAATCATGCTCCACATTGCAGGCAGACCTATCTTTAAAAAACCCAAATATGACTCAAGTTTTTTTTTCTTAAACAACTTTTAACAGCTTTTAAGGTGAAGTCCCCAAATTCCTTAATCCATTTTGCAAGCCCTCTGTGATCTGAACCCTTCCCTACTCTTTTCTGAGTGGTGCAATCGGAAGGTTGTGCATTTCTGTTTTCCTATGAACCATACGGTGACCGTGACCCACACCTTTGGGGACTACAACCACATTTTCAAAATGGCCGTCTAGGGCTGGGGTTAAATGATGGGAAACATTACCCGGTTATATGAATGGCGGTACTAAACTTCCCTGTATCCAGACCAACCATCTGGGTGGTGCTTTGGTAGCTGGTTAGTCTGTGAAATGCTTGTTACTGGTACAAGATGGGGTGAATACAGGAATAGGAAGCAGGCATTTAGAAATGGTTATAGCAACTTGATAAAGTAATTTTGTGATTAATATCTAATAATAAAATGAAGTTGTATTTTCTATCTTTTAAATTTTCATTTATTGGCTGGGTGCGGTGGCTCATGCCTGTAATCCCAGCACTTTGGGAGGCCAAGGCAGGCAGATAACCTGAGTTCAGGAGTTCGAGACCAGCCTGGCCAACATGGTGAAACCTCATCTCCACTAAAAATACAAAAATTAGCCAGGTGTGGTGGCAGTCGCCTGTAATTCCAGCTACTCAGGAGGCTGAGGCAGGAGAATAGCTTGAACCTGGGAGGTGGAGGTTGCAGTGAGTTGAGATTGTGCCACTACACTCCAGCCTGGCTGACAGAGTGAGACTCCATCTCAAAACAAAATTAATTAATTAAAAAATAAAAATAAAAATAAAATTTTATTTGTCTAATAATTAAAAAAATTTTCTAATATTTAATTTTGTGGGTACATAGCAGGTATATATATTTATGGGTATGTGAGATATTTTGATATAAGTGTACAATACATAATAATCACATCATGGAAAATGGGGTATTAATCCCCTCAAATATTTATCCTTGTATTACAAGCAATCCAATTATGCTCTTCTAGTTATTTAAAAATGTACAGTTAAATGAGTATTGATTATAGTCACCCTGATGTGCTATGAAATACTAGGTTTTATTGATTCTTTCAATTATTTGGTGCCCATTAACCATCCACCCCAACCCCCATCACCATTCCCAGCCTCTGGCAACCTTTGTTCTATTCTCTATCTCCATGAGTTCAATCGTTTTGATTTTTAGATCCCACACACTTGTGAGAACATGCCATGTTTGTCTTTCTGTACTTGTGTTTAATAATTTGATTCTATTGCATTTTATCAAAGTATTGGTATACAATGCAATGAATTGGAAATTTTAACATAAAAGCTCTTTGACCACAGAAGTTTGACTTGAGTTCTCTTGAAAAAATTCAGTCTGGAATATCTTCCCATAAGTTTATAAATGCACTTTCTGGAGTAAAAAGATGTTTGAATCCCCAGCTGAGAGTGTGTGCTTCAAAAATGGAAGAGAATCATAAAAAGAAATCACAACTTTAATTTATATCTTAACGGTTCATGATTTTCATGGAGTAACTGGTTAAAATAGAAATTTCTGGCTTCTGACCACCAAGTCCAGATGTAACAGTATGTACTTGATATACTGAACAGGACGGTAACTTGGAACATTTAAGAGGGGGAATTGGTTTCAAGCACTTCCTCATTTTCTTGGTCTGTAAAATGAAGAGACGAGACAAAAAAAACACTTTCAGTGTTCCTTTCAGATCAGTATAAAACTGCATACTTTTATAATTGACTATTAAGTTTAAACTTTTCTAATAAAGATATCTGCTGGTATATGACAAGGAATAACAACAGGTCTTTGAAAAAAGTAGATGGATAGTCATTATTATTAGTCATTGTTATTATTTTTTACTTTCTACAAATGCGACACATTTTTAGTGGATGGAATTGCCAAATACTGAGTTATTTATCAGAGACTACGTTTCTTTACCGTTAACTAGCTGTGTGACTGAGGATAGATGGCTTCACTTGTTTGTGCTCTCTACTTTGGACGAGGGGATTAAATTCTGTTGCCAGCATCCCTAAAATGTCAAGCGGTGCTGGGGAGAAGGATGGAGGGCCAAGCAGGTTGGGTGCTTCTTGGGAGTTACCCCATCCTCAGCCAAAAGAGCTTCTTTTTTGTGTTTAGAGATGGGTGATATGGTTTGGCTCTGTGTCCCCACCCAAATCTCATCTCAAATTGCAATCTCCATGTGTTGAGGGAGGAACCTGTAATCCCCATGTGTTGAGGGAGGAAGGCGATTGGATCATGGGGATGGTTTCCCCCATGCTGTTCTCGTGATAGTGAGTGAGTTCTCACGATATCTGATGGTTTAATAAGTGTGCAAGTTCCTTCTTCATTCTCTCTCCTGCCGCCATGTGAAAAAGGTCTTTGCTTTCCCTTCACTTTCTGCCATGATTGTAAGTTTCCTAAGGTCTCCCCAGCTATGTGGAACTGTGAGTCAATTAAACCTCTTCCATTTATAAATTACCCTGTCTCAGGTATTTCTTTACAGCAGTGTGAAAGTGGACTAATACAATGGACCTTTGAGTAACATTTTATTAGAAGAAATACTCGACTCCCATAAAAAGGCTGGGAAAACTGTTAGGCCACATGATTGCCAATGTCCCTGCTAGCCTTATGCCTGCCTATTGGCATTGTACCATTTAGTGGCAGATGCCTGAACTGCAGGTATATTGTTTAGGTTTGGGGGTTGAAAACTCAAACATATAGAAGATAGGCAAACTATGTAAGTGAATGAAGAGGGCTGGATATAAGCCTGACAGGGAGCAGTGGGGATGTGGTGAATTAGGAAGCACATGCCCTGTCTAAAGGGAACCTCAAAATTCAGCTCCTGCCCATTGTTGCCATGAGGGGGCGTGAGCACTGCCTTAGGGGCCATGCATCCAGTATGTATTCTGGGAGCTAAATGTGACTCATCTGCCCCCAAACTGTGGTTGATCTGAAATTCTTAGATTTTTTTCTATTTTTTTTTATGCTAAGTAACTAACACACATGATAGCAGGCTGGTAGACCTAATCATCTTCTCAATTGCTTAGCATGGTATTTGGTGCATGGTAAACAGACTATGGATGTTAGCTGTCATTATCATCATCATCATCATTATTACCTAATAATGATGTAGCAGACTTGGATCTGCTAATAATTGCAATGGAATTGTAAGGTAATTATACAATTTTGTGCTATTCAAATTTAATTCCCTTAAAAGCCATATCATAAAACTGGAACATTTTGGAGAATTACTGACAACAGGAGAAAAGAAATAAATGAAGCCTCACTGTGAACTTGAGTCCTAGCCAAGGTAGGTCCTCTGCTACTCTGCCAAGTGTGACCCTTCAGACTCATTGTGGCTCACAGTGAAAAACGTGTGGGTGTCCAGCACTATTGCACACTTCGGCGTGCTTGCTCTGTGTCTGACAGACCTACTCCAGTGATAATAAAACAACAGTCACACTGAGTGTGAAGGTGTCTGAATGTTTGGCTTCTTTCTCACTCACATGATTATTGCAACTTTAAGTTAGAATATCTACAGAATAAGGTCTCTTTTCTTACTTTTTTCTAAAAATGTTTTATCTTGTCTTAATGCCAGATAAACTTGCTTGCTTATATGCAATGTAAATGCCCAGAGACTGATTTCAGATACCACTGTGAAATCCTGTCTGAGAATTGACTCTACCTTAAAAAAAGGCTGTAAAACAAAACATAAAAGGAAATTTAAAAAATGCTCTCTCAGTTCCACCAGCCCAACAAAGGCGTGATCATTTCTCTGCATTCTCTCTCATACATGCTTTTACATTAAATAAACTAAATAAATCCCGACTTTATTGAACTTGTTAGAGGCTGGTTAAGCGGTGGGTGGTTACAAAAATGAGTTTTCTTATTTTCTCATAGTTTCATAGTTCTCATAGTTTCTACTCTCTGGGGGGTAGGGAGACACTGAGAGGTAAAGGAGAATCTTAAAATGGAATAAAGAGAGCACAGGATGACAAGTGGGGGTGTCTAGGAAGAAGGAAGCATGAAGGGGAAGGCCTGATTAATACCGACTGTGGAATTCTCCAGCCTCGAGGTTCCAAAACCCCTTTGAAACCTGTTCTCACTGTGCGTTTCTTTTTTAAAGCAGATTTTCTTTCCTTCTCTTATTTTAACTTTTATTTTAGGTTCAAGGGTACATGTGCAGGCGTGTTATGTAGGTAAATTTATGTCACGGGGGTTTGTTGTACAGATTATTTCACCACCCAGGAACTAAGTTTAGCACCCAATAGTTATTTTTTTCTGTTCCTCTCCCTCCTCCCAACCTTCACCCTCAAGGATGCCCTAGTGTCTGTTATTCCCCTCTGTGTGTCCATATGTTCTCATTATTTATAATATATTTATCTCCCACTTATAAGTGATAACATGTGGTGTTTGGTTTTCTGTTCCTGTGTTAGTTTGCTAAGGATAATGGCCTCCAGCTCCATACATGTTCCTGCAAAGGGCATGATCTCGTGCTTTTTATGGCTGCATAGTATTCCATGGTGTATATGTACCACATTTCCTTTGCCTAATCTGTCATTGATGGGCATTTAGGCTGATTCCATGTCTTTGCTATTGTGAATAGTGCTGCGAATATTCACGTGCATGTCCTTATGGCCGAATGATTTATATTCCTTTGGGTAAGCACCCAATAATGAGACTGCTGGGTCAAATAGTAGTTCTGTTTTTAGCTCTTTGAAGAATTGTCACACTGCTTTCCACAATAGTTGAACTAATTTACACTCCTACCAACAGTATATAAGTGTTCCCTTTTCTTCACAATCTTGCCAGCATCTGTTATTTTCTGACTTTTAAATAATTTGCTAAGGGCTTCTAATGCTGGAGACCCTACTAGATCTGAGGGCTTGAGTTATATGTATATACATTTCTGTTTTCCTTTGATGAAATTTTATATTAAGAAGTAGACCATTTATTGTGTTGCTACAGAGAACCCTCATAATTATTTTTCGTAATCTACTGAAATGTTTTCCTTGTATTAGGTATGTATGTTAGATCCAGTTTATCACAAATATAAATAACACTGTGACCAATATCTTTATACATACAATTTGTTTTCTTCACTACAGTTATTTCTTTAGGATAAATTCTGTGAATTTGGGAATGTTGAGTTTAAAGAGATTATTATTGTGACTCCTGTCATATTGACCAATTGTCTTCCTACAGGTTGTACAAATTTATATTGCTATCAGATTAAGTGGAGTTTCAGTTTTCCTGCAGACTTCTGAGAACTGGATTTTATAGATTTTTGTTTTCATTGTTTTAATTTTTGTTTTAACCTTGGAAGGTTAATAGAGCAGAAGATCTTTAAAAACTGCTTGTGGATTATTATTATTACTGCTTTTTTTTTTTTTTTTTTTTTTTGAGACAGAGTCTTGCTCTGTCGCCCAGGCTGGAATTCAGTGGCGTGATCTTCACTCACTGCAATCTCTGTCTCCTGGATTCAAGTAATTCTCCTGCCTCAGCCTTCTGAATAGCTGGGATTACAGGTGCCCACCGCCATGCCTGGCTAATTTTTGTATTTTTGTAGAGACAAGGTTTCACCATGTTGTCCAGGCTGGTCTTGAACTCCTGACCTCAGGTGATCCACCTGCCTCGGCCTCCCAAAGTGCTGGGATTACAGGCATGAGCCTCCGTGCCCGGCCTGATTATGATGATTTTTTAAGAGAGACAGAGTCTCGCTTGCCCAGCTTGCAGTGCACGTGTGGCATCATTGACTCACTTGCAGTCTCAACCTCCCAGGCTCAAGCAATCCTCCTGACTCAGCCTCCCGAGTAGCTGTGACCACAAGCGAATGCCACCACAAATAAAAGATAAATTTGATATATATATATATAGAAATACATCAAACTAATTTTTTTTTATTTTTGTAGAGACAGGATCTTGTCATCTTGCCCAGGCTGGTAGGTCTCAAACTCCTAGGCTCAAGCAATCCTCCTGCCTTGGCCTCCCAAAATGCTGGGATTACAGACGTGAGCCATCACACCCAGCTTTGTTTATTATTTTCATTTTTTCTTGTGTTAATTGCCTACTTATGTATTTCACCATTTTGTCTCATGGGACTGAGGTGATGCTCTCGTATATATATTTACTTACTTTTATATGGTATAAGTAGTAACTTTTTGACAATTAAAAAAATAGTCATACTGGTCAGGTGTTTCTCCTTTTAAATCTTGGTTTAGTTAGGTTTGTGCTAATCTGAATCGGGCTGCCATGTACTTTGTTCATATCTCACTATGCTACTCATAAGGTTGTGCTGTAATTACTGGTTTACTTGTCCTCTCCTATTGAGCTATGAGCTCCTTTCTATATACCCAGCATCTTCCATAGGGTCTGCTACATAATATTTGCTCAAAATTGCTTGTTGAGGTTTTAGAGAAAAAAAAAAAGCACATTTGAGCGAAAGAATGAAATGAAGGAGTGTGCTGCAGTGATACCACCATTTTCGATTTCAAGAACTAGAGGGAGACCCGAATTTTCTTCCTTCAACCAGGAAGCCATAGGAAAAACCTCTGGCTGACCCTGTAGGGAAGTTGGAGAGCAGGACTTCCTCTCTCCCCTGGGGCCTCACCCAGGACTCCGAGGCCCTACTTAGAGAGCCCCTGGGGGGTCTGGGTGGGTAGCTGCTTTCCTTTGGCGCCACTTTCTGGGCAAAGGATTCCAGTGTTTGGATTTTATTAGCCAATAAAATTAGGGGGAAAATGCTGGAAAAAAAATCACAGCACACTGTTGTTACTCTTGTGAATGAATAACATAACTGGCAACTACACTATTAATGTCTAAATGGATTTTCTGTGCTCTAAGCCAAAACACATTTCATAAAGTTACACAGAGATGGATAGTATCCCAGTTAATAAAAACAGTTGTGGGTGAAGGATGCATGGTCCAACAGAAGGGGCACTGATTGATGCTAGGTTGCTGGAATTTTTGCATTTAGCTGTGATTTTATTTTATTTTATTTATTTATTTTTTGAGATGGAGTCTCACTCTGTCACCAGACTGGAATGCAGATGGCATGATCTTGGCTCACTACAACCTCTGCCTCCCGGGTTCAAGCAATTCTCCTGCCTCAGCCTCCCCAGTAGCTGGGACTACAGGTGCGAGCCACTATGCCCAGCTCATTTTTGTATTTTTAGTATAGACAGGGTTTCACCATGTTGGCCAGGATGGTCTCGATCTCTCGACCTCATGATCCGCCCCCCTCAGCCTCCCAAAGTGCTGGGATTACAGGCATGAGCCACCACGCCCAGCCGATTTTATTTTTAAAAAGTAAACATTCTATTAAATAGTTGAACTTAAACGTTATTACCAAATCCTAACTTTAAAAAGTATATTTATTGAGCAAGTGTTTGGAGATACAAACATGTAGATGGAACTTTATGAGTTATCTTGGATAATTTTCAACATTGTATTATCAACGAGTTTAATCCAATCCTAGTTTGCCCCAAGTCGTAAATAGGGATGTTTCATTTTAAATCACATTTAATTTATTTGTTGGAGTAATGTCCCTCCCAGATTGATGTACAGTTTTAGAATTTTAACTCAATACTTAAAGCAAAACAACTCTACAGATTCTGATAGCTGAGGATACTACCTTAGCTAAAAGAATTAATTCTGTGATCACAATCTATTGTGATAACACATTTCAGAGTTTGCCTTCTTTTTTTTTTTTTTTTGGAAACGGAGTCTCGCTCTGTTGCCAGGCCGGAGTGCAGTGGTGCAATCTCGGCTCACTGCAACCTCTGCCTCCTGGGTTCGAGCGATTCTCCTCTTTCGGCCTCCCCAGTAGCTGGGATTACAGGTGCGTCCTACCAAGCCCAGCTAATTTTTGTATTTTTAGTAGAGATGGAGGTTTCACCATGTTGGTCAGAATGGTCTTGATCTCTTGACCTTGTGATCCGCCTGCCTCGGCCTCCCAAAGTGCTGGGATTACAAGCGTGAGCCACCGCGCCCTATTTGCCTTCTTTAGAGCTGCCATTATATTCATCCAAAGAAGAAAAGAAAGAATGCAAATCACTGTCCTGAAAGCCTGACAGACCCAGAACTGTCATCTGAAAAAGGTAACTTTTCATTTCATTCTTAGAAATCTTCCCAATCCCAATAGATCTGTTTAGTGGGGATCCGTGGCTGGTGGCTGGATATTGCTTGAAATTGCAACCGCCTCTTCCAACAGGGCTATTTGTAACAATGGCTAGGAAATATGTGGCACAGGACACAACCTGCTTGGACAAAGTAGGTAGCATCCTATATATATTTAGTATATATAGGCTGGTCACAGCGGCTCACACCTGTAATCCCAGCACTTTGGGAGGCCGAGGCAGGTGGATCTTGAGGTCAGGAGTTTGAGACCAGCCTGACTAACATAGTGAAACCCCGTCTCTACTAAAAATACAAAAAATTAGCTAGGTGTGGTGGCGCGTGCCTGTAATCCCAGCTACCCGGGAGACTGAGGCAAGAGAATCGCTTGAACCTGGGAGGCAGAGGTTGCAGTGAGTTGAGATCATGCCACTGCACTCCAGCCTAGGTGACAGAGCCAGACTTGGTCTCAAAAAAAAAAAAAAATATATATATATATATTTATATATAAGATAAATAAATAAATATATATATTTATATATAAGATAAATAAATATATATATTTATATATAAGATAAATAAATATATATATATTTATATATAAGATAAATAAATAAATATATATGTAAATAGTAGTCCCTTTTATCACACATTAGTACAGACTTGTGTACTGGGTTTCAGATTTGCTTGGGACCCATGACCCCTTTGTTTCCTTCTTCTTTCTTTCTTTTGGAATGGAAGTGTCTATTCTATGCCTGTCCATCATTGTATTTTGGAAGCAGATAATTTGTTTTTGATTTCACAGATCCACAGATAGAATTTTTCCCAGGATGTACCATACCCCACCTCTCACTCATAACTGATTTAGATGATGAAATTTGGGACTTTTAAAGTTGATTTTTTTTTTTTTTTTGAGGCTGAATCTCACTCTCTATTGCCCAGGCTGGAGTGCAGTGGCACGATCTCGGCTCACTGCAACCTCCGCCTCCCAAGTTCAAGCGATTCTCATGCCTCAGCCTCCTGAGTACCTAGGGTTACAGACACCTGCCACCACGACCAGATAATTTTTGTATTTTTTAGTAGAGACAGGGAGTGGATATTTAGATGAGATTTTGAACTTGGAGTTGATAGTGGAATGGCTTAAAATTTTGGGATCGGGCGAATGTATTTTTGCATGAGATGAACACGAGTTTTGTGGTGCCCTGGGGCCGACTATACCGGGTTAGTGAGTGTTCTCCCCCCCAAATTTGTGTCCTTTCTGGAACCTTAGAATATGATTTACTTGGAAATAGGGTAGTTGTAGATACAGCTAAGATGTAAGTTAAGATGAGGTCATATTGGAGTAGTGTGAGCCTTAATCCAACATGATCAGTTTCCTTATAAGAAGAGGAGAATGACTGGGTGCAGTGGCTCATCCCTGTAATCCCAGCACTTTGGGAGGCTGAGGTGGGTGGATCATCTGAGGTCAGGAGTTTGAGGCCAGCCTGGCCAACATGGCAAAACCACATCTCTACTAAAAATACAAACAAATTAGCTAGGCATGGTGACACATGCCTGTAATTCCAGCTACTCAGGAGGCCGAGGCAGGAGAACTGCTTGAACCTGGGAGGTGGAGGTTGCAGTGAGCTGGGATCAAGCCACTGGACTCCAGCCTGGGCGACAGAGTGAGACTCCATCTCAAAAAAAAAAAAAAAAAAAAAGAAGAAGAGGAGAAGGCAAACAGAGAGGGATACCCAGGGAGAAGGCTATGTGACAACAAAGCAGAGACTGGAGTGATGTGTCCACAAGCTAAGGAACACCAAGAATTGCTGGCAACACCAGGAGCCAGGAGAAGAGCATGAAACAGATCCTCCCCTAGAGCCCTCAAAGAGAGCACGGCCCTGCTGACACCTTGACTTTGGACTTCAAACTGTGAGACAATACATTTCTGTTGTTTCAAGCCATGCAGTTTGTGGTGCCTTGTTTTGCAGACTTAAGAGATGAATACAACTTGTATTTGTGCTTTTATATTGATATGTATATTATAAAGCATACACCGAAATTGATATTGAAAAATGCATAAAGATAAATAAACCAATATTTGAAAATTTTTTACCTTGTTTATCCATAGTATATGAAAGAGTTTTGAGTGCAATAATCTTGAATATGTGCTATTTTAAAATAAACTTATAATTTTGGAATAATTTTCTATTTCTAGAAAAGCTGTAAAGATAGTGCAGAGAGTTCTCCTGCGCCTTTCCTTGTGGTGTGTGCATGGAGGGGGTGCGGGAAGCAGATGGTGCCTCCCAGATCGATAGCATCTGTGATACCCAGGAGAAAGTACTGACCTACTCTCAACATCAAAGCCCAGCTTTGCTTCCACCATCTTCCTGCCTCAGTTTCCTCATCTGGAAACAGGGATGAAATTGTGACGATGCATAGATCCTGCTCTGTCCTATGCTAACTAAATGACCCTGAAGAAGACATTTGACTGTTTAAGGTACAGTTTCTTCCTCTGTGAGGTGGAGAGAGTCATACCTTCCTCACAAGGGTGTAAGAAGAGGGGTAGTTGTTCAGCTCCAGGCCACTGATCATCTGCTCTTCCCTTTCTTTATCCCTCACCCATGTTTTCCAGGTTTCTCCTTAGCTCTGTTCTTGTTTGTGGCTGTAAAAATGCCAAAAGACAGATCAAATATCCACATGGTATGTTCAGATGCACCATGAAAACTTGCTCTAAATACACAGCTCACAACGTGTGTATTTGTGTGACCTTGTCTCTGTGTGTGTGTGTGTGTGAGAGAGAGAGATTGGTGACCCCTTACAGACCTTCCAGTCTTGAGATTCTTTGTATCAAGATAAGCAGAATCTAGGCTGGATGCTTTTTATGCTGGAAGTTGTCTTCAGCTCCGTAGTCCTCTGGAAAATTCCAGGAGGAGGCTTCTTCAGTACATATGTCTGAGAAGCGCTGATTTGTTCTAAAACGAGCAAGTGTGTGGGTTGCTACGCACTGCTCCTCAGCACACTCCCCTCGCCCCCACTTCTGCCAGCACCAGCCTTGCCTTCAGCTCAGGAACCTCTGCTACCACGGCTCCTTTCTCTCCAGACTCCCTGGGGGGGAGGGGACACGCCCCAGGGTCTGGTCCTCAGCCCTTTTCTCCTCTTATTGCGTGATGACAAAGATCACAGAACACCCGTTATAGAGTCAGCTGTTCTTAGATCATTTTGTTAATGTGTCTCAGTCCTGGCTACATTCTGGAATCTCTTGCGGGAGCTTTTAACACATACAGATTTCTGGGTTCCACCCTCGGAGATTTTCACGTAATTGGCCTGGGAAGAGGCCCAGGCATTGGTATGTTTTTAAAGCTCGCCTAAAGAGATCCTAAAGTTCCGCCACGATTGAGAACCATTGCCTCCGTCTAGGATTTTGCAGACCACCTCTTGCAGAAAGCAGGGATGTCTCTCTTGTTCACCACTGTTTCCCCTAGCAATGCAAATATTTGTTGAGTGAATGATCAGACTCACTCCTCAAAGCCCTGGGGAGTCCCTGCCTCTCGTGCAGGGCTGGGGAGAAGAGGGCCAATTTTCTGGTCTCTAGGCTCCCATTCCTATTTTTACAGGAGCACCTCGGTTTTATCTGTTCATTTTCAAGAATGCTTCCAGGTAAGATAGAGAAACCCCTCACTACTGATAGAGTGTGGTGGTTCTACACAACAGAACAGGGGCCTTGTCTCTTGATGGAGCAGAATGGCCTGAAGAACAAGCATTCCTGTGATAAAATTTCAACACATGATCATTCACGAGTAAAGTTATGTAGTTTAAGCATAATTTCATTATACAATTATAGAGTTCAATATGTCACAGCCATTTTTCATAATAGCCTTTATTTTTTAGAACGGTTTTAGATTTACAGAGTAGTTGAGATGACAGTACAGTTTCCATATACCCTGCACCCAGTTTTTCCCTACTACTAACACCTTATATTAGTAAGGTACATTTGTTACAGTTAATGAACCAAGATGGATACATTATCATTAACTAAAGTTCATACTCTGTTCAGATTTCATTATTTTTTGCCTAATGTTCTTTTTCTGTTTCAGGCTGTCATCCAAAATATCACATTATATTTGTAGTTGCCATGTATCCTTAAGCTCTTCTTGGTTATGGCAATCTCTCAGACTTTCATTTTTTTTTTTAATGATGACCAGTTTTGAGGAGTACTGATCAAGTTTTGAAGAATGCCCCTGTATTAGAATTTGTTTTTCTCATGGTTTAACTGGGGTCATGGGTTTTTGGGAGGAAGTCTGCAGAGGTAAAGTGCCATTTTCTTAACATCATGTCAATCTATTAATATAGTTTGTCACTGTTAACGTTGACCTTGATCTGCTGGTTGAGGTAATGTTTGTCAGGTTTCTCCACTGTAAAGCTACTTTTCCCATCTCCCCTTGACCTAACTGTGCTCTTTGGAATGAAGTTACTGTGCACAGCCCACACTTAAGGAGTGGGGAGTTACATAATCCTCCTCGAGTGGGCAGCATCCATGTACATTATTTGAAATTCTTCTCCATGGAAGATCCTCCTTTCCTTCCTTCCTTCCTTACTCCCTCCCTCCCTCTTTCCATCCTTCCTTCCTTAGTTTTCCTTCCTTCCTTCCTTAGTTTTCCTTCCTTCCTTCCTTCGTCTTCCTTCCTTCCTTCCTTCCTTCTTCCTTCCTTCTTCCTTCCTTGCTTTCTTCCATCATTTATGTCAATGTGAATTCTGGATATTTATTTTATATTTTGGTTTACAATCCAATACAGGAATACCTCAAAGATATTGTGAGTTCAGTTCCAGACCACTGCAATAAAATAAATATCACAATAAAGCAAGTCACATAATTTTTTTTGTTTCCTGGAGTAGATAAAGTTATGTTTACACTATACATGTTTATAGTCTATTAGGTGTGCAATACCACTAGGTCTAAAAAATGTACATACTTTAATTAAAATGACTTTGTTGCTAAAAATGTCAATGATCACCCAAGTCTTCAGTAAGTCATAATATTTGTGCTGGTGAGAGTCTTACCTTGATATTGATGGCTGTGATTAGTCAAGGTGGTGGTTGCTGCAGGTTGAGGAAGCTGTGGCGATCTTGGGTCACTGCAGCTTCAACCTTCTGGGCTCAGGTGATCCTCCCACCTCAGCCTCCCAAGTAGCTGAGACTACAGGCATGTGCCACCATGCCTGGCTGATTTTTTGTATTTTTAATAGAGATAGAGTTTCATCATGTTGCCCAGGCTGGTCTTGAACTCCTGGAATTAAGCAACCCATCCACTTCAGCCTCTGAAAGTGCTCGGATTACAGGCATGAACCACCGCTCCCGGCTGACAATTTCTTAAAATAAAACAACAGTGAAGTTTGCTGCATCGATGGACTCTTCCTTCCATGGAAGATTTCTCTATAGCACCCAATGCTGTTTGATAACATTTTACCCAGAGTAAAATGTCAAATGCCTTCAAAACTGGAGACAAATCCTCTCAAACCCTGCTGCTGCTTCACCAACTATGTTTATGTAATATTCTAAGGCCTTTGTTGTCATTTCAACAATGTTCATAACATCTTCATCGGGAGTAGTTTCTGTCTCAAGAGACCACGTTCTTTGCTCATCCATAAGAAGCAACTCCTCATCTGTTCAAGTTTGATCATGAGATTGCAGCAATTCAGTCACATCTTCAGGCTCCACTTCTAATTCCATTTCTCTTGCTATTTCTACCAGTAACCATAGATTACGTTCTCCACTGAAGTCTTGAACTCCTCAAAGTCATCCATGAGGGTTGGAATCAACTTCTTCCAAATACCTGTTAATGTAGATATTTTGAAATCCTTCCATGAATCATGAGTGTTATTAATGGCATCTAAAATGGTGAATCCTTTCCAGAAGGTTTTCAATTTACTTTGCCCAGATCCATCAGAGGAATCATTATCTATGGCAGCTATAGCCTTCACAAGATTTATTTTTTTAGATAATAAGACTTAAAAGTTGAAATTACTCTTTGGTCCATGGATGCAGAATGGATATTGTGTTAGCAGGCATGGATACAACATTAATCTCCTTGTACATCTCCATCAGAGCTCTTGGGTTACCAGGTGCATTGTCAATGAGCAGTAATATTTTGAAAAGAAATCCTTTTTTATGAGCAGTAGGTCTCAACAGTGGGCTTAAAATATTCCATAAACCATGCTGTAAACAGATGTGCTGTAAACAGATGTGCTGTAAACAGATGTGCTGTCATCCAGCCTTTGTTGTTCCATTTCTAGAGCACAGGCAGAGTAGATTTAGCATCATTTTAAAGGGTTCTAGGATTTTTGGAATTGTAAATGAGTATTGGCTTCAATTTAAAGTCACCAGCTGCATTAGTCCCTAACAAGAGAGTCTGTCTTTCCTTTGAAGCTTTGAAGCCAGGCATTGACTTCTCTCAGTGGTTAAAGTTCTAGGCCAGGCTTGGTGGCTCATGCCTGTAATCCCAGCACTTGGAGAGTCTGAGGCAGGAGGACTGCTTGAGCCCAGAAGTCAGAGACCAGCCTGAGCAACATAGTGAGACTTCATCTCTAAAAAAAAAAAAATTAGCCAGGTGGTGGCTTGCGCCAGGAGTCCCTGCTGCTAGGGAGGCTCCTAGGTGACAGGATCGCTTGTGCCAGTAGACCCAGCTACTAGGGAGCTACTAGGTGAGAGGATGACTTGAGCCTGGGAGGTGGAAGTTGCTGAGAGCCAAAATCGCACCACTGCACTACAGCCTAGGTGACAGAGCAAGACTGTCTAAAAAAAAAAAAAAAGAAAAAAAAAGAAAAGAAAAGATGGCATCTTCTTCCAATAGGAGGCTTGGGAGGCTGAGGCAGGTGAATCACTTGAGGTCAGGAGTTCAAGACCAGCCTAGCCAACATGGTGAAACCCCCATCTCTACTAAAAATACAAAAATTAGCCGAGCATGGTGGCAGGCACCTGTAGTCCCAGCTACTTGGGAGGCTAAGGCAGGAGAATCTCTTGAGCCTGGGATGGGGAGGTTGTAGTGAGCAGAGATCATGCCACTGCACTCCAGCCTGGGCGATAGAGCGAGACTCCATTTCGAAAAAAAAATAAATTCTGTTGTTTAGTGTAGCCACTTTCACCAACAATCTTAGCTAGATCTTCTGGATAACTTGCTGCAGCTTCTCCATCAGCACTTACTGCTTTGCCTTGCACTTGTATGTTATACAGATGGCTTCTTTCCTTAAACCTCATGAACCAACCTCTGCCGGTGTCCAAATTTTCTTTTGTAGCTTCCTCACCTCTCTTAGCCTTCATAGAACTGAAGAAAGTTAACCCAGTTGCTCTGGATTAGACTTTGGCTTAAGGGAATGTTGTGACTGGTTTTGATTTTCTAACCAGACCATTCAAACTTTGTCCATATCAGCAAAAAGGCTGTTTTGCTTTCTTACCATTCATGTGTTCTCTGGAGGAGCACTTTTAATGTCCTTCAAGAACTTTTCCTTTGCGTTTATGACTTAGCTAACTGTTTGGTGCAAGAGCTTTTGGCCTATCTTGCCTTTCAATATGCCTTCCTCACTAAATTTGCTTATTTCTAGCCTTCGATTTAAAGTGAGACATGTGCGACTCTTCCTTTCACTTCAACACTCAGAGGCCATCGTAGGGTTTTTAATCGGCTTAATTTCAATATTGTTGTGTCTTAGGGAATAAGGAGGAGAGAGAGAGAGAGAGATAGGGAACAACAAGCTGGTAGAGCAATAAGAACGCACACAACGTTTATTGATTAAGTTTGCCCTATGATGCCCCAAAACAACTACAATAGTAGCATCAAAAATCACTGATCACATGGCCGGGCACGGTGGCTCAAGCCTGTAATCCCGGCACTTTGGGAGGCTGAGGCGGGTGGATCACCTGAGGTCAGGAGCTCGAGACCTGCCTGATCAACACGGTGAAACCCCGTCTCTACTAAAAATACATAAATAGCCAGGCATAGTGGTGGGCACCTGTAGTCTCAGCTACTGGGGAGGCTGAGGCAGGAGAATCGCTTGAACCTAGGAGGCAGATGTTGCAGTGAGCCGAGATTGCACCATTGCACTCCAGCCTGGGCAACAGAGTGAAACTCCATCTAAAAAAAAATCACTGATCACACAACACTGTAATAGATATAAAAATAATGAAAAAGAATTGAGTATTAAAATACTATGAGAATCACCAAAGTGCAACACAGAGACACAAAGTGAGCAAATGCTGTTAGAAAAATGGCACCAATAGACTTGTTTGATGTAGGTTTGTCACAACCCTTCAATTTGTAAAAAACAAAACAAAACACACACACACATACACAATGTCTGTGAAGCACCACAAAGTGAAGCGCATGGGATAACTAGCGACCCATATGCATAAGATTGAAACTGGATCCATTCCTTACACCATATACAAAAATCAATTCAACCAAACTTCCTTCCTTCCCTCCCTCCCTCCCTCCCTTCCCTCCTTCCCTCCTTCCCTCCTTCCTCCTTCCCTCCTTCCTTCCTTCCTTCCTTCCTTCCTTCCTTCCTTCCTTCCTTCCTTCCTTCCTTCCTTCTTCCTTGCTTTCTTCTTTCTTTTCTTCCCTCTGTGGCCCAGGCTGGAGTACACTCGGCTCGCTGCAGACTCCCTGCCTCCGGCTCCCGTGATTCTCCTGCCCTGGCCTGCGGGCTGCCTGGGATTACCGGCGCGCGCCACCACCCCTCCCTGGTTTTTCTCCTTTGGCTGGAGGCGCGGTTTCGCCGTGTCGGCCAGGCTGGTCTCCAGCTCCTGACCTCGAGTGGTCTGCCCGCCTCGGCCTCCCGAGGTGCTGGGACTGCAGACGGAGTCTCGCTCACTCGGTGCTCAGTGTTGCCCGGGCTGGGGTGCGGTGGCGTGGTCTTGGCTCACTGCAGCCTCCGCCTCCCAGCCGCATGCCTTGGCCTCCCAGGGTGCTGGGATTGCAGCCTCTGCCGGGCCGCCGCCCCGTCTGGGAGGTGGGGAGCGTCTCTGCCTGGCCGCCCATCGTCTGGGATGTGAGGAGCGCCTCTGCCCGGCCGCCCCGCCTGGGATGTGAGGAGCTCCTCTGCCCGGCCGCCCCACCTGGGATGTGAGGAGCGCCTCTGCCCGGCCGCCCCGCCTGGGATGTGAGGAGCTCCTCTGCCCGGCCGCCCCACCTGGGATGTGAGGAGCGCCTCTGCCCGGCCACCCATCGTCTGGGATATGAGGAGCGCCTCGGCCCGGCCACCCCATCTCGGAAGAAGTGAGGAGCGCCTCTGCCTGGCCGCCCCGTCTGGGAGGATGTGAGGAGTGCCTCTGCCCGGCCGCCCCATCTGGGAAGAAGTGAGGAGCGCCTCTGCCCGGCCGCCCCACCTGGGATGTGAGGAGCGCCTCTGCCCGGCCACCCCATCTCGGAAGAAGTGAGGAGCGCCTCTGCCCGGCCGCCCCGTCTGGGAAGAAGTGAGGAGCGCCTCTGCCCGGCCACCCCGTCTGGGAAGTGAGGAGCGCCGCTGCCCGGCCGCCCCGTCTGGGAAGTGAGGAGCGCCTCTGCCCGGCCGCCCCTTCTGGGATGTGAGGAGCGCCTCTGCCCGGCCACCCATTGTCTGGGATGTGAGGAGCGCCTCTGCCCGGCCGCCCCGTCTGGGAAGTGAGGAGCTCCTCTGCCCGGCCACCCATTGTCTGGGATGTGAGGAGCTCCTCTGCCCGGCCACCCATTGTCTGGGATGTGAGGAGCGCCTCTGCCCGGCCGCCCCGTCTGGGAAGTGAGGAGCCCCTCTGCCCGGCCGCCACCCCGTCTAGGAAGTGAGGAGCGCCTCTGCCCGGCTGCCCTGTCTGGGAAGTGAGGAGCACCTCTGCCCGGCCACCCATTGTCTGGGATGTGAGGAGCGCCTCTGCCCGGCCGCCCTGTCTGGGAAGTGAGGAGCCCCTCTGCCCGGCCGCCACCCCGTCTAGGAAGTGAGGAGCGCCTCTGCCCGGCTGCCCCGTCTGGGAAGTGAGGAGCACCTCTGCCTGGCTGCCCCGTCTGGGATGTGGGGAGCGCCTCTGCCCGGCCGCCCTGTCTGGGAGGTCTACCACAGAGGCCAGAAGCAATGTGGGGGCTGGACGTGGTGGCTCACGCCTGTAATCCCAGTACTCTGGGAGGCCGAGGCAGGTTGATCACTTGAGGCTAGGAGTTCGAGACCAGCCTGGCCAACATGGTGAAACATATGAAAAATACAACAAACCAACCAACCAACCAAGTGACAACAAAACAGGTCTACCCTGGAGTCATACTCTAATTTTTTCTATTTTCCTCCCTTTCTGATCCTTTATCCCACTTTCTTTTTCTTCCTCTTCCTTCTCCTTTGTCAAATAGAGGATTGAGTTATTATCATTGATCCATACAAAGTCCCTCTCTCATTTATTTTCTTTAATTCCCACCCCCCATTTCTATTCCCCGTCTTGCCATGTGCAACCTTCCTAATATGTTTGATATGCATCTTTTTGTTTGCATGTACTTTTAGAAAATGTTTATTGTTTTGTGTGCAAAAAAAATTAATAAAAACAAGGCAGTGTGGTAGAGTAGAAAGAGCCTTAGTAAGGGTCCTGGCCCCCTTTTCTTCCCTTTTCACACATACTCTCTCTCTAGGTAATCTCTCTAGTCTCGTCTTTAAAGGCCGTTTATATGCTTTTGTCCCTCCAATTTATATCTCTAGCTCAGGCCTCATCTCTGAGCTCCAGATTAGATAACAATCAGAATGCTTATTTCTACTTGGATGATTTACAGATAATTTAAGCTTGCTGTGTTCAAAGCTGGGTTTACTTTCCTCCAAATGTATTGCTTTTCTTTTCTTCCCAAACTCAATAAATGGCAAAACCATCCAAAAAAAAAAAAAATGAATTCAAGATGATTTAAAGACTTAAATGTAAAACCCAAAACTATAAAACCCTAGAAGAAAACCTAGGCAACACCATACCATTTAGGAGCTAGGCACGGGCAAAGATTTCATGAGAAAGGTGCCAAAAGCAACTGCAACAAAAGCAAAAATTGACAAATGGGATCTAATTAAACTAAAGAGCTTCTGGGCAGCGTAAGAAACTAGCAACAGAGTAAACAGACAACCTACAGAATAGAAGAAAATTTTTGCAAACTATGCATCTGACAAAGGTCTAAAATCCACCATCTATAAGGAAGTTAAACAAATTTGTAAGAAAAAAACAACCCCATTAAAAAGTGGGGAGAGAACATGAACAGACACTTCTCAGAAGAAGACATACGTGTGCCCAACAAACATCTGAGAAAAAACTCAACATCACTGATCATTAGAGAAATGCAGATTAAAACCACAATGAGATACTGTCTCACACCAGCCAGAATGGCTATTATGAAAAAGTAAAAAAAAAAAAAAAAAAAAAAAGATGCTGGTGAGGTTGTGGAGAAAAAGAAACAGTTTTACACTGTTGGTAGGAGTGTAAATTAAACCACTGTGGAAGACAGTGTGGCAATTTCTCAAAGACTAGAGACAGAAATACATTCCACCCCGCAATTTCATTACTGGGTAAACACCCAAAGGAATATAAATCGTTCTACCATAAAGACACATGCACACATATTTTCATTGCAGCACTATTCACAATAGCAAAGACACAGAATCAATCAAAATACCCATCAATGATAGACTGGATAAAGAAAATGTGGTACATATACACCCTGGAATACTATGCATCCATAAAAAGAATGAGATCATGTCCTTTGTGGGCACATGGATGGAGCTGGAGGCCATTATCCTTAGCAAACTAACGTGGAACAGAAAAGCAAATACTGCATGTTCTCATTTATAGGTGGGAGCTAAATGATAAAACACATGGACACATAGAGGGGAACAACACACACTGGGCTCACTGGAGTGCAAAAGGTGGGAGGAGGGAGAGGATCAGGAAAAATAACTAATGGGTACTAGGCTTATTGCCTGGATGATGAAATAATAGGTACTACAAACCCCCGTGACACACATTTACCTGTATAACAAACCTGCACATCCTGCACATGTACTCCTGAACTTAAAAGTTAAAAAAAATAAAGTGAGGTACAATATGATGAGATATTCCTGTACTTGTTAATTTTGTTTCTTAAGTTGTTCCAGCTTTGGCTGTTGGGAGTTCTTTCACTTAGTTCTTGTTCCTTTGAAATATGACCACCCATTTTTAAAAATTTACTTATTTTTTAGCATTTCCTTACTTTCTGGCACTACAGGATGCTACAGTCTCGTGTTTATTTCCTACCCCAGATTGCAGCCATTTATTTGTGTTGTTCTTTTGTACTCCTTAATTTCAGATTAATGTTGTATTTTTTCCCTTAGAATAGCTGAAAAGTTAAAAAAATATTAGAATGGTGTGTCAGATAGGGTCTTGTGATATGGGCCAGCTTTAAAGATTTGTAAGTTGTTTTGATTTCTTGGTTGAAGTAAACTTTTTTTTTTTTTTGAGATGGAGTCTCTCTCTGTTGCCAGGATGGAGTGCAGTGGCATGATCTCGGCTCACTGCTACCTCCGCCTCCTGGTTCAAGCGATTCTCCTGCCTCGGCCTCCTGAGTAGCTAGGATTACATGCACATGCCACCATGCCCAGCTAATTTCTGTATTTTTAGTAGATACTGGATTTCACCATCCTGGCCAGGCTGGTCTCGAATTCCTGACCTCGTGATCTGCCTGCCTCAGCCTCCCAAAGTGTTGGGATTACAGGCGTGAGCCACTGCACCCGGCCGAAATAAACATTTTAATACCAAATTTGGTATTCATTATTTTGTATATATTTTCATTTGTTTATTTTTGAGATAGAGTCTCGCTCTTGTTGCCCAGGCTGGAGTGCAGTGGCGCAATCTCTGCTTACTGCAACCTCTGTCTCCCGGGTTCAAGTGATTCTCCTGCCTCAGCCTCTTGAGTAGGTGGGATTACAGTTGCCCGCCACCACGCCTGGCTAATTTTTTGTATTTTTAGTAGAGACGGGGTTTCACCATGTTGGCCAGGCTGGTCTCGAACTCCTGACATCAGGTGATCTGCTTGCTTTGGCCTCTCAAAGTGCTGGGATTACAGGCATGAGACACTGCACCCGGCCATATATATGTTCCTTTAAAAGAGACCTTTCTGGCCAGGCTCGGTGGCTCATGCCTGTAAACCCAGCACTTTGGGAGGTCAAGGCAGGTGGCTCACCTGAGGTCAGGAGTTCGAGATCAGCCTGGCCAATATGGTGAAACCCTGTCTCTACTAAAAATACAAAAACTTAGTCAGATATTGTGGTGAGCACCTGTAATCCCAGCTACTCAGGAGGCTGAGGCAGGAGAATCCCTTGAACTCGGGAGGCGGAGGTTGCGGTGAGCCGAGATCGCACCACTGCACTGCCTGGGCAATAGAGTGACTCCGTCACATACACACACAAAAATAATAAATAAATAAATAAATAAATAAATAAATAAAAGAGACCTTTCCTTTGTACTTAAGACTTGGATGTTTGTTGCAAGAGGCCTAAAACTTTTATACAGTTATAACTGTATAAACTGTATAACCTTTTTTTTTTTTTTTTTGAGGCGGAGTCTTGCTCTTTCGCCCAGGCTGGAGTGCAGTGGCGCGATCTTGGCTCACTGCAGGCTCCGCCTCCCGGGTTCACGCCATTCTCCTGCCTCAGCCTCTCCGAGTAGCTGGGACCACAGGCGCCCGCCACAGCGCCCGGCTAATTTTTTGTATTTTTAGTAGAGACGGGGTTTCACCGTGTTAGCCAGGATGGTCTCGATCTCCTGACCTCGTGATCCGCCCGCCTCGGCCTCCAAAAGTGCTGGGATTACAGGCGTGAGCCACTGCGCCCGCCCTAAACTGTATAACTTTTATAACTGTATAAAAGTTTTAGGCCGTAGATATTTCCCTGCTAGGCCTCTGCTGCCCCTTGGCTGCCTAAAGTGAGCCAAGGCACCAAGGAATGAAGTCTAGGCCTTCAACAGTCATGGTCAAGAGAGAGAGTGACAAAATTGGGATATGGAAAAAAAGCTGACCCAGCCCATGGGCCAGGACAGATGAGCCATCCCTTAAGCTGGCTGCTGACCACGGGCCTTTGTTAACAGCCCTTCTTTGCCAATAATGTAACTTCAGTTGTTGTATTTATTATTTTACTAACCATGTGGTACTGGTGATTCACTCAATAAGTGTTCAGCGAGAACATCTGCTATGTGTTAGGCATCTCGCTGGGCACGGCTGGAGACAATAAGCAAGACAGGAAACTAGAAGCTAGGAACCAACTCCTAGAAACTTAAAGTGCAGAGGAAGAGATAAGATAGGAAAGTACATGGATAATTACAAATGGAATGTAACAGGTACTCTGGGGCCATATAATTCTCTAGGAGAGTCTTACTCTCTTTTGGGGTATCAGGGAAAGCGCCACAGAGCAGGAGATATTTGCATTGGGTCTTGACAAATGAGTAGAAGTTTGCCAGGCAGAGAAAGGGTCACTTCAAGTTGGGAAATAAAGTCAGGCTCTATGAATACAGCTTAGGGTTGTGAAAAGTCCCGCCAGGCACATCAGGAACCCTAGAGAGGTCAGCGAACCCAAAATACAGTAACGATTTAGTATTCTTTCCTAGATTAACAGTTCCTGTGCCAGATTCATCTTCGTAACTCTAGCACCCAGACAGCTCATGGAGAATAATAGGTGCTCCACAGCATTTGTTGAGTGAATAAAAGAAACCATGCAACACGCATTCTAAATTGACTTCTTCAATGTATGCGAGTATTTGACTATAAAGACGTGCAGCATAACATTACATACAACAATAAAAACCTCAAAAGAACTTACATTTTCAGGTTGGTAAGAAAAAGTATGGTATGTTCACGAATACAACAGAATTTGATGTAGCCAATAACAATAAATATTATATTTATGAATATGGAAGAGTATTTAAATATATTGTTGAGTGGGAGTAAAAGGTTACAAAACCAAAAGGTACAATATGAACAAGTTTTGTAAATTATATATTGTGTATGTAGATATACACACACACATAGAAGTATATATATATATATATATATACACACACACACACATATACGTATATATATGAACTATCTGAAAGGATTTTTTGCAAATTTATGGATTATTTTGATTTTCTATTTTTGGTTTATTACTTTTCCTAATTTTTCTATAACGCATATACATTAAATGTGTAATAAGAAAAATGCTTTTAGAAAACTAAAAATTTTGAGAAAAAGTGTTTACTGAAAGTGTTTGGTTCCTAAATGATGGTTTCCTAACCATTGTCTCATTTAGTTCTCACTACAGCCCTGGGTTAGAGGCGAAGCTGGCATTACTATGAGTGAGAAGTATTAGTACTGGGAACTGAGGCTCAGAGCCTAAATTCGGCCTTGCCTAAATTCTCACATCTGGTAACTGGCTGAGCTGGAAGTCATCCACAGACCTCTCAACTCCAAGGGCCAGCACATTCTTCTTTTCTATTTCAGAGATTATCCTGGGGGAGGCAGAAAACACCCACAGCAATATTCCAGGGCTTTTTCCAGACATTGCAGCTTTTGAAGATGATACTGTGGAAGAATATTTGAAAATACGCAAAGAGGTCCACAAACAATGTTTAAGTAAGAAAAAAAGCAAGTTACAGAAGTATGATCCCATTTCAGTTAAAACTAATGTTTGCATAAACATGGAAAATAAAAAGCAATAGAATATATTGTCAAATCAAAAAGCTGAATGCAATGTATGTGATATGCTACCTTTTGTAGTAAGACAGGGGTAAAATAAGAATTTATGTTTGTACTTGTATTTGCATTAGACAACATTAGAAGGATGTAAAAACAGAGTTTACCTGAGAAGGTGGGAGTGGGTGGGAAACACGATGGAGGGGGAAGGGTTGGGGCAATACTTCTCAAGAAATATCTTTTTAATGCCACTTTGATTTTGAACCATGCCAAAACCAAAAATTAAAACAATTTTAAATGTGGTAGACATAGCAAAATGCTTATTTTTGGGTAGTAGAGAAACAGAGAATATGTATTCCCTTCTCTTGGTGCATCTATATTTTCTCAATGTTTTACATGTGTAAGAAAGGAGTTATTTTGAAATATTTTTTTCGAAACTTATTAAAGTCTTTGTACCCATGGCTGAAAAGAGGAGTTGAAGGAGATTTCAAAAGGATTTCAGGAAAAAAAAGGCATCCCGTAGGATACTGTAAAAAGGAATCCTTTTTTTTTTCACCTGAATCTGTTTATCCCTTCAGCCTGCCAGGCTGCAAAGATGCATTCTGGACCTGGTTTCCATTTTAGGAATAGTCCCTAGAGTTCCCTCTGGAATTGCATTCAGGATACTGCTTGGCTAAAAGGTGATTTCTCACTACAAGGCTAGTCCTCCCCAACCCCAATGTTGATTCAGATAATGCTCAAAAAAGAATCCCACACCACCTACTTTCAGGGAAATGGAAGACGTCCAGTCCAAATATATTCTCTGGGCCTTTAGCATTTTTGATTGATTGTGAATTTAAAGTATTTTTAACTCAATTCAAGTGCTTCTCTCTCCAGAGACTGCTCCTCCTCTGCTCCTCGGCTGTGTTGCCTGAGTTGTATTCGGTGAAGTTTGGCTGGGTGTTTGTTGACACATTTTCTGGGCAAGGCTATTTGAGAAACATTGACATTTCCCCTAACTTCCTCTCTAGGCATCAACCCAGTTTGTCTCCTCATCCCTGTTGGTGCTCCAAGTCTCTTTCTTGGAAGCGAAGAATCTGCTTTCGTCTTCACAATCACTTTCATATTTTTTCTTCTCTCTTTCTTTATTTCCTTCTCCAGACTTGTCTCTATTCCCTCAGCTTGGGCCTCTGCCCAGTCAGCTTCCGAAACATGCTGTCTCCCTAAGCACACAGTCCTCTGCTCTCAAATTTGGAAAGGTCCTCGGAAATCTTTTTAGTTTTGCAAAATAATCAGGAATCTCCTCTACCACATCTTGGCCAGATGGTCATCCAGTGTCTTCTTGAACGCCCCTAATGACAGAGAGCTCGCTCTCTTTCAAACCGTTGTTGGTGTTTCCTAAGGAAGCCGAGAGTAAGCTGGAGGTCCCCTTGCTTGCTCTTTAGTTAGTTTTCATCCGAGTGAAAAGAATGGCCCGAGGGAAGGAGGATGGAAAAGAGAAGAGATCATTGCCCAGTCTGGGCTAAAGGAAGCAGATCTGAGACTGGCATTTCCCCCAAAGGCAATGAGGTAGCCTAGAAAGAGCTCTGCATTTGGCCTCAGAAGACAGGACCTCGTCCCGGCTCCATCTTTCACTTACTGACCCAGTAATCTGGGTCATTTGTACTGAGTCTAGCTTCTCTTATTTACAAAATTGGAGGTGTAATTACTTCACAGGACCAATGGGAGTGTTGAATGAAATAATGCAGGTGGAAATGCTCTGTAACTAGAAAGAGTCTTACAAACAAGAGCATAGTTATCATCTAAGATGCTAGATGCTTAGCTTGGTAAATCTGTGAACTAGCTTAGCCCAAGGAGGTTACAAAGTGGAGAGTTTGTGGATTTACTCTGCCTGTACCTATGTGTCATTGGCAGAGTCAGCTTGTGGCCACCGTGGCCTCCTCTGAGGGGAAAACTGCAATGTGATGACAGAATCTGGGCAAGTCGGAGGCTGAGGATGTGAGTTCTCATCTGGAATAAAACGCTCATTTTCAGGATGAATAAGCTGGGTTGGCGATTTGCCCAGTCCGGTGGCTCACTATGGTGGGCTGGACTGTGACCCTAGAAGCCTGATTTCTAGGCACAGCTGCTGTGAGGTTTCTGACACAGGTGCAGTTGTTATGTCGGATAGTATAATCTTCATTGTGCAAGACTTCCTGGATCACTGTTGCAAGTTTAACATCTCTGGTTCTCATCTACTAAATGACAGTTGCAGCCCCTTGTCTTAAGGCTATTAAAAAGGCCCCTACACATCTGTCATTGCTTTTGGGGACAGTACTTCCCCTGGTTGACAACCACGGGGAACTTCAGTGATACATCCTGTAAAGTGGAAAGAATATTGGATCAGGAGTTAGAAAATAATGTCTGCCCTTAAGCAGCAATGTGATCTAAAGAAAATGATTTCATGTCTCTAATCATTAGCTTCCCGGTCTACGGACTAAGGGAGCACATCCAGAGGCTCTCTGAGGTCTCTTCCATGCCTCTGTGCCCCAGGCCTCCCTCTCTGGCCTGCCTGCACCCAAAATGCCTCTATCAGTGAGCTTTCATGTTAGGTCTTGTTATGATAGGTGATTTGGGTTCTTTTATGTACACCTTTCTATATTTTCTAAATGTTATACATTGAACATATATTGTTTTTCATAGTCACAAATTGATATGGTTTGACAGTGTCCCCATCGAAATTTAATCTTGAACTGTAGCTCCCATAATTCTCATGTGTTGTGGGAGGGACCTGGTGGGAGGTAATCGAATCATGGGGGCAGGTTTTTATTGTGCTGTTCTCGTGATGGTGAATCAGTCTCATGAGATCTGATGGTTTTATAAAGGGCAGTTCCCCTGCACATGCTCTCTTTGCCTGCTGCCATGTAAGACGTGCCTTTGCTCCTCCTCTGCCTCTTGCCATGATTGTGAGGCCTCCCCAGCCATGTGAAACTGTGAGTCCATTAAACCTCTTTCCTTTATGAATTATTCAGTCTCTGGTATGTCTTATTAGCAGTGTGAAAGTGGACTGATACACAAATACTTCCTCATCTGTCTATTCTCTCACTCTAGTTCTCATTCTCACTGTTGTGGACTAGCCTCCCCCCAGCCCCCTGTCATTCCTCACCCTCTCCCCTCTACCAGTGGGGATTGTTCCATTGGTATTCAAGCTTCTTTCACTAAAGAAACAAAACCAAAAACCTTTGACCAATATATCTCTCTTTTCCTCATTACAATTGCAGCTGTTTCAAAAATTATATGCTATTTTTTCTTTTTAATTTTTTATTTTTCCATAATTTCATACTTACAGAAATTTGCAAGACTAGTACAAAGAATTCCCACATAACTTTCACCCAGATTTCCCCAACATTTACATTCTACCATATTTGCTTTAATTATCTACCTATCTCTCTCCCCCTTTTTTTTTTTTTTGGAGACAGAGTCTCACTCTGTCACCCAGTCTGGAGTGCAGTGGCACAGTGTTGGCTCACTGCAACCTCCACCTCCTGGATTCAAGCGATTCTCTTGCTATAGCCTCCCAAGTAGCTGGGATTACAGGCACCTGCCACCATTGCCCAGCTAATTTTTATATTTTTAGTAGAGACAGGGTTTCACCATGTTGGCCAGGCTGGTCTCGAACTCCTGACATCAGGTGATCTGCCCGCCTTGGCCTCCCAAAGTGCTGGGATTACAGGCGTGAGCCACTGTGCCTGGCCCCTATCTATATCTACATAGTTTAATATAAATATATTTATATTATATTTAATATAATTAATTAATTATAATATAAATTAATATAATATAAATATAATTAAATTGTATTTAATATAAATATATAAAAATATGTATATTTTTTCCTGGACTGTTGCAAAAAGGTTTCACCTTTATCCCTAAATACTTCAGTGTTTCCTGTAAACATAAGTACAATGATTAAAATCAGGAAGCTAACATTAATATAATATTATCCGGTCTACAGACCTTCTTTCTGACTTGTCATTTTTTCCAATAATGTTCTTTATAGCAAAGAAGCATTCGGGATCATGCTTTACTTTCAGTTGTCACATTTCCTTAGCTGTTTTTGATCTGGAGCAGTTCCTCAGTTTTTTAATTTGTGTTTCATGACATTGACTTTTTTTTTTTTTTGAGATGGAGTCTCACTCTGTCACCCAGGCTGGAGTGCAGTGGTGCAATCTCGGCTCACTGCAAGCTCCGCCTCCTGGGTTCATGCCATTCTCCTGCCTCAGCCTCCCGAGTAGCTGGGACTACAGGCGCCCGCCATCGCACCCGGCTAATTTTTTGTACTTTTAGTAGAGATGGGTTTCACCGTGTTAACCAGGATGGTCTTGATCTCCTGACCTTGTGATCTGCCTGCCCTGGCCTCCCAAAGTGCTGGGATTACAGGCGTGAGCCACCGCGCCCAGCCGACATTGACACTTTTTTTTCGAGTAGTGGCTGTTTTTTCTTTTTTCTTTTTGTAGAAAATTCCTCAATTTTAATTTGTCTTATGTTTCCTCATGATTAGAATAAAGTTATGCTTCTTCAGCAGGAACACCACAGAAGTGATGCTGTTTCTGTCAATGTCATATCAGGAGCATGTAATGTTGATCTGTCCTGCCACTAGTGTTATAGACTGAATGTTTTTGTTCCCCCCCAATTCATATGTTGAAACCCTAACCCCCAGTGTGTGGAGCCTTCAGGAGGTGATTAGGTCACGAGAGTAGAGCCTTCACGCATGGGATTAGTGCCCTTATTAAAGAGACCCCAGGGAGCTCTCTCATCTTCTTTCCATCACATGAGAATACAAGGAGGAGATGGCCATCTCAACCCAGCAGATAGTCCTCACCAGAATCTGATCATGCTGGCATTCTGATCTCAGACTTCCTGCCTCCAGAACTGTAAGACATCAATTTCTGTTGTTTGTACGCTACCCAGTCAATGGCATTTTTTTTGTAGCAGCCTGAACTAAGACAACCAGTCATGTTAATTGTGATCACTTTGTGGTGCTAGCCAGGTTTTTCCACTGTGAAGTTACTATTGCTTCCATTGCAGTTAATAAGTATCTGTAAGGAGGTACTCTGAGATTATGCAAATGTCCTGTTAGTCCTCAAATTTTTCACCTACTAATGTCGATTAATAATGCTTAGCTTGAATGAATTATATTATTGTGATGGTTGAATTATAAATGAATTATATTTTATTTTATTATGACTTACTAATTCCTTCTACATTTATTGATGACTTACATATATGCCCTTTTTATTTTGTCAACTGCCTTTTCAGTGTTATAAAAATGGTCATTTTTTTCTTTTAGATCTATTAATATGGATTATACTGATAGAATTGCTAATATGGACCATCCCTGCATTCTTAAATTTCAAAGTCATTACTTTTTTTTTCTTGTTTCTTTTTTCAAAATTTTTACTTTATGTAGGGATGGGGTCTGGCTGTGTTGTCCAGGTTTGTCTTGAATTCCTGGGCTCAAGCAATCCTCTTGCCTCAGCCTCCCAAAGTGCTAGGATTACAGATGTGAACCACCATGCCTGGCCTCTTTTTTTTTTTTTTTTTTTAAGATGAAGTCTCTCTATGTTGGAGTACAGTGGCTATTCACAGGCAGAATTATAGTGCACTGCAGCCTTGAACTCCTGACCTCAAGCAATACTTCAGCCTTAGTATCCTGAGTAGCTGAGACTACAGTCATGTACTGCCATGCCTGGTTTATTATTATTATTACTGTATTTTAATGCAGCTGAGGTCTATTTTTATTAGGATTAAAAAAATAGGATTTATTAGAATTGTTTGCATCCATGTTTATAAATTAGATTGATTTATAGTTTTTATATGTGAAATCTTTGTTATTTATCAGTATCAATGCTATATTCTCTTTATAAAAATATATTTGTGGGGTTACCTTTTTTTCTAAGCTGTGGAACAATTTAAATGGCATTGGCATTATCAAATCTCGAAATTATGGTTTTAAAAAAATCCCTGTGACATTGTCTGAGCCTGCTGCTTTTGGGGGGCCTCTGATAAATTTTTTAACTTTCTTTTTTAAATAGAAATTGCTCTATTTTTATTTTCTACCTATTTTGGGATTGGTTTGGGGGAATTGTGTTTTCCTAGAAACTCAACCATTTCATTCAGGTTTTCTTTTTTGTATGTTTGTATTCTGGTAACTGGTATGCAGCTAGCATTCAGGTTTTCAAACTTACTTGCATAGAGTTAGTAAAGTAACATAATGATTTTTTATTTTCTCTAATTCTAGGTTTGCTTCTTCCTTGTCATTTCTTATTTTGTAAGGTTAATCCTTGTATTAATTTTCTATTGCTGTGGCTTATTCTTAGTAGCTTAAACAATACGCATTTATTATCTCACATTTCCTTAGGTCAGAAGTCTAACCAGGTGTCCCCAGGGTAAAGTCAAAGCGTTGGCGGTGCTGTGTTCCTTTCTGGAGGCTCTAGGACAGTATCTTTCCTTGCCTTTTCTAGTTTCTAAAGGCCGTCTGTGTTCCCTGGCTTATGGCCTTCTGTTTTTCATCTTCAAGCCAGCCATGGCAAGTCAAATTCTCACATCACATCTCTCTAACCTCAGCCAGGAAAGATCCCCTAATTTTAAGGGCTCACGTGATTAGATTGAGCCCACGTGGATAATCCAGGATACTCTCTCCGTCTCAAGATCTGGTATCTTAATCACATCTGCAGAGTCCTTTGGCCACATAAGGTAGTGTACTCACAGATTCCAGGGATGAGAGTGGGGACATCTTTGCAGGGGCCACTGTTCTGCCCTGTTTTTCTTGATAAAGTTAGCTAATTTTCTTTTTCTTTCTTTTCTTTTTTTTTTTTGAGATGGAGTTTCACTCTTCCTGCCCAGGCTGGAGTGCAATGGTTTGGTCTCAGCTCACTGCAACCTCTGCCTCCCGGGTTCAAGCGATTCTCCTGTCTCAGCCTCCTAAGTAGCTTAGATTACAGGCACGTGCCACCATGCCCAGCCAATTTTTGTATTTTTGGTAGAGATGGGATTTCACCATGTTGGCCAGGCTGGTCTCGAACTCCTGACCTCAGGTGATCCACCCGCCTCGGCCTCCCAAAGTGCTGGGATTACAGGCATGAACCACTGTGCCTGGCCTTAAGGTTAGCTAAATTTTTATCTGAAATAAAAAAATTTCATTTTTTTCCTTTATTCATTGTCTTGGTTTATTCTTATTTCTACTATTTTTCTGCTTTCTAATGCATTCATCATGCTTTTCTTTCTACTTCAGTTAATTTTGTTGTTCTTTTTCTGAGTTTGGAGTTAGACAATTTGTTTTTCTCCCTTCTTCTTTATTAGTATAAAGATAAAATTTTCTCTGCACACTGCTTTAGTTCCTTGTTGTTGTTGTCTTTATTATGATTGTTTCGAGACAGACTACAATTTGTTTTATTTCCTAAACCCAAGAAGAGTTTAAGACAGAATTTTAATATTCTTTTTATTTTCTGAAGGTAGAAGCGTCTCTTTATTTTCTAATTTTCTTATTATTACTGGTTTAATTGTATGTTGGTCTGAGAATGCTTTTCTGTGACCTAATATTTGGTTAAGTTTCATGAATGTTTTATGAGCCCTTGGAGTGTGGGGAATGTAGTCTATATTTTCACAGTACAGGATTGAAATGTCATCTATCAGAACTTCCTTACTAATAACTTACCTAGCCTTGCTTATTTGTTTGTCCACTTCACCTGTCATGGACTGAAGGAGGTGAATTAGTCTCTTACTAATGTGTTTCTATTTCTTGTTGTATTTTGTATAACTTATAGTATATAATGGTTATTATTGTATTACTTGGTGTATAGATTTCCATAATTATTATATCTTTATTGTAGATCTTATCTCATTTGGTATTTTTTTTGTTTGTTTTTTTTTTTTTAGAACGGAGTCTTGCTCTGTCACCCAGGTTGGAGTGCAGTGGCGCGATCTCGGCTCACTGCAAGCTCTGCCTCCCGGGTTCACGCCATTCTCCTGCCTCAGCCTGGGACTACAGGCATCTGCCACCACGCCCGGCTAATTTTTTTGTATTTTTTTTTTTTTAGTAGAGATGGGGTTTCACCGTGGTCTCAATCTCCTGACCTTGTGATCCACCCGCCTCAGCCTCCCAAAGTTGGTATGGTATTTTTTAATGTACAAAAGCTTTTAGGCCAGGAATGGTGGCTCACGCTTGTAATCCTAGTACTCTGAGGTGGGCAGGTCACCTGAGGTCAGGAGTTCAAGACCAGACTGACCAACATGGCGAAACCCTATCTCTACTAAGGCTACAAAAATTAGCTGAGCGTGGTGGCAGGCACCTGTAATCCTAGCTACTTGGGAGGCTGAGGCAGGAGAATCGTTTGAACCTGGGCAGCAGAGGTTGCAGTGAGCCAAGATGGTGCCATTGCACTCCAGCCTGGGCAACAGTGCTAGACTCCATCTCAAAAAAAAAAATACTTTTAAAATTTTATGTGGTAAAATTTTATCAATATTATCCTTTATGGTTTCTGCGTTTTGCTTAAAGAGGCTTTCTCTACTCTCAGCTTTTTAAGATTATTCAGTCATGCTTCCTTCCAGTACTTTCGTGGTTTTGTTTTTTACATTAAAAACTTTTAAATCATCTGGAATTAATTTTGATGTAAAGAATGAGTAGGTGCCCACCTTCATTACCCATTCCCCAACCTCAGTCTTTTCAAATGGCTTATCAGGTATCTAAACATCTTTACCGAGTAATTAGTTACAGGAGACATCTGTTGTTTTCGCCTCCTGCCCAGCATCCCTTGCCTCTTCTTTTAATAGTAGCTCCTCTATTTCCCTTGGGGAACCACCTCTCATTATATGTAGTTTGTTTGGAACTAACAATAGTTCCTGCTCCAGGCTTGGGTATGTAAATCAACCTTGGTATCATCTCCCTGGCCACAGGGATAGGGCATGACCCAAGCTAAACCAATCGGAGTCAAGGAGACTAAGTTCTAAGACCTTTATTGGGATTATTTCAGAAGAGATAGTCTTTTCCTGTTGGACTTGAAGCTGTAAAAGTATAAGTGTGGGCTTCCAGAGGCCACTACCGTGTGTATCCCAAGAATAAAGCCAACACAGTGAAAAGCAGAGCCTTGTGTGATAAAACGAGACTAGGTGCTGGTAAAATTATTTGAGCCTCTGGATCCAACTGTGTCCTGCCCCTGGATGTATTGGTAATTTGTGCCAATTTATCTATCAATCATCTATCTATGTAATGTCAGGGGTCCCCAGCCCTCGGGCTGCAGACTGGTACTGGTCACTGGCCTGTTAGGAACTGGGCCGCACAGCAGGAGGCGAGCCTTAGGCAAGTAAGCTAATTCCTACCTGAGCTCCGCCTCCTGTCAGATCAGCGATGGCATTCGATTCTCATAGAAGCTCTAACCCTATTGTGAACTGTGCATGTGAGGGATCTAGGTTGCACACTCCTTATGAGAATCTAATGCCTGATGATCTGAGGTGGAACAGTTTCATCCTGAAACCATCCATGCCCCCACAATTTCACATTTCTGTGGAAAAATTGTCTTCCACAATACTAACCCCTGATGCCAAAAAGTATGGGAACTGTTGATAGAGTTTTTTACTTGCAAGCAAAAGACCCTTGACTTAAAATAATCCATTGATGTGAAATAATGCTTTTATCATTTATAAAATTCTGATATGAATTTGTCCCTCTAATCTGTCCCATTGATCCATTTATCCATTAAAAGGGTCATATACTAGAGGAATTTGTTTTTCAGATGTCTTTTGTTTGGTTAGCTCACTTAAAAACATTCTGAATTTGAATGTTGCTGTGAGTAATGGTTGGTAAGTGTTCCCAGTTATTCCCCTTCTTCAGGGAATTGCTCTTGGTGAAACAGGAGCCCTCCCACCGGGGAGGCTGTGCCCTCCAGCCACCCCCAAACTCTGCTAGGGACTGAATTCCATGGGGTCCAAGAAGGCCAATCCTCTTGTCTTCAAGGGAGACTAACTGTGTTCCAGAGCATTCTTGCTTCACTTTTCCTCCTTGCTGGAGTACCGCCTTTACTCCCTGTCTCCTAAGAGCACCTCCCAATAAGCCATTTGAGTAAGAATCCCAGCCTCAGGTTCTGCTTCTAAGGAACCTAAACGAGAAAGGAATTCTTTTCAGGTGGTCATAACACTCATCCCTAAGAACTGTCACTAACTGGAAGACGTAGGCCCTCTAACAACAGAAGCAATGTAGATTAAGGATGTTGATTCTTTTAAATGTATCTACTTAGTTTCCTGGATCCAAGATATATCAGATAATCAACACTGGGCAACCATCAATGTGTAGCTTTCTTTGGGTATGAAGATCATCAGTGGGTGCTAAGACCATTGGGTGAAATTTAGTTGGGAAATGGGTTATTATTAATCACATAGGGAAAAATACACTTTTATAATTAAAAGAATTGGCATTACTACCTTAACAAAGTGATCAAACTCAGCATCAGTAATATTGGAGCAAGCCAACATTATGTGCCTCTCAGAGGGATGAGAGGAAATACACAATAACACTTAAGTAGGATTCCTGCCAGAAATATTTAACCTGAATCCAATCATGAGAAAATATCAAACAAATTCAGCTTGTGAGACATTCTGCTAGACAATGGGCCTAGAGAATGTCCTTGTGTTTGGGAGCTGAAGTTCATTAAAAAGTGTATAAATAGGGCTGGGTGTGGTGGCTCACACCTGTAATCCCAGCACTTTGGGAGGCCGAGGCGAGTGGATCACAAGGTCAGGAGCTCAAGACCAGTCTGGCCAAGATGGTGAAACACCATCTCTACTAAAAATACAAAAAAAAAAAAAAAAATTAGCCATGCATGGTGGCAGGTGCCTGTAATCCTAGCTACTCAGGAGGCTGAGGCAGAGAACTGCTTGAACCTGGGAGGTGGAGGTTGCAGTGAGCCAAGATGGTGCCACTGCACTCCAGCCCGGGTGACAGAGTGAGACTCTGTCTCAAAAAGAAAAAAAAAGTGCATAAATAGACAGGATAGATGAGTTTAAGTAAAGTGTTTACATGTGTTCATCATACTATTTGTACTTTTCATAATTTTGAAATTTTTCAAAAACAAATTTGCAAACAAAATATGTTTTATAAAGGCACACAAAATATGTACTATATAAAACTCTCATGTGCTTTCAAATTTGGTGTGTGTCATTCAGTTAAAACCTATTTTATCAAATCATATTATGAAATGTGCATTACAATTATAGTCAATACTCGTCTTATTTCAGCTTATAATAAGGTTTCATACCTCCTGTTAACAAAAAATAAAATTATATGCTAGCTGCCAGACCAATTGGTTTCTTTTTCATTAAATACATGGAAAATTTAATTTTAAGGTCTAATGAAATTAATGGAGCTGTTTTGGCCTTTTTAATGCATTACCTAATTACATTATCCCCAAAAGCTGTCTACCAGAATTCAATACCTACATGAATACACATTTACTAAATGAGTACCTTGCCTTCTGTAATACTCATCACATTAATAATAATTAATAATTTTAGCCACACATCACACTAGATAATTATAAAATAATCAGAACTTATCTTCTTGTTTAGGTAACTTGGATATGACTACTTACATTAGATCTGCATCCATTTAATCTTGACCTGGCTGCTGTAGTAATATTTCTTACAATATATGCTCCAAAATGCCTCTTTTCAAGTTTTAAAAATATTATTCCTTAAAATTTGTGTTTAACACATTTTTTTTTTTTTTTTTTTGAGACACGTCTTACTCTGTCACCCAGGCTGGAGTGCAGTGGCGCAATCATGACTCACTGCAGCCTACACCTCCTAGGCTCAAGCGATCCTCCCACCTCAGCCATCAAAGTAGCTGGGACTATGGGCGCATGCCACCACACCCAGATAATTTGTATTTTTTGTAGAAGAGGGTTTTGCCATATTGCCCAGGCTGGTCTTGAACTCCTGGGCTCAAGCGATCCCTCTGCCTTGGCCTCCCAAAGTGTTAGAATTACAGGCATGAGCCCCCGCACCCAGCCAACACATTTATTTGAATTGAAAAATGACATCAGACTCTTTCTGGCAGAAATTAAGTCAGAGTCCGATTTGGCTGACTGGTTTGATAATGAGGCCCAACTTTGCCAAAAATGTTCTAGTAAACATTTTTCAGAATGCTTATTACTGAACGATCTAAATGGAATTGCTGAAGTTTTGATAAAATAAAGGATGCAATAAAACAAAAGCATTTAAATAAAAAATATTGGGTGATATGGCAGAAGGATTCTAAACTGGCTCCCATAATCCTTGCTTCCTGGTATTCTTGCCTTTGTGTAATCCCCTCCCTTTGAGTGTGGATGGGACCTTGGACTTGCTTCTAACCAAGGGAACACAGCAAGAGTGATGGAATGAATGTGATAATGTGATATAAGATTGTGATGCCAGTTTTGTTAGGAGAGACTCCCTTGCTGGCTTTGAAGAAGCGTGGCCATGCTGTGAAGACCCACGTGGCAAGGAGCTGAGGATGCCCTCCAGCTGACAGCCAGCAAAGAATTGAATACTGCCAACAGCCATGTGAACTTAGATGAATCCACTCCCAGCCATGCCTCAGAGGAGACTGCTGTCCCAGCCAACACCTTGACTGCAGCCTCGTGAGACCCTGAAGGAGAGGACTCAGCCAAGTCATGTCTGGACTCGTGACCTACAGAAATGTATGTTGTTTTAAGCCACTAGTAATATTAGCACTAAAGGATACTAATTAGTAATATTGTGAACTAATGGATGACTAATACAAAATGGCAAAGGTAGGCTGAAATTAATATTTCAATATTTGAACCTCTTTGGAACCTAGCCCTATTAAACGGGAGTCCAGGTGAAAGAATAGCAGGTGTAACACACAGCAGTGTTTCACAGACGAGCAGGCACCAGAATCACCTAAAAGGCATGTTGGCAAAACACCGATTGCCGGGTCCCACCCCCAGAGTTTCTGATTCAGTAGGTCTGGGGTGGGTTCTGAGAATCTGCATTATTTTTTCTTTTTTTGAGACGGAGTCTTGCTCTGTTGTCCAGGCTGGAGTGCAATGGCGCGATCTTGGCTTACTACAACCTCTTCCTCCCGGGCTCAAGGGATTTTCCTGCATCAGCCTTCTGAGTAGCTGGGATTACAGGCACACACAACCACACTCAGCTAATTTTTGTATTTTTAGTAGAGAGGGGTGAAACCCCGTCTCCACTAAAAGAGGTCACGGGGTCTTGATCTCCTGACCTTGTGATCCACCTGCCTTGGCCTCCCAAAGTGCTGGGATTACATGCATGAGCCACCACGCCAAGCCAAGAATTTGCATTTCTAACAATCTGCCAGGGAATGCTGATGCTGCTTGTCTGGAATTCACACTTTGAGAGCCACTGTGTGGAGTCATCTGGTAGCTAAGTTTTAGTAAAGGCTTTCTGGTGTACTAAGTCATTGAGAAAATGATTAGATTGTAATAACTGGTAACAAATCCTTTTACAAGTTAAATTGTTTTCAATCTTTTATTTTCAATAAAATGAAAGGGGGACCTAATAGAGTTGTCAATTGATAAATCATTACAAATAATTTTTGATGAAAGAATATGTGAATTTTAACAAGTAAACTTGTTGAAAGTTGGAAAGACTTTCAAGAATGGAGTGGCATTTCCATTCAAAACTCTCACACATAACTCCTTCTATTCCTAAGTGCTTATTTAAGTGAACAAGGAGTATTAGAGTAGGTTAAACTGCTGTTACAAATAGACCCAAACATGGTTCAAACATAAAGTTTATTTCCTAATTGGCAAGTGTTCTCCTGCATGTGGTGAATCGGACACCCAGGTTTCTTCCATCTGTGGCTCCACCATCACCCAAGGGTCTTGCCATCATCTACACCCAACTAGAAGAATGCACAGAGGAGCACCTGCTCTCTTAATAGTCCTAGCCCAGAAAGAGCATGTTTTATTTCTGCTTACCTTTAATTAGATTGTATCCATCTGGGTCCAATCAGCAGAGAGAAACCACATAGTAATTTGAATAGGGGAAGTTTAATAGGAAGAATTATTAACTGTAAGAGGGGATTGGAGTCACAAGGGATTGGCAGTTCAGAAGTAAAGGGATAACATTTATAAAAAGTGGATACTGTCTCTAAAGCTGAGAAAGAGCACTTCCACTTCCTTCTCTTTCATCAGGGCTGAGATTCATATTTCATTGAAGAGGTGTATTTGAGGGCCCCAATATTATCCTTAGGTTCAGTGATATGTGAGGACTCAGAATTCAAAAAAGCTTTTATACTCAGGGTTATGGTTTGTCATAATGAAAAGAGAGTTAAAATAAGAAAAAGAAAAGGCACATAGGGCAGAGGCTGGGACAGACCAGATGCAAGCTTCCAGTTGTCTTTTCTCAGTGGAGTCATATGGACAGTGCTTAATTCTTTCAGCAATGATGTGTGAGAACACTCATAAAGTATTGCCAGCTAGGGAAGCTCACCCAAGCCTTGGTGTCCAGGATTTGTACTGGGGGTTGATCACATAGGCATGGCTGATTGTGCTCACAGCTGACCTTAGAAATTCAAGTCTTCAGCTCCCCCAGAGGCCAGTTGATACCAAGACCCCCACCATAAATCACAACATTAGCATAGACTACCTGGCGTGGCCTAAGGTCCTAGATAAACAAAGACACTCTTATCAGGCAGGATATTCCAATACTTTTCTTTTTTCCGTTTTTTTGAAGGTATAGGGCTTGGACAATGTGAACTGAGTTAATCCTTTACTGCACAGCAGGGCATGGCTGTTGTTCACTGAAGGGTAGAGAAGTGCCTTGCTGGTTGCACTTGCTGGAAATCTACCCTATTGGGTGCCAGGGAAAGCTGCTCAACCCACTCTGCTACAAAACTGACTGGAAGGGTGGGGGCCAAGGGAAGCTGCAGGCTGCTAGGTGCTGCTGACTACTGTGCATGGCAGTAGCTGGGCACTGGAGAAGGTTTGATCCTTGGAGGAGGCTGCACACGGGAACTAGGAAGTAAAATGCTTTTCTCTTTCAGTATCACTCTAGCACCCCAAAGCTTCAGTGCCAGCCACCAAAGGAAAAATGTTTAAAGGGCCCAGATCAACTTTACAGAGGAAACAGACAAGGGTGAATTTGAGCTGAGAGGCAATATATAGATAATGGGCACAGCCACACTGCAAGGAATGCTGGGAAATATAGCCCACCCACGTATTTACCTAACAATCTCATTACTGAAAGAGAAGAAAAACGATTTTGGTGGACAGGTAGCACTCTCTGCCACATGATATTTATTAGACTTAAAATGGAAAAATAGGAATAGAATTGATGCTAAACCCATCTCATTCTTGCAGTGAACTATTGGAAAAAAACAATAACACTCCTGTCTAGCTCATTCAGAGATTCAATTCAGACAGATTTTTACTTTTTATGTTTAATAAGTATATATCAGATTTGGTGATATATTTATGTTTTTTGATCAATTGTGAACTAATACTTGTGATCACTAAATACAGAATAATTTTTAACATATATAGCTTTATTGTCAAAGGAAATTATCTAAAATAATTTGTTGTATACAAGTATGGTAGAGTAAAAAAAAAGGTTTTTTTCTGGGATGGAGTTTCTCTCTTGTCGCCCAGGCTGGAATGCAATGGCACAATCTCAGCTCACTGCAACCTACACATCCCGGGTTCAAGCAATTCTCCCGCCTTGCCTCCTGAGTAGCTGGGATTACAGGTGCTTGCCACCATGCCCAGCCAATTTTGCATTTTTAGTAACTAAATTGTGATAATATTTTTAAATGTCAGAATTTATAATAAATGGGAAATTATTTTTACAATACAGTGGAAATTATTAAGGGTCAACTTAAAATAGTGCTAAAGGATACCTAGATTTTCAAAATTCTTTTAGAGAGAATGTAAAGAAAAAATGTGAAAACTACTGATCTAATTCATCATTTCATCTTCAAAATCTGGCTCAGAATGCGGTACATAATAAATGCTCAATAAATATTATTTGAATAAAGATAAGAAAGAATGAATGGTAAACAGAGGGGTATAAACAAATAATGCCCAATGTAGACAAAGGTTGTAAGATCCTAGGTGAAAGAAGTTGCAGGTTCAAATCCTCGCAATCTTTCTGGAAGGCTTTTTTGCAGTCTATATAAATAGCTTTAAAATTTGCCTCCCTTTTGACCAAATCATATATCTTCTAGGAATTTATCCTGGAAGTCGTAAGTGAACAAAGATGCTCATAACTGCAGTCAGTCAGTCAATACATATTTCTTAATCACCTACTCTTTATCGTACATAAAGCAGTTAGGTATGGTCCTGCCTTCGTAAAACGTACCGTCTATTGGGGGAGGCTAAATAACTAATCTTGCAAATGAAAGGTTAAAAATTGTGAGAAGTTCTATAAAAAATAGATAGCAAGCACTGAACGAGTATTAAAATGGTGTTGGAGGGGAATGAGAGCAAATCTAGGAAGCCTTGGAAAATGAAATGATTCATTTATTTGAAAGATAAACTGATTGTTTTCCCTGGGGTGCTCTTAGAAATGAGAGTAAAGAATGGGTGGAGGGTAAGCTGCTTGGAGGCCAGGGATGGATTCAGGGGCGGTATAACATTTCAGCTCCAGGGAATAGTTTGTGTCAAGGCTGGAACAGGAGGGATCAAGACATGGTTGAGACACTGGAAGAAGGCGAGGGGCGGTGGAACATATATTATAGGGGAGAGGACGGTGCATGGTGAGGCTGAAGAGGTATTGGCTTGGAAAGGCCAAGTTCAGGATTTTGGTTTTATCTCAACCAATGACTATAAATATTTTCAGAGGAATAATTAACATAAAATAAAATGCACAGACTTCAGGTGTTCAGTTCAATGAATGTTAACAAACATATACATATAACAGTCACCCAAACCAAGATATAGACAATTTCTATCGATCACCCCAGCATATTCCCTCTACCCCTTTCCAGCCAATAACTGTCCACCCATCCCTTGCTACTGCTTTCTATCACCATAGGTTAGTTTTGGCTATTCTAGACTTTCATATATTATAGAATCACACAGTATGTATTCTTTTGTGTTATTATTTAAACATAATGTTTTTGAGATTCATCCATACTGGTATGTGTATCTGTAGTTCATTTTCTTTTATTGCTGAGTAGTATTCTGTTGTATGGATATCATGACTTGTTTATTTGTTCTCTGGTTGATGGGCATTTGGGTTGTTTTGAGTGGCTGTTGTAAATAAAGCTTCTATAAATGTTCTTGCATACGTCTTTTTGTAACACATGTTTATATATCTTTTTGGCAAATACTTGGAATTGGAATTGTTGGATCATAGAGTAGATGTATGTTTACCTTTGTAATAAACTGCCAAATAGTTTTCCAAAGTTGGTTGTACCATTTAACACTCCTGCCTGCATTGTATACTTGCCAACATTTGGTGTTGCTGGTCTTTTTTATTTTAGCCACTCCAGTGAGTATCACTGGAAAGTCTCATGCAGGGGAGTAACTTGCACTTAAAAACAAATCACTCTGACTACATCATGCAGAAGGGGTGGGGGTGGGGCAAGAGTAGATGTGGTGAGACCTATTAGGTGGTGACTACAACAGTCCAGGTGAGAGATATTGGGAGATTTATGGTACTGATGATGGAGATGGATTTTAGAGATATTTAGAAGGTAAAATTAATAGGAGCTGGTTACTAATTACAACAATAGAAAAGACCCAAATTATTATTTGTCATTTGTTTGATTGTGGGCTGGGGGGAGTGTAGATTACTTGGTTTGGTGGGCATGGGCATATCATATTTGTGGTCCCTTTATCTCCAGCAAAGGGGACTGCTTAAATATATGATGTTACATATGTACTATGGAATGGCATGCTGTCATTAAAAATGGTGTAAAAGAGTTTTTCTTGATGTGGAAAGATGTTCAAAATACAATGCTTAAAACAAGTTTAAAGACTTTGTAAAGTGTATAGCATGACCATTTTTAATATTTAAAATACAGTATAGAGAAAAGCCATCTGGGAAGATGTAAAGTGTTAGCTGTGATCTCTAGGTTGAGTTTTCAGAATAGTTTTTAATTTGGGCTATGATTTTTTTCTGGTTTTCTACAAAGAACATATGCTAATTGTGTAATATGAAAAAAGTTATTTAAAAACACTTAACATTTCAAAAATAGAAATTTATTTTAAGAGCACAAAATGAGAATAAATAGAGCCCCAAGGGGATGGGAAAGGTAGTGATAACAGGATCTTGATCCTTCTTCCTTTATCCTCAGATACTCTTTCCCACCGTGTATCTTCCAGTCCGGCTACCTGGCAGGGTTCCTAGGCCTTTTTCAGCCTTTGAAGGTCTGGGAGTAGAAGGGCTAGTGAGAGAGGCTGAGCTGAACTCAAATCCAGGATTTTGAAATCCATGGAAACTTCTCTGATCCCTGTCCCCAACTGAGGGTACATTCAAACCTCCTTTGGATTCTAGTAGTATTGATCAGTTCTATTGCCTCTGCCACTCTGGAAATGGCGTCTGCAAGTCATACATGGCCTCCACATTGCTAATCCAGCCACAGTCCTCACCGTACTGGACGTATCAGAAGCATCGGCCATTGTCGCTCTCTCCTTCCTCCTGGAGACACCCTCCCGGTTTTCCCCTATTTCACTGGCCACTCTTTTTCAGCCTCCTTTGCAGGTTCTTCTTTATCTCTCCAGCCTCTTAATCTTGGAGTGTCCAAGGGCTCAGTCCTTGGAACTTTTCTTCTGTTTATACTTACTCCCTTAGTGATTTCATCCAGTTTTAGCTTTAGATACTCTCTTGCACACTGACAACTCCTAATTGCTATCTCCAGCCTGGATCTCTCCCCTGAACTCCAGACCTGTATAACCCAATGTGTTCCCATCTGGATTTCTCAAAGTCATCTGAAAGTTAATATGCCCCCTAAAGAATGCCTGTTCTTCCCCCACCTGTCCCCAAATTGTTCCTCCTCAGTCTTCTCCCTCTTGGTAAATGGCAACATCAACCTTCCTTGGGCTCAGGCCACAAACCTTGGAGCCATAATTGACCTCTCTTTCGTTTCTCACCTTACAAGTCCAAAGCCTATTGGCTCTATCTTACAAATATATTAATATATGTTTTCCTTATGCCCTGGCCCATGCCACCATCTCACCCCACCTGGATTACCGCAGCCTCCTACAACTTGGTGTTCTTCCTTCCTTCCTTGTTCCCTACAGTCTATATTCAACTTAGCAGTCAGAGTGATCTTTCAAAATACACATCAGATGATGTCACCTCTTAGCTCAAAAAACTCTAACAGCTAAACATAAACAGAGTAAACGCCAGAGTCCTTAAAAAGCCTACACGGCCCCAGATGATACAACCCGTTACTTTTCTTTTAACCATATTCCGTCTGACTCTTGGATCCAGTTTCACAGTCCTTGTTATTCCATAAATATTCCAAGCATGTTCAAAGCTTCAGGGTCTTGCACTTGCTCTTCCCCCTGCAGGGAAGGCTTTTCCTTCCGATAGCCATCTGGCAGCTACTTTTCTGGGTCTTTGCTCAACTGAGACTTTCCCTGACCTCCCTACTTAAAATTGCAACCCTCCACTCCCACTACTCACCATTTCCCTTGCCTGACCCCACAGTACTTAATACCTAACAAATTCTATCATGTTTTTTTTCCTCCCTTGCCCAGATGTAAGATCCTTGAGAGCAGATTTATTTCCCCCCACTAATCCCAGAGCAGTACCTGGCATAGACTAGGCACTATTTATTGGTTGAGTAATACTCAGTATGTTATACCTTGCATTCCAGTTTCACCTGGAGAAATGTTTCCCCCACTGGATTGTTGGGTGCTGAAGGAGAGGGTGGGCTTCATTGTGACTCCCTTATCTCCACCTGCAAAGTGTCTATTACAGTGTCTTACACATCATCGATGACTGGTACATGATAACTCAATGATGAAAGCACAGACTCACCCTTGTTTCACTCTAGGAAACAGGGCATCCAGGAGAGTCTGGCTAATTGTTAAAGGTAGGTGTCAGACATCACTGATGCCAGCTCCAGGTACCCTCAACCCCTTGAGCTAACTGCATCTGAAAACAGTTCCTAGCACACTGATTATCTGCGTCTACTCTCTTCTCTTCCTGATAGGATATATATTGAAGAGTTAAAATCTCTGGGGATAACCTTCAACCAACAGGGGCAGGAGTTGGAGGATAAATGCCCCAGCCTCCCCAGCTTCTGGTCAACATAGTCTGGATGAGATGGTGTCAGTAGTGTTTAAGTATGACCTGGAAAGTATAGCATTTAAACATGTAAGAGGTTGTCACACAATTACTATACCACAAACAGGGCTTTAGCTTGAAAATGCCATCTAAATCATTTATTTTTAGCATCCAGCAGTGCCTGGCACCTAGCAGGTGCTCAGTGGATGACTGAAAAAGAAGAAACGTGCCCTTAATGGTGGGACTGAGCCATCTTCAGAGCTTGCTTAAAAATGGTCACTTGAGAATGATGTTCTTAACTGTTAACTCTCCTACACACGCACACACACCCCTTGACTTCCCTAGGAAACTCCTTTCTTTCTCCCTTACTGCCTATGAGATCGGGGAGTAGTACTTCATCAGTGCCCTCAATGAACCTACGAGATGGCCCCCTGAGACCATCTAGTTAAACCCAGTCAACCACTGACCTGGGGCCAGAACCCAAATGTCTAGCCTCCAAGGGGACTAGTCCTCTTTCCACAGTAGCCACTGTGAAAATTCCAAAAAAGAAATTACTTTTGGAGGCTAACAGCCATGGTATTTTCAGACTCAATTTCAACAGTATTACTGTTTAAGAAAGCCTGCCAAAAAGATAATGGAGATGAAAAAGTGCTCTGTAAAGTGCTACCCAAAGGTTATCTGAGGTTCACTGCCAAGGTCAACAAACCCAGGCTTGGGTGTAGAGCCAGCTCTTAAAGTTGGAGGAGCTAAGGCTGGTCATTCAAAGGGCCCCTTCTGAATGGGACACCAGTGTACTTGCTGGGATCAAAAGGACATAGCCGCTCGCCTGGTACCACCCTCACACCCTCCCCCTATTTTAAGTACAATACACTTATGGTGAATAGAATACTTACACTATGTATTTGTACTAAACAATACTTACACTATGCATTTGTATTAAACTGATGATCTTCTGGACTTTTTTCCTTTCGCTTGTTATTTCAGAGGCCACACATTGAGCAGCAGCCACCTGCACCGCTGGGCAATGAATTGTCTCTCCAAAGTTTCCAACCGTCTGCGTACATTAGTGTTTTTCTCCCACATTAGTTTACATTTGTCCCAGCTGCATTAGAATTTAGATTCTGCACATACTCTGGCTCTCAAAACCACATTCTTCTGCGCTCACACTACCTCTTTGTCATCTAACAACTGAATACGCATTGTTCCCCTGGCTTGGCTCATGAAAGGGGACCCTGATGAAGAGTAAACTTCCCATTTTCTGGGCTTCCTTATCCTAGCGCCCAACACTAGAAGGGCGGCAGTGTTTGGTGACCTCCTGCGTTAGGTTAACGATCTGGGTCTGGGCCCAGGCTGGATAACGAGCCCGTGAATAATGGGGAGCGGATTGTTAAAAGCCTTATCATGGTGAAGCTGAGAGGCAGAGACGGCTTTTTCCTGCGCACCCCTGCCCCTTCTCCCCAAGCATCTTTTCTTAATCTGTCGAAGCTAATGGGGTTTATGTGGCAGACATTCATTCCTCACAAGCTCCAATTCAAGCGGCGGTGCACCGATTCGGTCTCGATGTTTCTACATTTAGAGGCTTGTAAAACAGTAAAGAAAGACAGCAGATAAACCGACAGAAAGCCTTCTGTTCTAGGCTTGAAAAAAGGCTCTACTTTATTTCTCCACTGTAATTGGAGTCTTGAAAAGGCCAAATTAGAGGTGCAGAAAAAGGGTGAAATAAGAACACTAAAAGCCATAATACTGCAACACAACCCGGCGAACTTTATTTTCTTCCACATATTTCCCGAGTGATATACATTCACGAAAGAGAGACAAACTTGGAGGAAAGGTTTTTACTGCTGCATGGCCAGAAAAAAACATAGTGGGCAAAACCTTCCTGAGCTTTTTTCATTATTTATCAACCATTACTTGATTTTTCACTTGTCAAGAGCAAAACTTATTGGGGAAAAATCAGAAAATGAATGGCCTTAAGTTCTTATTGGTTTTCAAAGTATTCACACAAGGGGCTGAGAATAATTCTGGGACTCGAAAGTCCTAGACTGCTTTGTAATCTTGTCACACAACCCAAAGCCAAACATGGGCTACACTTTAAAATAAAAAAAGTGTTACTAAGACTTGGTGGCTCGGTGGGCTCAAGGGGATGAGGTGATCTCAGATCACCATTGGCTGGGAAGAGGCTCTCTCAACTTTCTACCTCTTTGGATTAAATTTTTAGCTGGAGTTTAAGAGGAGCTGTGTACGTCTATTTCCAGGTAACAGAGTTCCCTAAACTACCCTCAATGCCACTGTCCGTTGGTAAGGCTAAATTGTTGAGAGGGCTAGGGTGGGGGCGGAGAGAAAGCCAGGGGGCTTTTGCCTGCATTAAAATTAGACCAATGAGGGCAAGAAAGAGGCAGGTTCGGGTGCTTGGTAAACGAAAAGCAAACTTCTTTATTGTACACAGTACAGAATATAACGCAGCTTGGCAGGATGCATACGGCCCTGCGCAGGGGAAAGTATTTCAAATCAACTGGCAGGTTAAAGCCTTTCTGCACTGTAGACTTTCCACACTCTGGAAAAGAAGCAAACAAACAAACCACAAAGAACCCCCGAAAAAAACAAAAACCATCCGGGAGGTGCATGAGTCCAATGGGAATGCAACGGTGATGCCGCTGTCCTATGCCCGGTGACAGCACAGGCCACGTAAGTTACAGCAGGGGAGGGGTAGCTCAAGCTACAGAGGATTATTGTCATATTGCTAAGACAGCATAAATCCATTCAAAAAAAAATCCAAACCAGGGTAAGTAAAGAAAGGAAACCCAAATCTATACAGCATTTACAACAAATAAATCTCTAGCCAGCTGGGGGTAAAATATGCATCTATGTATAGACTATGTGTAGGTTAAGAAAGCTATAAATATGGTTTAGAAAGAGTCCTTTGATTAGAGTACAATGCTAATTAAGGCCCAATCTACAGGTTTACCACCTCTGTGGGCTAATCAGCTTCCAATAGAGGAGAATCTCATGTTTCCATAGCTATAAAGTGCACCCCTTATGCCTGTGAACCTCTTCACAAATGTGCTGTCGGTCATAAGGGGGACAGTTTGAGACTATGGAGTGCTCCATGAATAGAAAAGCAGTTCAAAGCATGTGTCTCACACTCACGGAGTCAGCACTGCCTCCTTCACATACGAGGAACAGTGTAGTCATTCTTAATGTGCTAAGTGTCGTGGGGAGCACAGAATTCTACCAGCAGAGCAGGCAGCAAGGTACCACCAGTAACTTTTCCTCTACTTTGAGCTCAACTTTCACATAGCTTTAGCTTGGTTGTTTAAAACTTTTCCAATATAATACAGCAATGAGAATGATTTCTTTTTTAAAAAAGGCAGGAATCTAGAATGCTAGCACTGTTGCTTACCTGTCAGTATCATACGTAAGTCTCAAACCCTACTGAATCATACAGGTAGGGTTTAAAGTCCAAGATTTAAAGAAAAAGGAAAACAAAACAAACTGATGAAATGGAAATTGTCATCAGTCATGCCCAGGGAAGAATCCCAAGGGTTCTCACCAGGTGACCAGGTTTCCAAAGGACATGACACATGTTATATACATATGCTTTCCAGAGAGGGCATGTTAGTGAACATGGGGAACTATACACAGAGAATCTAAGCTTGTGTCCAGGCTGCCCTGCACACTTCAAAAATGTACAACTCAGGTGCAAATGTTCCATCAGGTTGTCTGGTGCAGAAAGCACAAAGCAGGCAACAAGGCGGGCTTTCACATGGCCAAGGGGAAGCCTCAGCAAAGCCCCTCTCAAGCTGCAGTGTCTTCATAAGTTGGCACGGCCCTGGCTAAAGGACACAGTGCACAGTTACCAAAAGGTTTGTTTTTGTTTTTTGTTTTTTTGCTTTAAATACCAAAACTACAAAAATCAGTTTATAAACTGTTTTTCCAAAACAACCACCAAAACAAAACAATCCCCCAAATCAGGGCAAAACAAAATACTGTCAAAAGTGTTAATCGCCCTTCTCCTAAAATAAAAGTCATCCACACTCAGCCATGTGATTGGGAAGAGAAAGGGTGCTTGCTCTACTTGGCGACCACATGGCCGGGTGGTTCCCAAGAGTAGCCATGGTTTATGATTTTGAGAACCATGGAGTGGGGAACAGCTGTTCTGACTGCCCCCCTTTTTCTAGACAAGGGGTAGTATTTCAGATTCAGCTAGAAGAGCTTTCCAATGTTCAAGATATATTTTTAACCCTTAATGGTTTGAGCCTCCCCAACTTAGCCTACTTACTTTTCTATGGGTTTGTGATTTTTCAACAAATTGTGCAAATCGGAGCCCTTCTATGTAAAGGCATTTAGTAGTCCATGATTGATGCAGATTGTCACATACTATGTCCCGTTTTGCAGGTACTAACCTGAACAAGATATTGCTTTGCATATATTGTCCATGGTAAGGAGACTCCATTTTGATCTCTTCCCAGAAACCTCATCAGAATCTAGAGTTGAGGCACCGGCCTTTTGGTGGTTTTCTGCCCCTCCCTGTTCCCACTCCCCAGCCAATGTATCTGTCTTTAAGGGTGCCAATCCAGAGACGGCTTAGGTTCTCCAGATAATACTCAAAGGGCAAGCTTTAGGAACAGCCAAAAACACAAACAAAACCACTGCCCTTGTTTGCCTGAATGGGAACTGCTAGCTCTAGGGTTTGGCCACTCCGCCACTCAGAAACTTAGTAAGCAAAGCCTTCGGCATAGGGGAGGCTGCTGCAGCGGTCCATGTCCAGGAGGTAAGCGGGGCTGTCTTCAAAGTGGGTCAGCGGCAGGGTGTCCTCCTCGCTGAGGTGGCACTCGGACTCTGCCTTCAGGAACGGACGCTGGTTATCCGGGAAAGCCATGGAGAAGAGGGCATCTGGGTCACAGACAAATTTGTAGACGTATCGCTCTCCGGCCACCTGCGGGAGAACACACACCTTACAGGGCCCAGTTGGAACAGGGCATGGGATTAGGGGAAGAGAACGAGGTATTCCTAAGTCACAAAGCCAGGGGCCAAAGGAGCAGCCGATTACCCCAATCACTCAGACTTACTTTGAGAAATCCTGGGAACCTGTTATCTGCCAAGTGTTTTACTGACACTACAGCAGTTAAAAAAGAAGATATCTGAATTTCGAATTCACATTAGATGGACTCTTTTTTTTTTTTTTTTTTTTTTTTTTTTTTTTTTTTTGAGAAACCCCGTCTCTACTAAAAATACAAAATAGATGGACTCTTAAAAGAAAATCTTCACTTTCTGTCTTCCAGTGACAGCTTTGAAAGCATGATTACGCTGAGCCTGGAGTTTGATGTTCCAAAAAGGCGTGAGGACTGACAGTGCAAGGCAGAAGCCTGACCACATTTTTGGTCACCTCCAGAGTTTACAGTCTTCACAGTATGGCCTTGTTATTTAGAAAGGTTAGAAATCTGATGAGAGCGAGCCTGCGCAGAAGCCTTAAGTATGTTCCAAAGCTGAAAAGAATTGCTTTTGGCTTACCTGCAGCTTTATAAATGACTCATCGCATGGCTCTGCTACACTGAGGGAACCGCTGACTACCTTTCTATGGGTTTTCTGCATTATAATATTAGAACCAGAAGGTCTTGGTTATTCAAGGACCTCATGGTATGTGGCTGATGAGCCATCTGCGTTAATGGGATCACCTTCTCTCTGCTGGTTGTTTAGCAACAGTACAAGAGGCACCCAATACCGAAAATCAAACCCAATAATTGGCTTCTGTCTGGAGACGCAGAGGGGCAAGGGAAGGCAGCCAAAATTACTGATAAGATAAACATTTTAGATTTAAAAATGCCAACTATTGAGTTTAATCCTGCCCTTCAGTCATTCTGCTGTGATTCTAAAATCTTTTTTTAATTGAACAAGTATGGCTCTGCTTCCAAATCTCTATCAATCAACCATCTCTAGTTAGTGTTGTATGCCGGTTTTACCTTAAAGCCCAACCCCAAAAATTAGTTTGTGTGGAAGAGTGAGGCAGGAGAGCACAGTGGAAATAATCCTAGATCAGAAGCTGGGAGCTGCACGGCTTCCGGTCCTGGTTTAGTCACTAATGAGTCTTAACCTCTGTGAACCTCAATTTTCCCTTCAAAAATGGAGGGTATGGGACTACAGCTTTTCTAAGTCTCTCTACACACCGATGGACTATCATTCACCTTTTAATGAGCTCTCATTTACTTGTGAGTCATGTAACAAATAAAATAACCCCTTCCTTACACTGGATGGCACATTGTTATTTCTGAAATATTTTCAAATATATACCCTGTGGGATTAAAGCAAGAATTATTACCTACATTTTTATTAGAAATAGAGGCTTTGGGAGATTAGGTGACTTTCTTCAAATCATACGGCTAACAAATTGAAGTGTCAGACTCTGAGCCCACGAAGCCTCATTCCTGGGCCTTCCTGTACTCTTTGCCTACTTATTCTCAGAAATAAAGTTCTCTTCTACTCCCTTAGAAAACACAGAAGCTAGTCGTAAGGACAGCTCATTTCCATTGGTTCAAGTTACTGTGTCCTGGGTTGCATCTCCCCATGTTGGATGTGGAGTTGGGAACAGCAAAGGAATAATGGCTCTCCCACCTGAACTTAGGATTTGGCCTGATGATATCAACTCTAAGGAGGATAGGGGACAATGGGGAGTGGCTACTGATGGGTATGGCGTTTCTTTTTGGGGTGGTAAAATGTTCTAAAATTGATTGTGGTAATGGTTGTGCAGCTCTGTGAAACCACTGGACCGTATACTTTACAACAAGGAGAGGTAGGGTAGGGGACCACCTATCCTACAGCACTTAACTCTGTATCAAGCACTGAAGTTAAATCTCGATTCCTAACCCAAAGGAGCTTATACTCCAGTGGGGGGTAGCAACAAGAAAGGAATTAAGACACAGTGAGAAGAGCAGTGGTAGGAACAAGTACTGGTGCCATCAGAAGAAGCAAAGGGGACCACCTAACCCAATCTGAAACGGAAAGGTGACAGAAAACAAGGAGGGGCTGGCCAGGTACTGAGAGCATTAGGAATGTTCTAGGTCTTAGGTAGGATGGCAGTTTAATAGGTGTTTTCCATTTTATGGTATGCTTGATAATGTACATGCATGTAACATGTATTCTTTGGCAAACAAATACTACATTAAATTAAAAGGTGGCTATGCTAGTGAAAGCCATCAAATTCGAGTGAAGAAACGAGAGTTAGGTGGTGACCAGACTGGGAATAGCCTCAGAGCCTGTATGAAGCACTAACAAGTCTAGAGTTTATCCAGAAAATCACAACGAGCTGTTGAGTATTTTTCAAGGTGGTGAGGAGAATATGGGGTCACATTACCACCCGCCTATGAGAAGGATGAATCTGGCTTCTTGTAGACAAGTTCTCAGCAGTTTTGCCCACATGCTTCTGCCACATTCATCTTATTGGCTACTGCCAGGTAGACTGGCTCAATGTGTAAATGCTAGGATCTGCGCAACAGTACATTACGAATTTGGTAGCTAAGAAAGACTTGCCATTCCCATCTTCTACTTATCCGTGGGATGTTAAGACTGTGGCCCCTCGCTACCTATCCCACTAAGAATTTTGTACTGATTTCCTCAAAATATGCTTCATCCTCTGTTCCACAAAGAGCAACCTGCTACCAGGTGACTCTGCTGCTATTCTACAAACGTTGGGTTTTTAACTTGAGTTCCAGTTTCTGTAAGTCTGAAAGAAAAATCAGATGTTCTTATTCCTTTAACACTTCTGAGCATATCAAACTAACAGATTTGGAGGTCTAGGTGTTTTAGTAACTAAAGACTTCAATCAAGCTGTTGAAGTAGAGACCTTCAAGTTGATTCCCTGTAGTTCTTTTTGGATACAACAGTTGGCCTAAGTTTCTGGAAATTTCCATATATAGAGGCAGTTTTGGGAAAGCACAGGAGCCTAATTTTCTATTTTGTGTTCTACATGCAACTTCTAGTTTCCACACAACCAACAGCATCAAATGTACTCTATATCTCATTTGATTCTTGTCTCAAGTTTGTCTTCTCAAGATTGTTTCCTACCACAGAATCACTTAGGGGGTAACATTTTCTCGTAGCGACGATCACCAGTTTTACTACAGAAGCCGTGAACTTTTTCCTTAAAAGAGACCAGAGTGGGTGAAGGGTCTTGTATAATGGCTCACCTTCTGCATGATGCCCTTCTCATAGTAATAGCGGAGAGAGCGGCTCAGCTTGTCATAGTTCATGGCTGGCCGGTTCTTCTGGATGCCCCAGCGCCGAGCAACCTGAAGACACAGGAAAGTGAAGAGCAATGGAAACGCATTCCCTGGGCCCCATGTTCTCTCCCAGTCCCAGCAGAGCCAGTTCTGTAACCTGACTGCTTTGGTCAATGATCTGCTACTCTGACCTGGAAGGGAAGGCATTTAACTCCCTCAAGACCAAACATTCAACAAAGGCGATGATTCAGTGACAACTACTAGGAGGTGAGACCTAGAGATGGAAGAATCCTAGCACTTTAAGATTGCAGAGGGCTTGGCTAACATCCCAGAGGATGCAGGCCCTCTACTGTTTCTCCACGTATGAATTATTGACCAATACCCATAGACCATTAACATGTTGCCATTAAGTGCTATGGTTTCTGTAGCAGTCAATAAGGAATAATTAGAATGGTCATTCCTGAAACATTAGAAACACACTAGTGAGTTGCTAATGGGCCAGCAGAGCAAAAGTTCAATTCTAATAAGATTGGAGGGGGGCTGGGAGATGTTTACTTATTGCAGCTCATGGACTAAGGGGGAATCAGATCATTTCAGCCTGCTGCCGTCCAACCCCACGCTCCCAGCAGACTTGCAGAATGGACATGAAAGCATGTAGCACCATTATCCACTTAATGAAAAATTAACAGGGCTTTCCGAACAGTTCTGAAATGCATTCTATCCAACCAAGTCCACCTGAGGTGCACTGATAGGGCAATATAATTGGAGCTCTGGGCAAAAAAGCCTCCTAGCAGGAAAACTTCCTAGTAGAGTTTACCCAATTATCATGGCAGCCAAACAATTTCTGTTCTCAAGTATATCAGCTTCCAAAATCCTACTTATGAGAATGACTGTCAAGGTAGTAGAATAACCCTGGAAATGTGAGTTTTACTCAGAGGTTCAAATGTATGCAAACCAGGGGTCAGGGGTCACGTTTTGAGCATTTTAGGTCAGTTTTGGAAACTTAAAAAAAAACAACTATATTCCTTCGATTATTTTATTTTTATTTTCTGAGATGGAGTCTCACTCTGTCACCCAAGGCTGGAGTGCAGTGGCACGATCATGGCTCACTGTAACCTATGCCTTCCAGGCTCAAGCGATTCTCCTGCCTCAGCCTCCCGAGCAGCTGAGATTACAGGTGTCCATCGTCATGTCCAGCTAATTTTTGTATTTTTAGTAGAGATGGGGTTTCACCATGTTGGCCAGGCTGGTCACAAACTCCTGATCTCAAGTGACCCACCTGCCTCAGCCTCTCAAAGTGCTGGGATTATAGGCACGAGCCACTGCACCCGGCCCTTCGATATTTTAAAAGCCAAATGTTAAACACAGAGTAGAAAGCAGAGAGAAAACAGCATTTCACATAAACCTCTTCCTTAAAAAAAAAGCAACATCTTCTAAATTCAGGATTCTAAAATGACCTTTAATAAAAACCAAAAATGCCGGGCGCGGTGGCTCACGCTTGTAATCCCAGCACTTTGGGAGGCCGAGGCGGGCGGATCACGAGGTCAGGAGATCGAGACCACGGTGAAACCCTGTCTCTACTAAAAATACAAAAAATTAGCCGGGCGTGGTGGCGGGCGCCTGTAGTCCCAGCTACTTGGAGAGGCTGAGGCAGGAGAATGGCGTGAACCCGGGAGGCGGAGCTTGCAGTGAGCCGAGATTGCGCCACTGCACTCCAGCCTGGGCGACAGAGCGAGACTCTGTCTCAAAAAAATAAAAATAAAAAAATAAAAAAAAAATAAAAACCAAAAATGATCTGATAAGAATGCATCTCTCTTAATTACAATATAATAGCAATGATTCTACCCTGCCTTGCAAGAAACCCTGTGGAAGTCCAATTTCCGTTCAATTGCTTCATGTCCCCACAGCAGACACGATGTCCTGGGTCTCCTCTTTTCTCCATATGGTACCCACTCAACTCTACCTTTGAAACAGCCCAAAAGGCAAAATTAACCAAAAATTACCTCCTGGTTAGAGAAGATAAACATTTAAAACCAATGGAAATAATGGTAAGACGAGAAATCTGCTAACCTAATAATATGCATCATTGTACCCTGTTCAAAGAAATGATGCTTTGTAAAACTAATCTTTAACTGCTGTCTGCCACAAGTGACACGGAAATTTCAAAGAAGCCCAGCCTCATCATTTTACTATGTCAAGGGGTAGAAAACAATCCTTGAATATTCTTCAACTTCAGCGGCCACCTCTCAGCTGTCACTTGCATATGCAATTGCTTACTGCAGAAAGGTTTGGTATATGCACAGATTTCAAAGCAGCTCTCGTAGCCATAGTTACTGACTCATCCTCTCGGGCCAGAGCCCTGTGATTCTGTAGCCCTCACCACGGCTGTTCCTTCTACAGTAATGCATGAGGCGGCTCAGCTCCAGAGCAGCTGGGAATTAGGGCTGCCCCTCTTCTGGGATTGGGGAGGCAGGCAATAGCTTGTCATCAGATCTTTCTTCTCTCTCATTAGATGCTTTGGTAGCACGTATCTTGAGGACTGAGGCTGAAGGAGTTAACGGATCTACCTATTCCTCCTCCCCTTTAAAGAGAGAGCAGCCACAGCCCAGGGAGTGGCTCTTTCTAGCAGCCCATCCCTTCAAACCTCCCAGCAGCAGTTATCTGCCACATGTTCAACAAACAACCCTACCCCCCAAAATATTCATTAATGCAGATTCACAGTTAAAATGGCTCCAGATTAAAGCCGAGTCAGTCATAATTGAGAGGGTGCTAAGCTGGATGACTATCAAAAGACATTTGATTAGGGGGCCTGCCAAAACGCAGTTCTAAAACCACAATTTCCATGCACAGTGTAATGGATATTATGGATAATTACCCAGAGTGCACTACTCAGCCACACAGCTGCCTACAATTACGTCCCCAACAGCTTCCTCCTCCGCTTCACCCTTCAAGCTCCCCCATGACGACTTCTTACAGCTTCTTCCAGAAGCTGGTATCTTCCTGACATTAACAAGAACAGGGCCCTCACAGGTATACAAGGGGCGGGGGGAGCTCAGCAAATGTCACCTGTCCTGAGGCTAACGTGCACATGTGGCACCCAACTGATCCTGGGTGAAGAGAAACGAACATTTGGACCTTAGGGAAAGCTTGGGGACTTCAAGGTGGGGTGGAAAGCACCATTTCCTGAAGAAACAAAGCTGCCCGGTCAACCGAGGAGGCTCAAGGACACCACAGGCTTCTCACATGACTTGGTTGCCTGGCATTTATGAGCATTCTGTATTAATATTAGTTTCTTTATTAAGTAAGAAAGCAGGGGCCCTTTGCCATCTGTTCATCATTCTCTATGCCACTGGTAGGAGTGCAGAAGATTCAATAACAGCTTTACGAAGGATCATAACCAGGTTTACCTGCAGCTGGACAGCCTGTGCTTAGGCCCGAGGCAGTGGCAATAAAATAATAAAAGCTCCTGTTTGTGAAACGAGATAAATCAATAAGGGCTGCCCACATGACAGAACTACTTTCAGAGAGCCTCAGTGAACCTAGGTGACATGCTTTTCTCAAACTTCACATAAACCAGGCCACGTTATTCAGAAAGCAGTGAGGAGAGGCATCAGTCCGCGTGGGGTGGATGGCTCTGTAGGGATGCTAGAAGCCTAAAACATGGCTCTATTTCTACATAGCCAGAAAAAAACCACGTAGGCACTAAACTAACACAGTGGCACTCAACTCCAACTCTGAAGGTAGACTGAACCGAATAGAAGCTGTTTAATTAGTCCATCTAGAGAAGCTGACACATTTCCATTCTCGTGAGTGAATATAAAACAGGGAACACATATGCATATCTTGTTTTCTAATTGCCTTTAATGAAGTCTGCCTTCTTCTCCTATCAATCAGGATTCTTCATAAATTTCCAATCCATACATTCTCCTCCTTTTCCCACTTGAATCTTTAGACCACTTTCTTCTTCCAAACCAAGTCCCCGGTTGCTACCTCCTCCTGTTAACCCCATGCCAGCGTATTTCTTTGGTGTGCTAAAGCGAGCCCTAGAGTTAACTGAACACTGAAAACAGCAATTCTCGTTCAAATGCTTTCTAAGAGTGTCTAAGAGTGTTGTTCCCAATTTAATTATACCCAACCCAAAGATGCCTTTTGATCTGCTGGTTTAATTTATATGCCTAAGAACATGCTACTAAAAGAAGCATATGTCAGTTTTTTTGGGCAGTTATTCTGTTCCATTTATAATCTCTCTAGATTCTACATCAAACAGAAATTAAAAATCAACCCCTTTAGAATATGCGATGCTGAGAGCCTGATTCAATTTGCTTTGTTATGTGATATTCAGGAAAGGGATTCTAGGGTGTGTCTTCTCTACTGAAGAAACGGTACTGGTTCTGTCAACAGTGTATTTCTCTTCTGGGCACAAAAACAGTAACAATGTTTTTTTCCTATTAAAATAACAGGTTTGTATCATCTCTCAACTACTCTATTGTGATGTCACATAACACACTTTTTTTTTGGACACAGGGTCTTGCTCTGTCACCCAGGCTCAATTGATCCTCCCGGCCTCAGTCTCCCAAGTAGTTGGGACTATAGGCACACACCACCATGCTTAGCTAATTTTTTATTATTTTTATTTATTTTTATTTTTTTGTAGAGATAATGTTTTGCCATGTTACCCAGGCTGGTCTCAAAATCCTGGGCTCAAGCAATACACCTGCTTCAGCCTCCCAAAATGCTGGGATTACAGGTGTGAGCCACTGTGCCCGGCCATAACACACCTTAAAAAAAAAAATCTAAGCTCATTAAGATTGAGCCGCCTGTGATAATTTTATTTCTCCAGGCTACAGCCATTTGAAATACACAGTGGGTAGCTGTATCCTGTAATATATTGTCAAAATGTCATACAGTATGTTCATGTAGCCTCAGAGATAGACTATGGCCTACAGGGGCTAAGACCAAAACAAGTCTGTATCATTGAAACAACACCTGAAAAAGACTTTCCAAGAGGGAGAGCATATCCTATTTGAATATAAGTCTTCATGATCTTGCTCCCTAGATTTTGCAGAGGTGTTACAAATACTTTTAATGTATTCTACAGTGGAGAACTCTGCCTGTCCATGTATTAGAAACTGTCCCACTAATAGGAGGGATACAGCCAAGCCCACTGGCCAGGCCAGAAGATGAATGAGAAGGAAGAGAAGACTTGACACAAAAAGCCTCAATGGAAATCTAAACAAAAAACATCATCATCAACAACAACAAATCAAAACCCATCTGAGTCCAGCATCCAGTGCATACCTCTTCCGGTTCTATCAGCTTGAACTCCATGCCTCGGCCTGTCCAGGCAATGAAGTGGGCATTGGCTGGGTCATCAAGAAGGGTGACCAGGAACTGCCACAGCTGAAGGGAACCTCGCCTCTGGTAAGGGGGCCCCTCTCGATACATGGTAGGCTCCTGTTTGACTTTGCCTGTTTGGGACAAGGACACATCACACAATAGCTTAGTCCTAAGTTTCTCAGGTGGTTGGGACAAAAAGGAGTTGTTCATGCTGATTTAATCACTGGACTTGGGAAAGAGAGTCATGGCTGAGGTGTTCTGACATCTCCAAACCTCTACCTGGCAACAAACCTTGGATGGGGCTACTTACCTTCCAGTCTCTCAGGCACAACACAAGTGTCGTCAAAGTATAATCGGGGATCTTTTTCATATGAAAAACCTGAAAGAGAATTTAAAAAGAAAGACTACATTGCTTAACAAATTCTGTGTTGTACTAAAACTATGGATTTAAGGACTAGAGTGGGATCCTATCATTTCAGATCCTAAGTCCTACTGCTGTATCTATGACAGACTGAATTTTCAGGGACTTCAAGAGGGCTTAGGCATTCCAATTCTGATGTAATCACCTGCGCCTCAGTCAGAGCAGCATCAATTCCTGCTTTTACAGCTAAGACTGCAGGGAAGTGCTGAGTCACCAGTACGTTCCTTCGTATTTTGCTTCTGAGGTCTGCATGGATCAATGTTGCTCTGACTAAGCCTTTACATCTGAAAACACATCCCTATTTCAGTTGGCCTAGCTGGATGGATTTGGTTGATCTGTACATAGACCTGCCATTTTCCTTTTAGCTAAAATTAATTTCAACCTTTCCTATAAACTCATCCAAGCTACTCACATACCTCTTCAATTACGAAAGAGCTTGAAGGGTAAAGAATGTTGCCAGAATGAATGAAGACTTAGGCCTGTAGAGGATTTTGAAAGCAGTATTGGTGGTATTATTACCAAACAGTGGAGAGGATCTGAAAAGACTTTCTAGCAATCAAACAAATTCATTGTATAGATGACAAAACCGAGGTCAAGGAGGAACTGGCCCAACAACACATGCAAAGGAAATAAAAGAAGGCAAGGCAAAAAATTAAAGGGCTCAAGAAGGAAGGATGGCCTGACAGTCTTCATCCACAAACCCCTAATATACGTTCAGTGCTAACCACCATGTCACTAGGCACCTTGTCAAGATTGGTGGTTCAAATCAAAGCCAGGTAACAGATAACTTTGACGGGGGTCACATCCCTCCTTGTAGTTCAGCCTGTCTCAAGGTGTAAGGTCTCCAGTGCATATTCCTTTACCAGCACACGTCTTAGGAGAATGCCCCAGGGCTCCTGTCTGATAAGTGGTGCTTCCCTGTGCTCCCTTTTCCTGTTAGTTCACCTGGCGCATAGCACAGGTCTATGTGTGTTGGATATGCAGTGGGGGCAGGCAGGTGAAAAGGCTCTGCAATGAAGGACTTTCATTAGAGTCTGAGAAGGATTCACTGCGACTTGAAAAATCCACGAGGCCGGGCACGGTGGTGAGCAATTTATAATTCCATGAGCAATTATACGGGTGACTGCACCTGTAAAGCTTCAAGGGTTCTGAATGAGGATAACCATAATAGCAAGTGCTATGTGGCTTATGAAGGAGCAGGCAATAAGTGATTTTAGATCGGTTTGTTGAAGACAAATAGCCTGTAATCCCAGTACTTTGGGAGGCCAAGGTGGGTGAATCACCTGACGTCAGGAGTTCGAGACCAGCCTGGCCAACATGGCGAAACCCCCGTCTCTACCAAAAATACAAAAAATTAGCCAGGCATAGTGGTGGGCGCCTATAATCTCAGCTACCTGGGAGGCTGAGGCAGGAGAATTGCTTGAATGTGGGAGGTGGAGGTTACAGTGGGTGGAGATCACACTATTGTACTCCCACCTGGGCAACAGAGAGAGGCTCTGTCTCAAAAAAAAAAAAAGGAAGGAAAAATCCATGAGGAAAGGTGCCAAGATATAATTTCGCCATTCTTTGTTTCTTCAGTCAACCCAGATCAAGTAGCTTCTTGGCAGGACCAGCACCAGGCCTGGGACTGAAGAAACTCTGCACACCTGAGACTGTTTTGAGGTTTGTATTATTCATTTTTGTTTTCTCGGCCCTAAGCATTAGTTATCTGTTGCTTAACGACATCAAAGGAAGTCTATTTTATTGACATTTATATATTATTTAATCCACTAAGTATTTATGCCAGACATCGTGCTAGAAGGGAGTAGGTAGCCAGGCGAATGTAGACTTGGTCCTTGTTCTCATGGAGCCTGCATCTCGACTGGGGGAGACAGACAATAAGGGAGAAAAAGAAACGAGAGGTGGCATAGTACTGATGGACTCCAGTCAGTTGTGTGATCTTGAATAAATTAATCTCTATGCTCCAGTGTCCTCACTGCAGCAGATAATAATTCCTACCTTATGGTGTTGTTATGAGAGTTTAATTTAGTATCATTCAACTGATCTATTTCTCTATCTTTATACCATTGTGCCAAGAGTAGCTCCTGGTACGTAAATGTGTAATAAATGGTAGTTAAAAAAATAAACAGTCATTGTACATTGTGGTAAGTGCTATTAAGAAATTAACTGAATAATGTCAGAGCTTGATCTTATATCCTCCACCAAAGATTCTAAATTCCTTGAGGATAAGGATCGTATCTCGGTATCTTGGTGCCCTCATGGCACCTTACACATAAGTACTAAATAAATATTTGAATAAATGAGACGTTTTATAGTCTTCATTAAAAAATATTTAAGAATATAATGCTAACTTTTAAGTCAGGGATTCAATGACTCCTGATAAATTTATTTTCCAATTTGGCACTAAACTGACTTTTATGACAAACTGGTATACTCTGTACTACCAACAAGACTTTCATAATCCACTATGCTTCAAACATTTTGCCTTGCCTGCCAGGAAGCTACATATTTCCCAACCTTCCATAGGTATTTTGATATTCTGGTGATGTTTTAATGGTCTTATAAAGTCATTACAAGTGAACTACTTCAAAGTTTACGTATCTGTCAAACTTGCCATGTTATTTTTAGAGTTCTTCTCCTCTAAGGTAAGAAAAATATATTCACAGTACGTAGAAAAAAACACAACCACCTACATCTAGAAGAAATTTTCAGTTTGGTTTTCAAAACTAATCAGATGAAGGTCTGCCTATAAGAAGTATCACTTTGTTGTATCTTGTGGTTTCTAGTCATCACCACATGTGGTCCTCTACACCATCTGGAAGATACTATTGGTTTAAGTGAAATTTAAGTCAGTTGAATTTGAGCCAGCAGTTATATCAGTTGTGGCCACAATCATCTAATCACTCAAATAAAGGTGGCAGGAAGGAAGACCCATTTGAGGGGCAAACTAGAAATGAAAGACTCAAAACATTATGCAAGGACTCCAGGTGAACACTTAAGGCAGGATGGCTATCTTAGCAATCACAGATGCCAATCAGAAACACTTGTTTCCTTAACTGTTTCACAGGCATCTGTGGTCAAGCCTGTATAAGGATAGGAAAAGCATGTCAGGGTAATTTAGAACAGTTAAAAATGCTGGATTCTTTGAAACTAACTTCTTTGATGTGTGTGAAGTCAGGGAAAGGAATGGGAAAGGGTGGAGGGAAAACACACACAAATGCACCAGATAGTCTGTGTGTAGTAAGCAACCCAATGCCTTGCTAAAAATATTTCCCTTAAGAGCATGCTCTTTCCTAAATGTTGTAATTATGCAAAATGTTTTCCTCCCTCTCTTCCCCCACTCCCTCCTAGTTTGCCTGCTGCAGACATCAACTGCTTCTGTAGAAACATTCAGGAACCTCAAAGAGCCCCATGCAGCTGTGCCCATCACAGCCAGTGTCCGGGAGACAGCCCTTCCTTTCCAGGTCTGGACACTCACTCACAACGTCACAGGGTACCCAGTGAAACAACACTCGGTCTCCCATCTAACCAAGTGAGTGCTAAGCAGCTACCCATAAAAACCGCTCGTATGCACTAATCACTTATAAAAGCCACCCAATGCTTCATGAGTATCAGCTCTTTTGACTTTCATTTAAAATGACAGAGACTGGTGGTTCACAACCTTGGATGCACACTGGAATCACCTGGGGAGCTTTACACATTACTAAAGCCTGAGTCCCACCCTAGAATTTCTGATTTAATTGCTCTGGAGGAAACCTGGAAATCAACATTTTAGAAGCTCCTCAGGTAATTCCAATGTTTGACCAAACTTGAGAACCGTTACTACTCAGTAGTTTTCAAACTTGAAGGTGCATCAGAATCTCCTGCAGGACTTGTTAAAACACAGACTGCTAGGCCCCACCGCTGGGGGTTCTGATTCAGTAGGCCTGGGATGGGTCCTGAGAATGTACATTTCTAAAAAGTCCCAGGTGAAGCTGTTGCCACAGATTTTGGCAATCACACTGCTTTAAATCTTTAGGGAAAAATACATTTAAGAAAAAGAAGACATACATCTGGGGAAGGTGTTCTAAAAAAACTTCCCTATTTCAATGTTTAGAAGGGAACTCCTCGGCCGGGCGCGGTGGCTCACGCTTGTAATCCCAGCACTTTGGGAGGCCGAGGCGGGCGGATCACGAGGTCAGGATATTGAGACCACGGTGAAACCCCGTCTCTACTAAAAATACCAAAAAGAAATTAGCCGGGCGTGGTGGCGGGCGCCTGTAGTCCCAGCTACTCGGAGAGGCTGAGGCAGGAGAATGGCGTGAACCCGGGAGGCGGAGCTTGCAGTGAGCCGAGATTGCGCCGCTGCACTCCAGCCTGGGCGACAGAGCGAGACTCCGTCTCAAAAAAAAAAAAAAAAAAAAAAAAGAAGGGAACTCCTCAATCCACCATCCCAAGTTAGCCTTTGCCCAGAAGGGTAACTTTAAGCTCTGAGGCCACCTCTCCAGGCCTTTCATGCCCCTCAAGCATGATCTCAGTCCCTACCAGGGCTCCTTTCCATCAAATGAGCCCATTGATTTGCTACTGTCATTCATTTATGCAGGAGCTTAAAAGCCCAATTATCCTCCCCCAACAAAAGGCCCCCTTCTTCCTTTTGATTCACATCTAATTACTTCTTTAGATAAATCGTAAAATTTAAAAATCTGTGACAATGCACTAAAAACAACAACAAAACAGACCCTCATAAAAACTGGCAGCAGATGCCTTAAAAAATGTCATAATCCCCTTTACCCAGAAATTTCAGAAACTTAGCTTCAAGAATCAAGAGAACAAGAAAACATTTACAGCTAGATGAATGTTCACGGAATTTGAGAATAATCTGGAAGTACCCACTTTTCAGCAACAGGTGATTAGCTAAATGCATACCCATGAAATGAGTACTGTGCAGCTATTAATGAGGAAATCCCAGTGTAATGTTGGGTGCTATAGAGATGACACTGGCTGTGGAGTATGGAAGGAGATGAAGAGTATGGGCTCTGGAGCCACAGGGCTTGGCTTAGAGTTCCGGCTCTAATCTTACAGCCACGTGCCCTTGGGCACATCTTTTCTCCTCTCTGAGCCTCGGTTTCATTACCCTATGGGGCAAATAGAAATATCTATCCCTTAGGAGGCCGAGGCGGGTGGATCACGAGGTCAAGAGATTGAGACCAACCTGGCCAACATGGTGAAACCCCGTCTCTACTAAAAATACAAAAAATTAGCTGGGCGTGGTGGCGCGCGCCTGTAATTCCAGCTACTGAGGAGGCTGAGGCAGGAGAATCGCTTGAACCTGGGAGGCGGAGGTTACAATGAGTTGAGATCGCGCCACTGCACTCCAGCCTGGTGACAGAGCAAGAATCCGTCTCAAAAAAACAAAACAAAACAAAAAAGAAGTATCTATCCTATAGGGCTGCTATGAGAATTAAACAATTGAATTTATGCATCTGAAGAACACAAAGCAGTGTCTGAAACACAGTAAGTGTTCAATTTGAGTTAGTGACTATTGTTAAAAAAAGACTATAAAACAATGAGTCCTGTATGATCTGTATAATCCTGTATTTACATATGCACAGCAAAGATTGAAAGACTATGTAGCAAGTTGATGGTTATCTCTGGGCAGTGAGATTTAATTTTCATCTTTTTGCCTGTTTATATTTTCTGAATTTTGTGTAATCAGTATTTATTGCTTGTGCTAAGAATAAGCTACAAGTTTATATTTTAAAGAAAACTAGGCTGGGAGTGGTGGCTCACACCTGTAATCCCAGCACTTTGGGAGGCCGAGGCAGGTGGATCACGAGGTCAGGAGATCAAGACCATCCTGGCTAACACAGTGAAACCCCGTCTCTACTAAAAACACAAACAGTTAGCCGGGCGTGGTGGCGGGCGCCTGTAGTCCCAGCTACTTGGGAGGCTGAGGCAGGAGAATGGCATGAACCCGGGAGGTGGAGCTTGCAGTGAGTGGAGATCATGCCACTGCACTCCAGCCTGGGCAACAGAGTGAGACTCCATCTCAAAAAAAAAAAAAAAGAAAACTAGTTCAAAAGCAAGCTCCTCCAAGAAACTGACATTCTAGCTCCATTCTGACCACTTCCTTGAAGCCATATGCTATGGAACACTTATGCATCTTATTTGTTCCCCATTACTTTCACCCTAATTAGTAGGTCAGCACTAATAAAGGCAAAGTCACAGGCTCAACCTTGCCTACTGCTCCTGCTCCTAATTAGAGTGAGATGATCTCAGAGACTTACTGAATTGAGTTGGTCCCAAAGGAATTGGGCACAAGAACTTGAGCAGGCCAGGCACGGTGGCTCACGCTTGTAATCCCAGCACTTTGGGAGGCCGAGGCGGGCGGATCACGAGGTCAGGAGATCGAGACCACGGTGAAACCCCGACTCTACTAAAAAATACAAAAAATTAGCCGGGCGTGGTGGTGGGCACCTGTAGTCCCAGCTGTTCGGAGAGGCTGAGGCAGGAGAATGGCGTGAACCCGGGAGGCGGAGCTTGCGCCACTGCACTCCAGCCTGGGCGACAGAGCGAGACTCCGTCTCAAAAAAAAAAAAAAAAAAAAAAGAACTTGAGCAGACAGCATACACCCTTGATATATTGATATAAAACAATCTTCTTCACATAAAAATAAATGTTAGGATATGTGATAATCCTGGCTGTGGATAAACTGCTTTATATCTGCGCCCATATTTCTCCTTTGAGGTATTTTTTAAAAATCCAATTTGAAAACATTCCTTTTATGTCCTTCAGTAATGCATTTTGTACATAATATACCTCTCCACTCCCATCCCCAATACTCCCTACCCCCTGCTAGCTCACTTCCCCACCAGCCCCCTCAAGGTTGGTGAATACCTTAAATTTCCCTCCCATGTTAAAAGTGGCAACCATTTATCATATAACAATAACTACAATGAAGAGTTACCCACCCAAGCACTCAAACTAAGTAAAAAACCTAGAGACACATTTTTAAAACTCTTAAGATATCCTTGGACCCTCACTGACATAACTATAAAACATATAAAAACCACCCTCACTGACATAACTCCTATATTCCAGTTCCAGCTGACAGTGTTATATAAACATAACCTCCATTTCTGGAAATGTGGAAATAAGGTGGGTTTGTTTTTTCTCCAAATTGTCCTATACTCTTAAAAAGTTGGGGTCATTGCTAATGAAAATGGCAGCCCTCACAGGGCTTAGGGCCATGCCTTAAACCCTGCGTGCAAAATAATTGAAGATTACAATCAATTAGCTCTCATATTCATGAGCTAAGCAAGATTTAATCTATGATCTCAAATCTTAGCCTGGAAATTGAGCAATTTTAAGCTTGGGTATTATTCAAGAAAAGAAAGAGGAAGGAAGGAAGGTAGGAGAAAGAAAGAGAGAGAGAAAGGAAGAAAGGAGAGGAGAGAGGAGAGGAGAGGAAAGAAAAGCAGGCTCCTTACCTTCATGGCTGCTAGAGAAATAACCCCCTCTCATGTAGGATGACTGGCAGTTAGGCACTTCTGAAAGGAAAACAGGTGGACACAATCTCGTCAATAGTTTCTGCAGCAGAAGCAGCACATCGGTCAGCTGCAGCTCTGTGGTAAAGCCCCTAAACCTTCTGCTCTGGGGTCATGTCTTTTTGCCTTTGTCCTGGGAAAGAGGTGCCACACCAATAAGCAAGATGGCAAACACCATAACCCACCATCTGAAAGGCAGGCTCTCCTAATCAAGTCACGGGAGGAAAAAAAAAAGATGTTTCACTCTCATTGTTCACTCATTTTAGAAATGAGTTAACACTAAATCTGGTGAAAGAGCCAATGGCAGGGGAAAAAATATTGGCTTTCAAAAGGCCAAGCCTGGCCTCTTGCCCATGCTGACTCCTGGGTGTTAGGGTGGGAAGGGGAAGAGGACTGCTTTAGATCTTTTCTAATTTGCTCCCCTTTACTGCTGGTGGTCACATCCAATTCTGCTCCAAGAGGTGGGAGTATTTTTAGGCCAAAGGGATTAGGGGACCTGAAGTTAGGAAGCCAGGATCAGCATTGGAAGGGGTAGAGGATTGCAGTTTGGTCCATTTTTGCCATGCTGGGGCTGTCACACTGAAACCAAACCACACTCAAGTGATCTCTTCTTCAGCCATCATGTTATCAGTGTCCATCGGGAGGAAAGACAGTAATTTGTGTTGTGTCCATGTGGGATGAGCCATCACCCTGGCAATACAACTCAGATCAAAGAATTACAGATATGGTAACATCTGTTGAGTGTCTTGCTTTAAGGGAGTGGAGTGGGGTGCAAAACCCATCAGGACAGATCAAAATGTCAGTCTTAAAGGAAAAAATGTTGCTGTTCATGCTACTCCTGAGAAAAATACATCCAAGCTTTCCAGAGGAATGCTGATGGAAATGTTTACACACAATCACTACCTCACACTTGGTAATTTTTCTGTCATAAAGCAACAGGTCTCTCCCTTCTGCCTATTTCCTCAGCATTTCCCATAACCAATTGGTGCCTGAATAGATCAATCTATGTATTATCTCAGAGAAGGTCAAGAGCAAATTCCATCCAAAACTGAACCCCAACACTCTCCAGGCTTGGACTCAGAGATGTACTTCATAACACTTCTGAATGCCTACTGCACTTCCTACCACTTACATAGCTTTTCTGTTTTGTTTCGTATTCCATTGTGCATAAACATGTCAGCTCTACTAGCTCCTAAGTTATCTGAGGGCAATTCTTATAAAAATTATAAAAAAATTCTTACAAAAATTCCTGTCCCCAAGGCCCTGCATGTATAAGACACTGAATAATGAGACAGAAGAGTGCAAGAATGAAGCAATGAATAGCACAATTTGATGCTGACCTGAATCGACGCAGTAATCCCGAGGCTCCTGCTTGATTCCCATTGGTGACTGGAACCCGTGTGCTGGGGGCCCTGGCATGCCCGGGACCCCATGTTCATAGAGTGGGTCATGGTATTCTTGTTTGAATCCCTGAGGGGGCGGGGGAGCTGCAGGGACAATAGGTTCTGACATTTGCCGATGGTAACTGGGGCGATTATCTCCGGGAACTCCTGGCTGAGGAGGGAAGGGGTGGCAGGGTTCAGACAGTTGTCTCTGAAATCTGTAAGAAGAAAGAGGTTTTCATGTTGAACAAAGACTTGATGAATACCTACTATGATCGAGCACTGGGGACTAGAAGTTCCAATTAATGAAATTATTTGCAAAGTACTTAATAATGCTTATTTCTGGACATTTTACCCTCTTCCCAAAATTACATTGTGTATTTCGAAGCTCTTGAGTCAGGAAGTGGCAAAAAAAAAAAAAAATCAAAGCAATGATGTGGTGGCCTCTTATCTTCCATGTGTGTATATTTTATGCACAGTCTATCTGTATAGATGGGCCAGATTATGTATCTGAATATGAGACCAATTATTTGCAAATAGCACTAACATATACATGTTTGTTCACTAGTTCATCCATTCTCTCACCTATAGATAGAAGGAATCTTTAAAGACTGAATACAAACTAACCAGTTAGAAAATGTAGTTAAAAAGAAAAAAGAGAGAGAAGCCCATTCATAGCAGCAATAAAAAACATAACATTCCTAGGAATAATCAGGAAACCTATAGGCCATATAAGAATAAAATCTTAAAATTGTTTTCTGAGGAAAAGAAAGAAAAAAGATTGAAGAGAATATATTTAGGACTTTGAAGCTATTGATTCACTGAAAATTAATCTATAAATGCAAATGCCTTCCCAACTAACTTGACAAAATGATTCTAAACTTTATTTTGAAAAGACATAAGGACCCACTGGCTATTGACGTATGTCATAAAACTACAATAATTCAAACAGTAATACAACAAATTGAGAGACTGGCAGATCAAAGGAATTTAATGGCAAGCCAAAAACTGTCAAGTATATTCCAAAATTTACTACTTGTTAAGGTTAGCATTTCAAATTAGTTGGGGAAAAAAGTTAGACCCCATTTTATACAGATACCAAAATAAATTTCATATGGATTAAAGGTTTCAATATAAAAAGTGAAACCAGGCCAGGCATTGTGGCTCATGCCAGTAATCCCAGCACTTTGGGAGGCTGAGGCGGGTAGATCGCTTGAGGTCAGGAGTTCAAGACCAACCTGGCCAACATGCCAAAACCCCATCTCTACTAAAAATACAAAAAAATTGGCCCGGCACGGTAGTGGCTCATGCCTGTAATCCCAGCACTTTGGGAGGCCAAGGCGGGGGGATCACGAGGTCAAGAGATTGAGACCATCCTGGCCAAAATGGTGAAACCCGTCTCTACTAAAAATACAAAAATTAGCTGGGTGTGGTTGTGTGCACCTGTAGTCCCAGCTACTCTGGAGGCTGAGGCAGGAGAATCACTTGAACCCGGGAGGTGGAGTTTGCTGTGAGCTGAGATAGCGCCACTGCACACCAGCCTTGTGACAGAGCGAGACTCTGTCTCAAAATAAACAACAACAAAAAAACCTAAAAAAATTAGCCAGGCATGGTTTTGTGCACCTGTAATCCCAGCTACTCAGGAGGCTGCGGCATCAGAATCACTTGAACCCGGGAGGTGAAGGTTGCAGTGAGCCGAGATTGCGCCACTGTACTCTAGCCTGGGCGACAGAGCAAGACTGTCTCAAAAAAAAAAAAAAAAAAAAAAAAAGTGAAACTATAATGTGAAAGTAAATATATATGAAAACTTACAAAACTTAGGAGTGAGGGAAAACCTAAGTATCATACCAACAGCAGAAATCATCAAGATAAACCTGGATATACCTCACTGTATAAATTTCTATAACTTAAAAAACATCAGAAACAAAACCAAAACACATCAAACCAGGGGGAAAGAATCTGTAGTAGTCAGAAAACACCAGAAACAAAACCAAAAGTAAAACTGAGGAAAAGTCTCCACAGATACAGCAATCTCATTGTTGGCATAAAGAGCTTTTAAAAATTAACAAAAGATGAATATCTCAAGAGTAAAAAAATGGGCAAAGGACATAAACAGGAATATCCTTACAGAATAGGAATGGTCATAAACAAAAAGTTTAACTCATTAGTAATTAAAAAAGTAACAAAGTCAAAAGAGAAGTATTTTTCCTTTTAGCTTGGAAGATGAGCAGGCAGTTAATAATTCCGTGCCAGGTATCTGAACAACACTTCAGTCACAGATGATCAGGTATAACTACAAAGGTGGTCACCAGTGCAGCTGTGTAACAAGGAAACTGGCTATGTATATTGTGATACAGTCATTTGGTTAAAGCAACCATTAGAAATTACATAATATGTAAATCTATAAGGGCTTGGAAAGGTATTTTTGACATATTAAGGAAGGTTGCTAAACAGTACGTAGAGTATCAAAGCCTAGCAAAAATAAAAGTAGTAGTACAGTGTCATATAAAACCACAGAAAGATGGACATTTAGATCTTAACACTGCCTATCTGTGGGGTGGTTATAATTTTAGGTGATTTTCTTTTTTTTTGCTCATCTAAAGTTTGATAATAAATATGCACTGTTTTTATAACAAGATAGAATAAAAACCTGTTGCTATTAGTCGAGTTTCCTTAACACTCTTCAGCTGTCAGCTAAATCCAGCTGTGTGCCAGCTGCCCTTTCCCTGTTGGGTGTGCAGTGTAGAAGGGAAAGCCTGCCATCCCTTAGTAGGGAAGTGACCAAAGGCAAAGTTTCTTGGCTTTGTTTGCTTATCTGTGACGTGGGGATGTATTATCCTCCAAATGCTTCTGAAATGATGAAATACAATCATGTCTGTAAAGTATGGTTTCTGCCACAGCCATAATTGACAGACTATAGCGTTTAGGAGGGTGGTTGTGGAAGGTTGGAGATGTGTGACCCTCAGTCCATGAAACAGACAGGAAGCACTAATCTGTGTGTATAAAGAAAAGCATTTGTGAATATATACCCTCAGGTAGAAAGTAGGAGCCAAGGTTCAAGGAGAAACAATACAATCCTGTAATATTAAGGTCTTATTCTCTACGTTTAGCTTGAATTCTATTAATTCAAAGAATTCTTGAATAGCTTTAATAAAATAGTTTGAATTTGATTTGAATCAATCTGTGGGAACAGGTGGCCAGCAGATTTCTAGAACATCAAGATTTACAATCTTAAACTGAAGAGATCGGTGTGCAGATAGAACACTGTTTACATCAGGGTATAGCACAGCACAACATACTGTCTTTACTACTCTAACTAAAGCAGCACAGTAAGATCATTTTATAATATGAAAACTACTGGGCAATTTATCCCAGACATCAAAAGCCTCAGAATCCACCCGGCCAATGTCTTAAACAAGTTTTACCAACTATTGAAGGTTCAGTGGGCTGATAGTCTTTCACGGGGCACTGAATGCCTTACGGCAGAACTTCTTCAAGAAACCTTTCAATGGTCTTTGAAGAAGTGTAAATTCCCATCTCAGGTTTACACTTGACATTTAGAACATAGGCACCAGCAGCATGCCGCAAACCTAACGGGAATTCTTTCAGAAAAGAGAGATGAAGTTGTTTTTTAAAAAAACAAAACAAAACAAAACAAAAACGTCTTGCTCTGTCACCCAGGCTGGAGTGCAGTGAGTGACCTGAGTGACTCGATCTCAGCTCACTGCAACCTCCGCCTCCCGGGATCAAGTGGTTCTCCTGACGCAGCCTCCCAAGTAGCTGGGATTTTTAGTAGAAACGGGGTTTCACCATGTTGGCCAGGCTGGTCTTGAACTCTAGAACTCAGTGCTCTGCCTGTTTCAGCCTCTCAAAAGTTTGCTGGGATTACAGGCGAAAGCCACAGTACCCGGCTGATGAAGATATTCTTTTTATCTTTTGTTGAGATGGAGTCTCACTCTTGTCCAGACTGGAGTGCAGTGGCACAATCTCAGCTCACTGCAACCTCCATCTCTCGGGTTCAAGCAATTCTCCTGTCTCAGCCTCTCAAGTAGCTAGGATTACAGGTGCCTGCCATCATGCCTGGCTAATTTTTTTTTGTATTTTTAGTAGAGATGGGGTTTCACCACATTGGCCAGGCTGGTTTCGGACTCCTGACCTCAAGTGATCTGCTCGCCTCGGCCTCCCAAAGTGCTAGGATTACAGGTGTGAGCCACGGCGCCCAGCCGAATATATTCTTAAGGCCTTATTTTTGTAAAGTGCCCACATCTTGTGCTACTTGAAAGGAATGGTAATAACGCCTTCCATTTTCTCTCCCTTTCCCCTCTGCCACCATCCCAGCACCTTCGAAGGTGACCTCCAGAAATCAGTTCCTTTGATAGCTCCGAGATGGCATGGGCTGCTCAGTTCTGTAACCAGAGCCTCTGCAGCTGGCAGGCCGGTGGCCTCACTTCCGCTTCGTGCTCATCTTCTCACCTTCCAGAATGAAACTCTAGAGTTGGCTTGGTATGGCCTCCTCAGGAAAAGGTACTTCCACATGGGCACTAGCCAGCAACCTCATCCCCTCCCCGCGGCGTAACTTTAAGGATGCGCAAAGCTTACAGGCCTGTGATCTGCAGAACAGATTCTATAATTGGGATTGTTCCGTACTGGTTTGTTTTGAGAGAGCGGGAGTGGCCAAGGGGGATCTCAGGGGTAGGTCACAAAGCCAACATATTTGGAAGAAAGATTCTCAGAGCTTGCTGCTGATAATGTCTTTTAAGTGCAGAGGTTAGTAAAGTCCTTCAGTCCTTGTCCTCAAAATACATCCTGTGAACTTTACTCACTGACCTTCACTTGAACCACCCTCCCTTCTCCAGTCCTTTTGAAGTATCTAAGAATGTGTTGTATATATAATACAGCTACAACAAAGATGCCTCTAATTTACCAAGGCAGGCGATCACTTTCGGTGAAGGCACAGCCTGGTTCCTACCAAACCTCTTCTTCCTCCCCTTAACTTCCTCCCTTCCCTCCACTCCCACCATTAGCCCAACAGAGCGCACGTGTAAGGAACTCACATTTGGTGAGCAAAGGGAGACTTCTGATTCCGAACAAGCCTAAATTCAATAGGTCACAATTTAAGGCTTTTTCGGTGCCAGTTTATTTAAAGAACTAGTTATTTATTTATTTGTCAGATTTATATAGCGCCTTTCCTCCCACGAGCTCACCCACACTCCCAACATTTGGTTTACGTTATGAAAACCGTTAGATGCTTTTTCTGCATTTCCTTTCTGGTTTCTGCTGCCAGCACACAGAGTAAACACAATGCTTACAGGAAAAAAAAAAAGGAGAAAAGGGTCTGACGGAGGCTATATGGTGATTATGGGTGCCAGGTGAAGCAGGGACCGTTTAAAGGCCAGCTGAGAGATGATACATAAAATCTGCCAAGAAATCAACATCATGCACTTAATACTTCTGTTAAAGCTCAGGGAAGAAGATGGAAAATCGAGAAGCAGCATAGCTGGGTAAGAGGCTGTGGCTGTGAAGTCAGAACATTCTGGGCTGAAATCCAACCTTTACCACTTAGTAGCTGTGTGACCTTGGATGAGTTATCTAACTGCTCTGAAGCCTCAGTTTCCTCTCCAAAAAAATAAGGACAGCCAGGATACCTTGTAAAGATGATGTAAGATAATGTACGTTATAAGGCCCAGCCCTGTTATAACACTGGTGAGTTCTCAATAAACATTATCTTCAACTGCTCCACATTCTCCCCACAACTCCCAAGCTAAAATCAGAAGATATGCAAATATGGCCGAGCACGGTGGCTCAGGCCTGTAATCCCAGCATTTTGGGAGGTCGAGGCGCGATCACCTTGTGAGTTCCTTACATGAGGTCGGGAGTTTGAGACCAGCCTGACCAACACGGTGAAACCTGTAACCATTTCACCGTTGACATGGAGTCTCGCTCTGTCGTCCAGGCTGGAGTTCAGTGGCACGATCTCGGCTCGCTGCAACCTCCGCCTCTCAGGTTCAAGCAATTCTACTGACTCAGCCTCCCAAGTAGCTGGGATTACAGGTGCCTGCCATCACACATGGCTAATTTTTTTGTATTTTTAGTAGAGACAGGGTTTCACCACGTTGGCCAGGCTGGTTTCGAACTCCTGACCTCAAGTGATCCACACACCTTGGCCTCCCAAAGTGCTAGGATTACAGGTGTGAGCCTGTAGCAGTGGCTCAGGCCTGTAATCCCAGCACTTTGGGAGGCTGAGGCGGGCAGATCACCATGTGAGTTCCCTACATGAGGTCAGGAGTTTGAGACCAGCCTGGCCAACATGGTGAAACCCTGTCTCTACTAAAAACACAAAAAAATTAGCCAGGTGCAGTGTCGAATGCCTGTAAACCCAGGAACTCGGGAGGCTGAGACAGGAGAACTGCTTGAACCCAAGAGGCGGAGGCCGAGATCACGCCACTGCACTCCAGCCTGGGTGACAGAGCCAGACTCCATCTCAAAAAAAAAAAAAGATACGCAAATAAAAGAGAAGATCTTAAGGAAGTGGGAGACTATGACACACACAAGCCACGCACAAATCAAAGGAGCCCACTGGTTGCCTTTTCAATATCCATTCTCCTTTTTCAGAAAGAGAATGCTGATTTCTATTGGAGGTGGCAATGTGCCAACTTCACAATGATGTTTATTTTCCCGCGATATAACGAAGAGCCAGACCCTGTCCCTAGACGTACACCAAAGAACTCTGAAACAAGTCCATAAGACCTGCCAACACTGCTGAGACTCAAATGGGCCCATTTAAACTGTTGAGAAGACACTGAGGAATAAGGAACAAAAAGCATGTCCTTTCTAGGCCTACCTGTTTGTCTGACTTCTCAAGATCAAATATGGGAGAGGGATGGTGATGAAACTAAGACATGTCCCCAGGATATCAGATGGTGAAAGTATTAGTTGTAGATATAACATTAATAACTTTGGCTGGGTGTGGTGGCGCACACCTGTAATCCCAGCACTTTGGGAGGCTGAGGCAGGCAGATCACCTGTCAGGAGTTCAAGACCAGCCTGGCCAACATGGTGATACCCCACCTCTACTGAAAACACAAAAATCAGCTGGGCGTGGTGGTGTGCTCCTGTAATCTCAGCTACTAGGGAGGCTAAGGCAGGAGAATCATTTGAACCTGGGGGGGGGGGTTTTAGTAAGCCGAGACTGCACCACTGCACTCCAGCCTGTGCTATGGAGTGAGACTCCGTCTCAAAACAAAACAAAACAAAACATATTAGTGTGATGATGAAAAGATTAGGGATAAAGGCAGCGTTATATTTTAAAAACAACATTAAACAGTGAAGTTTCTCAGTTTGCAGTACCTACATCATTTAAGGAAGTGTCCTTTAGTAAGTAGTTTGTGTAAAATAAAAGTGATTTTAAAAAGTAAAATTGTCATAGAAGTTAACATTTACTGAACACCTTCTCTGTCCAAGTGTGATTTTATTTAACCTACCCAATGCTTCTACGTGGTATCTATTATCCTATTTTGAGATGAAGAAACCAAAGTTTGGAGAAGTTGAGTGCCTGCCTGAGGTCACATAGCAGCAGAGCAGCGATTCAACCCCAGATCTGTCAGTCTGTCCAACTCCAGAGCCACTGGCCTATACTGTTTCTACAATCGTTTTAAAACACTCTCTGGATGAGAGTTAAATAAAAATCATGTAGTCCAGGCAACCAGAAAAATCCCGTACGTTTAGAAATTAAGAAACATATCTATAAAGAACTCCAAGGTTGAAAGAAATAATAGAAAATACTTGGAGCTGAATTTTTAAAATACTGCAAATTAGAACTTGTATGATATATCTAAAGCAGAACTTGGATAGGGAGATCAAATAACTGATGCTCCAAACCAGGATCCTTTGGAGAGTGCAATAAGAAGCTATTAGCAATCACTTCTAAACAAGGCATAGACAGACCATAAGTGACCTGGCAAACTTCCATGTATGGTCACCCCAGCCTTAAGAGAAATTTTATATGGTTTTGTGCTTACATATTATAAAGAAAAAGGACTAAAAATTAGTGAGCTAATCATACAACCAAAGAAGTTGGAAAAACAGAATAAACCCAAAGAAAACAAAGAATAAAGTATTTTAGTGAGAGCAGAAATCAATGAAACAGAAAACACCCAAGAGAGAATAAGTAAGGCCAAAAGTAGATTTGTTGAAAAGACAATATTGTCTGCCAAGACTAAGGAAAAAAAAAGGTCTATATAAATAATATCAAAAATGAAAAAGACAACTACAGATGCTATAGAGATTTTAGAAAGGGCACCATGAATAACTTTATGTCAATTAATTTTAAAACTCACACAAAATGGACAACTTCTTAGAAAAATTTATTAAATTTATTCAACTAAACAGAAATCCAGGGCAAAACTGTAAAATGTGAAGACACTGAGCCAGTAATTAAAAATCTTCCTACAAAGAAAATGCCAGGCCCAAATGGTGTTACCAGTAAATTCTTCAAAAAGTTCAAGGAATAAAGACTTCCAATTTCACATGAGATATTCTAAAATATAGAAAAGGGAAGACACCCTCTACTCATTTGATGAGTATAACCTTAATGCTAAAACCTAGCAAGGACAATATAAGAAAGAAAAATTATGTACTTTCTCAATCATGAAGACAGGTGTGGAAGTCTTACATATTTATATTAGAAAACCCAAATTCAGCAATGTACAAAATATCATACAGAATAAACAAGTTAGGGCCAGGTGTGGTGGCTCATGCCTGTATTCCCAGCACTTTGGGAGGACGAGATGGGTGGATCACTGAGGTCAGGAGTTTGAGAGCAGCCTGGCCAACATGGTGAAACCCTGTCTCTACTAAAAATACAAAAATTAGCTGGGCGTGGTGGCGCCCGCCTATAATCCCAGCTATGAGCCCAGATGGCGCCACTGCACTCCAGCCTGGGCGACAGTTAGACTGTCTCAAACAAACAAACAAACAAAAAAACAAACAAAAAAAACTAATAAACAAGTTAGGTTTGTCACAAGAATGCAAGGCTGGTTTCACAGAAATCAGTGTAACTCACCATATTAAGAAATTAAAGGAGAAAATTATTTGATCATCCCAATAGAGGCAGTACAAATGTTTAATGAATTTCAACCTCTATTCATGTTAAAAACTTTCAGTAAACTGGGGATAAAAGGAAATGTCCTTTAGCTTGTTAAAAGGTAACAAGAAGCCTAAGGTAAACAGGATGAAATGTTAAAAACAAACCCTCTTAAGACTCAGAACTAAAAAAACCTCTGCACTCTAACCACTACAAAAACATCATTCAGTCTGTCAAAGAAGGTTCCATTAAGCATCCATGAAACTCAGTTTTGGATCCCAAAGTGAATCTGTGCTGCCATACACAACATATTATTAACAGGCGCTTGGAGAAGATATGCATCTGACACATTCACTTTATTCCAGGCCAGGCTACAAATGTGACTTACAGTCAAATTCATTCCTCTCTAAAAATTATTGTACTACAAAATCTGAAGGACAAAAAATGAATAGCAATTTACTTTAAGGGAAATGAACTTTAAGAGAGGAAGAAAAACAAGAGGAAAAACGAGTGTATTAAATCTCTTAATTTATCTAGCATCCTTAAGGAATTGGTAGTTTTTGTTAAATCGAAATTCCAGAAAACTTAGCCCATCCCTTTAAGCTTTGAATCCTCAACAATAAGCACTGAAGGAGACGTTCTTGACATTCTGAAACAGCTTAGGCTGTTTCCTCCTTCAGAAGACACTACCCAGTTGACCTTTTCCTGATGACTCCAGCACGACACATTATGTTCTGTCAATTACAGCATGCTAGCCTACCACAATACTGATGCCCTTAGGGGCTATCCAGAAGCAGAGGATTCTTCTAGTACAGGAGCATTTTCTTAAATGTTGCTGCTGCTTGGGTTTTAACCTCTTTGGTTGATGTCAAGTGAGAAAGCAGTGTATTCCAAAATTCTTAGAGATACATTTTTCTTAGTGGAGCTTCTTCAGTTGAATTGTAGGGCTTTCCTCAACTCAAGATATAATGAGATATGGTTTAATAAAAGCCAAAAATATATACGGCCAGTACTATAGGCGTAACATAGGAATATTTTTCTAAGTTCCTCCACCCAGCACATGTAAACATCATAAATAACACAATGAGAAAACTCACAAGATTGAGAAGGCTGAAGGAAAAAACGTTTCTCCTCTTCCAGGAGCAGCTGGTCTTTCAGGATAAGTGGCACATGTCTGAACATGTCAAATTACATGTCTTTTCCCCTCTCCTTGTGGGGAGGAAATCACCGGTATAAATCATGGCTTTCAAACACAGTATTTATCTTCTAAAAATAAATTGAGTTGTGAAGAATTACATGCTAAGACTATATAAAACATTAAGAATGAACTTTTTTCTTTATTATTTTCTTAGAGATGGGGGTCTCACTATGTTGCCCAGGCTGGAGAGCAATGGCACACAATGAGATCATGGGAGTTTTGCCCTGCTCTGTTTCTGACCCCTGGGCCAGTTCACCACTGCTTAGGCAATTTGGTGGTCCCCACTCCCAGGAGGTCACCATATTGATGCCAAACTTACTGTGGACACCTGATAGATCGGCATAGTTTACTACAGAGCCTAGGATTCCTGAGGTCAAGTGATCCTCCCGCCTCAGCCTCTCAAGTAACTGGGACTACAGGTGTGTGCCGCCATGTGTGGCAACGGTGTACTTTTGACTAGATTACATTTTAGTTATTTACAGTATAATTTTAGCAAACTTTTATCACTATCAATAAACATATACCGAGGACGAATAAGATACAGGGCTAAATGTGGCCTAAAGAAAGGAGTCTAAATCACAGGTTTTTATCCTCAAAGAGCTTACTCTGTTCAACTGAACAGATACGGCACACCCAGCAAAACAAAAAAGACACATGTTAAGCACGTGGGTTTGGATTAAATGATGTAGGAATTTATTAAGATTTTGTAGTTGAAGAGATAGATAGAACTTAAAAGCATAATAAAAAAACAGATAATGTTCAAGGTCAAAACATTATTTATCAAGGTCAATTACGCAGTTTTTATAGTAGACATTAGTGGATGTTAGCAGCCCAAATAAAATCATAACTGAAACAAATGGCGTAATTACACGTCATAAAAGTTTTTGGTTGCTGAATGTAGGACCCTGTATTTGGCTATGTGAGCTTTAGAAAGTCCTTTAACTGTGCTGAGGCTTGATTTCTAACCTGTAAAATGGGTTTTTTTTACTCTGTCTATGTCACGGGGCTGTTAAAAGTTTCAAATGAGACTCTATTTACTTCTATCATGCAAAATACCATCTATTTGTATTAGGGATTTTGTTTTGAAGTAATTTTCCCTCTAATTTTAATAAAAAGTTCTAAGCCGAGAGACAACCTATAGTCCCCATAAAAGTAATCTGCCCCACTTTTGGGCAGGCATAAAAGTTATTAAATGTATGATTATTAAGCTTGATATTATCCACATCTGTAATTTCTATTACTTTTACAAAAATCAAACCAGGGATTTTGGTCTGTCTCATTTTCTGTGTACTATCCAGTATCTAGGCGCAAAATCACTGTCATGTTTTTGATGCGTTTTATGTCACACAGATATCACGTGAATGACCATATTAATAGACAAAGGCAGTAGGAACAGAACTTGGTAATATATGCTTTAAATAAAGGTGGGGTGGAATAAGGATGAGGGTAGAGAGAGCTGGATCACAATTTCTCAAAGTGTGACAAGACTATATCCAGGACCCACCCCAGGCCCACAGACTCTATCTCTGAATGTTAACAAGGACTCTGCACTGAAAATCCCCCCTCCACACTCCCGTGGGGACTCCTGTGCACTTTCAACTTTGAGAGGACAGCACTCTTGAGTGGAAACCCACGTGCCCAGTGTTGTTTGTAATCGATTTGGTCGCCTGCAGAATACCTCCCCCTTCACCGCAATTACCTCAAGGATCTCTGTATCACCCCAGTGTGTGTGTGACAGCTTTGAATTTTAGACCCATCAGTCCTAAAGGCAGAGTATAAGAAGTCAGTCCAAAATGCACAGGCAGACTTCAAAGAGGAATCACCCAAGAAAAGAAATACCTGCATTCTGGTTCCCTCCTCTCTTCAACACCCAAGGGCAAATAACTCATCAATCCCAGGAATCCAAACCTCCTTCCTTCTCAGGAGGCTGGGTGGACTGGAGACAGGCTTATTTCACAGCTGAGACTGGGGCTACCGTCTCCCAATTCTCCGGGAGAACTAGGATATTTGTCTCCCAACTCAGTTAACTGTTAATACAGTATGTTACATAAGCCTCTTGGATAAAAAACAAGGATTGAGGGGGAAATATTAGATAAAGGAATTTTCTTTTACACTTCATGGTATAACAAATAGAAGTTTGCTAAGAATTTCAAATACTGAATATATACTCGACCCCACCCTTCCTCCCCAGTTTCCCCATAACCCTTGCAGAAAATCAGCAAGATGCTGTTTAAAAACACCAAAAAATCATTGAAATAAAAATGATATCTAGGCCAGAGTTCACAAATTGGCAGGCCTGCAGGGTGATTTTGCCCAGAGAAGTTTTGTTTAGTCTGCAGAGTGGTGTTGTTTTAAATTTGAATCAGTTGCCAACTTAAAAAAAAAATCTACAATTTTTACATAAAAAACCAAGTAACCAAATTCTTCTGCACAAGTACAGGTTGTTAGTACAAGGTAACAACTGCCAAAAGCTCAGTGGCAGCTGTGTCCTCCAGATAAGCCCCCGGTGGCAATAGAGGCCCACTCCCGAGCCAGCCCCCGCCAACCCCATCAGTGCTCAGCCCTTGAGCCCCGCAAACACAGGCGTTCATGTCCCTTGGCCTAACCAAGGAATAAACAGCAACCAGCCATATTTTGCCGTTCTTAATGGTGACTTTCAGAGCAAAACGGGAAGGGGATCAGAACCAGACAAAGGGACCTTATTTTTACCCCTGCATTTCATCTAGAAATAAAGTGACCTCCAAGTAAATACTGGTAGGCATCTGGAATGGACCAGGCCTGGGAAAGGTATACTCATGTATTCTTCCTACTCCTGCCCCATTGCGGCCCCGACACCGATCCACCTAACGCAAGATAGACAGATAAGAAATACCATGGCCACCATCTTGCATCCTTTGGTAATACTGTTGACAACTACCCCCTGTGGTTATCTCCTTATCCCAGAGAAACTTGAAATAAAAAAGACAGGCCCCCAGCACATCTTCTAAAGAAGAAGGCCACAAGCATCTGAGATTCTAGAATACCACAGATAAAGAGGTCAGGTTTGGAGTGTGCAGAGAAGGTTCCCTTCACACACTTTTTTGATAAGTGACTGACTCTGGACAAGTTACTCCTGATGCCTCAATGTCTGTAGAAAGTAAAAACCACCTGCAGTGTAACCAGGAGATTTCGATCTCAAAAGCAGATGTGTAAATAAGGTCCTTAGCTAATCTCCTACTGTTAAAACACGTTAAAATCAGATAAGTAATATTACCTTGTATAAATCAGCAATTGTCCCTTATATGTAAGTGAAATGGTAATAACCAAAGTTCAATTCCATTAATAGTAGGCAGCATCCAATGAGGAGTCAGGAACCTGCCCTCAGTGAGGGACAAGGCTATCCTGGCAAGTCATTCTTCCTCTAGTTCTGTGAGAGAGAATACCAGTTACCTCTCCCTTACCTACTTCATAAGGATGTCGTAGTTCATCAACCATCTGGAGTACCTTGGGAACAGGGTGGTATATAAACAGTCATATTCGTATTATTATTAGTCTTGCCTCACAAGCTGCCTCAGTGTAATGATAACTTTTTAGGAACCTGGTAAATAAGATAAACTGCTTCCCCTCTCCCAGTGAGAAAGGATAGGGGCGAGGGAGGCAATCAAGGAAGAAGCCCAGATCAACACCCACCTCTGTTCTGATGGATACTGGTTTTCAGGCATCATCTTTGGCATCTGCAGGGGCTGATGTGGTGGTCGGGGGACCGCAAATGTTTGCTGCTGTGGTCCAGGCTCTGGAAGCGAATGGGGGGCGGGGGCGGGGCCCACACCTTGAACAGGGCCAGCTGCAGGGGCGTGCGCTGAGGTGGGCAGAGTTGCCTGAGGTGGGGGAAATAGGGGATTCTGATGGGTGGGTGAGAGGGGGGTTGTAGGAGGGGTTAATGGCTTGAACCCAGAGGGAGGCTTCCTATCATAGGCACTGTAAACAGAAAAAGAGAAGGAACCATTAAGCTGAAATGAAGCCATTAGCATGGTTACCAGGTCCAGCAGAAAGCTAGTTTGCAGCCCATTGTTGCCAGGAAATAACAGCATTAACATAGTTAAATCGCTCGTAGCCCTGAGGGGATATTTGTACCTCTGAAAAGTGACAAACACACTGCGTCACAGGGACTTGTTTAACACTTCTAGTGATTTTTCTCAAGGATAATTTTAGCCTCTGCTTCCGGTTTCCTTTTTCCCTCCTTCTAAAAGAATTCTCCGTGTATGCCTGTGTAGGGTGGGTGGGTGAGGGGAGAATTTACGCTTTGCCAGGTGTTCTCTGGTCCCCTCTCCCAACTATTTCCAGGGTTCCCAGGAATTAGTCAGAATATGTGTTGAAGGTCCGTTTGTGCTGTGACATCATTTGAATTAACAACTCTTCTCCTCCCCCTTTCAGGCAAATCTATGTTTATCTTCTAGAGCAAAGAATGATTTAAAATTAAAGCTTCATTCCTGGGGCCTGGATATTCTTAAGTAAAGGGCACAAGCTTCAAGACTTTTTCATATATTCTCATTTGGAGATTACTTCTTTGGTGCTTAAAGTTCACATTAACATATGATAGACATGAAGAAGTATATATTACCTGCCTCAAAGCCACAGATCAAATATCCCAGGATTGAGACTCTTTCCCTAGAAGGGCTGGGTACCCTATGAACTTAGTGCTCTGTGGAGCCACAAGGCTTTAATGGTTTTTTCGTGTGCAGTACAATGATCCCAAGGGGACTAGGCTACACCCGGAGGATGACACTGCCATGAAAGAAGGACGTGTTCTATCTACCCCAGGGTCTGCTGGGTAAGTAACACTGGGAAGGAACATTCAGCTTGATGGCTACTTCCAGAGCCTTTCTGGGCAGCCTTTCTTCGACTCCTCTTGCCCACTTACCAATAGTTGTAGAGGCACTTTTCTCCATAGTTAGCACCAAGAGCCTGCTCATGGCTACAAGACGACAGCTCAGAGGCAGGGCTGTGCAGCTCCCGTTTGATCTTGGTTGGAGGTGGGGCATGAAGCACCACTGAAATCAGAAGAGGGATGAGGGGGGAATAGAGAGAGAACAGCTGATTAACAGGGAGCACAATGCTGCCTTCTGCAAACCTTCTAACTAGCTGATTGTTCTTGGAACTCATGTCAAGTCACATGTCAGAAAAAGCAAAACGCTTAAACACACAACCTCCCATCTAAAGCCAATTAAATTCTTCAAAGTCAGAAACTAAGTATCATGATCTGATACTTTTAATTAGCCAAGTCTTTTTTCCCAAATTTCTTTGGTCATGGGTCTTGCTTTCCAGAAGCTGCAAAATCCTTAAAAACCTTGCAGGTAACTGGTCTCCACCAAAAATGCAAGTGGCTGCAGAGATGAAGAATTTTCTTTCCAAGAAGGACAAAACGACCAAAAATGTGTTGGTAGACATTACCAACACATTCAAGCTTATCAAAGGCTTAAAATTGCTGTGGCAAATATATTTCTTATTCAGATGCATATTTACAAATTAAATATAGAATTTTTAAAAAGTCCTTTCTCAAGTAACTCTAAATATTAGCTCTCAGCAAGAAATATTCAACTTTAGAGGCATTCCAAAAATTTTAAAAGCAAAGGAATAAAACAACAGACCAATCCACTACCTAGGAAAGACTAATGAACACAGAAAGCAGAAAGCCTGGCTACCTTTGTGCTTACAACATCTGCTCCAGGCCTGTCTCAGTGACCGACCAGCAAGGGTGGGTTTGCGTAACCAGTCCTGTCATAGATGGTGCAGTGAATTTTGCTGAATTCATGGAATAAATACATGGAGCTACTGCTTTTGGCTTGGAAGCCAACTACATATACCACATAGGATTCTGAGAGGGCAGAGTAACAAGAATTTTTCAAATCAAGGTGATTTACATGTAGTGGCCGAAATAAACCCAAAGAACAAAAAACCGAGTTTGCCTTTTCTGTCTTCTCTAGGAGCTACATTGTTGCAGAGACGGCATTTTATCCAAAGTGGAAAGATGCATTTTGCGTTATAAGGGCTGCCTTCTAGTTGAGTTAGAATGGTTACTCCTTCCTTGTCTAGCTACCTTGGAAGGTGGGGAAGGAGAGCAAGTTAAGCTTCTGTGCTGGCCACTGGCCACTGTATCAAAGGTCTCATTAAATAGCTAACTACAGTTAGTGGTCTGGTGACCCAACATTTTCAGTTTGACTCAATGTTTACTCCTAAAACATCTTTAGGAGTTAATTCTTAGCAATTATACTAGGTAGAACTAGCTAAACAAATCATCACTTTTCTCTCTTTTTTTTTTTTTTTTTTGAGACAGAGTCTTACTCTGTCACCCAGGCTGGAGCGCAATGGCGCGATCACTGCAACCTCTGCCTTCCAGGTTCAAGTGATTCTTCTGCCTCAGCCTCCTGAGTAGCTAGGATTACAGGCGCCCGCCACCACGCCCAGCTAATTTTTGTATTTTTAGTAGAGACAGGGTTTCACCATGTTGGCCAGGCTGGTCTCGAACTACTGACCTCGTGATCCGCCCACCTTGGCCTCCCAAAGTGCTGGGATTACAGGCGTGAGCCACCGCGCCCGGCCTAAACAATCATCTCTTTTCTATTAATATCTGATAAGACCGAACAATCTTCCAGCCAACTGGCCTCTCAGGTGCCTCTCTAATCCCAAATTCTGAACTCAGGAGTGAATACGAGACAGATGACTCTATCACAGATGACAAGGTTATAAAGCAATGTTGCCGCAAAGTCTTGCCAGTGACTGACTGGAAAGGACAGGTTTTCATAATTTCTTTCTTATATAATGCCAACTGCTTTTCCTGAATACATAAAATAAGTTGAGAACTAGCAGATTATATTTAGAAGTCATTAGAGTTTCTCTCGTGATTTTTTGATGGTGACATCATGGCAGCCAACACTCAATTGTTATCAACTGTTTCAGATATTCAGACACAGAAAATAGCGAAGCTTGTTTGAATGTTGCTAGTAAATGAGAATTTGACACAGAAATCCCTTCCTCCAACACAGTAGATAGTCTGGCAGTTCTCAGCACTGCCCTGTGGTCACTGCCCTTCCTCTCACCAGTCTTCTGCTATAAAAGTTTTGGCAAAATAGTGAGGAAAGGTAATGATGACCCAATTTAAACAAAAGCTACATGTCCTTGAAACATCTACTTTTCTTGCTTTATCTAAAGATAATCATTTGCAATCACCACTTTACCTAAGTTCGGAAAGAAAGCAATTAGGGTATTATTCAATGGTCTGATTTCAGGTTTTAGAAGTGTCTTGACATTGTCACAATATTATTATAACAGTTACCAATTCTGCTGACAAGTCTAACACCAGAGGGTAAGCCAAAGTTGCCCACAAAGAAACACTTTGTATTTGTTTCAGGAACTGCACGTATCTAAAAGGATCTAAACTGCCAGCGAGTTCTGATGCCTTGATTTCTTCAAATCCAGACAGTACTTAGTGTGCACCACATCATGTTGGCTCTAAATCATGTAGTACCTTCTACCCCAAAACGTCTTATATGTGGAATAGTATATTCTTTATACAAAGGGGGAGTTCAAAAAGTATTTTCATGAACAAATGGATTATATTTCCAATTTGTTCTTAACCTTGAAGGCAGGGACCACATCTACCCTACAAGGCTGGGTACAATGTTAGTTACATATACTTTACCCTCAGGATAAAACATGGCAGGAACGAGAATGGAAAGTTTCACAGATCTACACTGACAGGAAAGCCACGAGGGGCCCTGTGAGTGGTGAGGAACAAGGCTCAGCTCCTCAAAGGTCTGTGGGACTAGAGGATGTGTGAAGGAGCCTAATTCTGGCATGTTAGTCAGAGATAGTGGTGTATTTAAAGCAGGAACTCAGAAGCCCAAGGAATGCTCTTTGCTTTCAGTCTGTTTCTTCATTTGTAAAATGAGGTATGTGATACAGCCTTGAGAAATAAAGAAAAAGGCACAGCACCTTGCAGATGGTGCTATGATGTTGTGTAATTATACTCTGTGCTTTCAAAAATAGTATTTACCTTTGCACAGCTGACTTGCTAAATGTTGACAGAGACCCAGGACTATAAAGGATGGCAACAAATTGGAATTGAAAAGGGATCATGAACTCTTGAGGAAGTTTGAAAAGAAGTGCTAAAAAAAAAAAAAAAAAAAGTTGACATTTGAGCTAATAAACATCTTCTGCAATTAGAAACTTTGAGTTTAAACTCAGAATTGTAGAAGAGGGGCCCACAAAGTCAATGGTGCCCTGATAATAATTCCTGCTGAATGTGGACTACCTTCTTTGTCATGAAGATCTTTCTTTCCTTCTTCATTCATTCATTCATTCAGAGTATCTTCGATGGGCCAGGTATTCTGGATGTCGGGGGTGTATGATGCTAAGCAAAACAGACATGGTTGGCCTGCATAATTTAGTGAGGCATCTGACTTTTAGCATCTTCTCAACGATGCAATTAGAGAGATTAGGGCCTCAGTATGCTGAATTCAAGCCCTTACATTTATAGATAAGGATCCTGAGGCCCAAAGGAACTAAAGGTCTTAGGGCTGCTGCTATTCGAGGGGAGAAGGGGCAAGGGCCCCCGCACTGTCATTTTAGTCATCTTCTACCACACTAACAGAAATGGGAGATACTCCACTCGCTCAGTTTGTACATTAAAAATAGAAGGCATAAACCTTTTTTTCAACTAAACAAAAATACCACTTACACCTGTTTAAGAGAAAATGCTCTAGAACAAAGGAAAAATGGATGAGAAGAACTAATATCTCTGGAAAAGAACAAAGAAGGCCGACCAAGAAAGAGGCAGCCAGCCAGACCCCTTGCCATTCCTTTATGCCTAGTTGCTCTTACATACCTCATTTCATTCAATCTTCCCAATTCAATCAGAAAGCTATTAATGCTTCCATCGTCTTCATTTTACAAACATGAAAACAAGGCTCAAAGTCACTTGCCATGGTCTCACAGCTGGTCAGTGGCCAGAATTCCTACCTATGCAGTTCTTAGTCTTTTCATTATATTGGCTCCCAGAAGGAATCTGAGAGAAAAAAGACCAATCAAAGAGGGAATAAAAGAGAAAGAGAAAGAGAGAAGGAAGACAATACAGGAGAAGACAACAGAAGGATACTTTTTTCCAGCTCTCAGGGCTGTATCCTCATGTTACCCTATACTCCCCAGAGCAAGCCACGCCTCATACCCCTAAATCCACTCAAGGACTTAACGCCTTTGTCTGGCTCTAGGATATCAAAATTAACTAGGATCTCTATTTCACCTCCGTTGTCACAAGCAATGCCATCTCTGACTCCAGTAGTCTTCATTTTTTTTTTTTTTTTTTTTTGAGACAGAGTTTTGCCCTTGTTGCCCAGGCTGGAGTGCAATGGCGCAATCTCGGCTCACTGCAACCTCCGCCTCCTGGGTTCAAGCGATTCTCCTGTCTCAGCCTCCCAAGTAGCTGGGATTACAGGCATGCACCACCACACCCGGCTAATTTTTTGTATTTTTAGTAGAGATGGGGTTTCACCATGTTGGTCAGGCTGGTCTCGAACTCCTGACCTTGGCCTCCCAAAGTGCTGGGATTACAGGTGTGAGCCACTGTGCCTGGCAGCCTTCACTTTTTGTAATTCTTGCCTCCCATTCTAGCATTCCATCTAAAAGGTCTCACTTTCCCTTCTATAGTTGAGCTGATCAAAACCTTCTGCTCATTCAGACAGCTGCCAGCACTTCAGAAGACCTGCTATCTTCTATAGCCAGTCACTACTACCCAGACTCCGCACTGCAGCCATGGATGCCATCTCTCTCCCCAGAAGCCCTGTACCCCTGAAATTGCTTCTGGACAATTGTCTTACTACCACCACTGAGGCAAGAAGACCTTGTGTGAGCTGTCTGGACTCCTATTTGACTATAAGAACTCTGCTAAGGATCTATGCACAAATATATATGACAGTCTTAGCTCGTCAGGGGTAGGAAAAAGAAGGGCAGCTAGCTGATAAGATGTAATTAGGTCCGTATCTGTGGGTATGCACGATCAAGTACATGTATTGCCTTGCAGACAACCATAACACCATTTTAAATTTAGATGTGATGCTCACAAGTCAACCAATTTCATAGTTGCTTTTCTTATTAGACTAGGGAACTCCTTAGATTTTTCTATCTGACACAGGGATCAAAATCCAAGCCTGGTCCTAGCCGATGCAATAAGGCAAGAAGAATAAACATAAGGCAAATTAGAAAGAAGGAAAGAAAGCTGTCATTATTAACAGATGGCCTGGTTGGCTACATAGAAAATATAAAAATATCCACAAAGTATAAGAATCAGTAGGCAAGGTCATTGGCTATGAGGTCAACATGTAAAAAAACTTTCAATATACAGTAACTAAAACAATGTGAAATTAAAAGCATATACAATATCAACAAAACCATCAAATACCTAGGAAAACGTCTAATAAGACATATAAGGTGTCTATACTGGGCCAGGCATGGTGGCTCATGCCTGTAATCCCAGCACTTTGGGAGGCTAAGGCAGGGCAGATCGCGTGAGCCCAGGAGTTTGAGCCCAGCCTGGGCAACATAACAAAATCCCGTGTCTACAAAAAAAAATACAAAAAAAAAAAAAAAAAAAATCAGCCAGGACTGCAGTATGCACCTGTGGTCCCAGCTATGCGGTAGGGTGAGTTGGGAGGGTCACCTGAGTCCAGGAGGCTGAGGCTACTGTGAGCCGTGATCATGCCACTGCACTCCAGACTGGGCAACAGAGTGAGACCCTGTCTCAAGAAAAAACAAAGAAAAAAGGTGCCTACACTGAAAACCACAAAACACTAAGAAAAATTAAAGAACTCTCAATAAATGGAAGGATAGATCATGCTCATTGATTGGAAAGCTTAACATTATAAAGATATCAATTCTTCCCAAATTTATCTATAGGTTCAATGTAACCCCCAACAAAATCTTAGCATTACACAGAAGGGAGAATGAAGAAATTGCAATTATGCTTAACAACATGGATGAATCTCACAAGTATGCTGAGCTAAAAGAAGCCAGACACAAAAGGGTACATGCTATGTAAGTCCATTTATATAAAGTTCAAAAAAAGACAAAACTAATCTATAGTGTTTGAAAGTCAGGAGGGAGGTTACTCTTGAGGGGGTGGTGCCTGTTAAGGGGGCATAGGAGTCTTCTTATAGTCTGATAAGTTCCGTTTTCTGATCTAAATGCTTATACTGTTTGTGAGAATTCATCATGCAGCTGTACTCTTGTGATTTCTGTATGTTACTTCAATTAAATTTCTACTTTTTAAAAAAGCAGACTGGTCCTCATCAAATAGCACCACAGAGTTAATACTAAGATTTATCAAATTTTAGAAAATCTTTCTTCTGTGATGGTCTTGAAACAGTCTTCCAAAGAAACAACTCAGTTGTTTTAAAACAGAAAAAATAAGCTGGTCCATTCAAGAGAAATAATAATTCCCTCTGCTGACAAAATCTGTTTCCTGCCCACAAGTGCAGGCCTGTGGACTGACTGTTCAAGGCGGCCACCCCATGCCCGTGCTAATGGTAAACTTCACTATTACAGCCCCAAGGATCAAGACATAGGAAAACACTTTTGTTGAATATTATGATGAGCGACAGTTCCATTCAAAAGGATTTTTTTTTTTTTTTAGAAAGACGAAACCCATCTTGTCTAATAAGGCTTTCTTTGGTGTTTCATAATCATCAAAGTTTCAATTTGCCACAGACTTTGTTGTGAATACATAAAACATTTATGTAGCTGCTGAGTGTTAAAGAAATTGCCAATTAGTTACCCTGCGGTCTGAAGGGGAGAAGGACTAAGCCCATCTGGATTTCTCCTACTTCACACACAGGCTTTGACCGCCTTCCACCAGTTGCCACCCTTCAGGTTCTGTTTTGGGGTTTTCCTTCTCCCTTGTTCAGTTTCGTTTACCTTCATCTGGGCCAGACTCATCCTTCCCAAATCAGCTGTGCAGGCCTGACCTCCAGGGAAGACCTTATTTGGTCACACTCAATAGTCATTATCCTCTTACTTCACATGGAAAGTTGTGTCTCACGACAGAAGCTGACCAGAGCACTGACACGTGCTTCCGAATGGCGTGTCCATGAGGCTGCAGCTCAGGAGGCTGGCCTAGGTCTCCAGAGCCTCCCATTACACTTGAACAAATGTGATGTGGAATGTACACAAATAGTAATGGCTATATACTGCTCAGGGTTCCAGAGCCATCATCCTGAAATGAAGGCCTTCTCCTAAGTCTCCTGGCCACCAGCTTTGGGTCACTGCTCCCCTCTGTGACCACTGCCATCTCACTTCCTTTCCTTCCAGAGGAAGAATTACATACTGCATCATAGTCCAAGAATGGGGGTGGGAGGGGAGAGAAGTCTGAGACACCTGCCCATACTATTAATATTCTATGGTTGTGGGAGTGAATAGAACACAGGGAAAGAAGGCAGAGGAAAAGATGATCAAGAAGAGGGACCTGGAAATATAACAAAGACACTGGCAAAACAGAACTGAAAAATCCACCAGGGAAGAGCAAGTGTGACCTCTTTTTCCCTGATTTACCCTTAACTTATCTGAGTACTCCACTGGCAAAGACCAGAGGGCTTTAAGTCACGGAAGGGAGTGTACCTTGTGCTTCCAACATAGTGCTGCCTGCTCTTAGCTCTTGCCTTTTTTGATGGATTTTGAGACAAAGCTCAAATACCTAGTTAGCAGGAAAAAAGATGTAGATAGGGTAAGACTTATTTTTTAAGTTCTACTATATTACCAGAGAGGGTGAGAAATATTTATTTTAGGACTGAGCAGATTAAAAACTCATTTCACACATAAAAGCTATTATACCTCAATATTCTTTGTAAATGCTCTAACAGCACTAGTGAATGACTCTAATAGTAGATAATACTCTGTTCTAGGAAACAAGAAGGTTCACAAGGAGATAAGGTTAAGTGGACAGGTTCTGGCACTTAAAAAAGAATATCTGGAAAAGGAGATGTCTGGATTTCCAAACCAAATAAGAGGCATGCTCAAACTTGTTTAACATTGATCCTGCCTGGCAACAGTTTCCAAAAATAAAAATCGACAATGTTATCAAATTTAGTTAGGGGACACAAGTTCTAAAAGCAGAATTGGTGTAGGTATGGAAGAATGTGCTGTTTTTCTTTAATATCTCATACAGCTAACCTGTGTAAGGATAAATTGTCGAATTTAATAGGTGAAAAATCATCCACAAATAGTAAAATCAACTATCGAGCAAGCTGTGCTAAAAACTGTTTAATGAGCCCCCCAAAAGCCCTCTCCTCAAACATATACAAACGATCTCTGACCCAATTATCTCCATCTGTGTCACTCTGTTCTTTCACCACTGTTTTAAGGTCAATACAAATACATGAATGTGAGAAGTGAGAGAATCAACAATATTAGAGATTTCTAAGCCTAAGGGCAGCATTTCTGGATGCTGTTTGCATTTCTATATATTCTTTAAAAATGGACCCTAAAAAAGTCAATGACTGGCCAAGACTTCAAAAAAGTCACTGTTACAGGGAAAATAAAAAAAGCTAGGGAGACTGTTGCATATTAAAGAAGATAAATGAAGCATAAACATAAATGCAATGTGTGATTTCAAATTGAATTCCTAGATCAAAACCATTATCAACATTGCTAGAAAGATATCTGGAGACAACTGGGGAATTCTAAATATTACCGAATAAAAGTTAATTTTCTTAGGCTATGTAGGAGAATGTCAATCTGTAGAGATGCACACCAGAGTATTTGGGGTGAAATGTTATAATGCCTGAAACTTGCTTTCAAATGGTTAAGAAAAAACTATATATACACAGAGATGAAGCAAATGTGGCAATATGTTTTAAAAATAAATCAATAAAACAGCTATTATGTCCCATTTCCTCTGAGATATTTGGAGGAAAAAAATCCTTTATCTTATGGTTGACTAACATGTCAAAAGTAGACATGCTAGGAACTTCAAAACCATACGTCGACAAATGAAGAAAGCCACCCTTGGCCTGTTACTGAATTGGAAGGATAATACAGCCCTGGGAATCTAGCCTTACACAAGGATAAATGCTGGTCACACCTAATGTCTACGCTAGTGGTTCTCAAACACATTTTGTTGGCTTTGGCCCACTTAGAAAGGACAAGGGAACACTCCAGAGATGGCAAAACAAAAACAGCCACTGCTGTCACTGTGATTACTGCCTGCTGCTAATACTTCCACCAAACTGCCTGGGTAAAAAGACAGCAGTTACACAAATGCAAAATGATCAACAAAAGGCCGGGCCTGGTGGCTCACGCTTGTAATCCCAGCACTTTGGGAGGCCGAGGACGGCGGATCACGAGGTCAGGAGATCGAGACCACGGTGAAACCCCGTCTCTACTAAAAAATACAAAAAATTAGGCGGGCGTGGTGGCGGGCGCCTGTAGTCCCAGCTACTCGGAGAGGCTGAGGCAGGAGAATGGCATGAACCTGGGAGGCGGAGCTTGCAGTGAGCCGAGATGGCACCACTGCACTCCAGCCTGGGCGACAGAGCGAGACTCTGTCTCAAAAAAAAAAAAAAAAAAATCAACAAAAGTAACACCTATCAGTAACTCTATATTCACATTAATGCATATATAACAGGAACTAAAATATATGCCCAAGTCAACCAAAAACCATTCTTGAGAAAAAATGGAGAATTTCCACTCCTTGTGAATTTATATGTAAAACAGGTTTAGGACAATAGGTTGTCCAGCTGTTCTGGACAACCTATTCGATTTCATCCCCAGGGTCCTCCAGAGAGCGCAAGGCAGCTATCACCAACCTGGGAAGGTTGGCAGAATTAAAGTTCTTTTTCTTATGGTTCTCCTTCATTTTCTTCCCTCATAAGCAGCTTGGGTTAGCCTTTTTACCCCTAAACGCTGAGCAGGGCTGGGATCAGGACGAGAGGAAGCGGGAAATAGGTGGCCTAGGCTTCCGCTGCTCTGAGCCTGGGGGCTCCAACTGTTCAGCCTAGTTTACCAGGCTAGATAAAAAGGAACACGGGGCTGAAGACCTAAACTGTGTTAAAGTAAGTACGCTGGCTTGGAAAATCCCCTGTGCATTTATGTCTTAGGAACCAAGAATGGCAGCTGGACCTTAGTGTGGAATCAAGGCCCTCCATACGACTCATGGGGGACGTGACAAACACCTGGTAAGCCAACAACTGGCTGGCCATACCACATGCCAGGGCTGAGATTTCAGGGCAGGCTCATTCTGCAAGAACGGCTGCATTTGTCCTGGGCAAAGTCCCACATGAAGAAAGTAAGGCTTGTGCTTTGTGCTTGTGCTTGTGCTTTGGGATAGGGTTTGCTATTAGCAGGTACGGGGAAAGAAGCTTCAGAACTGGCACAGCTGTATAGTATTCAGGACTTTAGATCAGCAATTAATCATGGTGGTGGAAGGGAGTTATGATGTTGATGACTGTGGGGTATTTTTGCTATTTGTCCTATTTCTCAGCAAGAATCAAAGGACTGACCGTCACCCTGGTGGTATATTTCAGGGCTCCAGGGTCTCAGGTCAACCATGAGATAGCAGAATTAATCAATGAACAGTTATAGAATAGAATCCCTTCCTATAAGGCCAATTATCATCTTCTGTACAATAAATAACGCAAGAGCCAAATTAGGGAGTGGTAAAGCTAGTTCCTGGAACACTTGGCTTCAGGAATCAGATTTCTCCCATGCAGTGGGAAAAAAAATTACAGTCAGCAGAAGAGACGCTTCAGGAACTGGTGTGTGGACAAAAAACAAAACAAAACAAAAAACACTCAATTCTTCCTGATTTAGACCTAGAAACTTGGGGTAATACAATCAGCTCAAAATAAAAGGCTTTGAATGTATTATCATGACATGGACTATGGGAAAGACATATCCAAAAAATAGGGTTAAGGTTACATCGGTATAGGAATAAGACCAACCTAAGATCCAGATTCAAGTTTTTGAAGTTTTGATGGCCTTGCATGAAAATGGCTAGAAATACCAGGATGTAATAGTAGCCAATGAAATTAGAGCCAAGTCTTGCCACAGTGGGAAAGGAAGTGAGGGAAGGAGACACCTTTCTTGCTCATGAGAGTAGATGAGGTTGTATCAAGTCTGGAAATTCAAGAGCCAAGACCTTTTGGGGAAGATTTTTGAAATGCAAGCCGAGGAATTTTGTTGGTGAGTGCCATGTTGAAAAATGCTAGGCACCTGGCTTGAAAGACAGCATAGAGACTATCTCCAGAAAGCCCACTCTCACTTAGGAACTAAGTGTGGTGGCAGAAACACAAATATTAGGGACACTGGAAGATTACTCTAGAATTCTGAAAATGGAAATCCAAAGGCCTTGAGTATAACAATTAGAAACTAAAGGGAAGAAAAGGAGCTTAGAAAAGAACTTGAACCAACTTTGAAAATGTATAAATAGCATTAGTAGACAATAGTATCTGAAATATCTCTAAGAGGTTGCCTGCAAAGACAGTGGAATTTCTCCCAGAATACAGGAATTAAGAGTTATTGATAAAATTTTCCCCACCTGGGTTTCATTTTACCCCTTTTTGTTTGTTTGTTTGTTTGTTTTAGAGATAGGGTCTTGCTCTGTGACCCAGGCTAGAGAGCAATGGCGCAATCATAGCTCACTGTAGTCTCAACTTCTGGGCTCAAGCAAGCTTTTTGCCTCAGCCTCCTGAGTAGGTGGGACCACAGGCACCTGCCACCACATCCAGCTAAATTTTTTAAGAGACGGGGTCTCAGTATGTTGCCCAGGCTGGTCTCAATCTCCTGGCCTCATGTGATCCTCTAGTCTCAGCCCCTCAAAGTGTTGGGATTATAGACTTGAGCTGCTGCACCCAGCCTCAAACCTGGGTTTTAAAATAGATGAGAGAACTGGTACTGAGAAGCAGTTAAGACCATGAGGCCATTCTCTGTAAGTCTCTCCTCCATTGCTTGTTTACCTCAGATAACCCTAAGTCTCTGCTATGCACTTGAGCTGACGATAGCAACATGGGTCTAGGTTGTGACACGTATCATGTACTGGGCTTGTAGAACATTGCTTTCTCTGGGGGAAATGCTGGCTGTATATAGAATTGGTGCTTTGAAGACAAGATCTTGCAGAGTTCTGGAGAGTCAAGTGTTTGTATAAGACCAGTGTTATGACATTTTATGCCCTTACTGCTCCCTGGAATGTGGGCTATATGAGATACAGGATAGATTCAACAATGGAGAAATCCAGCATATCAGCAATTCCAGCTTAGGGGACCCCCAGGTTGCAGCTTCTAGTAGACCCCCCAGAACAAAGCCCGTCTGGCTAGGGGTAAAAGCAGGGAAAGATGAAAATGGTGATTTTATACTTACAAAGGAACTTTAATTTCTTTGTGGGAAGGGGGAATGACTTGACAAGGAGGTTACACTTTACAGAAAAGGGCTTTAGTTGCGAGCATTCTCACACTGTTAAAAATCTCATTATTTGAACTGTAAGGTTTATATTATCTAGTGGCTTCATATAACCTGGGGGAAGGGGAGGTGGTTTAAAGGTTTGCTTCTGCTAAGCCTGGCTCAATGATTGCAACATTCAGCAAACAATTGCCTCCCTCCCATCCCCCCGTTTTCCATGGCCGCTTACAGCAATGGTAGCAGCTAGAGACCAGAACCAGCACAGGGTATCTGGCAATCAAATCCCCAACTGAAATACAATTGGTTAGAAGACAAAAACTAAATTCTGCCCATGGAAGTCAGCTTGGGAGGTTACTGTCTAACATATAATTGTAACCCACAGGTTGGACAGTACAACTCAGGCTGACCGGCCAAAGTGTGGGGGGCACTCCAAACTCCAGGGGGAGCTCAAGACTTGCCCTACCTCTTTACTCCTTCCAGGGAGAAGAAATGAGTCTAAGATGACACCCAGGTCCTCAAGGACAGACAGGGGGAAAGATGGGGTGGGGCAATAGCTTTGGCTAGGAAGAGCAAATGTGGTCCTGAACACTGTCTACCTTTTCTGCTGCATGAGGCTGAAAGCTGCTCCCACTCTCCAAAGTCTGAGAAGGCCCAGGGAAGAGCTCAAGGCAATGGACCTGTTGCAGGCCTCTGGAGTCAAAGAGTCATCAAAGGTGACGCAAGTTTGCAAGGGTAGAGAAGTTGGCAAGGCATGCCTTTGGTCATCAACTAGGAGGGCTGGCTTTTGGGATACTGGTCTTGTCCTTTCTTCACTTCTATCAGTGAATGACATGGGTGATTTGTAAAGGTTTCTATTCTAACTCTGGCTAAAATACAAGGAAAGAAATTCTTTGTATTAATGCTTCGTCACTGCTCCTCCTCCCAAAAGAAGTGGTCATGGATGGGAGGAGAGCCTTCCATCCATGGGTGTAGAGTACTAAATCAGCAATGTCCTGATTCATAGATGGTGACCTGTGGGTAAGAATGATTATCTATCACTGAATAGTTGCATCTTATTCTCGGGACAAAATTGCCTCTTTCAGACAGTCATTTCCAAACAGAAAACCTCTGTTATCAAATAAGGAAGAAAACTGAATGCCAATGTTAGTAGAGTGATTTTTTTTTGACCCAGATGAACTAGTTTCAGATTTACTTCCTTTAAGTTCATATTCTTTCTACACTTCAGCATTTTTCTTGAAACAGCTTGGATTTGTACAGTTCCCTTTCTCCAAAGGACTCATTTAGCCTAACAATTTAAGATTGTTACTTTAGAACTCCAAAAATGGAAACCTAGATGCCTTGAATTTAAGTGTTAGAAATTAAAGGTTAGGAGACGAGAAAAGAATTAGACCAACTTTGATTGAGGCAGGGCTCAAGTGTTAGCATATACAGGGCTCTTCCATTAAAAATATTTTGTACAGGATGAATATTTCTAATTGTGTAAGAGTGTCGCATCTCAGAACTTGTGGGATGTGGAGAAACCAAAGCATTTAACAGTCAAGTAACATGCTTGTGAGTACAGAACTGACTCCAGGAGAGTCAAGATAAAAACAAGAGGTTCTTCTGACTTCTAATGCACTGCCCCCTTTCGACTACCATAGGCTGGGTTCTTTTAGACCTAGAGCCACAGAGCTGGCATGTTGGTTACTTTCATGCTTAAGAGACCAGCGGCACACAAATGTGAGGGACTGGCCGGATTACACCAAAGGAGGATCTGAGCATTATCGGAACCAGTGTTTTACTACTTTCCTTGGGCAGCTTAGCTGTTCAAAGAATTTTAATACTCAACCTGTAGAAATATGATAGACAACTATTAGTTTTATTTTCAAGATTGAGAAAGAGGTCTAAGGAAACCCTTGTTCTCCCAACTCATTAGAGATGACAGGGAGGCTTCCTCTACTGTGACCTTACATCAACCACAGTGGATTTTATCATGAAGGGCTGCTCACAGTGGATCACGCAATCAGGATAAGGGGAAACAGGACATTTTTCCTGAAAGGAAAAAAAATTGCAAAACTAAACCTTAAGCTTTAACATCCCTTCTATAATTTACTCCCAACTTACATAATTCTCATCTACACTGGCACTAAAGTGAAATGTTAACAGTACTTGAAATAGGATTTAAGCACTGTGGAAAATCTTATCTTTAATTTCAAGTTGAAAATTCATCCTTAAAATCTGACAGGAGAAAATCCAAACCCTAGGGAAATGAGTTTCTTCCCCCAGAACCATTCCCTTCTATCTATAGCCCCACTTCTCCTAAAAGCAGAAGCTCAGCAAGTACGTCAAGGGTGCCTAAACTGTGACTTGCTCTCTAGCACATGCAGTCTTACTGGGAAACACAGCATTAGCTGCTCAAAGTCTAAATGCAGCCTAGCAACACTTGGCTAGTGTATGTGTTTAAAAGAGGAAACAGAAAATGAGAAATAGCCCTAACTAGCTTTTGTTCTGTTTATCTAGAAGGTCATCCCAAGGACTCAGAACTCTGGGTTTGAGACCCTTTACAGTGTTACTTCCCCACCAGCTGGAGGCTGGGGCAGCTGGGATGGGAAGGGCATGTGGTAGGGAATGCGGTGGTGTGCGGCTGTATGTGCCAGGTGTCCACAGTGTGCAGAGCAGGCGCTGTGGCCGGGGCGGGACATAAACACGTGACGGGGCTCCTCTGCTTCTGCAGACACTTGGAGCCTAAGAAACGTGATTTGTTTCCTGTTTCAATAGGAATAAAAATGGGGAAGCAGGGACTATGATTATTAGTTGTCAAAATACTAAATACCTCCCAAAACCCTATGCTGTTTCCACCTTCTTCCGCAAGACATAAAATTCCATGGCTGCTGGGGAAGAAAAAAAATGAAGAGGGAGTTGAGGAGAAGCAGAAATTTTCTGAGTCAAGATACCCCTCAGCACAGCAAAGTTATCCCCCCTCAGTTATTCTCTATTAAAATTCAGATGAGGAAACTAGGGGTAGGCTCCAGGATCTGGCCTTTACTGTGGGTGACCATGTGAAAGAGACATCCCTCCCTCTTCTATTCTACCTTTTCTATGGGAAAAGTGTAAAAGACCCTCATTAAGTGCTCTTGCAGGCCATTACAAAGCATTTCCAGGCACTCAGCTGAAAGTGTTTATGTAAGCGAAGTCCTTCTCAGCCCCTCTGGAGAAACACACATATCAGCAACCTCCTACACAGCTGATATCTAGGGTTACCTACTGAGAGGTTTCAAACTCTCTCACAAAAGGACAATCTGCCCAGGCCTGTTCTTTTTTTAATAGAGAAGGGAAGGCATGCTTGCAAGGCCAATTTACAGCAAGGGAAAAAAATCCTTGAGGCAAAACACAAGTGCAAACTGCCTTGTTAAGGTTGTGAGGATGAAGAGTAGGAACTAAGAAGAGCTCTTTAAAATCCTGAGGAAGTTGCTCTGGATCATTACTATTAAGTTTTGTTTTGCCTTTTAACTGATTGTCCTTTTTATGCTCATGATACATCCCTGGGCTATCCCACAGAGCACATTGGATGTGTGTCTGTGAGCTGCCGGTGAGCTACCGGATAAGATGTTGGAGGATGTTTAAGTGTGGAAGCAGCTGGGTGTGGTGGCTCAAACCTGTAATCCCAGCTATGTGGGAGGACTGCTTGAGGCCAGGAGTTCCAGACCACAGGAGTTCTAGACCAGCCTGGGCAACACAGCAAGACCACCCCCATCCCACCCCCTTGGCCAATCAATCAATCAATCAATCGAGGGTGGATGCTATTTTGAGGCACGTGCACCCTTAAAACCTGGCCTAGTTTTGGCATGATGAGGCTACTTTGGTTTGGGGGTTGCTTAGAGGCTGGGTTTTTCTGGTACTTCCAAGGATGTTCATTTTGGGAGGCAATGCATTTGATTAGTGTCCAGTGGAAGGGTTTACAGCCATAGTGAGGTTCCCCCATTGCTCAGTACCAGAGTTTGAGTACGGTTGTTTAAAAAATACTTATCTGACCACAGTGGAAAATTAAACAGGAGTGAAGGCAAAGGAGTAGAGAAACTATAACTTTGTCTCCCCCCGTGTTAAAACTGTAAGCCTAAGCAAGAAGTGTCTGTGTTGTGGCAGGCAAACACCTGGGCTATTCAGGCCTGGAGTAGAGGGGAGGTCAGAGAAGAGCAGGCAGGAATCCTCAATGGGGAGCTAAAGCTACAACCTCACGGGAAGGAGATAAAAGGGTAACAGTCTCAGATCAAGTCTCAACACCTCCCCCTCCAGAGGAAGCTAAACCACCCTCTCCTCTATTATCACTCCCTTTAGACAGCTACAGTCTAAAATGAGAGACAAAGAAAGGGGAGTGGGCTTCACTGGCTTTGTGGGTCAGCAGCAGCTCTTCCCCAGAATCCCAGGCCATCAGCCTGGCAGTTTAAGGGTTAAAAGTGAGCACTTAAAAGAAAACTCAAACCCCATTAAGCCCAGGCTTGGAGAACAGGGAGCAGCAGGGAAGCCAAAGGAAACTAATTTTGGAGGCTCTCCAAGCTGCCAATCACAAGCATATTTCTAACAGTCCCAGTGTTGTTTGAGTTGGTTGTTTTTCCACGGGCTGCACAATGGGGTCTGGTTATTCATTGAAAAAGTCTGCAAGTGAGCCCCGCCCTCCATTCACAACCAATTTGGAATGCTCCATTCAGGCAAGAGGGGGAATCTGCAGCTCTGCTAGCTGGGGCAGACCTAATAGTGTTCAGCGCCCAGCTGTCGCCGCAGGGACGCTTGCTCGCCCAGTACGCTGTGTTTATGTAAGAAATTCAGACACAGCAGGGGATCTTGCCTGCTGTGCACCCTTCCTAGGATTCAAATGGCCAAGACCCTTGTGGAAATCTGCCAGGGTGTGCAAAAGTCCGCTAGAAGTAAGGTCAGAAAGTGCCCTCTGGCAAAAGGGGAAAGGCAAAAGAAAAATTATCATGTGCCCCTCGGTTCAGAATCTGGCTGTAGCTACCAGCTGCGAGAAACAGACTTGAGTGGTATTTCTCCTGCCCCAGGGTGAGCTGGTTTGCATTAGGGGGCAGCTCTCTCTGGAAGCCTGCCTCTCCAGACTTTCCTTCCCATTCACTGCTGGTAGCTACACCGGGAGCCACCCGGCTTCCTCCCCAGGGGAGGAGGGCTCTGGAGACACTACCAGATTTTCTGGCCGCAGAGGAGGGGACAAGCTACCTATTAAGACAATTTCACAGTTCCTTTTTTGGCTTTGGGTCCAGCCTGAAGAGTTCGGAATACCCTCCTGAATGCTCATGAGACATCAAAAGGGAAGAATGTGGAGATCTAAGGTTGGAGGGTGAAATCTACGCCGAGACTTTGCAAAGTACAAGGCAAAAAAACTGGTTTCGTTTCTTAGATATTTTTTCCAAACCTTCAATAATCACCCTGAGGGACTGGTTTCGTTTCTTAGACATTTTTTCCAAACCTTCAATAGTCACCCTGAGGGAAAGCGGATGGAGCCGGTCTGACAACCAGACTTTATTTCAAGGAAAAGCATACTTCTTTATGAAAAGCAAATCCAGGAGATAAATTTTAGCTCATGGTTTCCTTTTTTTTTTTTATCACATATTTGGCTTTTTTCAAATGTCTTATGTATACTTCTTCTCACTGCCTGCCCTCATGTCCCCTCCAGTGAACTCAGTGCCACTGGAAGCATTTCTCTGAAGTCCTTCTGACCACAGAATCCCCATTCCATGCCTCGGCTGTTCAGATCAGCCTCAAACTCCTGGCCTTTTAATAACTAGATCTTATCCTGCTCCCTGGAATCTTGCACTCTGCTTCAATTTTCCCCTAGATGCTTCTTTCTTTTTAAACAAGGGAGCCCTCTTTATTTTCTATGCAGAGTCCTCTTACGGGGAATTCTTTTCCCTTTAACATCTGAGTTGCTAACCCACTGTCATTTGCCTGCCAGGCCCAAAGGTGTACTTACATTATGGTTACAATTTATACATACACACTCTAACTAGTGTGGGCACATACTAGGGGCCTGGTATCTTGCCACTCCTTTAAGCCAAGCCTAGAGGGATAGGACAATGATAGAAACTGACGACCAAAGCCTCTGTTAAATGAGCTTGATGAGTTCACAAAATGAATTTTTAAAAAAGCAACCTAATCCGGTAATGGCATCAGCATGCCTGGCACTTGTCCAAGAGCTGGGAGCTGCAACATGACAAGCCTCTGAGCTCCTTGGATTCCAAGTGGAGAAGCACTGTGTGCCAGGGCACAGATGGGGCCCAAGCTGTCTCAAGGGCAGCCGTATGCCCGAGAGGGGGCTGTCAGCCTCTGAGGCTGGATGTACTTTACCACTACTAAAACCCAAGAAATGTGTGGAGGGAACAGTTTCTCGGCAGAGAATCACACACCCCACCCCACCACCAAGAAACATTTTTTTGTAGGGCTGAAATTAAAACAATGATACTACTAGATGGTAGAAATGGGAGACAGTACAAATTTTCGGCTTCATTATGCTACCCATGTCTTACTCTTGTAAAACTGAAGACTGCTGAAAGAGGAGGGGATAAATGGTAATTTCTTCATGGATGCCAGGATTTTGTTACTTCTGGCACCTACACAAGTGATCTTGACACAGATGTAACTCCCCATCCCAAGTCTTTCTCACCAAATACAAAGGACTGGTAAGCCTACTGGGTTTTGTTAGACGACTAACAGCACAGAGACACAGAAGGGTAAGAGAAAAATTCAGTTTTAAATAAGCCTAACTGAATTAAAGGTAAATGAAAGCAGATTTTGTAAAACAGATGGCTCCTTTAAGTAAATGGGTACTGTAGGTCTTGGGTACTTGAGAATACTGAGTCTAAGAATCTTTGAGGCTATCAAAACAGGAAGGATTTCAACTCATTTGGCACCCTCCCAGCAGTAAGTACTGGGCTAAACTAACCAACACTTAGAAAGTAACACTGTAAAACCTGGAGTCAAAGAATCTCTCCTCCATGTTTTCCTCACGCTTTCGTCAGCATTCTTTTCTACCTTCAGAACTACTGGCTCCTGAAAAGCATAAACCAATGGCCTTGTTTTCCCTCAAACCTCTTATTTTTAAAGTGCCCACTGTTTTCTTTCTTACCTTGCCAAACAAAAAGACATTAGGATGATCCTTTCGAATAGAGGGGGCCCACGCAAGAAAACGTGGTGTTTTGCTACACCACACCTAGGACCAAAGACCAAAATGATGTACCCTCTCCAAAGGAAAGGCACTGCCTCTACTGTACTAACCTCACACATTAATAAAGAAATCCAGCTGAATAATCTCATCGTGAAACAGGATTAAAATCAATGTGTTTTAGGCTCAAGGGCTGTCATAACAGTTAATCCTATTTCCCCAGCCGTCTATTGCAATGTATTTATGAAAAGTCGATTTTATCAGTTAATTAGCTGGTCCTTAGGAAATTACTTGTACTTCCTCCAGTTGTTCCATTCTTTTTGAAACACAGATCTAAAAAGAACACTTCAAGGGGAAAATGGGGTCATTTGGATCTTAAAACAATTCTCTAGGCTGTATTTGGTATGGAGGCCATGATTTTGAAATAAGATTTTTATCATGCTCTCTACTCAGCATAAAGTATCTTTGTTATTCAAGATGCTAACAGGTATATATTTACAATATCATAACTGAAATTAATAAGTGAAATTAAAAATCAGACCCAAAATGTATATTTAAAAAACTATTTATATATGCTAAAATCTAGTAACATACTCTTTAAGTACCCAAACAGTCAGTTCAGAAAAAATCACCTTACCCCGACTTTGAAACACTCGAGTTCCAATCTTATCCATGGCATAGTTAGTTCTATGAAAATGTGTAGTAAAGATGTACATAAATCTATGCACTGACCCAGATTCCCTGGTTTAGTAGCTCTATGTGTTAAGGTACACATTTAGCTACATACACACTTATATAGATATATACACATGCACAAACACTTCTTCATATATACGACATATGTACACAGTTTTATCTGTATACACACGAAAGGTGTCTTCTAGGAAACATGGCAGTTTTTTTTGTTTTTGTTTTTTAGAGATAGGGTCTTGCTCTGGTACCTAGGCTGGGGTACAGTGGTGTGATCACTACCCGCTGCAACTGTAACCTCGAACTCCTAGGCTCAAGTGATCCTCCTGACTTGGCCTCCTAAAGCACTGAGGTTACAGGTGTGAGCCTAAATATGTCAGTTTTTTATAATTTTTTTTCTTTTATAATTACTCTCTCTCTTCCAAATCCTAGATGGAAAAACTCAAAGCATCAAGGTATTGAGTAACTTTCTCAGGATCATAGAAGGAAGTGAATGCTGAATTGGACAGCCAGAGGTCTCCTCGATGCTTTCCTGAACGCCATCTCTAGGTATCTGAAATAATGGAGAGCCCTGAATACACCTGAATATGCCACCACTCCCTGGCTCTGCAGCTTTGTGAGAGCTTCTTTAAGAATATTATTTTATACATCTTCCTCTTACTTCACCTAACCCTTCCCATTTGCCCCCACTACTGGTCAGTCTCTCCAGTTATTTGGGAATAGCTGTGAAAGGAGGGGGCTGGGCAAGCCTGTCTCTACAAGGGACATCCAACTCAAGCAATCTGAGATCTTCGGGGTTACTTCTTAGGACCAAGGGACAATGAGGCCCACTGGTAGAATCCTTATGATCTATAGATTTCTATTCCCTTGAATTTGACCTTTCAAAGTCTCCATGCTTTACTGTTATCTATATGTGTGAGGTAGAGGTGAAATCTGTACAACTAGAAGTAAGCGTGGCATTTCTATAAGGTAGAAAAGCAATGGTTTCATTCACTCAAATCAGACTTAAGGATGTATCCCTATGGGCAGGAAACCCAATTCTAAGAAACTTACGAAATATAATCTCTTTAGAAGTTGAACTTTTAGTGTTTAGAGAAAAAAAAAAGCCATAATCTTTAAAACTGACATTCCAAAATAAAAATATTACCTACATTTCTTAGTATTTCTCTTTCTTTCATGTATACAATAAATTTACACATACACAATGGAAAACTATCAAATCATTATTAATAGGAAAGTGTATTACCAGTGGCCACTGGTAAGAATATTTGTTACAGGCCGGGCACAGTGGCTTACGCCTGTAATTCCAGCACTCTGGGAGGCTGAGGTGGGCAGATCACCTGAGGTCAGGAGTTCAAGACCAGCCTGACAAACATGGTGAAGCCCTGTCTCTACTGAAAATACAAAAATTAGCCAGGCGTGGTGGCAGGTGCCTGTAATCCCAGCTACTCGGGAGGCTGAGGCAGGAGAATTGCTCGAACCCAGGAGGCGGGCATCCCAGTGAGTGAGCCAAGATTGCGCCATTGCACTCTAGCCTGGGCGACAAGAGCAAAACTCTCTCTCTCTCAAAAAAAAAAAAAAAAGGCCGGGCGCGGTGGCTCACGCTTGTAATCCCAGCACTTTGGGAGGCCGAGGCGGGCGGATCACGAGGTCAGGAGATCGAGACCACGGTGAAACCCCGTCTCTACTAAAAATACAAAAAAATTAGCCGGGCGTGGTGGCGGGCGCCTGTAGTCCCAGCTACTCGGAGAGGCTGAGGCAGGAGAATGGCGTGAACCCGGGAGGCGGAGCTTGCAGTGAGCCGAGATTGCGCCACTGCACTCCAGCCTGGGCGACAGAGCGAGACTCCGTCTCAAAAAAAAAAAAAAAAAAAAAAAAAAAGGTTTGCTTTCCCCTGGCAAATCTAAGTTTGGCTTATATTCATTGGTTAAGTGAGTCAAACCAACTCATAAGGTTTCATTAAATTTGAATGAGTTTTTTTCCCTCCCCTGAAAAATATCACAGGCTCTTCCAGAAAATGACTGGGGTGAAGCTGGTCCTGAACTTGAGGCTGTGGAAAGTGCTCATGGAAAAGTAAGTGCATGCAGCCGGCTGTGGGCTCTGCCAGCTCCTCCTCATGCTTCTGGCTGTCAGTCTGAACTGCAGGCAAACATAAAAGCAAGAATGAATGGCTCAAAGATGCACCACCCACATTTGTGTTCTTGCCTCGCTTCTTAGGCAAGTTATTCTATTTGAATCTATCCCTTCTTGAAGCTCTACCTCAAGAAATAAAGTCAGAGGGAAAGAATCATTAGAAGACCTTTTCTAGGCTAGTCAACCATCTCTTTTATCCTTAAAAGACAGAAAGGCTCAACCTTAGCAGTTAAAACAAAAAGTAAGCAAAGTAAAAAAAAAATCATACTTGGTAAGCAGAAACATCTCCCAAATTACCTCCACTTGAGGTATGGAATTTTAATTAAAGAACTTAGCACATTCTATTTGCTGAGCAGAAATTATTTCTAAAGAGCCAAAACACATTTATTGATTTCTTCACTTTAGCCTATTCCCACAGATAAATATCTCTCCAAATATAAATCCTGCTTGCTGACAAAGAACATACCCTTGCTTCAGCACATGCAATCAATTTGAATGCAGCCATCTCATCTCCCTTTTAATTCTTTTGGGTTACACAGAAACAAACAAAAGTGTCATAAAAGCATTTCAAAGAACCTCTGCCAAGAAAGCCACCTCCCAAACAGACTGCAGTTTATGCTGCTCTGAGCAAGAACTGGAAAGGCTGGGCCAAATTGTCAACACAGAACAAAGTTGGATTACAAACCCTGTCTTTCATCTTGCAAACACACACACACACACACACACACACACACACAAATTTGGGTTATCTTTATTTAGTCTTTCAGTGGCAAGCTTCCCAATCACTTGAAAGCAATCAAAGGGCAATAATTAACATGCATTTACTCTCCCATAGAACACATCCACAGCAAGCTGTGACAAAGCTAAGGTAACCATGCATGTGTGTGTTACAGTTTATTCCCTTTTACAGTTTCATGGCATTGTGCCTTGGACATGAGGCCTATCATTAAGGAATGTTTAGCTGCTATCTCTGTTCTTACATTTAAAAGATTTGGAATACCCAACTTTTTACTTAGAGAGAGACCTGAGATACTCTCTATCCGGTGGCATTTTTACACACATACACCCACCTACCCAGAGATAAAACAAAGCTGGGAAGAATCTGTGGGTCCAAAATGAGAAATGGAGTCCTTGCATGGCTCAGGTGCTTGCTATTATAAACTATGACTAAGAGACATGAATTTCTCTATGATGCAACTCTCAAGAGAGGCAGCATTTTCTCCAGGCCTCTCTTAAACCTGCTCATTCGCCAGTGACTAATGCTCTCTAGAGCAGCCTTGTGCTGCTCAAATTTCATCAGCCAGCTTTGTCCTTGATAACTCCGCCTAGACCATAAAAGCTCCCAAACCTGTTGAGGACAGCCCCAAAAGATAAGTGCAGAGTAACCATGCCCCCGCCAGTGTTGAAAGCCATCTTTCGAGCTTCCCACTGCATTTTCTCTCTAGTAACGAGCACTTAGTGGCCATTTTAAGAAAAAGTTTCTCTTCCCTGAAGAGAAAAGCCACAGCAACTACACGAAAAGTAAGAGTAAATCAGGCCACTCTGTGACCATCCCTTGTCAGCTTGGGAGTAGAGACAAAATTGACAACATGTTGGATGAAGCCAAAGTTAACTGGAGTTTTCCATTAACTATTGTCTGCACCTTTAAGAAAAAGAGAAATATCAGGTTCATGATTCACATCAAGGACTTAATTTATAAAACAAACCCCCAAAAAGCCATAAAATAATGTGTGATTAATAGGTGCTTGGCCCAACACCAAATATACTATGTCAGTTAATTTATAATTTTGAGCTTAAAGCTTTGCAATATTCTTTTTTTTTTTTTTTTTTTTTGAGATGCAACCTTTCTCTGTTGCCCAGGCTGGAGTGAGTGACGCCATCTCAGCTCACTGCAACCTCCACCTTCTGGATTTACGTGATTCTCTTGCCTCAGCCTCCTGAGTAGCTTCGATTACAGGCACCCACCACCACGCCTGGCTAATTTTTGTATTTTTAGTAGAGACGGGGTTTCACCATGTTGGCCAGGCTGGTCTTGAATGCCTGACCTCAAGTGATCCGCCCGCCTCAGCCTCCCAAAGTCCTGGGATTATAGGCATGAGCCACGGAGCCCAGTCAGCTTTACAATATTCTTAAGGTAAAAAGAAATTTAGGATAAAATTATGTTCAGTAAGTCTTACCTGCAATACAGTAGAAATACTTTAGAAATAATTTTATTAATAAATAAAAGTTTTCAGGGTTAATTCTGAATTATTAGAAGAAACTAAATGCATACTACTGTCTAAATCTGGCCATAGCTGAAAAAAGCATATTCTAGACATGGATGATCCAAGACCAAACAATTTCAGAACAAATGTGCCATCACCAGAAAGGTACTTACAGTTATCAGACTGAAAATCTGGGACAAACTGTTCATCATCAGGAACTTGTGCTGGAAAATAGATTTTTATTTTAGACCTTTAAGTTTTATTAAAAAGCACAGTAAAATGTTTTATATGGAAAATAGGACATCCATGAAACTTGCCTTCAGCTAACCAAGCCTCTTGAAGTTGACTGAGATCCTGAAACAGCTCTGAAATTGAAAACAGAAGACCCCAGAATGAGGATGTTTCTTTTGCTAGGGAGAAGACAGGGAAGAATCTACACGCTACTGTCACTGGGAGCAGGGAAGCCACAACATAGGCAGGGAAAGCTTTACTACCTTCAGAATCGTGAGCCAGATCTGTGTCCAAAAACTTCCTCTTTCTGTCAATCACAGGCCGCCCTCTACATTCCTCAGATCGAGATTTCTGAAAGAGGCCAACAGAAAGTGAAGGCTCAAGTGTAGTAAAGAGGTCCAAAGGGGGTCGACTCACTAAACCAACAGGGGAAAGATTCATATTGGAGAGGGAGGACAAAACAAACCAAAAGCCACATAAACTTACCCCTGGGACCATAAAAGGGACTTGCTGATCATAAAACCCATCCATGGTGCTTTCAGCGTCTCTAATACCACTTTGAGAGGTTTCAGCATTGAGTAATTTCTGGGGGAAAAGGGATCCTCCTGTAATATGAATTTGGGAGATTTTAACTAAGGGGGGAAAAAAAGAAATGAAACAATTTTAGACTGCCTTTTTTTTTTAGGGCCTGTGCAAAATTATTACCCTTCTGTGAAGTACTTAAAACCTACTCAAGGTGCAAGCTTTACAGACCAATGCCGGGCTTGATTAATGGTATCAGAGGTACACGATGTACTCCGTGCCAAATCCATTTACCCAGTCATCATTTTTTCTTTCTTTTTTAAATGATTAAAATTACAGATTTGCTACTGTCTGTCCTCTACCAAAAAAATAAAAAAATAAATAAAAGGGTGATTTCAAGATTCTCTCATATACTCCAGGGCATTTGTAGTAGGGTTTTTAAAAAAGAGATAATTTGATTTTTGACAGTACAGTGTCAGGAAGCAGAGAAATTGGGTTTAAGTATTCCAAATTATTGGCAATTAAAGATCTGACATACATGGTGTTTCTAAAAGCATTTTGTAGGTCACTGTTAAAACACTATATATAGTTCCTGGAATACATTGATCAGAGGTATACTTATCTTCACACACAACTCTTTATTTAAAAGAGGTCTAAATAGATGTAGCATCTGTAATGTCACAAATATCTCCCTGGTTACTTACAAAGATATTTGTGACATCTCCAACTTCTAAAAGAATAAAATGTCTATGAAAAGTAATGGATTAAAAAAACTAATTCCACTGCATGTGGTACAATGCATCTCTACCAAAGGTCTTTTAAAACTTAGGCTGTTTCTTGGAGCGGAGTCATTTTTTTCTAGACATATCCCCCACCCCCAAATGAAACTCATTTCAGGACTGGTAAGTGTTGAGTCTGGGGAAAAGGGTGGGGTTAGAAGGGAGAAAACGTCTCCTAACGTGAGTGGAATAAAGTAACAATTTTAGGGAGGTACCATCTTCCTAAACATTTTTATCCTCCAAATAAAAACACCGTTAAGTCAACAAAAGGTGGAAAAACATTAATTTCACTCACTCCAGCTCTAAGCAATTCAAAATGCTTAAAGGTCAACTTCTTTTGTTTAACATATACACAATTTTAAACAGGAAACTTTTCCCCCGGTGAGCAATTCCATCCAATTTGTTTTTCACACTGTGTGTAGCATATCAAATTTTTCATAAGTGAGCAGGATACAAGGAAACCCTTCACAGCCAGCATCCTCCTCAGCACTTTGGCCCAAGGAATCAGATATTTTCAAAGTCAAAGGAAAGAGAGGAGCAAAATAGCATACAGTTCATAACTTCCTAGAAAAACACTCGCGCCAGCCTGCCTGCGTGCCCCGTCCAAACACCACAAGAAACGTTCAGAATAATGCCTCTCAAATGCCACCAAACCGTATACAAAATCTGAGAAACCTCAGCAGTGAGTTGAAGGGCATGAAAGAGAGTGCTCTGTCGCTTAGGAAAATCTGTCAGATTAAATCGTGGCCTTAGACATTTTGTGAATGTGTTAGGAGGAAGGGGACAACCAGTAGGAGACAGGAGGGGGAGATATTTTTCAGTCTCATGATGAAATACTTCACCCGGAAGAGCAAAAAAATTCTAAAAAATTAAAAGAAATAAACTGCCATAAACGAACCGAAAAGAGGCATTCCAGGTTAGAAAAATTGTATTCCAAGTATAATTTTTTTAAAAGCCTGAAGGAAAGGCTCGAGTTCATCCAGGAGTTTAAACCACTTCCTTTGCCCCCCCAACACCCGCGCCCCGGGCGCCCCCAGGAAAACTTTAGCACAGCGCAACGGCGCGATCCAGGCCCCTCCCCTGTGGCGCGCAGCGGGCCCGGTTTTATGAATGGGAGAGCGAGCCGCGGCCGCCACATCAGGTAGAGGCTGTAACTGGATCTCTAGCGCTGGGCCCCATTCACAAAACAAGACACACTTCCACCCAATTCCCAGCCTTCCCCATTCATGAAAACTCCTTCAGCTGCGCCCCCGCCCCCATTTCCAACGCACGCCCAGCCTCCGACGCAGGCCCCTCACCCCAGCGTTTTAGGAAGAAAGCTCAATGCTTCATTCACAAAAAGGGAAGAAAAAAAAAAGGCGCAGGGAGCAGCGAGCCAACGAAAGAAACCCGCTTCATTCATAAAGTCACCCACATTCATAAAAACGAGGTGCGGCGCCCGGCTCTACCAACCGCTTCCAATCCCCCCACCCCCAACATCTCTCCCTGGCACCCCCTCCTCGACCAGGAGTTCGGTTCCCCCCGAGTTTTCTCCACCCTCTGAAAATGCGGCCGGAATCCTAATCCGCCGCGAGGCTCCAGCATCTTTCGGTGCTGTCCCCTCCACACCCGTCTTATCCCCACCATCCCCAGGCCGCTGTTCCGGTGCGCCCCGATTTTTCTCGAGTCGCCGCACAGCCCGACGCCCTCAGCCTGCTGGGTGGGAGCAGGGCGACTGGATGTCCACTTTCCACCACCTGAAACTTGCAAGGCCTGCGTAAGTTCCTGGTCGACCCCCGCCCCCGCAGGCTGCACTTGCCTGGGTCATTTACCCCCTCCCGGTGCTCTGGGGGGGAGCGCCTCTCAGACATTCCCCTCAAACTGCTTCCCGCCCCCTCCTCCCAACTGCGGAGCTCCGCCAAGCGTCTCTTCTCGCGAGCCTCCAAGTCCCCTCGGGGCTCTCGAATCTCCAGAGACTGTGAAAGCCTCGCAACTCCGCGATGCCCCATCCACTCGGGAGCCCCCGCACACGCGCTCCGGCGCGCCTCCCCCACGACGTGTGGAAAGCCGCTCTCCCCGCGCTCCGGAACCGTTAGCCGCACCCGCCCGACGCCTCCCAGGAACCAAACCGGACCGGGCCGCGGGGGAAGGGGGTGGTCAACCCGGGGGGGGTCACCCCAGGTACTGCACCCCGACTTTGAAGATTCTGAATCAGCCCGTGAACTCTAGCCGGCTGGGCCTGTCGGACCAGTGGCCGGACGCCCCTTCCGATCTCCTCCCTGCCCCCGCAAAGCCCCCTCACCTGAGGCGGCGGCTCTCCTCCCCTTGCAGCGGCCCCGGCGGCGCAGGCGCGCTCACGCACGCGCGCACCGGGCCTGGGCGCCTGGGCGAAAGGCTGGGCCGAACCGCTCCGAAGACGGTGAACCGCTCCGCGCACCAGCGGCTGGACTCTGCGCCGCAGCTGCCAACCAGGCTGGAGCGCTGGCCCGGCCCCCCGCGGTTCGCTGCTCCGCCCGCCACCATTGGCCCGCGGCCTCAGCCCAGCCTTGTTCCCATTGGCCAGAGGCCGTTCCCGCGGCTGTCCATCACCTCTTGTTTACCCTGTCTGCGGGCAAATCCAACCAAGCCGCCCCATCAACTCCGGCCCCCATTGGCCAGCGGTACATCTCTCTCCACCCCCTCAGGGGTCTGTTTTACATAATTTATGCACCGGGGGCCATTGGCCAATCAGCACAGGCTTGTTTATATAATGAATGTAAGGACGTTTTTCATTCATAAAAAACGCGACCTGAGGGGGAAGCTTAGCTGAGTCAGTGAAGCACTTAAAGGGGCCGAGGCCAGGAGGAGCCGCCGTTACTTCCCTTCTCGCCGCTCTCCCGACTTTTCACCGAGGCACGACTCTCCCCCCTTACCCACTCACCCCCACTTCTCCATCCAGCAAAGCCCCGACCAGAATTGGGTCGCTTGGCGCCAGACGTTCGCAGCTGCAGCACCAAGCAAAGTTATCATTTTAGAATTCAGGGGAGAAGAATTCGTCATTCCACACAAACTCGCTGACCGACCTGGGCGTTTAGCCCACAGAAACGCAGAAAACGGAAACCGAGCCCTCTAATCTTAGTTACCTTTAAGAGAGGCCTTAATTTCTTTTAACCAGGTTTCCAGTGGGAAGAATAAGCAGCATCTCCTTTTAAAATCTCAGCTCTCAGACAGATTTTAGTTACTATTTTGTACTGGCAAGGCCTAAGGCCCAACCAAATCCCGTTTTCTCTTTAACTGCGGCTCGTAACCTCTGCCAGAGTGGGTTCTGCAGTCGAGGTGAGACAGGGTTCGGGCTCAAAGAAATCCTCTCCGGGGACAGCAGCAGCCAGTCCACCGACCTGGAAACCTAAATCCCTCCGAAACGGGCATGCAGACTCAGACTTTTTGCCTCCCTCCCCGGGCTGCTTGTTTTCCATTTAAGTATTGAATGCAAGATGGTGTATTTGCGAATTAGATCCCGTGCAGCTGGGAACGACGAGAAGCGGCTCTGCTTGCCAAACGATAGGGCACTAACTGCAATTGCTGAGATTCTTAGCAGGGTGTTCCAGGAAACAAATAAACAAACAATCCTCTCCCCTCTCCGCCCCCTTACCCCCTCCTGTGAAGGCCGTGGGGCGGCTCTATCTTCTCCCTGGGGATGCTGGGGGCCTGTGACGGAGCTCTGTTCTCGTCCTGCTGGAGTGCCCTGCCATTCACGCCGCGTGCCAGCGGTGGGGAGGAAAGATACTGATAGGAGAGAGCCCCTAGCAATGGGGGTCCCAGGGTGGCCAACTCTGGAGCAGTTCCTGCCCCTGCCACCCCCACACTTAAGTCAAAGGTTGCCTACCTTCTTTCCTAACTCCACTTGTGTCTCTTAAACAGAGCGGACACTTGGTCTGTCGTTTATAGCCCTTGAAATGTTGGCGTGCACCTAAGCAACCTGCAGCACCCGTGTTGAGTCCTGGGCTCAGCACTGACCAGGCGCGCTGGAGCTGTTGACTTTGAAAGACTGAAATGGGCATGAATTGATGGATGGAAAGTGCTCTGAACATGTAACAAGCAGTTCCTTGAGATCTAGTTTCCTGGTAGAACATTTTGCTTCCGACTCCAGTTTTCCCTTAGTGCCCTTTTTCTTTCTCCAGGTAGTACCGTTTCTCTTTGGTGGCTGGAGATTTTACACTAGTACAGTTGTGCTCCCAGCTTATTGCTGATATTCCTGAGAACTCTGTCTCCCTAGCTAGATGAAGGGCCCAGGTAAGCTCCCGGATCCTCCTCCTCCCCAATTTTGTCTACCCCCACTCCCGCTCCTCCCCTATCCCATCCCATGACATCCTGCTCTCTAAACTCATTTTTCCAAAGGGGCTTTCTTACTCCTCTTCCCTTAAGTCTCTCAGGCCCCAGCCGTCCGGAAGGCTTACAGCCCACAGAGCCACATATCCTCACCATCTAAACCGTAGGACATCAATCACACTTTATAACTTTGGCTGCAGGAAAACAGTGCAGCACGCTTCACAGCAACTTCCTCACAGGGTTGGACCTGATGCCTGGAGTTTGGCTCTTGTGACCTTTGCCTCAAGCCAAGTCTCTCCATTCCACCTTGGAAAGAGAAGTGGGATAGTTCTGGGTTGAGGAGTAACAAATAGTGGCTCAGGTGGGGGCAGGGGAGGATTGGGTGATACATTTTTTTTCAAAAAAATCTTGTCTTGAACACGTGATCATGTGCAGGGATTTACACCACAATAATTGCCAATTAATTATTGAGATTATTTAGTTATCCAGTAAAATGTATTTTGTACCAAATATTCAGCCAGACTTCATGCTAGGCAAAAAAGTTGCAGAGATGAATAAGACCCAGTGTTTGCGCTGGAGGAGCCCACAGTCTACTGTGTAACTTCAGTATCTGAAGTTTACTCAGCACTTTATATATGACTTGTTCATGCCATATATAATTCTTCACAGATTATCTCATTTAATCCTCATAATAATAGTACCAAAGTGGTCAGACTATTAATATCTCCATTCTATAATATATAGTTGAGAAACTGAGGCACAGAGATTAAGTAGTTTGCCAGTGGTCACAGAGCTTGCAAGTCAATTGCTGAGCTTGGATAGGAACCAAGGTGGTCACATCCCAGAGCCCATATGTGGGAGACCTAGCATGTGCCTCTCTTGTTCAGCAACCACCAGGAAACATCATTTCAACCCAGAGTGGTAAAGGACAGAGCTAGCCAAAGTCAAAGGAGGCAGATTTTAGCTCCGAATAGGGTTAGGAAGGACTCTGGGATGTTTGGAGTGGTCCAACAAAGGAAGATTGTATCTGGCCTTGAGTCTCCCACCACAGGAGGCATTTATGCAGAAAGATTTAGGGATAGGGTAGAGGGACTAATGCATTTTCCAGGATAGAAGAACTCTGAGGGTTGTCCCATCTCTCAGAGTCTCTGATTCTGGGAATTTGGAGGTTTGTGCTCCAAAGGGGTACAGCTCTTGGCACAGCTATCTTGGCTGCAGCATTAAAAGTCAGAGTACAGCCTGCGATGACCTGAGCCAGCTCCTGGGTACAGGGTGGGCTCCTCATTGTTAAATATTTACTGATATCTTCTCTCCACTCTTCTTCCTTCTTCTCTTTATGATTTACCTCCCCGGCTCCTCTTCTTCTTTTGTTATCTTTGCCTTTATAAGAGTTAAGAGTAGTATTTAGAAGTTCTTTGTCTATTATATTGAGTCTTCCCTCCTAGGAACATTACTTACATGGGAGGTTTTGTCGAACAAGCATGTGTTCTAATTATCATTCCCTCTCCTCCAGGAGAGAAACAGGATTGGAAAAGAAAACAAAAAGAGAGACCAGTCCTCTGGCACATTCATCTAATGTCAATCTAGCCTTTGTCCTCTAGCAGTAGCAAAACTCAATCACAGCACGATAACTAGGCCCTTGTTCTTTAAACTCAATTTGCAGTGTGTCTAGAGGAAAACAGTGCAGAATAGAAAAGAAAGTACCTTGCCCCAAGCCTGAGAACTGTTACCCTTTAGAGAACTGCTTTTAGAATTTTCCCCTAAAACGCCAAAAGCAAGTTACCGTATAAGGCAGGCAACCCTGTCTTGAGCTGATCACCAAAATGATGGTGGGAAATATGGAAGCATCACGATCCTGGTCTCTCATACTGGGAAAATGCCTCCTCTTTCTCTGTTAGAAATGTCAGGGTGGGTGTAGGCCTGCCTAGAGGTTGGGGTGTGGGCTACAATGCTCCTGGAGTCCTTTCCTATTCTTGTATGGGGGGAAGGAAGGGATTTGAGGAAAGGGTCAAAAAGGCACTGAAATGTTGGCCACGCGTGGTGGCTCACACCTGTAATCCCAGCACTTTGGGAGGCCGAGGTAGGTGGATCACCTGAGGTCAGGATTTCGAGACCAGCCTGGCCAACATGGTGAAACCCCGTCTCTACTAAAAATACAAAAATTGGCCGGGCGTGGTGGTGCCTGTCTGTAATCCCAGCTACTTGGAAGACTGAGGCAGAAGAATCGCTTGAACTTGGGAGATGGAGGTTGCAGTGAGCTGAGATCGTGCCACTGCACTCCAGCCTGGAAGACAGAGTGAGATTTCATTAAAAAAAAAAGAAAAAGGTACTGAAATGTGTTTTTATTTAAGGGAGAGATAAAGAATCCTATCTTCCTTTCTAAAATTCAGAAATAAAGGCCCTAAAAACTTAAGGGAGAAAAGGACATCTGTTAGCTTCAATGTCTCTTTAAAAAATAGGGGGCATAATGTGTTTAGGGTTCCTTCTAGCCGGGGAATAGTAATAGCTGACATTTACTGAGTACTTAATATGAGCCAGACACTTTGCTAAACACTCCACATGACTTGGCATAGTTAGTCCCAACAACAGCTCTCTGAGGGAGGTACTATTATCATTACCTCCACTTTTCATAGATGAGAAAGCTTAGGTACAGAAAGGTTCAATCAATTGTTCCAGGCCACATAGCTAGCACATAGTAAAAAAGGGAGTGTGCCCAAGCAACAGAGCCTGCTCCCCTAGGGCCTGCCCAGGAGCCACTCTGCTGTCCTGTGGAAGCTGTGTGTGCTTAATGACAGCAGCCAGCACTGCAAGAACACTTCCCTGTGCCAAACTCTGTTTAGGGGCCTTGCTTATATTAACCCACTTGATCATCCTAATAACCCTGTGATACAGATATCATTATTCTCCCCATTTTATAGATGAGGAAAGTGAGGCACAGAGAGGTTAGGTAACTTGCCCAAGGTCACACAGCCAGTAAGATTTGGAGTCAGGCACCGAATGTAGATCTTGAACAGAGTCCTTGCTCTTATTCACTCTGCTCTGTTGCCTTAGTTCCTGCAATCTCTCACTTTGTCGTCTTGCCCCTCACCTTGTCCTCAGGGCTTTGGCTGCTTGCTTGCCATGCCAATGAGAGCTGCTGTGCTTCCTTAGGAACCTGCTTCAGCAACTCCAGCCAGACTTCTGAATTATTGTCCTGGGCTGGCAAGGATTTGTCTTCATGAAAGCCACTTTAGAAAGAGAATGGAAACGATGTTTACTGAGCATCTCCGATATGCCAGGCTCTGTGCTAGACACTTTACATACTACAGTGTTTCATTTAATATGCCCAGTCTCTCTTAGAGGTGGTAATAATACCCAATTTGCTAATATGAAAACTGAGTTTCAAAGTGAGAGGTTTAAAACCATGTCTGAATTTTCTCAGTTAGAAAGGAGCAAGTCAGGCCTCTGACAGAACACAGAATGCATGTTCTTGACCCTCTGATCCAGCCAGTCTGGGGGACCTTATTCCTCTCCTGGTTCTTGACTGAGCTCGAAGACATCCTTTCTCCTGTCTCCTTCTGACTTTTAATTCTGATGAAACAGCCACTATCAAGAAAACCTGGAAGAGCATGTCCTATTTAGATTTCTGATGGCTGACAGGTTTATTTCTCAAGCCCACAACTTTAAAAAGAAACAACTAGCCTGGCGTGTTGGCTCACGCCTGTAATCCCAGCACTTTGGAAGGCTGAGGCAGGCCGATCACTTGAGGTCAGGAGTTTGAGACCAGCCTGGCCAACATGGTGAAACCCCGTCTCTACTAAAAGTACAAAAATTGGCCAGGCATGATGGCGTGTGCCTGTAATCCCAGCTACTCAGGAGGCTGAGGCAGGAGAATCACTTGAACCTGGGAGGTGGAGGATGCAGTGAGCCGAGATCACGCCACTGCACTTCAGCCTGGGAGACAGAGAGAGACTCCATCTCAAAAAAAAAAAAAAAAAAAAAGAAAGAAGTGGGTGGAAATCTTAGGAAACTTCCCATGGCTTCTCCTCGATTTCATAACTGAGTCTAGCTCTGCAGCAGAATCTGCGCAGCAGCCATGCGACCCTGCAATCTCCCCCAAGCCTCCTGAGTCCTTTGGTCTCGCCATGAAGGGAAGAGCTCCTAGAGCCAGTCACACACCTGCATCCTTCCCTACCCCCGAGAAATCTGGGGGACTGCCTGTCCCCCATGAAAGAGCCTCGGGTTACTGGACTTTTGGTGGATCCTGTGTTGGATCTTCCGAGTTTTCCTGCCCCCTTTTCAATGTCAGGTTGTTAATCAGAACATCACGATGCATTCAGCACATGCTTCTCTAGCCCCTCACATCTGTTGTAATTTTCTGCCTCTGATCTGCCATAGGCATGGAAACCAGCAAACCAAGTGTGTTTGCAATGGTCATAGAGAAAGAGCCCAGAGGTTCTGAGTGGCAGCAAAAGCATCCCCTCCAATGAGGAAGTGGACCAACTTGGATGTGTAGACTTGGCAAAATCTATTTTGACCTCTCAGAGTCCTCTTTTTGCTTCCTTTTATGCCCTTGGTGGTGAGTTTTATGTGACCAGGGGTTAACCCCTTCTGTGCCCTCCTTGGACTTCAGCTCCTACAGCAGGAGCAGGCTGACTCAGAACTTGCCCGCCTCAAGCTACAAAAGGCCTTGCTTCAGCCTCTCCCGCAGCTCCACTGGAAGAGACTAAGGGGCTGGCAGGGCTGGAGTGGGGATTCTTCATAGGCCTGCTTCAACGTGGCAGCTGGAGAGCGGGTGGTAAGGCGGGCGGTTCTTTCAGCTCTTGGCTTGGTCTGTAGACGCCCACCTCCGCTGAGGCTCTGCTGGGCCCGTGGAGTGGGCTGTATTTATTTTGAGTTGGACAAAGGGAAGATCAACCATGGCCAACTGACAATTGAGCCCCCAGAACAAATGTCCTGTCAGTGGATTTGCTCGCTTGGCTTCAAATGGGGGGTCCAGTCTGCCCTTTCAGCCTGAGGCATCTTCCCACTCATGGCCATGTCAAACCAAATAACCACAGTGAGTGTTTAAAAAGAAGTATACATCTTCTTCCCTCCTCTCCCCATCATGTTTCTTGCTAATAGTCTATCTTGCCTGCCTCTTGGCTCTGGGGCAGGAGGCAGCCTCAATTTAAACCAGACCCATCTGAAAACCTCTTCTCATCCCCACTCCTCTCCCTTCTCTGCCTTCTCTCCTATCAAGAGGCCAAGCTATATGCCTAAAGATGTAAAATATGAGAACGGCATCCCATCCCAGGAGAGCCCTGAAGGCACCCAGGTTCTCTGTCTGTTCCTTCCTGCCCTAAGGCTCTACTTGGGTACAAGACACTAGTGCTCATGAAATGATCAGGGGCACAGTTTTACTCCCATCTCCATGCCGACCTGTATTTATTTCTAGGAGTCTGGAAGATCGGCATCCAACTCTCAAGAGAGATTATCAGCTTGATGTAAGGGAATGTTCAGGCATCTCAATTTGGGCCTGTTTTGAGTGTTTGTTTACTTTTTAATTGAAGTATAACATACATACAGGAAAATACACAAATCATAAATATATAACTATGAGTTTTCACAAAGTAAGCACCTCTGTGCATTCAATACCAATATTAAGAAACAGAACACTCCCAGCTCCCTTCCTCATCCCACCAAAAGCCGCCTTCATAGCCCTTACCAATTGTTAAATCCCCTTCCCCACGAGGGTAGCCACCATCTTGGCTTCTGACATCACTCCTCAGTTTTGCCTGTTTTTGTACTTTATATACATGGAATCATACCCTGTATAATGTGGTATCTGGCTTCTTTTCTTCAACATTATGTTTGGGATATTCATTCATTTTGTAGTATGTAGTTATATTTCATTCATTCTCATTGCTGTATAGTATTCCATTGTATGAGTATATTACAACTCATTTACCCATCTTACTGTTAGTGAATATTTGGGCAGTTTCCAGTTTTAGCTATTTTTAATGATGCTGCTATGAACATTGTAGTGAGACTCTAGCACATCTTTTGGTAAACATCAACCTAATTTTAGTTGGTTCACTTAAGATGCAGTCACAGGAATTGTTTTAATGTCTTATTTCTTCGAAAAGTGACAGAGATCTATGACAAAAATTTCAACATCACAGAAAGGTGTAGAATGAAAAATCAAAGTCTGTATATAACCGCCTAGCCTGTATCCATTTTCATGCATGATTAACAGTTTCTTGTGTATCATTCTGTTTTCTATTGCCTAAACAACTATATCTATGTGTTACAGCCTTTTAAAAATATAGATTAAATTTTATTATACGTATTTCTGCCCTTAGGTCCCCTCCACCCCACCGCGTAACACTGTAGAGTCCCAGCAATAAGTGGCTGAGCATATCTGACCATGGAAAGTGACTGGTCCTTCCTTCTACCAGATAAGGCTGGGCAATCACTTTTTTTTTTTTTTTTTTTGAGATGGAGTCTCACATTGTCATCCAGGCTGGGGTGCAATGGCACAATCATGGCTCACTGCAACCTCTGTCTCCCGGATTCAAGCAATTCTCCTGCCTCAGCCTCCCAAGTAGCTGGGATTACAGGTGCCCGCCACCACACTGTGCTCATTTTTGTATCTTTAGTGGAGACAGGGTTTCACCATGTTGGCCAGGCTGGTCTTGAACTCCTGACCTCAGGTGATCCACCTGCCTTGGCATCCCAAAGTGCTGGGATTACAGGCATGAGCCACTGCGCCTGGCCTGGGCAATCACCTTTAATGGGTTCTTATTAAGGTAAGACACATAGGAGTTTGCACAGCAGTAAATTTCATTTTCACTTCTAGAGGTATTTGTGGAGTTGCTGGTGTCCTCAGCTTAGGACTTGTCTGAGAAAAGGTCACAGTCTAGTGGGAGGTGGAAGAAGGGCACAGGAACAAATAGCTATTGTACAATGTTTACAGGTGTCGTAATAGAGCCCTGTAAATGGGTTCTGGGAGTACAAATGAAGGAGCAGTGAGTACTTCCTGTGAGGGTCAAGGAAGGCTTTAGAGAGGGTTGACATTTGGGACAGCCCTTGAATGATTAATTACTCAGCTTTGCTTTGCAGAGCAAGTAGCTTTCCAGGCAGAGGGAACAGCACACACAAACATATGGGGGCTTGGCAATAGCTGGCACATCTAGGGACTGTCGATTCCTCATGTGTGTCTAAACTGTAGAATGTTAGGTCAGGGGGGAGATATGACTGAGAAAGGGCTAGAATGGATATTTTAGGGACAGGACATCAAGGGTCTTAGATAATCATTAGAGGGGTGACAATTCACATTTTGGAATCATCGAATACATCTCTTAGGTACTTAAAAACAATCAACCAGGCTGAGCGTGGTGTCTCACACCTGTAATCCCAGCACTCTGGAAGACCTTGAGCCCAGGAGTTCAAGACCAGCCTGAGCAACATGGCGACACCTCATCTCTACAAAAAAATGCAAAAATTAGCCAGGTATGGTGGTGCGCGCCTGTAGTCCCAGCTACTTAGGGGGGCTGAGGTGGGGGGATCACTTGATCTAAGGAAGTGGTGGCTGCAGTGAGCTGAGATTGTGCACCACTGCACTCCACCCTGGACGACAGAGCAAGACCCTGACTCAAAAAACAAACAAACAAATACCCAACCAACCAACCAAACAAAAAACAAAACAAAACAAAAACTCAATCAACCAAAAGATAAAAACCTCTTCAAACATCATAGCATTTGTGATGTCTTCAATTAAAGCACAGATCACATTATTTGTGCATCTGTATTTCCTGTGACACAAATTCCTCTTACATGGAACCTCTCAGACTCTTGTCTGAATCCTTCAGTCCCAAACACAGCACCTGGCACTTAGGAGGTGGTCACCAAAGGATGAATGAAAATGTGAATGAACAAGTGATTTCTACTGCACAGCAAAACACTGTGCCTGAGAAAGGGGGCGGCTGGGTTACCTTCTCTTTGTGGACTTAAGTTTTACAAGCGCGCAGCTTCTGCCTTGCTCACATGGTGGGAGAGGAATGAGGAACTGGTAACCTGGCCTCTATAATAGCTCAGAGTGTGTGCGGAGGGAAGCACCGCATTTCCTTAGCAGCAGTACCTGGACCCTGGGACACCGAATTTCATTTTGGTCAGATTAGGAATGGCATGAAGCTCAGTGGGACCCTAGGGCCTCATCTTAGCATTTAGCAACCCAGAAGGAGTTCATATTGCACCCAAATTCCCAAGTCTCCCATTTGCACGTCCTTCTTTAAGTCTTGTTCAGAAGGAGGACTTCTACCTCCTCATTGACTCTTTCCACCTAGGTCCCTTTCCCTCCCTGACAGGTGCCCCTGGGGCTGGGCAATAGTGATCAGGTTGGAAGAACCACTTTCCACTTCTCCTCTGGTCTGGGAAGATTGGGAGGCTTCAGCGTCCCCCCTAAAAAAGAGTGTCTCACTTATCCCTGGTGTTCCTGGTCCTCACCATTGTTGCCAGTTTCCCTGGGATACAATCCCACGCATCTGGAGGGTCTTTAGGCAGCCAAGAAAAATCAACATTCCAAGGCTTTCCTTTCTGCCTGACCATCAAGGAATTTTCTTCATCAAGTAGCATCCTGGTTGGGAGAATTTTGTATGCCTTTGACTTGAACTACCTTTGAAATCTTTCCTCACTCTTCTTGCCCCTTGCTCCATAACCTAATTGCTTTGTGTATTTATCTGGGTTTCATCTAGATCTTCCCACCTAGGAATGTTCGTCTTGAACCTGTGAGCTGACCTTAGGGCCTGCTCCAACAGAGTCTGTCTCTGTCACAGGGGAATATACCAGCTAAATATGGACTTCCCCTTCCTCCCAATTAGTTAAACTGCTTTCGATGACAAGATGCAATTTTGATCCATGTTTTACCCATTCCAGCCCACACATTCCTAACTGGAATGTGAGTAGCATTCATTTACAACTATGTGTACACCTTGTAAATGTAAATGGTAACTAGGTAATCCATATGGTAATAGCTCTATAGACTCTTGTCTGAAAGAAGCTCTTTATTTATCCAAAGATCTTCAGTGGCTTAAACCACCTCCCCCTGCTTCCCAGATGTAATATTTTCTCTCAAAGCTACTAAATTATACCTGTGCTTCCTTGTGGCAGCTGGGGTATGGTGAAAAGAGCGTGAACTTGGAGCCAAACCCCCATATCCTATCTCAACTCTGTCATCACTGACTAGGGGACTGTTGGTTCAGGCTGTTTTATTTCTCTGCATATCAGTCTCCTATCTGAAAAATGGAAATAATAACTCCTGTCTTATAGGGCTGTTTGTTCAATGAGATAATGTATGTGAGGATGTCCAGTCCTAGGTAGATGTGGGCAGTGGAAATGGGTTTCCATCTTGCAAAGTGGATGAATTTGAGCAAATAATTTCATCTCTCTGAGCCTCAGTTTTATCATTTGTAAAACAGGGATAATAATGCAAACCTTAAAGTTTCCAAAAGGAATAAATAGAATATTTGAAAAGCATCTAGCAGAGTATCTGGAGTAGAGTAGAAATGTAATACATTGTGCTCTCTCCCGACTTTTCTGTATGAATCTTGTTGCTGGGAGCTCAACTTTCATGACCACCAGTGATCTTTTCAGTAAGATCCACAATGCTATTCTCTGGGGTAAATTAAATAGTTCCCACATCTTCCTTCTCAATGTGATATTGCCTCCTTTGTAGATTTCACTTCGTGTTTTCTTCTTTACTACTTTTCTCTGATGTCTAGTGTTTCTCTCTTCCACACTGATTTCCGAAGAAACGAAAGGGATTCTGTTGGATCTTAGGACAGAGTTCAGAAAGCCTTCATGGAGGATGGGAACTTGCAGAATGCCCAAGTATTCTTTGGCAGAAAAGAGGTCATGGAGATCATAAGAAAAATGGTATGATGAAGGCATAAGTGTGTATGAGTCTGGTATGTTGGAAGAAGAAGAGTGTGTCTGAGGCAATACTTTGTAAAGTCACTGAGATGTCCTGGCTCTTAGCAACCACAATTTTCTTAGCAGAACATTGTGACTTTTTTTTTTTTTTTTGAGACAGAGTCTTGCACTGTTGCCCAGGCTGGAGTGCAGTGGTGCGATCTCAGCTCACTGCCTCCCAGGTTCACGCCATTCTCCTGCCTCAGCCTCCCGAGTAGCTGGGACTACAGGCGTCTGCCACCACGCCTGGCTAATTTTTTTTTTGTTGTTGTTGTTTTATTTTATTTTATTTTTTTAGTAGAGACGGGGTTTCACCGTGTTAGCCAGGATGGTCTCGGTCTCCTGACCTCGTGATCCACCCGCCTCGGCCTCCCAAAGTGCTGGGATTACAGGTGTGAGCCACTGCGCCCAGGCTGACTTTCTTTTTTTTTTCTTAAAAAAAAAAAAAAAAAAAAAAAAAAAAGACTATCAGAAAAGCATGTGGTATATAATTCTATTGTATGAACCAAAACAATTTTATTAGTAGAAAATGGGAATTTATTTTATGTGTACATATAAAAATCACAACCATGAGCACGTGTCTGTGAAATAAACAAGCTGTTGAAGGACACGTGATGGGCTGCTCCTGAGGCTTTTCCACGATTATTCACACAGGACTTGTTCCTTCGCCTTGCCATCTGTGGGCTCTCACTAGAGATAGGCAGAGCTGTGAGTGCCAAAGGTTTAACAAAAATTGATGGGAAAAACTTAACATTGAGAAAATTGTATCTTTGAGCATAATTTGGACAAGCTTCCACTATTCTATTTTAGTGAAGGAACATTTCTTTCCAACTTTGGAGTGCCACTGAAGTTCAGTCTGCAGGGAGAGCTGGGGTGGGTGCTGGAGGTGGGGTGGGAGTAGGTGGGATGGGGTGGGGGTGAGGGAGGTGAATTTGGAGGAAGCTGGGTAGGTGCTGTGTATTGGGGATCTGAGGAATTTCGGTCTGATTCTTCAAGCCATGGTAAGTTGTAGAGTAAAGGAGTGACAAATGGAAGGGGGAAATTTGGGAACGACAAACCTGATGAGGGTGAAGGGTAGGTTGAAGTGCATCATAGCAGAGAGGTGACAGAAAGAGAGCACAGACCTGGCTGAAGAGATGGGGGATCAGAAAAAGCATTCTTCAGATGCTTTCTTGCCCCGGCTCAGAACACCCCAAATCTCAGAGGAACAGGACTGGGTTCACAAGGAAGAACAGGGAAGGCTGTCTGGGCCATCAACACTCTGAGTGTCTTGGAATCAACCCAGCACGTCCTGCTGCTGCTGCTTTCTGCCTCTGCTAGCTTGGATCCGGTAGGAAGAACAGAGTTTTACATTCCTTCAGTGAGTAATTGACTAAGCTCCACACCAGGTGTGAGTGGGGGGGGGGTGGGGAGGCTCATATTTACTCCTCCCCTGACTTCTTCCCCACACTCCCTCCCCCTAGGCACAACAGGGATTTGTTCATCAGGGCTGATCTTGAATGGTAGAGATAGATTCAAGCCATTTTGAGCCCAGGTCTAGGGTAAACAAGTAACAGAATCCCATAGGCTGTTACATTTGTTGTTTTAAAAAGACTTGGTACATTATTTGTAAGGGAGTGCGATGGGAAGTAAAATAGTTCTTTCAGCTGGCAGGCATGCCTATCTGTCATGATACTTAAAAAAAATTAAACTTATGGCCTAATTCCAATCAGAGAGGTTTCAGATATTTAATAATCTCATTTGTTACAGTTTCTCCAGAAGCATTTGTTAAGTTTTAAAATCAGTCTTCTCAATTCACCCAAATTGGGAGTTATAAAGACACTTTAAATTGTAAAATCATTCTATATCCATTGTATACAATTAGGGAAATATAAAAAATAATTAAAAATAAACTAAACATCCATCATTCTAGAAATGAATACTGTTAACATTTAAGCATATTTGCTCCCTGTCTTTTTTCCTTGCTGTTTTACATAATGGAGATTTTAAAAGATGAAACGTGCTTTGTATTTTTTCCTAGTATTATGTCATAAGAGTGGCTCTAGGTTATTCAACATTCTTCAAAAACTCAATTTTTAAAGTTTGCTTAATATGTCTTCTTATAGCTATAATATGATTTGCTTGTTTCCCTAATCTTGAGTATTAGGCTGTTTCCAATTTTTTTTAGGTTAAAAAACAACATTACCATGAATATCTTTGTGTGTGTGTGTGTGTGTGTGTGTGTGTGTGTGTGTGTTTTAGTATAGGTAGGACAGTAGGCGATCTGGCTACATTCTGTTGCCTATTTTAGATGGGGATAGGACTGCCGCCTTGCCATTATGAATGACAGCTGTCAGCCAAAGAGAGGGCTGCACTAGAGACTGTCAATCTGGCTCCTGGGAGAAGGGATAACACTCAGCACAGGAATGTTGTAAACACATTAGGGAGGTCTTGCAATTCCACTTTGAAATGGAGGAACCTAAACTACAATCCATTTTCAGATGAGATCGGGTTTGTTCAGGGTGGTATGGCCATACATAACAATCCATTTTCAAAGGAAACAGAGGTTTTCAAAAAGCCTTTTGAATGGACTGGGCTAGTATTGTGTGATTTTTAAATTAAATTACACATGTTAAAAATGGGCGATCTAATGAAATAGAGAATAGAAGTTACTTTGAATGATAAACTAGTAGGAATAGTATTCGTGAAGTTCCAGGCAGGCTGACTTCCTTGGTGAGTTCACTGGGGTAACAGAACGAGTGTTGGAGTTGGCAAAGCAGAATTCTGATACTAGCTGGGCCATATTGGGCAAGTTGCTTGATGTCTCTGAGCCTCAGATTCCCCACTAACAAAATGAGGTGGATAATGACACTAATATTTCTCACCTGCAGTTTGTTGTTGAGAGGATTTAAACACCAAGGAAGGATCAGTAAATGGCAGCTAAGGCTGTGCCCTAAGGGATGGCTGAGGGTTGTTCTTAACCCAGAATTCAAAATAGACCTGCCTGACCTCAGGTCAGCGCAACACAGGAGACTCGCACGTACAGAACATGGATGTAAAGATGGAGTCCTGGGTTATAGTTTCAGAATCCATTGTGGGAATCTTAAACCTTCTCTCTTCAGCCTTTAATAAATGATTTAATTTGCACACTGGTGCAAATAGTTCAACACTATTTTTTTTTCTTTTTTTTGCCCCAGCCTGTGAAAAGTGATGGGGTTGGGCTAAGGCAACGTTGAAACATTGCATTCCTCTTCCAGAAGCTTAAAAACCCTGCAATCAAACCCGAGGCCCTGTTCGGAAACAAGTGTATCCGATGACAGCTTATTATGGAAGGTTCTGAACTTCTAAGAATTCCTTAGTAGGAAACAAACAAAATACAAAGATATCCTCCTAATTTTCGGCGACTGGGAATTTTTGTTTTTTTCTTCCTCACTTCTCCCATCCATTCTGCATGTTTGTTAAAATGTAGGCACGCAGGGTCCACAGTGTGTGATATTTGGGTGGGCAAAAGCTAGTTCAGCTGGCCAGCAAGGCAGACAAGATGTGGTTCAACACACGCATTGCTGGGGGCTGGGACTTCTCCCTCATTAGTTAAACATGGGCATGAAGTAAAGATTTCTGGTGTGTGTGTCTGTGTGTTTTTAAACGGCAGGTTCAACACTTCTAAGTACATATCATGATAGGAAGAGAAGTCTGTGATCACCTCTCATGTCTGGGGTCCTGACGGGCCCAGAGCAGGTTTGATTTACGTATCTTCAAGCGGGAAACTTGTCATCCAGTCTTCATTCGCCCTTCTTTCTGGGCAGGAAAGAGCTCCATTTTTCCCGCTCCACAGAGGACATTTGATTTTTGCAGTTCTTTGAAGTGCCCTCAGAGATCTAAGCACCAGGCTGAAGGCAGCTCTGTGTATCTTTGCAACAGATTAGAACATATTCACATTCTATTTGCTCACAGAACAAATATTTCCCTTGGAATGAGACCGAGGCAGTGGAGCAGGACCAGGCAGGACCAGCCACCAAAGACGGCCCCCAGGCCCCACGCTGGGCCTGCTCAGCGCCTGCACAATTGGTTGCACATAATTGCTTCTCCGCACTCACTTCATTTAGGCCCTATAGACACATATGGGCTGATTAGTTGAGTCATTTATTGATTCAGGAATATTTGTCGAGCCTCAACAATGTACCAAACACTGTGCTGGTTACAGAAATAAAGAGAGAAACACGTTCTGTCCTCAAGGGGCTCCTGATCAAGTAGGGGAGAGAAGCAATGTCTGTCTATTAATGAATCAAATCAAAGTGACAAAGATAAGGCTTCAGAACCCAGGAGACAAAGTGTTTGAGGTGGGTCATTATTCTGTCTGTGTGTTGTGGGGTGTGTGGGCAAGGGTGAGGTGTGTGGGGTGGTGTGGATATGGTGTGCATGGGCCTCTGTGTGTGTAGGTTATGTGTATGTGGCGTGTGTGTGGTGTGGGGAGTTTGTGTGTATATGTGGTGACAGTGGTGAATATGTGTGTGGGGATGGTAGTGATGGTCGTAGGTGGTGTTTAGTGTGTATCGTGTGAGAAGTGTGTGTGGGTATAGGGATGTGTGTGTATGTAGTGGCGATGGTGGTGTGTTTGTGTGGTGTGGGGTGTGTGTGTGTTTGGTGGAGGAGAGTATGTGTATGGGAGAGTGTGTGTGTGTGTGTGGTGAGTGGTGGTGGTGAATGTGTGTGTTTGTAGTGGTGGTGGTTGTGTGGTGTGTGTGTGTAGGGTGTGTGTGGTGAGTGGTGGTGAATGTGTGTGTGTAGTGGTGATGGTATGTGTGGTGTGGGGTGTGTGTGAGTGGTGAGTGGTGGTGGTGAATGTGTGTGTGTAGTGGTGATGATGGTATGTGTGGTGTGTGGGGTATGTGTGTGTAGTGGTGGTGGTGTTTGTGTGGTGTGGTGGAGGAGTGTGTATGGGAGTATGTGTGTAGTGAGTGATTGTGGTGTGTGTGTAGTGGTGATGGTATGTTTGCGTGGTTTGGTGTGTGTGTGGTGAGAGGTGGTGGTGAATGTGTGTGTGTATAGTGGTGATGGTGATGTTTGTGTGGTGTGTGTGGCGGGTGTGTGTGTGGTGTGTGTGTGTGGTGTGTGTGTGGTGTGTGTTTGTGGTGTGTGTGTGGTGTGGTGTGTGTGTGGTGAGTGGTGGTGGTGAATGTGTGTGTAGTGGTGATGATGGTATGTTTGTGTGGTGGGGTGTGTGTGTGTGTGGTGAGTGGTGGTGGTGAATGTGTGTGTGTAGTGGTGATGGTGATGTTTGTGTGGTGTGTGTGGCGGGTGTGTGTGTGGTGTGTGTGTGTGGTGTGTGTGTGGTGTGTGTGTGGTGTGTGTTTGTGGTGTGTGTGTGGTGTGGTGTGTGTGTGTGGTGAGTGGTGGTGGTGAATGTGTGTGTAGTGGTGATGATGGTATGTTTGTGTGGTGGGGTGTGTGTGTGTGTGGTGAGTGGTGGTGGTGAATGTGTGTGTGTAGTGGTGATGGTGATGTTTGTGTGGTGTGTGTGGCGGGTGTGTGTGTGTGGTGTGTGTTTGTGGTGTGTGTGTGGTGTGGTGTGTGTGTGGTGAGTGGTGGTGGTGAATGTGTGTGTAGTGGTGATGATGGTATGTTTGTGTGGTGGGGTGTGTGTGTGTGTGGTGAGAGGTGGTGGTGAATGTGTGTGTGTGTAGTGGTGATGGTGATGTTTGTGTGGTGTGTGTGGCGGGTGTGTGTGTGTGGTGTGTTTGTGGTGTGTGTGGTGGTGATGAATGTGTGTGTGTGGTGAGTGGTGGTGGTGAATGTGTGTGTGTAGTGGTGGTGGTGTTTGTGTGGTGTAGGGTGTGTGTGTGTGTAGTGGTGATGGTGGTGTTCGTGTGGTGTGTGGGGTGTGTGTGTGGTGGAGGAGAGTGTGTATATGGGAGTATGTGTGTAGTGAGTGGTGGTGGTGAATGTATGTGTGGTAGTGATGGGGGAGGGTGGTGTGTGTGTGTACACGTATACGTTGGTCCAGACGGAGGCAGAAATGAGGTTCTAGATCTTCCTGACAGCGGTGACGGGGAGGAGGGGTGGTCACAGGGCGTGAGGAGGGACTGCAGGCTGAGCCAGCGAAGGCATGGAGATGAGATAACTCCAGATGGTTATGTGCAAGGGGAGGTGAGTGGTGGGAGGTGAGCTAGGAAGGCATTTTTAATGTTGACCCATACTTTCTAATCAAGACAGACAGTTTTGCAGCTGTTCCTCTTCCTCAGCGCACGTGAGGATTTTGGGTTAGAATTGCTGTGTTCTTCTCCGCAGGCGGAAGCTCACTAGCGCTGGGGCCTCCACTCTCGGAGGGGCCCTGTGGGTGAATGTCTGAGCATTTACTGGGCTCCTTCTCTACCTGGGCTGCTGCACCCAGAACAGTTCTTAGAGTTTCCAGCCTCCTGAGCTCGCAGAATGGCAAAGGTGGGTTCTACTGGACTTGGGGCAGAGGAGGTTTAAATGTGAGAATCCCTGAGGCAAATGTTAGAAAAAAGGGCAGTGCGGCCGGGCAGGGGATCTCCAGCTCTCCCACAATGCATGGCTGCCCTGGCTAGATCTGCACTGTGTGGAGCTGTTTAAAGAACGAACAAGGGGCCAGGCACGGTGGCTCATGCCTGTAATCCCAGCACTTTGGGAGGCCAAGGCAGGAAGGACCACCCGAGGTCAGGACTTGGAGACTGATCTGGCCAATGTGGTAAAACCCCGTCTCTACTAAAAATACAGAAATTAGCTGGGCGTGGTGGCGCATGCCTGTAATCCCAGCTACTCGGGAGGCTGAGGCAGGGGAATTGCTTGAACCCGGGAGGCGGAGGTTACAGTGAGCCAAGATCATGCCACTGCACTCCAGCCTGGGCGATAACAGTGAGACTCCGTCTCAAAAAAGAAAACAACAACAACAAATGAATAAGGAGGCAGATGGCAGGAGTTGGCTTTCTTCCTCAAATTTTGGTTTGCTTTTTGTTACTTTCCCCTTACTGGATAGGGTCAAAGCTACCTCATGATTAAGTGTTGGCCAGATAAGAATGATTTATTTCCATTTTACTAGACAGGGACTGGAAACACAGAAAGTCTAAAGATTGCAAGATACTGGTCATATTGTCTCAGGTCATTTTTGTGGTTAACTGTGAGGTAAAGGTTTTCTGGTATCATCCCCATTTTACAAACGGGGAAATTAGGGCTAAAAGAGGTAAAGTCACTAGCACAAAACCACTCAAGCTCTTCCATGAGTTCCTCATCATTGACTGTCTAACTGAAATTTGAACCCAAGTCTTTTTGGCACCAAAGACCATGTTTTTTTCATAATGCTTCCCGAAGTTTATGAGGCAGCGTGCTTTGGCTAAATGATGGTGGTTCTTTTTTTCTTTTTTCTTTTTTTTTTTGAGATGGAGTTTTGCTCTTGTTGCCCAGGCTGGAGTGCAATGGCACCATCTCAGCTCACTGCAATCTCCGCCTCCCAGGTGCAAGCGATTCTCGTGCCTCAGCCTCCTGAAAAGCTGTAATTACAGGCATGGGCCACCACGCCCAGCTAATTGTGTATTTTTAGTAGATACAGAGTTTCTCCCTGTTGGTCAGGCTGGTCTCAAACTTTTGACCTCAGGCAGTCCACCCGCCTTGGCCTCCCAAAGTGCTGGGATTACAGGTATGAGCCACCATGCCCGGCCGATGGTGGGTTTTATCATTACATAGGAATGGGTTTAAACCCAAGTTCTCCTCTGTGCTGGTTATGTACATGACCTTGCATTCTTTCCTTCCTTGCTCCCTTGTGAAGTGTTAATTGAGGCCTATTATATCCGTGTCAAGCACTCTGCTGGGGTCTGGGAACATACCAGCTAACTTCACAGTCCTTGCCCATCCAGGGCCTCCAGCCGGATGAATAATTCAGACTACGAAATAGGCAAGTACAATGTAGTTTGAGAAGTCTGATGATGGGAAGCCTCAGGTGCTCTCTGTCCAATAAAATAGCTACTAACCACAGCCCAGTGCTATCAGTGTAAAACGCCTGCAGGATTTTCAAGACCTAGTGCAGAAAAATGTTAAGCTCTTCATTAATAATGTCTTATATTGATTACATGTTGAAATGATTATTTATGGGGTATGTTGAGTTTAAAACTACTTCATTCAAATTAATTTCACCTGTTCCTTTTTATTCCTTGTATGTGGTTATTAGAAAATTTAAACTTAGGCCAGGCATGGTGGCTCATGCCTATAATCTCAGCACTTTGGGAGGCTGAGGCGGGTGGATCATTTGAGGTCTGGAGTTTGAGACCAGCCTGACCAACGTGGAAAAACCCTGTCTCTACTAAAAATACAAACAAATCAGCCAGGCGTGGTAGCGCATGCCTGTAGTCCCAGATACTGAGGAGGCTGAGGCAGGAGAATCGCTTGAACACGGGAGGTGGAGGTTGCAATAAGCTGAGATGACGCCACTGCCCTCCAGCCTGAGCGACAGAGCGAGACACCATCTCAAAAAAAAAAAAAAAAAGAAAAAAGAAAAAACAAAATTTAAACTTACGTATGTGGCTCACATTGTATTTCTAAGGGACAGCGCTGCTGTGGAAGAATAAAAGCATGCAGATATTTCCTATCTTAATGCAACAGTCAAAGAACATTTATCCTATGACCTCCCCAGGAAGGCACACAAGAGATGCTTAACAAGTAGGAACTTCTCTCCCTCCACACGTGGTTTAAGAGGCTGTTGTTTATTGTGGAACCCTCAGTCCTCTGGTACTGCGGAGAAGGTATCAGGTGACATGGCTGCAGAGCTTGTTCAACCCCCTCGAGGATTCCTTTGGGTCTATATCTTGAGAAGTAGCTGTCGTAACCCATCTCCCCATGCCCCCCGAAAAACCCATGGCTGTCAGATGAAATAAATGTTGCTTGTTGCCATGGCCCCTAGGTATCTTTGCTTTTATTTATTTTAGCAAAAGGAAGTCGTGTTAAATATTTCAGGAGAGTCTGATTTTCAATATCTTCATTGGATTGAAAAAGACAAGGCACATTGGGTTAATGATAAGGCCTTATCTGCCCATTAGATTCATAGAACTGGGAAGGGTCTTGGGAATTGACTAGTCCCACTTCTGACCGTCCTCCTCAGAAAGTGAAGCTCAGAGAGGCTAAGGGGCTTGCCTAGGGTAACAGAGCCAACCAAGGTGCTCAGCGACTGGAACCCAGTCTTTCCATACCCCACTTTCACATGCAGCCATCATTCCTCACTGCCCGTTCTTTTCTGAGATGCTCCCTTTTCTGCTCCTCCCTCCCAAAGTCTCCTCCTGTTTTGTGCCCCATCCTCTTCTGCTGCCTTCTCTCTCTCTGACCCAGTGTCTTTTCTTTCATACAACAGACAACAGAAACAGGTGTCAAAAAGAGATAGGCGCCGGGCACAGTGGCTTACGCCTGTAATCCCAGCACTTTGGGAGGCCGAGGCAGGCGAATGATGAGGTCAGGAGATCAAGACCATCCTGGCCATGGTGAAACCCGTCTCTACTAAAAATACAAAAATTAGCTGGGCATGGTGGCACGTGCCTGTAGTCCCAGCTACTTGGGAGGCTAAGGCAAGAGAATAGCTTGAACCAGGGAGTTGGAGGTTGCAGTGAGCCAAAATCGCACCACTGCACTCCAGCCTGGCGACAGAGCAAGACTCCATCTCACAAAAAAAAAAAAAAAAAAAAAAAAAAAAAAAAAAGACATAGGCAAGTTAAAGGATAGGCAGAAGTTAACAAGACAAAATGGAAAAGAAAAAAAACTCTGATTTTGAATAGACACAAACAAATGAAGAAATGAAGCCAGGGAGATTTTCATGGGCCTTAATAATGGTTCAGGGCTGGGTGCGGTGGCTCACGCCTGTAATCCCAGCACTTTGGGAGGCTGAGATGGGTGGATAACCTGGAGTCAGGAGTTCGAGACCAGCCTGGCCAACATGGAGAAACCCCCTCTCTACTAAAAATACAAAAAATTAGCCGGGCATGGAGGCTGGTGCCTGTAATACAAGCTACTAGGGAGGCTGAAGCAGGAGAATCACTTGAACCCACAAGGTGGATGTTTCAGTGAGCTGAGAGCATGTCATTGCACTCCAGCCTGGATAACAAGAGCAAAAGTCTCAATAAATAAATAAATGACCATGGTTCAGGTGAAAAGGCAGCCTGGGTGTGTTTGGAGGAGCATGGATTTGGAATCACAGGCTCAGGGCTTGAGGGCTGGCCATGAGGCCTTGGAAAACCATAGTTTCCTCCTCTTTAGTCAACTTCACTGGGTTGTTGTGAGGGGCAAATAGGAGCATGTTTCTGAAACGGTTTTGTCATCTCTGAGACATCATACCAGTGGTGGTTATTATCATTCACACGAGGCTAGAAGATTTTGTTGGCTATGAGAGCAGGATGAAATAGCAGAGTGATATGGTTGCCAAAGAAAGCTAATGTGGTATCGACAGCAAGGGATGCGACTCTCCACTTGACCATCCGTTTCTGGGGCACTATGCTGTGTTCAGTTCCGGGAATTGCCTTTTAAAAGGAACTTTGGCAAACTGTTGTTGTTCCAGAGAAAATCACAAGAATAGCTTAGGGTTTGAGAGTTATGACATATAAGGGATGATTTAAGGATTTGGAGGATGTTTAGTCTGGAGGAAAAAAAATAAAGACTTAGCTAGAATGGGGTAGCTCTTTCCAAATATCTGCAAGTTGTCCTGCGGAAGAGAGGAAAGATTCATTCTGTGTTGCTGGTGGCCAAGCCAGGGCCCAATGATGGGAGTTAATAGGAGGCAGATTTGAGTGCCATCGGAGCCTATCTAAAACTCAGAAAGTTGTTCCCAGATGGACTTCCTGGGAAAGTAGTGAGCTGTCCATAAGTGGAAGTCTGCAAGCAAAGGGGACTGTTTATGGGGACAGGGTGCTGTGAAGAGAAGTCCTGCTCTGGCTGAGAGGTTCAACCAAGTGTTCTCTGTGATCCCTCCAATTCTGAGACCACGATTATCTCCTTCTGCTCTCTCTGATCTTTCTTGCTGATCTGCTTCCCTCACTGTTTTTGATGCCTTTGTTGACTGTCTGCTCCTTCTGAGAATGCTTTAGGGTTTTAGATTCAGAAATATTTCTGTAATCATTGACAGTCCAGTGTAACGGAAAGTAGGAAGGAGGAACATTTAAGAACAAAGGCAGTGTTGTTACTTTGATGGACACACAGTAACCTGTTAAGTGGGGGTAGAAGCAGAAACATGGTGGTGTGTGTTAGGGAGTCTTGTAAATACTACAGCAAACGATTAGGCATCTCTTATTCTTAGCTATTGTTTAAAATGCAAACACAACTGCTAAAGGCCTTTGTTGTTGAATGGACCAGCATTTTCCTTGTTTATACAGTTCTTTTGTTAGCTACAGAGATTCAAGAAAATTCTCACTATAAGAATTCTAGATCATAAACTGCCTTCCAGACTCATAATTTAAGCGCTTTGCTGATTTGGTTATATCAAATTCTGTACAGGAGGTGTTTTCATGATTTCTCGACTTCAGAAAAGCCATTTTCTTGAGGAAAATATTTTTCACGCATAGTTAGTGTTGCAGCTGGGAGAGTAAGAGGCTAGCTGAATCTCTGCAGTTGAGTGGGCAGCTGAGCTATTTCCAGGATTTTGTTCTGCCCCCAAGTAGCAATTATGCATCTGTCTCACAGTGCTCCACCTCAGGCATCCCAACCATTATTTCAGAAACCTCCACCTAGACTCAAAGGCACAAAATAGAACTCAGCAGATCCAGGTGGAAGGATGAGGGAATGGGTAGGAATGAGTAACATTTTGGTCAGGTTCCCTGAGGTTAGAGTCCTCGCCCAGCTCCGAGAATGACAGCAGAGACGTGGAGAAAACTGTGGATCGGGGCGTGAGTTCCAATGCTTTGGGAGCCTTGTTGGTCCACTGTGGCAGGAAGAGCCTGGAGAGACAACAGTAATGGTTCTTCAAATCCGGAGGACTGGCCAGTTGGGCCAGGCTGGGCAGGGTGGTGGGGTGCTGAAGAGGCAGCAGCAATCTGTAGGAGCTGCAGCGTCCATGGTCATCCTCCGAGACTGCTGCCCTATTGCAGACCCAGTCTCTGAGGCTGCTGTGTTGAACCCACATCCTGTTGCCTCAGCTCCACCTCGGTGTGCCCTTGAACCCTGGGCTCAGGACAGCCTCAGCCTGGAGACCAGCAGGTGATTTGCTCTTGGACCTACATCCTGGAGAGACGGACCAGCCAACTCTGATTGAAGCCCAGCCCACAGCCTTACTCCCCACTCATTCTTTTTTTTTTTTTTTTTTTTTTTTGTGACAGAGTCTTGCTCTGTCGCCCACGCTGGAGTGCAGTGGCACGATCTTGGCTCACTGCAACCTCCGCCTCCAGGGTTCAAGCGATTCTCTTGCCTCAGCCTCCTGAGTAGCTGGGATTACAGGCGCCCACCATCACGCCTGGCTATTTTTTGTATTTTTAGTAGAGATGGAGTTTCGTCATGTTTGCCAGGCTGGTGTCAAACTCCTGACCTCAGTCGATCCACCCGCCTCGGCCTCCCAAAATGCTGGGATTATAGGCGCGAGCCATCACGCCTAGCCCCCACTCATTCTTTTATTCCAGACCTGCTTCCTCACCAATCTCTTATGTCTAGGGGTTCTCTTCTATAAGCTCTGGTTTCTGAGTGTATTGAAGTCTGGGAAAATGGAGTCTGGGAATGGAAGGGACTTCTTATCGAGTCGTTTTAAAACCCTGACTTGTCTCTGTTCTTCCAAAGTAGTCCTGCTGTCCCTGCATGGAGTGATGCAATGGTTCTCAAACTTCTGTGGGCATGAGACAGCCCCAGCTTTTACAACAGCAGATGTCAGAGGCCCATTCTCAGAGATCATGATGAGGGAGATCCGGGTGGGTCCCCGAAATCTGCAGCCCAGGTGTTTCTGATGCAAGCAGTCCCTGGGCCACGGTTAGAGAAACATTAGAGGAAAGAACGTGAATTTTGGGGTCTGAGAGAGACAGAACTGGGTTACTTATTGTGTTATGTGTTGAGCAAGTTAATCACCATTTTAATTGAGCCTCCTGTTTCATCATCTATAAAATGCTGACCATGTCTCAGGGGAGATGTTGGTGTGAAGATGTATATAAAGTGTTTAGCTAGGGCTTTTAAAACATTTTATTTTACTTTAAGTTCTGGGATACATGTGCAGAATGTGCAGGTTTGTTACACAGGTATATATGTGCCATGATGGTTGGCTGCACCTATCAACCCGTTATCTAGGTTTGAAGCCCCACAGGCATAGGTATTTGTTCTAATGCTCTCCCTCTCCTTGCCCCCCACCACTCAACAGGCCCCGATGTGTGATATTCCCCTCCCTGTGTCCACGTGTTCTCACTGTTCAACTCGCTGGGGCTTATTAAATAGGGCTTTTGGCTCTCTCTCTCCCCCTCCTTCAACACCAGGAAATTGGCAACAGAGAATTTCAACCCCTCCTAAACCTAACCCATCAGTGGTACCTTTCTAGCAGTGTGCACCTGTGGAATGGTCACAGAAGTGTCTGGAGGAGCATGCATATCCCCAGTGCTCTGTGCCTGGACAGCCAATCCTGATTTCACAAGCAATGGCATGAAAAGAAATGACCAGGATGTCAGAGGTCAGCCACCTGCTGTCATTTTTATTTGCAGTAAACCACAGAGTCAGGACATACACATATACAGTGCATTACAGAGCAAGTCGACGGCACTCTATGCAGGCAGATAAGCAGGCTCAAGCAGGCGACCACTGTTACAGAATAACACATCTAGGGTGGGGGAGGCAGTGGAAGTGGAAGAGCAAGGAAGGAAGGATCTGGATCCTGGTCCTGTGCTTTTAGTTAGCTCCTGTGCCAATCATGGCTGGTAAAGTCTGCATTTCTGCACTGCAATTGAGGTGTGTTAGGACCTTTAGCTTCAACCTGTGCCCAGGGTCATCCCCAAACACTGAGGTTTAGCTGAGTTCCGTAAGTGGAAGCAGTGCTTTTCTGCTGTGGGACTGAAGTCTCTTCCAGCACACTGGCAATTCAGGAGGGCAAAAGAGGTTTGATACACGGAAGGGAATATACTTATATTTCAGGGCTCCTGTATGTGTCTGTGTCAGTGTCTGTGTATGGGTGTGTGTAGAGGTGGAGAGCTTACCTAAGAGTTTCTTTGTAGTGTTTCTTTCATGTTGGACTCCCCCCATCCCCAAATTAGCTGATTTCTGAGCATGATCAGTCAATGAGGGAAGGAAAGTAGATTCTTGGCAGAGGGGCTAGGAGTGGCCCTCCTGGGTCAGCAGGGCTTGGAGAAACCTTGGGCCTGGTGGGAGACCCATGAGGACAAAGACCCTACCTCTTCTCCTATGACGGCCGCATTTACCCAAGGTGAAGCAAGATCGCTACAGCAGCAAGGTCTTTAGAGCACCCCGTTGTTTGACAGATAGAGAAAAGCATGTCCCAAAAGCCTATAGGATGTGTCCAAGACCACGTGAATGAGACAAGACTGAAGCCCATTCCCTGTGCCGCTCTTGTTTTCCCAGGCAGGATTTCATGCCTTATCCTATCATGGGATGTGGAATGATTCCCTTCCACAGCAGCCTCTATGGAGCATTTGCCAGACTTCCCCAAGATAGAAGGTTCTTACTTGTTTTCTACAGAGAGAGAAAATCATCCATCAGGAACCCCTTAGCAAGTGGCTTCTTGGAATTATGACTACTTGCTAATAATAACACTTTCTCTGAGATACCCACCAAACTTTGAGGTCGACGGTATAGAGAAGCATAAAAGCATAAAACTTCTTCCCATTCTATGGAAGAGGACAGCTGTGCTGTAAGCTGGGTCAGCAACTTGCTGTAAATCCTCTTCTCTTTAGTTGAGTTGTCTGCCTCTTGCTGTCTGAAGAAGGAAGAAAGAAAACACGGCAGGTTTTGAAATCTGCCTCCTTGTCGAGTGACCTACACACTAGACCACACTGTCTCTATTAAGACCTCGGCAGGTTAGCACAGACCAAAAAGGGCAACATCTGGAGCATCAGGCCCTGTCCAGGTGAACACCTGCCTTGCCTCCTATCCAGGGTCCTGGGAGAGTTGCTTTGAAGGAATTTTTTATATGCTGATAGAAGAACCAGTACTGAATGACCGCCATTTGTTATTCAGCTATAACTGAATATATATGCTATGTGCTATAACTGAATATATATGCTATATATATATATATAAAATAGCAAACCAAAATATAACTGCAAAATATAAAATATAAATAAAATATAAAAGCAAAAAATAGATATATAAAATAAATATAAAAAGGAAAATAAATATAAAAGCAAAATATAAAAGCAAACCAAAATATAACTAATATATATGCTAGTGTTATGCTGGCTGCCAACTCTACATAAAAGGTTGGACTTGATAACATCTAAGGAGGGGCCTTTCCAACCTAAGGAGGCTATGATTTTAGAACTCCTTGCTCCGTGGACTTCTCATGTTAATTGAGATAGTTTGTTAGAAACTGTGAGTCCAGTAGGGTTGTGCTTGTTGGTTTTTGCTTATTTGTTCTGTCTTTGTTGATTTTACAGAAACCCCATTCACCTAACTGCCACAGCCTCTAGTCCATTCTGGGTTCCTGGATCTGGTTTTACATTGAAACTATGGTCGTTATGGCCTGGGATGTTCCACTACGTCATTATGGGTTAAACTTCCCCACAGTTCTCTCTCACAAAGGTGCTTTATGTCTGTGATGTGACTCAAGAGGTAAAGAGAAAAAGGAGAGTAGTATTGAACAGAGGGGTTTAAGTTAGACATTGAGGCCATTTTTTAATGGAAGAAGTTGTGAGACGCTGGAGTGCATCCTGAAATTGGGCTTGGAGTATGCCCTCTGATCTTTCCTGGGCCTTTTAAGCACAGGTTTGCCTGGAGGTAACAAAGTGGGCAGATGGCCCCTTAAAACCCTTTTCTAATCCTCTGATTTTATGTATGAACATTCTAAAAATAGAACCATGCTGGGGTGGGGGAGGGTGCAGAGACTGAAGAAAAATATCATGAGAATAAAAGAAAAAAGCAGAAGAAGCAGGCTCTGGGTATGGGTAGAGGTTGAGAAAAGCAGAATGTGATGGGAAAAGATGGAGAAAAAGTAATAGAACTGCATTGCGACATATTAAGAGATTAGGGTGCAGTGCCTGACAGACTGACGTTCTTTTTTTTTTTTTTTGAGACGGAGTCTCTTTCTGTCGCCCAGGCTTGAGTGTAGTGGCGAGATCTCAGCTCACTGCAACCTCTGCCTCTTGGGCTCACATGATTCTTTTGCCTCAGCCTCCTGAGTAGCTGGGATTAGAGGCGTGCGTTACCATGCCCAGCTCATTTTTGTATTTTTAGTAGAGATGGTGTTTCACTATGTTGGCCAGGCTGGTCTTGAACTCCTGACCTCAAGTAACCCTCCTGCCTTGGCCTCCCAAAGTGCTAGGATTATAGGCATGACCCACTGTGCCCAGCCCAGATAGACATTCTTTTTTTTTTTTTTTTTTTTCTTGAGTTGGAGTCTCGCTCTGTTGCCCAGGCTGGAGTGCAGTGGCTCAATCTCGGCTCACTGCAAGCTCCACCTCCCGGGTTCACGCCATTCTCCTTGCCTCAGCCTCTCCAGTAGCTGAGATTACAGGCTACAGGCGCGCGTCACCACACCCACCTAATTTTTGCATTTTTAGTAGAGATAGGGTTTCACCACGTTGGCCAGGCTGGTCTTGAACACCTGACCTCAGGTGATCCTCTTGCCTCGGCCTCCCAAAGTGCTAGGATTACAGGTATGAGCCACCACGCCCAGCCCAGATAGACATTCTTTAAAAACAAAATATTTACTGATGAATCCTTTAGTAAGTGTGTGAATCACCCTATCCAGCCCCATTTTACATGTGGGGAAAGTGAGCTGTAATATGACTTGCCCACGTCCCTATTGCCAGTTGGTATCAAGGGAGGCACCAGAGTTGGCCTTGCGAGAGAAGTCCAATGCTGAGCGGAGGGAGAAGAGAGGAGGGATGTGTGGGTAGGAAGTGTCCTCAGGATGTGGCTTCGAAGCTCAGGAAAGAGAATGAGAATGGGCACAGCTAAGAATGGGCACAGCTAAGAGAATGAGAACGGCCACAGCTAAGGCCTGCGTCTTCCTTCCCTGGCCCTGCCTCAGAGCCCCAGGCCTGGAGTGACTGAGGCGGCAGAAGAGAGCCGGGCACTGCAAAGGGCCTCACGCATTTCCTTTCCTTTCGTCAGTGGCAGTAGGAGAACCAAATCCTGTCATACAACCGTCCCTTCTCCTCTTGGGAGCCATGCAAAATATCCACTGAATCTGGAAGCTGGGCTCATGAATGGCTTTTCCTTGCTTTTTCTCTTTCCTCGTTTCTCTGAGTTCCTGAGTGCGGTTTCCAGAAGTTTCTTTTCTCCTTTAAGAAAATGGAGTCTGGGAATGGATGGGACTTCTCACCAAGTCAGTCAGAGGCAGGATGGATTTCTTGCAGATGACCTACCTTTGAGACTATTTGACAGATTTCCCTAAATGTCCTTTTATTTCCCCTTTGGGGGAAGATGGGAATTCTCATCGATTAGGTTGGTGCAAAGGTAATTACAGTTTTTGCCATTAAGAGTATAAGCAAAACAGCAATTACTTTTGCTCCAACCTAATATTTTGTCTCTCCCTCTGCCCTAGTCCCTGCTCACAAACATCTCAGAAGGGACCTTTGAGCTGGAGTCCTCCGAAATGTCACACAGGCGTGGCCCCCAGCTCCCACTCTGTTTCTATCCTTGCTCCCCTGTGGTGACCCGCAGCAGTGTGGCCCCATCACAGAAAACAGCCAAGTGAAGGGGACTCAGCACATTCAAGTGAGCTTTGTCTTTTGAATTCTTATTTTCCCGCTTAGGAAGTTGGGCCACTTTTAATCACTGGGAAATAGGAAACTTTGTGCTTCCTCTTCGCTACTACAAAATGACTGATGAACAGTAGTACAAATAGGCCTCTCTGTTCTGAGGAGATAGAGAAACAAAAAATCATGTTGCCTAGGCGAGGCAAGCACAAGTGTGCAGAGACCTAGCCCAGCATCCGTCTCTGGGAAGGCCTGCCAAGAGCTCTTATATAAGCTGCAGTGAGCTCATGTGTTTGATCAGCAGATCCTGGGCTTCAGGGCCAGGGGTTAGGCTGGAGGAGGGAGCTTAGAAGAGATTGTGTTCTTCCAAAGAGGGGGCGATCTGGGAAGAAAACATGTTCCTACACTCAGAATGATGGAGGCAATTTTCATCTCTGTGCCGTCAACATAGACTTCCTTTTCTCGTGGTGTCAATGTCAGGAGAAGAAAGTGATGCTTGGCGTTATGAACTCCATGATGTGAGGAAAGGGGTGGCGAAGGGAGGGGTGGTGTTTAATGATTCAAAGGCGGGCAGATGTGCACTTGGGGTATGGATAAGAAAGCTTTCCTCTCGATATGTGGGAAGTCAGGTAGGTGCCCGTGTAGCTCCACCATGCACAGGCTGGGAATCTATCAGGCGTTGGTTTCTACTTGTTACTTCTCCCTTAGGCTGTGCTTAAAATGGGAAACTCATTTCGTTCATTGACTGAGACAGTCTGAATATTCTGGCACCTGCTATCACTCATTTTTGCCTGCTTTTCTTTTGTTTGGCAGAATCACTGAGCTGGTAGACCTTTGCAAGAAAACTCACCACCCACCTTGCCCACCATCTTGTCCGGAACATGTGCAGTCAGCCCATCCTGATCCCAGTAGCTAAGCACAGAGCAAGTGGAATGATACCTGCTTTCCATACATTTTGCCTATTGAAAAATTCTCTCTCACCCTGCATAAATGAGCCAAAGCTTTTCAACCAGACTTCCCAGATGTTCTCTCAGGGGTTGACACACTTCCAGATCAGTCTTGCCCTAGTGGAGGGGAGTATCTGTACATCACAGCAGCCTACCCACTCCCTGAGTCTAGCTTCCTATTCTTCACATGATGGGGCAATAACTATAACTGTTTTTTAGCTGAATAAATAAATCTGCCGACATGATGTTCTATTGTTTTACCTGTTCAAACTAATATTATGCCCAGCCATTCTGTAACTACTAATGCTTTAAACAGTTTTTTATTTCAGAATTAAGAACATGAATTTTTCAGGTGAATTTCTTTTTCTTTCTTTTTTTTTGAGACGGAGTTTTGCTCTCAGGCTGGAGTGCAGTGGCATGATCTCAGCTCACTGCAACCTCCACCTCCCAGGTTCAAGGGATTCTCTGGCCTCAGCCTCCTGAGTAGCTGGGATTATAGGTGCGCGCCACCATGCCTGGCTAATTTTTTTGTGTTTTTTCAGTAGAGACGAGGTTTCACCATATTGGGCCAGGTTGGTCTTGAACTCCTGACCTCAAGTGATCCTCCTGCCTTGGCCTCCCAAAGTGCTGGGGTTACAGGCGTGAGCCACTGCACCAGGCCTTTCAGGTGAATTTCTAACTCCTCCAAGTGTTTTGCATTTTCTCTCTGGCATCATTAGTGCTTATAACTCTTTCCAATTCAGTGTCTTTTGAGAATTTAGTTCATGGGCTGTTTGCTTTCCTGTTTCCAGAAGAATCGGAAATGTTTCAAATACAGCTAAGACTGTCTTTGGTTCCACCCCACACTTTCTCCTCATGAGTGATGGTAATGTCCTGATGAATTTCTGCTTGGAAACAATTGGACTCAGTCAGTTGAGAAATGACAGAGCTCATATGCACAACATCTTGAAGCCTTCCTTCAGCAATGCGGACGATACACACAACCTTCAACATTTCAGAGAGAATCCTCCTTGAGGATGTATGCTCAAGTATTTTGGTGTGAGATGTCGTGATACCTATAACTTACTTATAAAAAATTCAGGCCATGTGCAGTGGCTCACGCCTGTAATCCCAGCACTTTGGGAGGCCGAGGTGGGCAGATCACGAGGTCAGGAGATCGAGACCATCCTGGCTTACATGTTGAAACCCCCGTCTCTACTAAAAATACAAAAAATTAGCCGGGCGTGTGGCGGACGCCTGTAGTCCCAGCTACTCGGGAGGCTGAGGCAGGAGAATGGCGTAAACCCAGGAGGCGGAGCTTGCAGTGAGCCGAGATCGCGCCACTGCACTCTAGCCTGGGCGACAGAGCGAACCTCCGTCTCAAAAAAAAAAAAAAATAATTCAGCCAGAAAAGGATGAAACAGGGCAAAACGTTAACAACTGTTAAATCTAAGTGATGGGTACATGGTTGCTCATTATATTCATGGCTGCACTTTTTTGTATGTTTGAGCATTTTCATCATAAAAAGAATTTATTCCCAGATGTTCTAATTTCAGGAGGCGTATTTAACCTGTGGGGGCTTCGGGAGGCTGACAGGGAGCAGATGGGAGGCAGGAATTGCTTAGTTCTCCTAGGTCTATTATCATTACCTTAATGTCTGGTAGTAGCAGAGTACGACAATAGCAAACCTCAAACAGCAGTTCCGTGACACCCTCTGTTATTAACACCTTCCATGCAAGTATGGTTCTCTGAGTTAAAAGATCTAGTTCTCAATCCCTTTACCTCAAGGATGTTGGGGAGAGAGGAAATATTCACCAGGAAAACTTTTTTTTCTTGAAGATCATGCCATTTTCTGGTAATCAATTGGTACCAGTTTTCTTAAAAAAAAAAAAAAAAGACAAAAAAAGTTCATTTATTACTTTGAAAGTACTGTTGTTTAGTCCCTCAGCAGAAAATGCAAACTTTCTGGAATCTTGTTCCGGATTGCCAGGTATATTGTGGGGTTTTAAAATTCATTTCATTTTCTATATTCTAGGGTACAAATACGTTATTATTTTTATTATTCCTCACCTTGTAATTCCTCTTAAGATTTCATTTTTAAAAGATGTTTGCTTTTTGAGACTTAAAAATGCTCAATTTTTTTGCGTTACTCTAGGCAGTATTTTTTATCCCAAATTATGATTCACCCAAAAGGTTTTTAAAAGGCCACTTCAAATCTCCACTCCACCTTTAGAGATGTTACTAAATTCTGATATTTGACTACCTGACCTTGTTTCTTTTGCCCCTGATCTTTACTATGGTCTCTGCATATCTTTCAGACTGATCTTTAATACTATGTGAATACTGTGATCTGGCTGAGTTCTTCACTAGGTATCTACCGTTGTCCATCCTGCTCAAGTAGTGCCTTAGGATATATCCCATCTGGTGCCTGGGAGCAAGGACCTGGGAAGGTAGGAGGAGGTTGACATGGACCTCTTGCTGCTCAGGGCTGCTGCCCCACTTCAGGGTGCCCCTGCATCCAGACATGTGAATGCTATTTCCACTCCAGCTCCGTGGAAGAGGGAGGAGAGGGACTTGGGTTTCCAGTTTGAGAAGGGAATAAGTCCTACATAGGGAATTAGTTTTGGGGTAGTAAATCCCTGTCCATTCCTGAGGCTCAGAGGAATTGGTAATGGCACTGCAGGCACAAACTTGGACTTTGAAGGCAGATACGGACAGATCTGAATCCTGGATCTGTCACTGTGAGATTTGCTCTGTTTCTCAGTTTTCCTCACTTGTCAAATAGAGAACCATATAGGTTTTTGTGAAGTTCAAAAGTGGTCATAAAAATAGTAAGCTTTGGACTAGATAATGATAGTTGTTATTTAATAACAATGTCATTAATACCTGGGGATTTCTATTTTATCATTTATTCGACTTTAGGCTTAAAAAATATTTTTTGAGGATTTCTCAGTTCTTCCTTCTATTTTTGGACTGTAGTGTTCATGCCCACCTCCCTTGCCCAAATCAATCTGCCAAAAAATCCAGTTCTCTATCTCTTTTCATCTTATGAATCTGTATCTTATTATGCTGATCTCTTACTGTGTTGTAACTCTACTTCTGTGCTGCCCTTTTATTCTTTGTCAATTCTGACCTTATCTCTAAGAAGTGAATTGCAAATATTTCTGTCTTTCTGTCCAAGTTGAATTTCATATTTTCTGAATCATGTAGCTGCCCTCCATGTGACCTAGAAAGCCCTTTGATGATCCATATTTAGCTGTATCCATCACTCAACAGATGTCTGGGTAGTTAAAGGCCCCCATGAGCTCCCTCTACATCCTGTGGTTTCAAGTTCCTGAGTTGTTAGTTAAAAAGCTTTCATCCCCCTGCCCCCCACCCATTCCAGGGTAGAAGTACAGATACCCACTTTAGCTATTCATTCATTTATTCATTTGACAAATATTTACTCATTACCTACTGCATGCTTGATACCGGGTTAGACGTTACCCTCTTTGTTCCAAATTGCATTTTCTTAATCTGACCCATTTAGAGTAGTCTTCCAGGTTTTCTGATGATTTCTCTGGAATCAGCATTGAGCATCCAATTAAACCGTCTCTTCTACCTGCAGGATTTCCTGACCCCTGGGAGACTAGGAGGCTTAATCGTAAACTCTGATGTCTTGCTATAATGTACCTGCTATTCCATGAACAGATTTCAGACTTACAAAGGTTCACCACAGCTCTATCTAGGGGAGTTTAGTTCGCAGATGAGGTTGCAAGGCTGTGCTTGTCGTCCTGCACCTTGGACATGAAGAATGAAGTGGCAGCAAGGGTAGAATGCCTAGCAAGTTAAGTAGCTAGTTTCCAAAACCCCTTGGTTTTCTGTGTCCCTGGTTTCCCACAGAGACGCCTATGAGGAAAGATGCTTCTCTGCTTTTTGAGCTCTCTGGATCTTCCCATTAGATAGCATCTCCTGGCATCTGAAAGGCAGCTTGCCATTCTGTTCTCCTGTGGAACACAGATGGCCCAGCCCACGCCTATCACTAATGAGGACTGCATACAGAGCCTCCTTGCTGGAGGCTCCCTTCAGCAACCCCAGTGCTCCTTCCCTTTGCTGGCCAGTCACTGTTGACCATGGCATTTAAATCTGAGAAGGCTGTTTGCTGCTCTCCCACTCACAGAGCTGAACAAAAAAACCTATTAGGTATAGGTCCTGGGAGATGAGTTGCATGAAGACATTGAGGATTAAGGAAGGGATGGCTACTGATTCGATTTTCAGGGTTTTGGGATCCAGCTGCCCATGGAGGCTGTTGAGTTTAAATACGAACAAGCACTGGAAGTTCTTCAGTAGGAACATGATTAGATGGTTATACAGAGGTTGAACAGATGGGATATCAATTTGTCAATGCCATATTATTTCAAGTAGAATACTAGTATGGTTGGAAACAATTAGAATAGAATGTTAAAGGCACTAAAATATAGTAGAAAAAGCATAGATTTTCTTTCTTTTCTTTTTGTTTTTTTTTTTTTTTTTGAGACGGGAGTTTCATTCTGTCACCCAGGCTGGAGTGCAGTGGCATGATCTTGGCTCACTGCAACCTCTGCCTCCCAGGTTCAAGTGATTTTCCTGCCTCAGCCTCCCAAGTAGCTGGGATTACAGGCGTGCACCACCACACCCGGCAAATTTGTATTTTTGGTAGAGACGGGGTTTTACCGTGTTGGCCAGGCTGGTCTTGAACTCCTGAACTGAGGTGATCCACCCACCTCGGCCTCCCAAAGTGCCGGGATTGAAGGCGTGAACCACCGTGCCTGGCTGAGCATAGATTTTCATATGAGACAGACCCGTGTCAAGTCCTAGTTCTATCACTTGCTGTCTGTTGGACAAAGTACTTCACCTTTCTATGTATGAATTTCTATATCTGTAAAAAAGTACAATGTCAATATCTTAGGCTGTTCTGAAGATCAAAAGGGAAAGCACATGAAAAGACCTTGACACTGTGCCTGGCACTAGTAAGCAATGAATGGGAATTTCCTTTCTTTTTTTTTTGAGACAGAGTCTCGCTCTGACACCCAGGTTGGAGTGCAGTGGCGTGATCTCGGCTCACTGCAATCTCCCACTCCCGGGTTCAAGTGATTCTCCTGCCTCAGCCTCCTGAGTAGCTGAGATTACAGGCATGCACCACCAAGCCCAGCTAATTTTTGTATTTTTTAGTAGAGATGGGGGTTTCACCGTGTTGGTCAGGCTGGTCTCGAACTCCTGACCTTGTGACCCGCCCACCTCAGCCTCCCAAAGTGCTGGGATTACAGGTGTGAGCCACCGTGCCCAGCGGGGAGTTTCCTTTCTTATCTCCCTTTCCTGTTTTCTCTTTATAGCAGAAAGTTGAAAGATGCACTCTAATATGGTAGAACATCAAGTTGAGCTAAAATCAATGGCTCCATGTGACAGTTTGTATAATTCTGCTCTCCTGTTTTATTTAAAACTTGTTTGAATTTGAGATGTAGGATAGTTTCTTTTTCCTTGGTATTGCAAGTCTGATACAGGTCTGATATTTATGATTAGAAGTTCCAAACTGTTAATATGGATCTCGGTAGAAAGGCAAAATCTATTTGACTCTAACACTACAATCCATTTTTTTAAGTTCTCAGAGCTACCAAGGGGAGCAATCACAACCACCAGCAGCGACCCTTGAGGGTGCCAGTGAGTCAGGTCAATCCTGCCATGTCCAAGACTGGACTAAATGGTCAGTATTCCCGATCCAGAAATTGCTCTTGGAGTCATTTTTCATTCTTTCAGAAAATAAGGGACACCAAGAAATGCTGTTCAAAGGGAATTAATAGATTTACTGATTTAACATTAATGTCTACGAAAACAGTTTAAATAGCTTTTGGGGCAAGGTAGATTAGTTACTGTTTGTTTCCCATCCAACCAGGTCAAAGCTTTTTCCTATAAGAGCAGGTGCATGTTCATTCCCGCACGTGGCAGCCCTTTCCATATTAGAGCAGCTCCAGGAGCAGTTACTAAATTGAATAAAAGTTAACCTGTCTACGCCTGTGTTTCTCAGACCTGATTCTGGTCTCTAGAGTTACACAGATGAAGTCTGATCTCTACCCGCTATCATGCCTACCCTTTTATTTTTTCTTCTCTTTAATCCCCTTTCCAGTCCCTTCCCAACTCAGGAAACAAAGGGCCTAGATCATTGATTCTTGCTTGAAGATGTGTAGAGGGGAACAATAAAAATAGACAAACAATCTCATAAAGAAACAAGAAAAAGTGTCTTAAGAATGGAGACTTGGCCGGGCGCGGTGGCTCACGCCTGTAATCCCAGCACTTTGGGAAGCTGAGGCAGGTGGGTCACCTGAAGTCAACAATTCGAGACCAGCCTGGCCAACATGGTGAAACCCTGTCTCTACTAAAAATACAAAAATTATCTGGGCATGATGGCGCATGCCTGTAATCCAAGCTACTCAGGAGAGGCAGGAGAATCGCTTGAACCTAGGAGGCAGAGCTTGCAGTTAGCTGAGACTGCGCCACTGCACTCCAGCCTGGACAACAACAGCAAAACTCAATCCCCAACCCTCGGCCAAAAAAAAAAAAAAAAAAGAATGGAGACTTCTTGTCCTAGAAAAAGCACTTTTTGAGATATTATTGTAGAGGATGGTCACTTGCGTGTTTCCACCTCCACTGAGAACAACAGAATAAATGGTGGTCTTAAGGCAGTGTTTTCTAATCTATAGATGTTGACAAATAAAGGACTCTGGTTCTTTACTAGGAGTTCTCAGAGACTCTCTATGTACTTCCCAGAGGAGATCTAGCACTTGACCATGGAACTCTTTTTTCACGGAACATTTGATGGATACTAGTGTTTTGGGAGACACATTTTAGGAAATTATGGTTTCAGATATGCTGTGGGGACTCAGACTGGACATTTGAAATAATTTCGATTGATTACCGTTAGAGCCTGGAGCTGGCGGCCAAGGAAGACTGTGAAGTTTCCTTCCTTGGAAGGTTGGTAGACTCTTCCTCCTTCCCCCAACTCCCGCTGTTTTAATATTAGCATTAGACATGCACCTGCCTGGGAGTGTTGAGGTGTAGGCCTGACATATAGGGGATCTGAGCATCTAGATCCTTCCCATCCCCATGATTCTATTTTTATGGATCCCAATTGTGGTAGTGTTGCATGGAAGGCACAGACTAGCTGGGACAGGAGGTAACTGAGAGTTTTGGCCAAGAGAAGAGGGGGCTAGAGATGGGAAAAGTTGATGCAATTATTTTTGGCAGGAGTTGGAACCAAAGCAGCAGAAGAGAGTAAGTTTTAAGACTCTCTGGCAAAGTAACTTCCTAATCTGTCACTGAGTATGTGTAAAAAAGTGATTAGTGGGTCTCTATATTTATCATGATTACTCACAAATATGTAATTTACATAATATATACAGCACATTAAGTACTATGTCACCTTATATAATGTGCATATGTATAATGTATATGCATGTTATGTAACGCCAGTCTGGAGGCTCTTCCAGGTTCTGCCAAGTATTTCCTAATTTATTTGGCAATTTTAACGTATCTTTTCCATCTGTGGAAAGAACTCTCTTGAGAGGAGCTGGTCTCTGACCTGAATATAATCATCCTACTAGGTCTACCTCCACTCTCAACTCACTGGGGAAACCCCACAAAGACTAAGCCATAATGAGACACAATTCCTAGCCCATCAGTTTAGGGACAACACAATGTACTAAAGAGTTCCTGCTTTATGGTTTTATTGCTGTTGGGGCAGAAGCATGGGGGGCAGGTGAGAACATGTTTGTAGCATGGCCAGAATCAGAATAAGAAATAAGGGACTAGGTTCTCCCCTGACTAACCACGTGGCTTTGAGAAGTCACTAAACGTCATTGAGCCTTGTTCTCCTCATTGAGATTGAGATAATAATACCTTCTCTGCTAACCTCTGAGGTTGCTATAAGGGTCACTATGATGAGGGACTCCACAACAAGAAACCACAGTCATAGTGTTTAAAGGATGATTTGCAAGGCACGATTAAACAACAACACAAGATTTACTAAGGTTACCAAACTGGAAGTGCAATTCCACTGAAGTTGTTATACTCCATGCCTCTAAGAAGGACTTGGGATATGTCTCTCAAGCAACATTGCAAGTCCTGTGCGCTAGGGTCCAGCAGGGAAGGGCCATTTTCTGCACAGCCCCTTCATGAGACTTGTGAGTCTCTGAGAATCAATTTCACCTGTTGATAGTGCCATGTCTCAATAGCCTGTCTTGGGGATCATGGCTGAAACACATGCACGAACTTCTGTAAATGTCTTAGAATCAGCGACCCCAAACCTGAACCTGTCTCAGTTTCAGAATCAAGTGGCTTCCAAGATAGTACCTGTAGTAATTCTGGAGCTTGTTGGTCCCATCACCAAGAATACCATCATTAAAGATATTCTTCAGGTGGCCTGGTTTTCCCCTTACTTAGCATTCTGCACTGTTGGGTTGAGCAGAATGGTCCTAGATCTTGCTCCTAGATGGTCCTTCACAGTTAAGTGCCATTTGTACACACAATCTTAATATTCCCTTCTTCGTCCAAAGCTCCTGTCCAATGCGAGGATATTAGAGGCAGCTCAGTGGAGCGATATCAAGTGGGTCCAAGTTTCCACTGATAAATCTCAGAGACGGATGGAGGCCCAATGAAGCTCTGCATAGCCTTGCCCTTGGGAAAGGATGGTAATGCTGGCACTTGCTGAATGAAGCCCACCGAGCTCTGCTGAGACCCCTCTGTCCTGGCTGCCAGTATCTTGCAGAAGATGCCTCAGTTCTCCTCGTGACTCTCCACTGAGGTTATCCCTGCAGCCAAGGTTGTTTCCAAACTAAGAGACTATGGTACCATGATGAGGTGACATGTGGAGAGTTCAGTCTGATGATCTGTTTAGTACCTTCGACCTCAGACCAACTTCTTTTCCATTCAGGCCAGAGAGAACCTCTGGGAAGCAGCTGAGGCGCTCGTTTTCTTGTGTGGACATATCCCATCCACGCATGTGCTGTAGGTTTGTTCCTCCCTGGCAACCTGGATCCAAGTGGACTCACTTTTCAGTGACCAGAAATGACCCTACTCTGATACGTGTGGGTTCTTTTCTCCGTTAAATATCTTTGTAACGGCACCTACTCTCAAGCTGCATTAGCCAAGACACCACGGAAAAGTCTCTGAACTTTTCTGAGACTCAATTTTCTTATCTGACAAATGGGAGAGTAAATCCAGCCCAGCAGGTCTTTCATGCTTGTTTTGAGGATCCAGAATAGGAGTTCTCAGTCTCTTCATTCATAATAGGGAGCTACTTTCATTCCTCTTAACCCTTGTGATCACTGCAGGGAGATGCATCCTGACAATGAAACGGTGGGGTGGGGGAGTAAGAACCTTCTTTTTCCTTACCACTTTCTGTCTCATACTACCTATCCTTTTTTTTCCAATCAAGAAAAGTCCATCAGTAAATAAATATTTATATATATATATATAAATATATAGGCTAAATACACACACACACACACACACACACACGCGCGCGCGCGTGCGCACGTAAGACCATCAGAAGGTCCTTCAGGTCATACTCTGGGAGTGATGAGTGCAAAGAAGCAGGAGGGAACCGTCTCCTGGTTTCCCCAGTAAAGTTCCTTCCTTCCCATCTTTTCTGCCTTCAGGAATAGTCTGCCACCAGGGCTTGGAACTCAAACAGGAAACACGCTTTGGCTTGAAAAAGAAAGAAGCTGGGGGTGGTTTTTTTTTTTCTTCCCTTTTTACACAATATTATGACACCAATTTGAAAAATAAATCCCAGTTTCTCCGCTTTCCCTCCCAGGTGTTCACAGAACTAAGAAAATAAATACCACATCTAAGGTGTGCTATGCAGGCAGCTCTGAGGGCTCTTGGAGCCGCCTCTAAACAAACACATAGACACCAGGAGAAGGTTCCGGGAAAAAATAACAAGTGCCCACTGACAGCGCAGAAACCCAAGAATGGAAATACAGCTTTCCACGGCCTTTCTGCCTCCTCAGCAGGTTCAGGGAGACGTTGTCACTCAAAGGACGACCAAGAAACCAACGTGCACCTGCTGAGCCCTGCCAAGGATTATGCTCTGAGAGCTGGAGGCCATTTTGTCTCTGTACAGAGGGACCTTTGTGCAAATTCTCTGGAACCAGAGCTCTTTCCCTTGGCCACATCCGATCTCACCATAGGCAGGAAACCTGCAGCCGGCTCCTCGCGAGCGTCCGTGAAGAAACTTGCAGGGCTGGTAGAAAGAAAGGGGGATTCTCTTCAGTCTCAGAAAATTCTACTCAAGGCCTGTGGGAATGTGGAGGCTGCTGCATAAGCCAGCCACGCCCTCATGGGCCCTAAGTCCATTCAAAATGTTTTGTTGGCACTGGCTCTGTTAGGGGTGTACCCACTGTTGAAATAGAATGTATGGCAAGGTGGCGTTTTCTTCCCGAAGGGTGGCTTTGCTTCCACTGGTTAGAGAAGTGTGTATGTGTGTGTGTGTGCATGTGTGAGTGTGCACATAAATGTGTGTGTGAGTGTGCATTATAGTTTCTTGCTTTCTCTCTTGGTTTAGCTGCTGTTTGCACACTGTTTAGTCTTTTGAACGGCTCTTCCTCCTCAACGAGAAGAAGCTGCTCTTCTGGGGAGGCCCCATCATCATGGGCGCTTGGTTCTTGTGAGTAATTTTAATCTAAAAGCAAAGAGGCAGAAATGAATTAGTGGCATGCAAATCTCAGTAGCCTAAGGGAGAGTGAGTCGCAGAGAAAGGAAAGGCCAGCTTCAGGCTGGAAGGAGCCACATGCAGAAGGCCAACTGTCCTTGAAAGGCTTCAAAATTGGCAACTTGACCCTGACTGGGCCTGGAGTTTGGCACGGCTGGAAGTGAGGGGCGGAAGCACTGGGGAGAGACAGGTGTGAGCTTCCCACGTGGTGATCAGCTCACACCTGTCTTGTGTTCTTGGTATTCACAGACTCTCAGAATGTCACAGCCAGAGGAGACCTCAGGGACTCAATTGACCCCTCTGCAGGAGCCCATTAGACTAGCCTAAGTTCACAAACAGAGCAGCAGCACAATTAGAGCCCAGTTCTTCAGATTCCCAGCCGTCATTGCTCCTGGTCATTCCTGCCAAGGCAGTGCTGAGATGTCAATCAAGTGACCGAGGCTTTGGTCTGACCTCTGACCAGGCAACATTATGTGGAGAGTTCCCAAGTGAGTGCCTTATGTATTTCCTCTTTTCTTGGCCTTCGAGTGAAGACCCTAAATTCTTTAAAAAAATTTTTTTTCTTTAAATTTTAGGGTTTATAAGTGTTTTCTCCTGTAAACTTTAAGTCAATCGGAAGTGAAAGACACTGATGTATTCTCATTTTTGCCTTTGTTCCCAACCTTATCCTCAGGTCACGGCTTTGAAATAGTTAATTCCTACCTGAGTGTGGCCTTGCAACCTTAATAATCTACATTATCAGTCCATCCACAATATATATTAAGTATGATAATGCTCAGAGTAGGACGATGAAGTGGGAACAGGAAGCACTTAGAATTCAAAGACCTGGGTTAGAGTCCAGACACTTCCACTTCTTTGCTGTGAAAATTTAGACGAATCATTGAATCTTCAGAGCCAGTGCTTACTGAACTGTAAATGAGGAGGATAACATTTGTCTTATTTTCCTCACAAAGATCAAATAATAGATTGTCAATGAAAGCCCACTGTAAACTGTAAAATAGAAAGTAACAGTTAGTGAAATCCTTGTCTTATGGAGAAAGGGAAAGAGAAAGATGGATGTCAAAAGAAACAGAACCTATGAACTCATTCTTGTGGTTTTTACCCCATTATAGGAAATGACAGTGTGACCGCAGGGAACAACAGAACTCTTGAACACAGAACCATCAACGAGTTTAAATTAATGTCGGCTAACCCAAGTGGTGTCCAAAACAAGGTGGGCATGGAATGAGAAAATTCTGATGGGAACAAGGAGGAAAGAATTTTAAAATCTGAAGGAAGGAAAGGAAATGTGTTGGTGAAAAGGGAGTGGGTAGAGAAGTCACAGATGAGCAGGTTGAGTTCAGGGCAAACTATGAGAAATGTGGTCATGGACACAGGTGGGGGCAGCTGGTGTGGGGTTTTAAAGGGAGGCAGAAAGACTGGGTTCACATGAAGAAACAAGGAAGCATGAAAGATGGCATTCTGTGCTGGAGAATAACATGACAAAAAAAAAAAAAGAGTTTGAGGGAAATTATTTAACAGCTGTTGTCAAGGTGAGCTGGGGTAGTGAATACCTGGCTAAGAGGGCACTACTGTAAGCCAGGTTTACATTGAAAGGGCTCCAGGAACTGTAATCCTGGCACTTTGGGAGGCTGAGATGGGCGGATCACTTGAGGCCAGGAGTTTGAGACCAGCCTGGCCAACATAGTGAAACCCCATCTCTACTAAAAATACAGAAATTAACTGGAGGTGGTGGCAGGCACCTGTAATCCCAGCTACGTGGGAGGCTGAGGTAGGAGAATCACTTGAACCCGGGAGGCAGAGGTTGCGGTGAGCCAAGATGCACCACTGCAATCCAGCCTGTGCGACAGAGAGAGACTCCATCTCAAAAAAAATAAAATAAAAATAAAGGGCTCCAGGAAATGGAAGGGAAGGATGGAACCAGAAGACACTGTGGACAATTAGCATAACCTGGTGCTAAAAGCTGAAAATGATCCTTATGTTGGCTTCCACCAGCCTGGAGACCTAAAAGGGGAGAGAGTCTCTGTTTTGTGACAGTCACCAGAGGAGAAAACCGAGAATGCATCAACATCATTTTGTGCTGTGTGTCTTATTGTGGGCATTATGTTTATCCCAGGACGCACGGAAGCGAGGCATAGGCTGGAGACTGGAGACTCGGACAGCACTTATTTGTGGCATGCAATGTAGCATTCTTTGTGGCATGTTCCCCTGTGGTCAGCCTTCTCTCACTCCTGATCTCCCATGCCCAAGAGGGGAAGGACTTCGCTTATTCACCACGGTACTCTCTGAGCCAGTGCAGTGCCTGTTCAGGGTACAACACACTGTGGAAGTACTGACTGATAAGCCCTACGTGCTGGCAGTAGAGATGGCTATGTTTGAGGCAGAGGATGGTAGCTGGTGCCTACATTTCCCGCTGGTAGAGCCCTCCCGCCCCTTTTTTTTGAGACAGAGTCTCGCTCTATCGCCCAGGCTGGAGTGCAGTGACGCAGTCTCAGTTCACTGCAACCTCCACCTCCCAGGTTCAAGCGATTCTCCTGCCTCAGCCTCCTGAGTAGCTGGGACTATAGGTGCAAGCCACCATGCCTGGCTAATTTTTTTATTTTTAGTAGAGACAGGGTTTCACCATGTTGGCCAGGATGGTCTCGATCTCCTGACCTCGTGATCCACCCGTGTCTGCCTCCCAAAGTGCTGGGATTACAGGCGTGAGCCGCTGCGCCTGGCCTTTTTTTTTTTTTTTTTTTTTTTCAGATGATACAAGACCCTCACTTCTCTTTTTTCTCCCTTTAGCTGAGCTATTTATTTGCTTGTTAGTACCTCCAGGGCACAGAAGAGGAAGTAAAACTCAAATCTCTCCTGCTTGTTTTTCAGCAGTTCTGACAAAGGTCTTGACAGGGTAGGAGTCTGGGGCTCCTGGGTGACATAATATTTTGGTCAGCTTTGTGGATTCTATTACTATAGAACCGAAAGAAGTATGAAATCATATCCTCATTTCCAGTCAAAGAGATATCAGTCCCTTACCCTCAAATTAGGGGCTAGCAGGTAAAATAGTTATGATCCTATTTTAGGAGGTAGTTGGATGTGGCTAAGCCTGCCTTTTCAAACCCTGATAGAAAGAGGTCATCCCACGTTTCTGTAGTTAGCACCCAAGCTTCTTTGGTAATTGGGCAAGTCAGGCCATTAACTAAAGTCTCTATGATTTTCTTAAAAACTATTCACATCACTGACAGCACCTGGCCAAGTGCTAAGATCAGCAGCTTAGTGCATAGTTTTCTGCTTGATCACAGAGAGAATTGATACACTAAACTCTTGCATGATAGTTCGAAGTTCACAAAACTATTACAGCATGTAATTTCCCCTTTAAAATAGAAGAAAAATGTGAACTTCACTAGCTCTGGGGATTGACTTCATTGGGGGCTGTTTTCTGCAAACCAACACATTTTTATTACTTCAAGAGAAGCAAGAGATTGAGGGACTTCTTCCTGAATGTTGCCTTCTCAGGGCGTGTAATTCAGATAATGCCTAGTAAAATGGCCAATAACCTGAAGTGTGAACCCTTCCCAAACCATTTGAAAGGTGTCTGAGGGGCCGGGTGCGGTGGCTCACGCCTGTAATCCCAGTACTTTGAGAAGCCCAGGGGGGCAGATCGCTTGAGCGCAGGAGTTCAAGACCAGCCTGGGGAACACAGTGAAACTTCGTCTCTACAAAAAATACAAAAATTAGCTAGACGTGGAGGCACGCCCTTAGCTACTTGGAAGGCTGAGGTGAGAGGATCGCCTGAGCCTGGGAGGTCGACGCGGCAGTGAGCCGTGTTCTCGCCACTGCACTCCAGCCTGGGTGACAAAGTGAGACCTTGTCTCAACAACAACAAAACAACAAAAAAGAAAAGTGTCTGAGGTCTGCTGTAATTTGAACTGGAGATGCACAGAAAGGCACAAATCTGAAAGGTCTCAAATAGTCTCTGTGATATTTTAAAAGTTAAAGACATATGGCGAGCCTAAGGGAGGAGGAAGGTTTGCATGGCTTTCCGGTCTCAGCTGTTTCCGGGCTCTCCAAGATCCTAGAATGTGCTACTTCCTGACAGTGTTTCCTGCCATCAGAGGCCTTCGAATGTAAATGGACAAGGCCAGGCGTGGTGGCTCACACTTGTAATCCTGGCACTTTGGGAGGCCGAGGTGGGGCAGATCACCTGAGGTCAGGAGTTCGAGACCAGCCTCGCCAACATGGTGAAACCCCCATCTCCACTAAAAAATACAAAAATTAGCCAGGTGTGGTAGTGGGTGCCTGGAATCCCAGCTACTTGGGAGGCCAAGGCAGGAGAATCACTTGAACCTGGGAGGCACAGGTTGCAGTGAGCTGAGATCGCACCATTGCACTCCAGCCTGGACAACAGAGCGAGACTCTGTCTCAGAAAAAAAAAAAAAGAAAAAAAAAAAAGAAAGAAAAAGAAAAAAAAGAATGTAACTGGACAATCAGGTTTTGCAGAGGGTGGGGAAGAAGTGTGGGATTTATTGATGAGTTGGAAAGTTCAACTACGTCGTTGGTTCTCAAAATGTGGCTCATAGGCCAGCAGCATCAGCATCACCTTGGAAAACTTGTTAGAAAGGAAAACTCTCTGGCATCCAGACTTACTGAACCAGAAAATCTGGGATGTGGCCCAGCAATCTGTGTTTCAGAACCCCTGTAGGTTATTTAGATGCATACTCAAGTCTGAGAATCACCAGACTAGATAACTAGGATCATCTTTGACTTTGAGATTCTGCTATCGTCTAACTCTGGGAGAAGGTTCTGAATTTTGACGCTCAAATTATGCCACCTAACTGTGATGGTGAAGCATGAAAGATCATCTTACAGTGTTACAATAATGAGACAAGTTTTCTTAATAAATATATATATAATTTTGTCTATACATATATAAACAAATACGGGCGTTTGTTTTTGTTTCTTGTTTTTGTTTTTGTTTTGAGATGGAGTCTTGCACTGTCGCCCAGGCTGGAGTGCAATGGCATGATCTCGGCTCACTGCAACCTCCGCCTCCCGGGTTCAAGTGATTCTCCTGCCTCAGTCTCCTGAATAGCTGGGATTACAGGCGCCTACTACCACGCTTGGCTAATTTTTTGTATTTTCAGTAGAGATGGGGTTTCACTATGTTGGCCAGGCTGGTCTTGAACTCCTGACCTCGTGATCCGCCTGCCTCAGCCTCCCAAAGTGCTAGGATTACAGGCATGAGCCACTGTGCCCAGCTGAAACCTTTCCCTAAATGTTGGGCTTTTAAAGGAAATTTTTAGGAAATTTCCAACTTTTTGCAATGATAAGTAATGTAGACGTGACATTCTTATATATCAATCTCTCTGTATTTCTGGTAATCTGTATTTTACTTAGAATAAATTCCTAGAAGTATATGAACAATTTTTAAAAGTGAAAGTAAATGAACTAGATCAATGTATATTAATATTTATAACAGTCCTTGATACATGGGTCTACATGCTTTTCAGAATGGCTGTAACTGTTGATACTCTTGCCTCGCTGTGTGAGTGTCCTGGTCTCCCCAAACCCTTGACGGCAATGAATATTAAGACAAAAAAACAGCTGTGCTAATTGGTAAGTGAAACATGGCATGGCTTTCTCACTGTTTTAATTTGAAAATCTTTTCTTCCTTTTTTAAAAACTTGTGATATTAAATATTGTTTCATAGATTTATTAGCCCATGGCACTTCTATGAATTCTCTGTTCACTATTGCATTGTTAGTAATTTTTTTTCCACTGGATTCTAATAGCTGGTTTCTTTACACCTTGTGAGAATTAACCTGATCTTTGGGATAGTGATTGCAAACATCTTGTCCTTAGTCTTTTAAAGATTCTATATTGATTTTTGACTTGTAGAAATTAAAATTGGTTAATAGTCAAATATGCCACTTTTTCCTTAGAAAATCCCTGCCCCCAGTGTAATTATGATCATCTTTTTTTTTTCTGGTAGCTAGGAATATTTAATACTGTAATTGAATTGGAGGTTTTTTTTTGTTTTGGTTTTGTTTTTGGAATATAGTTTGAGGTGAGAGGTTCTATATAATGACATTTTCTGAAACGCAATTTCTTGGATATCGTATGCTAAACAGTTCATGCCTACCTAATTAGTTTATAATCTTTCTCTTTCCTTCATTAGTTTTTATGTATACTAGGGTTTCTCAAGGCTTGCTTCTGTACTATTGATTTATCTATCTATTACCATGCCAATAGCATGTTATTCAAATTATTGTGGCTTTATAATTATTTTAATATCTTGTGAGAAGTTATTTCTCAGCATTCTTTTATAAAACATCCTAGAAATTGCATTGTTTGTAGAGTTAAAAAAACAATTGCACTGGGATTTTGGGATCCCTGTTCAGGAACATGGGATGTTCTGTGTTCAAATCATTTTTTTTCTTTATTGGTTAAATCTTATAGTCATCTTCATGCATTTTACACAGTTCAGTATTTTATGTCTTTTATTGCTTATATAATGATATTTTAAGCTTTTAATTATATTCTTTGAATTGATTATTGCCAGTACATAGGAAAACTATTAATATTTGTCCATTTTTTCTATACGGTTTTATTGAAGTAATTTATCCTTTGAGGTTTTCAGTTTATTCTATTAGCTTTTTATGTACATAATCATACCACATACAAATAATGACAGTTTTGACTCTTTTCCAAATAATCATATTTCTTTTCTGCTTCAAGTATATATTGCATTGGCTAAAATTTCCAATGTTAAAAATACATGTCTTGTTCATGATTTTAGTGAGAATTCCTCCAGTGTTTTATTATTAAGTAAAATATTGGTTATGGTTTGACATATATTTAACAAAGGTATTTATTAGTAGGGGAGAAGCTTTCTGATCTTAGTTTTCAGGATTTTGTCTTTAAAAATCAGAAATGTTGAATGTAATTGAATACTTTTGGGTCATCTATTTTATCATGTAATTTTTCTATTTAAACTAATATTAGAAGGCTTTCTTTTGTTCCTTTGATATGCTCAGAGGGGTGAATGATTCTTTCAATACCTTGTTCAATTCTACCTACTAATACTTTTAACTAGAATTCTTATGTCATATTTATATATAGTCTATAGTCTATAGTTTTCTATTTTTAAGTATAATTTTTGTTAGGTTATTGCATGTCTTCATTTCATAAAATGGATTGAGTAGCTTTCCATCTTTGTCTATACTGTGAAACAGTTTACCTAATTATGTATTTCCTAGTAGTATGGAAGATCTCACCAATAAGGCCATCTGTTTTAAGATCATTTAGTATGTAATTCTTTGAAATAATTTAGTTTCATTAATGGTTACCAGGATTTTCACTCATCTTCTTAAGATGTTCAAGTTCATTAGAATCAAGATGATTATATATTTTGTTTTATAATTTTTTTTTTTTGAGACAGAGTCTCACTCCGTCGCCCAGGCTGGAGTGCAGTAGTGTGATCTTGGCTCACTGCAACCTCTGCCTCTGGGTTCAAGCGATTCTCATGCCTCAGCCTCCCGAGTAGCTGGAATTACAGGCATGGGCCACCATGCCTGGCTAATTTTTGTATTTTTGGTACAGATGGGGTTTAGCCACGCTGGTCAGGCTGGTCTCAAACTCCTGACCTCAAGTAATCCTCGTGCCTCAGCCTCCCAAAGTGCTGGGATTATAAGCGTGAGCCACCACGCCCGGCCTTGTTTTATATTTAAATAAAGCCACGGACACAGTTATATTTTTATATTACATTTATATTTTTTACATTTTAATATCTTTGATTCCTTTCTCTTTTAAAAATTAGGTTTTTAAACATTTGACATATTTTAAGAAGTAATTCTAGAGTTTCCTGTTTTTAATTAATTTCTACTTTTATCTTTATTATTTTCTTCCTTCTGCTTCTCCTAAGATTGTTTTATTATTGCTCTTCTAATTTTAGTATTATTCATTACATTTACTTCTTTTTTATATGATGGAAGATTATGAGGCTTTTAATTTACCTCCAAATATAGTTTAGGCTATATTCTATAATTTTTAAACTGGAGCCTTCTTATTTTTATAATTTTTTGAGTAATCTACCATGGTGGCTTTGATCTCCTCATAAATCTCTTGTTGTTTAGGAGAATTTTTAAGTCTCCAGGTGACTAAATTTTGTTTATTCACTTAATTTTCTATTAGTAATTTCTAGTTTTATTACTTTGTGGTCAAAGAAAATGACCTTTATAATTTCTGCAACTGGATTTTATGGAGCTTTTTGCCTTGTAAACTAGTTTGTGATCTATTTTAGTAAATATGAATGCTTGAACAAATATGATATTTAATTTCTTTATGAGTTATAGAGTTATTTCATCCAAGCATTTTTTTTTTGCTACTTAACCTCAAAGATGGAAACAAATATTTTAAAGCTTCTCAATATCTGTCTGTCAACTTCTATATCAACCTTTTCTCAGAATATATATTGATAATTTTTTTTATATATTTTGATTCTGTTATTAAATATCTAACATTTTATGACACTATATCTCATAATCGAATGTACTTTTTATCAAATAAAAAATGTGTTTACTTATTCTGCTTTATGCTTTAGGCACATGGGAAGGTTAGTTTGCCTAAAATTAGCATAATTAACATTACTATGTCTTCCTTTTAATTTCTTTGTACCTGATAAAGGATAAAATAAGAAAATATATATTATATATACATATGTATAACCTTTCATTTTAGATGTATCTTTTGTAAGAAGCATATATTTGGATTTTCATTTTTAACTCAATATGCGAGTATTGATCTTTTAACAGGGAGTTTTAACTCATCTATTTTTCTTTTATATATATGTGTGTGTATTTTATATATATATAGTCTTAACATCATTCCACTTGCTTCAAAAAATTTTTAAATATTGGCTTCTTTTTTGCTTTCTATCCTGTGCTACATTAATAAGGGTTTATATATTTTAAATTCTTCCAGATTTGAAAGGTGTGCACCCTATTTTTAGTTTCGCTAGTGACTGTCTACCTATTAAAATTATCTTCTGATTTATATGTTTTATCATCAAAGTGAAGAGAGACAATGAGAAACTTCACGTATCTTTACTATTCCTTCAGCAGTGTCTCCTGCATGTTTTTGGCCTTTGTTAATATAATCTTAGGTTTGGGATACAGGTTATTAATATTTACATGATACGTCTTCTCTTTCAAAGAATGATTTTTGCCATTTGCATTTAGTTGCATAACCATATTTAGCAGGTTTTTGGAAACTTCATTCTAATTTCACTGGTTTCCATTTTTACCAAAAGTTCTTTTGGGCTGTGATAGTCCATTCTTAAGGCTTTAATTTTGAATCACTTCTTAGTTGGTGTATACCTTCAAGAAGATGTTTCAACAAGGGGTACATGGGTTTTAACCCTTGCAAGTTTAAGAATGATTTTCTGTTACCTTCTGTTATGGAATAAATTGTGTCCCCCCCAAATTCATATGTTGAATCCCTAACACCCAGTGTGACTATATTTGTATATAGGGCCTTTAAGGAGGTAATTACGGTTAAATGAGGTCACAAGGGGGGAGTCCTAATCCCTTAGAACTGGTGTCCTTATAAGAAGAGAAAAGAGTGTACAAACACAGAGGAAAAGCCATGTGAGGATACAACAAGAAGGCGGCCGTTGCTGAAAGTCAGGAAGAGAGGCCTCCCCAGAAACCAGCCCTTCTGGCACCTTGGTCTTGTGTTGTCAGCCTCCAGAACTGTGAGAACATAAATTTCTGTTGTTTGAGCTGTCAGTCTGTGGTATTCTATTATGGCAGTCAAAGCAGACGGATATACCTTTACATATGGACTTCTGGGCCTCACACTATGAAATCACTGGTTCACAAATTTTTTCATAGTGAGTTGTAATCTCTAAAGGGTGGTATGGAAGAAGGTTGGGTGTGGGCGCAGGGAGAAGTATTTGGCTATTTCAAAATCCAGTGCTTGAATTTATAGGAATAGCAATCCAGTTTTCAGCTAGGACTGAACCAGGTAGGAGAGGGTTTGATTTCTTCCACCTTTTTTTTTTGTAGGGGGGTTGGAGATAGGAGGAACTTGGATAGATTCTTCTCAACTCAGTTCCATCAAATGATAAATAGTAGAAATTCTCTCTATCCGTCCTAACTCCAGCAAGGTGGAAAGCTATTATTTGATATAGTGTGTTTTCATTTTTTCTTAGTCTTCATAAGATTGAGGTAAGATTTTTGCAGAGAAATTTCTGTTTTTGATAACCTTTATAGAAGATGCTACCTTTTCTCAGTAGGTTCATGGAAACCCTCCTTTAGTAGAAGACAACTTGATGTTCTGAAGGGCTCGAAATAGCAGGTGATCAAAGTATCTGAATACTTCACTACAGTGCGGAAGCTTAGAGACTCCACTTTTGTCTTTTGAAATTTGCATAGCTGCAATCTCATTGAGGTTATTACGCATGTAGTATCCCAGCAGAGGCCCTGAAAACCAGGACAATGATTGCCCTCACCACAGAGATTCTAGCTGCGTTTCTAACTGAGGACAAACTAAGAAGGAAGGATGCATGGCTCCTGTACTAGTGCTAAAGGGAGAGCTAACAGATACGGTAAGTCTGGGAATGGAGATACTCTATTTTTGTTAGTTCATTTGTTCAGCCTTTTATTCATCATTTGACATATATTATTGTGCAACTATTACAAACCAGGCACTGTTCTACGTTCTGGGTGACAGTGCCATAAACAAAATAGATAACCTGCGTGGTGACTCATTCAGTGGAATTTTCAAGTAGGTTATCAGGGCTTTGGGTGCACTGATTGGGAGGCGTGTCTGTGCTCTGCGAGGAATTTTCTCCAGGGAGCTCCAGCAGTCAAAGGAGCTACCCTACCAAATTCTAGGTAAGGTAAGTGTGTAGATTTGGCTTCCACATAAGGAAGCAATTTGACTTGTTCATCAGCAGAACAGTCTTCCTTTTGAGGTAGTAAATTCCTTACCATTGACATGATTCAAGCTGAGGCTGTCCAGGATACAGTAGATGAAGTCTCAGAATTCACTGACTACAACTGTGAACTCCTCAAAGTCGGTTCTATGTCTCATTCAATTTTGTGACCGGTGCCTCACAGTGTCTGGCATATAGCAGGTGTTCATTAAGAGTTGGCAGGTAAATGAGTGGATGGATAAATAAAGTGGAAGAGGCGTTGCACTAGATAATCTTCCATGGTCCCTGCAACTCTGAGATTCAGTGATTTCGTATTAAGTCAGTGCCCAAAAGGGCTCAAAAATAAGGCTTCTCATCCCCATCTCAAAGATTGGCAAGACTCACCGTGCAACATGGCTGCATCCAGGGTTCTCCATCCACTTGCATTGGCAGCAGCTTGTTTGTCCTGGAACCCAGAACACCAAGAGAACACAGTGAGCTTTTTCAAGTGGGAGAATCAAGGTTGTTCCCACCAGGAAAACAGAAGTAGGAAAACCTTATCTGCCTACCTAAGAGTGGTTCTCTAAGACTGTTTTGGAGAACTTGTTAAAAATAGATTTCTGAGACCACCTCAGGGAGTCTAACTTGGCAGGTCTGGGGGCCAGGCCCAGTGGTCTGTGTTTCTGTGTGTGTGTGGGTTTTTTTTTTTTTTTTTTTTTTTTTGAGATGGAGTTCCACTTTTGTTGCCCAGGCTGGAGTGCAATGGCACGATCTTGGCTCACTTCAACCTCTGCCTCCTGGGTTCAAGCAATTCTCCTGCCTCAGCCTCCTGAGTAGCTGGGATTACAGACATGCGCCGCCACACCCGGCCAATTTTTTGTATTTTTAGTAGAGACAGGGTTTCTCCATGTTGGTCAAGCTGGTCTCAAACTCCCGACCTCAGGTGATCCGCCTGCCTCGGCCTCCCAAAGTGCTGGGATTACAGGCATGAGCCACTGCACTCGGCCCGGTCTGTGTTTTAATAAGCACTACGGGGGATTCTACTGCCTCGATCCTCAGACCCCACTTTGAGAAATACTGCTGTGGATGAGCAGCGAAATCCACAGAAGTCTGGGATACAGTGGCCAGTGAGTGTGGCAGTGCCACCACTGAGCACACGCTCCTCAAACAATCAGCTAGAAGGCCCGCAGTACACGCCAAAAACTCCACTTTGAAAGGGGAACTGGCCTGGTCTCTATGTTGAGTGAGAGGTTGCATCATGTCGATGAGGTAATGTCTCCAATTTATACAACATACAGCTCAGGTCTGAGTGTGTCTTGCCTTGCAATCTATTCTAACCTCAATCCTGTTTTTTGTTTTGTTTTGTTTTGTTTTTGAGACGGAGTCTTGCTCTGCGCCCAGGCTGGAGTGCAGTGGCACCATCTCGGCTCACTGCAAGCTCTGCCTCCTGGGTTCACACCGTTCTCCTGCCTCAGCCTCCCAAGTAGCTGGGACTACAGGTACCTGCCACCATGCCCAGCTAATTTTTTTGTATTTTTAGTAGAGACAGGGTTTCACCATGTTGGCTAGGATGGTCTCGATCTCCTGACCTCGTGATCCACCTGCCTTGGCCTCCCAAAGTGCTGGGATTACAGGTGTGAGCCACCGCGCCCGGCCCAACCTTAATCCTTTTTTAAAGTCTTCTGAACAAGTACACTCCGGGGTTGCATGGACTATGGGCCTGGCTTACCTGGGAAAGGGGGTCATCCAGGAATACTCTCCCCAGAGGAGAGATGAAAGTGTTGCCTTCTTGCTTGAGAAAAGGCTTTTCTGACCTTGGCATATGAATTTTTTAAAAAGAGACAGGGTCTCACTCTGTTTCCCAGGCTGGAGTACAGTCACATGATCATAGCTCACTGCAGCCTCGACCTCCTGGGCTCAAGCAATCCTCCTACCTCAACCTCCTGCATAGCTAGGACTACAGGTGCACATCACCACACCTGGCTAATTTTAAAACCTTTTGTAGAAGGGGGTCTTGCTATGTTGCCCCCACTGGTCTTGAACTCCTGGCCTCAAGCAATCTTCTCTCCTCAGCTTCCCAAAGTGTTGGGATTACAGACGTGAGCCACCACACCCCGCCATAGGTTTTAAAAGGAGAGAGATGAAGTCTTCTGACTTCCCTCTGCAGAAGAGTTATGAATTCATACTACATTGCCTTTGGAAGAAAAGGCAGGCTCTTTTGGAGGCCTCTGGTCTGGGTGAGCAGGGAACAGTTATCACCCATTGACATAGAAGCCCTCACCTGGGTTTGGCAACTGTTCTGTTCTTGAAATTATAAAATGGGAGGGAAAAGCTATCTTCTGATATGATGATTCTCTGATTGACCCTGAGGGTATTTAATAATAAAAGCAATAAATCTACTAACAAAAACAAGAGTAAAGAGTGGCATTTTGGCTCTTGAGGCTGGGGATAGTGTTCAGGAAAAGACCAGGAGGATGGGGCTCCTGGCTCACCCCCTCTGTTTCTATCTGGAAATAGAGCTCCAGAAAGAAAATGTCCTCCTCCTTATACATGGCTTTTGGATTCCTCAAGGTTCAGGATGTTCTGTTCTCTGTGGTCTTCATAAGTTATGGCTTAGATGTGTTAACAGACTGGACCTCCTCAGTATTAGACTCCTGGAGAATGGACAGGCCTCAAGAATTAATCTGGAAAACAGGGACCCCATCACGACAACAGCTCAGAAAGAAAGGAGAGCAAAGCTTTGGGGAATAGAAAAGACAGAAAACAAAGAGGGGAAATAAGAAAAGGGGTCACTGGAGCAGACCTTCAGCTAAGAGACCTCAGGGAATCTGCTCTGGGGACCTTTCTGAGGAATGCAGTGTAGTGCCAAGGGCAGAGTTTCTTCCGATGTGCCCTGATGACACTTGCCCAGGAGGTTCTGGGAGAAAAGAGTTCTGTGGTCAAATACCTTCGGGAAACCCAGCATCCTGTGGACTCTTCTCGGAGATCCCCAAGGCATATTAATAGATTTGGTCCATAGTAATTCAGTGAAAAAGGAAAGGAATAAAGACTTCTGAAATAATCAGGTGGGAGAAGAATCTCAGGCAAAATGTGATGAACTGCATTGATTAATCAGAGGCAACTGATCAGAGGATCCTCTCGATTAGACCTCATCTCTTCCAGGAGCCTGCAGTGGCTAACCTGTGTGGTCCATCCCCTACAGTTGTCATCCTCTCTGTCAATTATGCCAGTTCTGCTGATGTTGATGGCTTAGCGTACAAAGGCATATAGGAAATAGTGTTTCTCAGGTCACTGTCTGAGAAAGAGCAGAGCAGAGCAGAGCCATCGGTGTTTTATCAGAGTGTGCCCTCTGGCATCCCTCTGCCATCTATCTAACATTTTAATTTGCAAATATAAAAACACCGAGGAGTTGGACCTTTGGTGCTCTGGACCATTTAATCTTATATTCCTGTTTAGAGAACTTCACCAGATCAGTTTAACGGAACAGCAAACTGGTTGTGGTGGGTCCTCCAGTATGTTTTAGATGGGCGCATTATATCCTGTTTGGGAAATGGTCTACAAAGACGTTCTTTACAAACATTATCAAGCTTTTGTGCTGCACTCTCCCTGCCCTAAAATCCAAAGATGGCTTCTTAGTTGTCTGCACGAATGTGTAGGGAGGTGGGGAGATGCAGAGGCTGTTGGGTGACAAAGAGGCATACCTGATGGTGACAGAGGAGCACTGGGCCAGCCTCCTGCCTGCACTCTTCAGGCCGGTGTAGATCTGCCCCATCTCCATGGCTCCTTCTAGCCCCACCACTTCAAGGAGTTGGTCACTGAGGTCTGCAGAGCGAGACAGCAAAAGTAGTGCATATACATCTCTCTGTTCCTCAGACAAGTTCTGACAGAAAGTCTGGTCCCCAGATGGCCAATGTCTGTATCCCTTCGTCTCCCACCAAACACCTTTTTCATATTCACTCTGAATAGGGTGTTTCCCCAAAGATCAATAAATGCACCTTTTCATGAGGAGATGGTCACTTTTAGTGAAAAAAGATTTTGATTCAGACATCATATATATCCAATAAATAGGTTACCGTATCAAGAAGCCTCTTCAAATGTAGAGTGACATAAATGATGAACCAGCTATTTCTGATCATTTTCAACCCCCTAGTGCAGCTAAAGACATATTGGTTTGGAACTAGGATAGGAAGGAATGTTGATGAGGGCCATTACCCAAAGCTGGACCAAGTCTCTCTTCTCTGAATGTCTGAATAACATTTAGCCCCACTGACAATGACTGATGGTTAATTAACCTCAAATTTGGCCTGTGGTAAAAGCCGCTGGTGAGCCAACCTCCTTGGACATCCTCAGGAAAACCAATGACCTCTTTCAGGACACCAGGTGCCTAATCTAAGCCAAGGAAAAGAACATTTCACCAACATCGGAGTCTGTGAGCCCACAGTGGAAAAGGAGGGGCAGGAAGTAGGAGGCTCAGGCTCAGAGTCACTCAGGACCAGTGGTCTCCCACAGTGGGATTTGCTTCTCATTCACAACCTAGATGAGGTCCTTTTCTTCAGCATTGCTGAGGCTTGGATGGTGCCTCCCCAGTTTCTTGTGAAAGCAATAGCAGGATTAATGTTTGATGTTGGGCTCAAAACTCGCTTTTCCAGCACAGCTTTCATTTATTTAAAACAGAAGCAAAATAAAAAGGCAGATTTTAAAAAAGCTTTCCATTCCTTTGCCTACCAAGGCAAAAGTAGCTTTCTCATAAGTTGTGGCTAATCACTAACGCCCTCTTAATGTCCACAAACTAGAAAACTGTGTCTATGTTAATGCTGTTGCTTACATAACAGGTGGCTTCTGTCTTCTGTCTTCTAAAGTGCCTCCTGGTATAGTATAACAGTGTTAAGATTGGCAAGGAGATATTTGAGTTTGTCTTTACTCTTGTTTAGAAGGCTAACTGTTGTTTAAAAAACAATCTCTTGACGGATGTATTCCTAGTGAAGACAGTTAAACAAACCATTGGGCTGACCACAAATGTGTCAACATTGCTAGTCTAAATTACTGATGATCACTAACGGACATCAGCTGCCAACAGATACACGGCTTGCATCAGTCTTTCTGTGACAGGCACATAGCTTTTCCCCTCTACCTGTATTGACAATCAATTCTCCCCTAGTACTCCTTTCTTCATGTTTGTGAAAAGATACGCTCCATCTCATTTGGACTTGGAATAAGAAGCCAGGAAAGGGTAATGTTTGTTTAGGAGAATGCTCCAGGCTCTCTGAAGGAGTTTGGACCTAATAAACAATGAATGTCTAAACCTCTAGTCACTTAATTATCCTCCTTCTTTCCAAAGAGGGTTGAATAATGTTGGAGGGTCTAGCTCACTGTGTCATTCCAATAGTGTCTGTGAAAACAACATGGGCTATGAATGTGTGTGTGTGTGTGTGTGTGTGTGTGTAAGATAAAGACAGAGAGAAGGAGGAGGGAGAGGAAAAGGGGGAGGAGGAGGAGAAAGGTATAGAGTGTGTCTAGGGGTGAGGGGGTTGAGGGTTGATGTTGGGGTAGGAGAGGGGGAGAAAAGAGAAGCAGAACTTTTCGAAGTCTCTTGAGTGGCAGAGACAGATGTCTTGTAAACTGTTGTTCTTTGTACCACGCTTTGGTGTCTGATGGTGCTGTGATAGTTCAATGTTTTCCCTCCTTAAAACATTCCCTGGTAACAAAATGTTCTAAGAAGCAGGGGACTTAATCGACTCAAATGTTTCAGCTTTACAATGTCTTGGTCTTTTAACAAATTTTCCCGTTGAATGGCTTTAACTCCAAAGTTGTTATCACTTCCCACACATTACCTTGCAGCTATCACTTCCCACACATTACCTTGCTTCCTGGCTCTAGAAGAGAAGTAATGAAGGCTGATCTCATCAGCATGGTGGGTGGGTGGGGGCAGGGGCTTACACAGATGTGGGACTGAGGAGATTTGTAGGGAAAGGGGCTAGGATCTTGGCATATTGTTTGCCATCCTGTCTTTGAGTTTTCCCTGGCATAGAGAGGCTGGGATGACTACCACTGAGGCAGGACCTGGTTGCTCTTTTACTTCTCTACCATTGCCTAACTCATCTTCCCTTCCACTTCCTAGAATGCCTACAGAGAGGTCTTGAGGTAAAGAAATCTATGTAACGTTGTTTCCCAAAGTTATAAGACCACAAGACCCTTTTCTTGTGTGTGATGCCTATAAACAACCCACAGCTTCCATTTTTTAGGAATGTATTTTGGGAAATTCTGGCATCACTTAATCCCCTTTACTTCCTCTATCACAGAGATACTCAGGTACAACTTAAATTTGGAGTTAAAATGAAAGAGAACAGAATGCAAGTCAGTGTCTAGGCACACAGAACAATTAATGTTTAGAGCGAGACATCTGGTATACCAGGTGTCTGTTTTACCTTAAGCATCAATGATTCAGGGTGTGATTTTGGCAATTCATGTCATCTCCATATTGTCTTTACACTCTTCAACTGACTAGTATTTAAGATGGAATGTGTATGCACCTTAGTAAAACAGGAATTCACTCACTCACTCACTCACTCACTCACTCATTCAACAGTTACTGAGTAACAACTCAGTGCCAGACACTGTCTTGTAAGAGTTGGGATGCAAAATGTTCTATTCTCGAAAGGCTCTTAGCCAAGAGGGAGAAACCAAGTTAGGTGCAGAAAATGCTGTAATTGGACTGCAGGATCAAGGAAGCCTGAATGACTGATTCTGCTGGGGCAAAGTACAGAAGGCAGGTGTCCCAGACCTCTAAAAGAGGTCTTGAAGGATGAATGAGCGCCAAGGTAATTTTTGGGTTGAAAAGAGGAAGGAAGAAGGACATTCCAGGCACAGGGATGATCATGTGTGGGGTTGGAAAGTCACAGGATGAAGAAAAAAATAATTAAGCAATAAACCCACTTGGCAATTTCATTGGAAAACATAAAAAGTATTTTTTCCTAAGGAGAATTTCTGTCCAGAGACTCTTTTTGGCCAGAGCTAGAGGAAGAGGGTCTCTGGGCCAGCATGAGCTTGTCACGTCCATAGAGCTAGGACTTTCAATGCTGCTCTTATTTATTCCTTGGTAGCAAAGCCTTGTACAGTGTTTTGTGTGTAGTGAACACATAATATAAACGCTCCAAGAAAAGAGGATGATAACAAATGGGAAAATGGAAAAAGGAGAATGTGGAGGCAAGGGAGGAGAAGCAAGGACAACAGTGGGGGTTCCAATCTGGCCCATTCAGTTCAGCCTCCAGGAAATGCAAATCTGATTATGTCATCCGCATATGAAAAATCCTCAGTGGCACCCATCATAATACCAAGTGCTGGCCAGGCGCGGTGGCTCATGCCTGTAATCCCAGCACATTGGGAGGCTGAGGCAGGCGGATCATCTGAGATCAGGAGTTCAAGACCAGCCTGGCCAACATGGTGAAACCCTCTCTCTACCGAAAATACAAAAAACATTAGCCAGGTGTGGTGGTGGGTACCTGTAATCCCAGCTATTTGGGAGGCTGAGATAGGACAATCGCTTGAACTCAGGAGGCAGAAATTGCAGTGAGCTAAGATCACGCCACTGCACTCCAGCCTGGGTGACAGAGAGAGACTCTGTGTCAAAAAAAGAAACAAACAAACAAAAAAACACCAAGCGTTGGGGAAGGGAATATGCAGTGTGCATACTTTCACACTGAAAATGTAAACTGGTAGGAAGGAAACAATTTGGCCAATTTTACTAAGTATAAAACTTCCTTGCTGCTTGATCCATTAATTTCTTTCTTGGTATTGATCATGAAATCACCGATAGAAACTAAGTTCATACAAATATGTACATTGTGGCATCATATGCAACAGGAAATCTCCTTACCCCCATTTCTTCCTGTACAGGAATAGTTAAGTGATACAGTATCTATATGATGAAATTGTTTTGCTGACATTAAAATATTTACAAAATTTCAATAACATTAAATATTGTTTATGTTAAAATGTTAAGTGTGAAGGCAGGACATAAACTTACTTGTATAGCATCCTCTCAACTAGGTAAGAATATGCATAAAAGAAAAGGACAAATCCCAACAAAATCTTAACAGTGGTGAGTTCTAGGTAATTAAATTAAAGGTAATTGTTATTTTCTTCTTTACGCTTTTTGGTATTTCTTATTTTCTATAAGTGTGCATTCATGTTATGATAAAAGTCATGTACAAAAACATATCAACTGCTCTTCACAGTTATAAAAATAATGCTCACATTCCCTGGTTTGATGCCCAAGGTCCAATTCCCATCTGGCAAGGGGCTGCCTCTGCAGTTTTACTTCCTGTCTTTGTGGGGCTAGATGACTGCTGCAGACCTACACTACATGCCATTCCCCAGGCAAACCCTACTGTTGCCTCCTCTGTGCTTTTACGTATACTCTACATATGCTTTCTCCCACCTTCACTTGTCTATCAAAACTCAGGTCAAGTGTCATCAACTTCCAGAAGTTCGAAATGAACTTCAAACTTCTGTGCCTGCAGTTTGACTTACATGCTCCTCCTCAAACTCTCCCAGGTAGATATAGTCAAAGACAGAGCAAGGAAGATAAGGGCATTGATGATATTGGCTGTGGGCAGGAGATGGCTGCAGTAATTACTGTGCCACAGAGTCTGGGTTGAATAGGAAAGGAGATGGACTGAATGAAAAGGAAGAAGGTGAGTAAGAGACTTAAGGAGTTCTAGAAAAAGCTGTTCTGAGACAGTGAAAGACAGGGTTGGGGAGAGGTGCTGTGAACAGCACTAGCTGATGACAAATTCCACCTGTAGTCCCAGTGGTGGGCAGCTGAAGTGGATGTGGAGGGTGGGATTAGAGTCTAGGAGAAATGAGGCTAGGCCAGTGGTTCCTAAACTTTGCTGAGCGTTAGAATGACCTGGGGAGCTTTTGAAAACAACAACGCCAGGTTGCACCCTACACCAATTAAATCAGAATGTGTGAGCATAGGAGCTAGGCATCAGTCTTTGCTTTTAAGGATTTCTAGGTGATTAAAAAATGCAGCACAGTTTGGGAACCACTGGACTAAGTTATTGGGTGGATCATTCCCATCGGTCAGTGGTTCTCAAAGTCTGGTCCTGGACCGGCAGCCTCAGCATCACCTGGGAACTTGTTAGAAATGCAAATTCTTAGGCCGCACCCCAGACCTACCCAATCAGACAGTCTGGAGTTTGGGCCCAGCAGTCTGTGTTCTGACAAGCCCTCTGGAAGATTCTGAGGCATACTTAAGTTTGAGAACTTGGGCCTTAGGCAATAAAACTGCCCAAAATATATACAGAAGTTGGAGTGAAGAAGAGTGTCAACAAGTTATTTCATGACTGCTTTGAACTATTGCTATTTCAATGGAAAATTTGAAATAATAATATTGACCTCAAAGTGGGGTTATGAGATTTAAATGGCAGACCTGTGTGTGAAAGTGCCTGGCACAGAGTGGGCACCCAAAATACATTAGTTTCACTTTCCTTTTTCTCCACATTCACCCTGACAACTCCCAATGGTCAGTCTATCTACCTTCTTGGAGCTGTGTACAAGAGTCCCTAGGCCATAATATTAAGTCTAAAAACATTTTCTTAAATCTTCAATGTTCCTCTTAGTTTTACACTTCCTGTAAAGGTCAGAACTCCAGATGAGATTAACGCTGATGGGTAAAGGCTAGCAGAACACTCTGGGGCACATCTGACACATCCAGTCTTTCTTTGGGAACATCTGGAAGCCAAAACAAACAATAAAAACAAAAAACAAAAACAATGTTCCTTAGCTAGGTGTGCAAATATCCCTCTGTTTGGACAACTCTTGTTTAGCCTCCTGGGATGCCCCAGGCACCATGCTAGTTCCTTCTTCTGTGCTTAGATAGTGGATCTTACCCAACAACTGTCTCTGTACATATCACTCTCTCAACTCCATTGTGAGTTGAAGGCAGGACTATGCTCTTTTTTTGTTTATCTTTGTATCTCTAGCAACTAGACCAGCCTTTGGCATATAAAAGTTTCTTGATATATGTTTGTTGAATAAACTGAATAATATAGATGCTTTAGAGCCACAGACTTTGACAGGTTTGGCCAGAAGAAGGAAAGAGATAATAATCAATAATAATAATAATAACTATAGTTGTCTACAGTTATCAATGGGGGATTGGTTTTAGGACCCCTGCAAATACCCAAACAGATTCTCAAGTCCCTGATATAAAATAGTGCAGTATTTGCATATGACCAGTGCACATGTTCCTGTTACTTTAAGTCATCTCTAGCTTACTTATAATACCTAATACAATGCAAATGCTCTGTAAACAGCTGTTATGCTGTATTGTTTACAGAATAGAGACAAGAAAAAATGTCTACATGTGTTCAGTACAGGCATAATCATCCATTTAGAAAAAAAATCTTTGATCTGCTGTTGGTTGAAGCTACAAATGCAGAACCCATGAATATAGAAACCTGACTGTACTTGCCCAGATTGTACTGGGTAACAGGCTTTCCATGAATTCACTCATGTAATCTGCATATAACAGTCAATTTCTGCCCAGCCTGGTTTTTGCCTCTCTCCTTTATTGCATAATTTTTCTGTCCATTCTCATCCTAGTTGCTCTTTTTTTTTTTTTTTTCCGATATTTGGAGTCTTGCTCTGTCTCCCAGGCTGGAGTGCAATCGGACGATCTCAGCTCACTGCAACCTCTGCCTCCCAGGTTCAAGAGATTCTCCCACCTCAGCCTCCCAAGTATCTGGGATTAGAAGCACCCACCATCATGCCCAGCTAATTTTTGTAGAGATGGGGTTTCACCATGTTGGCCAGGCTGGTCTTGAACTCCTGATCTCGGGTGATCTGCCCGCCTTGGCTTCCCAAAGTGCTGGGATTACAGGTGTGAGCTACCGCGCCCAGCCCCTGGTTGCTTTTTTGCATTAGTGAAAATTCAATCATTTAAGAGGCAGGAGAATCTCTGGGTGTCCTGATTTGGGCTCTTCTTTTGCAGTGCCTTTGGGAAGTGTGGGATATCCTTAGCTTAAGAGGATGCTTTGCTACCCTCAATCCCACCCCCACTCCACTTCCCCTTCCATCAGCACACCAGGGTTCAGGTCTCGGGGCTGCCATGGAGCAGCCCAGGGAATCAAACAACCCTGAATGGAGGAGCAGGGCCCCTGACTGTGTATGGAGCCAACAGAGTTTCTAAACCATACCACCATAGTGGCCAGGAAGCCTGCCCCATACCTTAGAGCATCTGTGTCATGTGATAAAACCTGTGGGCCCTGTCCGTTTACCTGGGTTACAGCAGCACTGGCATGCTAAGATGTTAGGTGCTAGTCTGTGGGCTGGAATCCTGTCAGTTCAGTGGGTAACACTAGTTAGCCAATGCTCATGTTGAGCTCTTACCGGCAGGGGCATGCATCTGATTCATTAGAAATGCAAACAGGAATTTGTCACTACTTAATAAATAGCTACTGATAGAAAAACTGGGGTCACAGAGGTAAAGAAAAAAGCTGGGAAACTCTACACTAAGTTCTTGAGGATGGGACTAATAGCTTAATTGCTGTGTCATTTAGGGTAGGTCATTTGTTCTCTCTGAGCCTGTTTTCACATCTCGAAAATAGGGGCTGTATTAGTCTGGCCAGGCTTCCACAAACAAGCAGCCACAGGCTGGGGGGCTTAAACAACAGAAATGTATTTTCTCACGGTTCTGGAGGCTGGAAGTCCAAGGTCAAAGTGCCAGCAGGGTGGGTTTCCTCTGAGACCCCTCCCTTTGGCTGGCAGCTGGCTGCCCTCTGGCTGCCTCTTCACAGGGCTGTTCCTCCATGCATTTGGACCTTGGTGTTTCTCTGTGTGTCCAAATCTCTTCTTATAAGGACACCAGTTGGACTGGATTAGGGCCCACCCTAATAACCTCATTTTAACTTAATCACCTCATTAAGGCTCTGTCTGCAAATACAGTCACAGTCTCAGTGAGGTGCTGGGGGTTAGGGCTTCTTTGATGCACGAATTTTTGGGGGACACAGTTTGGCCCATACAGGGATAATCATAAACCCTACTTCACTGGGTTATTTTGAGAACAAAAGAGATAAAGAATATGAAGGTGTTCTATAAAAAGCCATGTCCCTTATCATTGTGCTGCTGAGAAGCTGACAAGCGCTGGGTGTGTGTGGGATCCTCTTACCCTCCTCAGAAAGAAAAGACACAAGCCCAGCTTTGCTTACAGTGGGGCCAGATTCAGTCCCCACAGTCTAGACAGGTGAGTGGGAGCTGGCAGGCCTCTTTGCAGACTTAGCCCGCTAAGGCAGCGGCAGGCACGTCCTCGGGCTCCTCTCCTGCCTCCAAATTTCCATGGAGATGGGCATGTGTCCTTGGTGGCTTGGGCACTCAAAGCCCAACAAAGCTGGGCACTGCTTAGCTCCTCTGAGCCTCCCAGTTGGACTGGTCTGCACAGATGAAACACTGCTCCTGGCGAAAGAGCTTCAAAGTGCAGCTCAAAGGCAACATAGCCTGAAAAAAGCCTAGGGGTGGGGAAATGGAAAGAATCCCTAAAGACTGTTTCCTGATCTTCTGCAGGGGAAGGGGACTGGGGTTCCCCAGGAACAAACGAGTGAGTAAGGAAGGAAAGCTCTAACTGGTCCATCTCCATCCCCCACGTTCCTGCCTGGCCTCTCAAAGCACCAGGCCTTCAGGCATCCCAACCATAACTAAGCTGAAGAATACTCTGTGATTAATGCTTTCCCCGGAGAAACTGACCCTGTCATGAGGAGAGAGGCAGAGGGCTTATTCCTTGGTCTTCCATGAACCCAGCACAGGGAATGCACCCCTGTGACAGGCTGTGAAACAGCACCAGCTTAGGACAGAGTTGGGTCTGATCCTGTCACTTGGGAGAAGACTCTTAACTTTTCCGAGTCTGCCTTTTATCTGGAAAATGTATTAATAGATACAATAAGTCACTGGCAGGGTTGTCTCGAAGTTTAGAAGGGATGCCCTCAAGTACCTTGTATGAATAGGATGGGATCAGAGCAGCACACAGAGACCCCTCAAGAAACACTTGCTCTTACTGTGATTTTATGTTTCTTTGAAAAAGGATGTACTCATGAAGTTCTGTCTTTGCTACACAGTAAGTGTGTGGCCTTCTGTAGATGGTAATTAATGTAACTTAGAGAAGGTTATGGAGGAAGAGGAAGGCAATGAGAGGGAGGGAGGGGAAGGACAGGTGAAAAAAAGAAGGGAGGGGCGGGGAGGATTCTGAGAAAGAGAAAGGCAGAGAGACGGTAAAGAGCAGAGATATGACCTTGAGAATTTAGGGTGACTTGCACCTCTGGCAAGTGAAGCATCTTTATTCCTTTTTTTTTCTGTTTACTCCAAAACAGGGAGGAAGCTCACCCTTGTGTTTGAAAATGAACTCCCCTCCTTTCCTTGTGGCTGTGTGTGTGTGTGTGTGTGTGTGTGTGTGTGTGAGATGCAATCCCACAACCATCCAGGTTGCCTTCTCTTGTTCCTGGGCTGAGCAAGGTGGGAGCAGAGCAGCTTCTAGACACCTTTAAGGCATGGGTTGGATACTCCACTCCTTTGTGCCATGCCCTTGTCACACTGGCTTGTGGGTTTCTGCTACTCTCAGGGCTCTGTAAAGCCCCATCAAAGGCATACAAGTGGCCAGAGGGCATCGAGTGGCCTTTGAGTCTGGATAATCCCATTGGGAAGGGTTAGGAAGGAGAAGCAGGGAGAGCCACTGCTTTCTGAGGAGGAGAGGGCCTGCAGAGCCTGAGGGAGAAGCAACGTGTGGGCCCAGCAGGCAGGACCGGAATTGTGGTGTCTGTTCTGGCTCTACTTGTGTGACCTGGGAAAATCATTTCCCTCCTCGGGGCCTCAGTTTCCCCCAGTTGAGGGTGGAGGCATGCTATCCCTAAGGTCTATTTGCACTTTTCCAGCCAAGATGGAGCCTGGATTTCCTAATGGGCTGAGTCAAGGGCAGTTGGGTAGGAGACCTCATCTGTCCTCACACTGTGCAGAAGACGGAACATTCAGTACAGCCCTACACTGAGGCAAGAGAAAGTGTGAGGGCCTGCACACAACGGCCATTGTTGTTGGTTCCTGAAAACCTGCTTGTGTGGTGGGCGGGGCGGGAAAAATATGTCCTCCATTCTGTGTGGCTTTATCTTCTGGGATTCTCCAGGGCTCCAGTGAAGGCGCTGTATGTTGCGGGAGGTGGACTTTGAAAGCTCTGTGCATGAGGGCCAGGTGCTTCAGAGGGGGAGGCAGTGTGCCGGCAGAGCTGTGTGATGGGGAACATCCCAATGGCTCTGAAGCAAGGGTGTGACATGAGCATGCCCCTCAGAGAAGCCAAGGGTGGGGATGTCCTTTAAGGCCTGGGAGCCAGCAGAGCTACGGAATCTTGATCTGGTGGTCCCAGTGAGGTCCAGTGCTGGGCACAGACTCCGCAGCCTAGAGCTTTACAAAGGACAAAAGCGAGAATCGACACATGGGATCTAATTAAACTAAACAGCTTCTGCACAGCAAAAGAAATGATCAACAGAGTTAACCGACAGCTTACAGAATGGGAGAAAAATGTTGGAAACTATGCATCCAACAAAGGTTTTTCTTTCAATCCTTGTGGCAACTCTATTAAAAACTACTATCCCAACATAAAAAACAACAACAACAAACCCTTCAGGCTCAGAGGCTAAGAAACTTGCCTAATATCAGATAGCTGGCATACTGTAAAGCTGGAATTCAAACCAAGGCCCGATTCAAAAAATAAGCTCATTTGAAAGGACGCAAGGCAGAGACAAAGTACCTTGCAGTGACAGGGTATCCGAAGGCAAGGAGGTGAGCTTGGGTGAGGGTGAGCCTCTTCTCATCTCCTCTCAGGGAAGCCTTGGCTACATGATCTTATTAAATGGAATGCTGAATTCTTCGGCTTGAAGGTAAAATACTAGTTGGTATATTATCTGGCATTACTTTACCCACTGAGCTCAGGAATCTTATTCTGGGTACACTGTATGTAATAAAATAAATCAATTAGTGGTAAGATTTTCCAGCTTAACTCAATCCTGATTCTCAGGCGTGGCATATATAAGGTACATTCCAGAGATGTGCATTGGCCAAACTAATCACAGCTCAACAGGCTGCCTACAGCACCTACTATTGAGAAATCATGTCAGAAAGATCTTATAAGGGAACTGATCACATTCACTAAGATCATCTCAGATTCTCCAGAAAGGAAAAGTTGGAGGAGAGTCATGACAGGGAGAGCCTTTTTCTGGTGGTTGGGTCAGGGTTGGCCAGAATGGGGTGGGTGTGGGAGGGTGTTGGGTGTGTGTGGAAAGAATCCTATGTTTGGAATACTAAGATTTGGGCTCTAGTCCCAGATCCACCAGCTAACACAGTCTTGGATAGGTCAATTAACCCTCCCTGGGCCTTGTTTTTCTTATCTATAAAGTATTCCTCAGGGGTGCTGTAGGGGATTAAAATGAGACAATGAATGTAAAATATTTCTGGCATCTAGTGCTAGATCCAAGTAAGTGCTTAACACATGCTGGATGAATAGACCTGAAGATGAAAAGAGATGGGTGCTGGCCTCACGCTGGAGGTGCAAAGGGGCAAAGGTCCCTGCTGATGCCTCTGCTCTGCTAACAGAAGCCCCTGGTGATGGGGAGAGGTTTGGGTGTGGAGGCAGGCAGGAAGAGGCTGAGCTTGTTGGGAGAAGGAGCAGGGGTCCTGCTGGGTGGTTTGTGGGGAAGGAGGAATCACCTGTGTGGCAGCGTCCTCTGTCCACCACTTACTTACTGTTGGCTTTGTCCATTCTTCCCCTTTGGGTTGCTGACTCTCAATTTGAGGCCTTGGAGCTATAAGCCCGCATTCTGCATTAGTCTCCTCACTGGCCTCATTACCGCCAGGTTCTTTCCCTTCCTTCTCATCCAAACTGCACATGACTCTCAGATCCTATTGCTCCTGGCTGAAAAACCTTCATCTCTTCTTATTATTCAAAGGATCACGTTCAAATTCCATGAACGGTCTCCATCTTCTGGTCTTTGCTTTGCTACTTCTGGGTTTCAGTGCCCAGCCCATGTTGCCTTTCTTTTACTGTCTTTTCAAATCTTTTCGAGCTCCCAGGACTAACACACATGCATTTCATCTTGTTCATTCATTTGTTCATCAAACATTTGTTGATCACCTACTAGGTGCCTTGCATGGTGCTGGGCAGCTGGGGCACATATTCTGAAGGGGAGACCTCCTTGCCTCCCACACTCTTATAAACTCGTCTCTTCCACTCCATGGTGCTTGCTCATTATGCCAATATTAATACGATTGTTCTACAGATATTTCTTACATGTAGATAGTAGATTGTCAACTACTTGAGGCCTGGACCATATTGTATTCTTGTCCCCTCCTCTGCAGACTTGGAGCACCTTAGATACTTGAAGACAGTTTGAGTCCAGGCTCTATCATGTGTTATCTGTGTGATTTTGGCCCAGTCACTTAATCCCACTGAGCTTCAGTGTCCTGAGACATAAAGTGGATTAAATAATTATGCAATGGTTTTGTCCCATAGTAGGTATTCAATAAATAATAGCCCAACACATATTTGCTGATTAAGAAGATTAAACACTGCTATGGACTGAATGTTTGTGTTCCCCTCCCCCCATATTCATATGTTGAAGCCCTAATTTCCAATATGATGGTATTTGGAGGTAGGCCCTTAGGAACATAATCGTATTATGAGGGTGGAGTCCTCGTGAATGTGATTAGTTCCTTTATAAGAAAAGACTGAGAGAGATGATCTCTCCACATGAGGATACAGCAAGAAGCATCCATCCACAAACCAGGAAGACGACTCTCACCAGGAACAAAGTGTGCTTGCAGCTTGATCTTGGACTTCCCAGCCTCCAGAACTGTGAGAGATCTGTTTCTGTTGTTTAAGCCACACAGTCCATGGTATTCTGTTAGGAAGCCCAACTCACTAAGAAAAACACTTCTTGCACCAAATAGAAACAGACCACAGAGAATACCAACATTCAGGCTGTGCAGAGCATGTGGCCAGGACGGAGTTTGGCTGTGGGATGGATCTTAGGTGGTGCTCAATATGAAATTGTCTATGAATTCTGCAGGGGAACAGAGACCAGTTTGGGGGTCAAGATGGGCAAGTGCAAGAGGGAAAAACTAAGGTGTCTAGTCCTGCCAAAGAGCCTAGCCTAGAATTTTCTTCTGTATGTGAAAAGTGAAAGGTTCCTTGGCTCTGTGGTTCTATTTTCAGCAGCAAACCTCCTGAGGCAGGAATTAAGTTGGAGTTCAACTCCAGCTCGAACCTGTGTGAGCAAGTTTTTCCTCTGCAGATGCTGAGCAGCCTCCTGAGGCACATTTCCACCTCGCCAGGCCCTCCCAGGTCTTGGAGAAGGGAGTGGGAGAGGGGAGGAGACACAGCTGGAGTCAGCGTCTTCTTCATTCAGACGTCAGCTGAGAAAGAGTGAATGATTGCTTCACTTGAATTTCCAGTGAATTTGAGTTGGGTCAGGACCAGCCGGAAACTGGGAGGCTGGGGTGGGGTTGGGGTGGTTACTCTGGGGTTTGTAGAAAGAATTGTACGTTTGGAATACTAGGACTTGGGTCCAGTACCAGATGCACCAATTAGTGTGAGCTTTGATAGGTCAATTAACCTCCCTGGGCTTCCTTTTTCTAATTTATAAAATTTATTCTTGATATTCTTGGGAGGAGAAACCAGACCTACCAGTGCAGTGCTTCTCAAAAACTTCAGGGTACGTGCGATCGCCAGCAGATCTTGTTGAAATGCAGATTCTGCTTCAGCAGGCCTGGAGTGGGACTTGAGAGTCTGCGCTTCTGACACACACCCATGCAAGGCCAAGGCTCCTGGTTCATGGACCGTATGGCGTTCTAGTGCAGGGATTGACTAACCATGGTTTGAGGATCAAATCCAGCCTGCTGTTTGCTTTTGTAAATAAAGTTTTATCAGAACACAGCCATGCCCGTTCATTTAAATATTGCCTATGGTGGTTTTCATGCTAAATGGACAGAACCGAGTAGTTGCATCAGAGACTGTATAACGCACATAGCCTAATTATTTTAATAGTTACTACGTGGCCCTTTGCAGAGAAGGTTTGCCAACCCCTACTGTAGGTCTGTGTGAGCCAAAAGATCTGCATTTCTGTCTGGGTTTGGCTAAGGGCAAGCCACTTCACCTTGCTGGTACTTTCCTTATCCAGGGAACAAAATAATATCTGCATTTCTAGGCAGCCTGTGATTGTGGGATTTCAGTATTATGTAGAAAACATCATAGTTTCGACAGAAATAGGCATCTGAGAACCATGTTGAATGGCCTGCATTTGGAAGCTGCAAAAACATACCTGGCCTAACCCGGCAGAGTCTAGCAAGGCAGATCTCGCCAGATGCCACAGCTACTTTCTGATATAGAGTCAGTTGGGAATAGAAAAGGGCTTGAGAGGAGAGAAGAGTGAGAATTGGAGGCTGACCTCCTGAGCTCTAGTACAGGTGGATGCTGGCAGAGGGGCCCTGGCACAGCGCATGCCAGCATCACTCACACAAATTCACTCTTGCCGAGAGACCAATTCAAAAACAATTCCCTAACTCACTGCTCCATGTGCCCCTGACTGGGTGCATTTGGTCAACCAATATTAACAAGCCCTTTTGAGGCCTCCGAGACTCTGCCAGGCACAGGGATATAGAAGGGATTATGACATCTGGGGCCTCCTGAGGGCCTCACAGTCTGATGGGAGAAACACCATGTAAATAAATAATTATATGAGAGTTCCTCAAGCCAGCCGTGAAGGGAAACACGTGACTCTGGGTCTCCAGCTTGGGCAACAGGTGAGACATCAATACGGCAGGAAACATGGGTAAGGGGAGGAGGCAGTGTTTTTAGGAGGGGGAAGGATGTGTAAAGATGGGGAAGATAATGACTAGTTTGGGGCATGTTGATTTCAATGTGGGCTGCTTGAAGGACTAAATGACAAAGCTGTGATTTCCTATGAAAAGCAAAACAGCATCTCTGTAGGCCTGCAAATGTTGAACGGGAATGACATGTATGTTGCCATGGTTACTCCCTAGAGCTGAGAAGAGTCCCAGTGCACACACTCATAGTACTTCTGGGGCTCCCTAGGGGTCACCTGCCTTGCTCTGTCTCAGCCCACAGGAGAGACCTGGGCCACAGAGGATCTCTGTTAAATGCAAACTTTTTAGGAACATTTTTATTTTCTCTCAACTTGGAAGAGTGGTGGCTGCTCATTTCTCACTATGACTGTCAAATCTCCACTGAATGGGAAAATTGGGAATCAACAGACCTGGACAGCTCCTGAACCCCTGAGGCCACATTCTGGTATGGCTTCATAAAGGTGAAAAGAAAGCCATGAGAAACAGTGAACTCGTGCTCACAATTATTTTGGTGTCTCAGCTGATCTCTAGTTCCTCACCTGGGAGTATGAATCTGAGATGGCTGAATGGCATCCCATTCCCTTGCTTTGGGATTCAGGGCATAGTCCATACAATTAGTGAGAATCCACATGGGCACAGTGCACAGACAGATTGAACCATACGTGCTTGCAAAGTAGCAGAGCCAAGGTATTGCCCTTCCCAGGTAAAGTGTCCACATCTAGGAGGGCAGATCTGATGACTGCACGTATTTGCCTGAAGAGTGCTTGTGCCTCTGCTCAGTTGGTTTGAGTGCTAGGCTAGTGAGGCCACAGGCATGCCCATGAGCTACACACTGGCTTGCTGGCTTTGCCTGGGCTCTGGGTAGCTAAGCAATTCTTAGCACTTAGCATAGTTCCTAATTATATGCCTGTCTATGGGATTATTTTATTGAGGCCTGGCTCCCCCACTCCTAATGGCTATAAAGACTGTTTGTTTTTGGTTTTGTTCACCATTGTACCATGGTGCCTGGCACCTGGTGGGGGCTTTGTAAGTATGTGTTGAATAAACTGACAGGAAGCCCATCCCCACTGCTGGGAAAATGACTCAAAGTGAACACTACCGAGGGTATCTGTCTCCCTGTCTTTGTTTGCCAAGAATTGCAAAAAGTATTATCTAGTGAGATCCTGGGGAGATTTTGCGCTACCCATTTATAACCTTCTCTAGGGGCTGGGTGCAGTGGCTCACGCCTGTAATCCCAGCACTTTTGGAGGCTGAGGCGGGCGGATCACCTGAGGTCAGGAGTTTGAAGCCAGTCTGGCCAACATGGCGAAACCCAGTCTTTACTAAATATACAAAAATTAGCCAGGCATGGTGGTGGGTGCCTGTAATCCCAGCTACTTGGGAGGCTGAGGCAGGAGAATCACTTGAACCTTGGAGGCAGAGGTTGCAGTGAGCCGAGACTGAGCCATTGTACTCCAGTCTGGGCGAAAAGAGAGAAACTACATCTCAAAAAAATAAAATAAAATAAAACATTTTCTAGGACACACCATTTGCAGTTCAAATAGGATTGACCAAGAAATCACTGAGAGGAAAGTTGTTTTACTGTCAGACAGCCAGAGGGGCCAGGTGTGGATAACGCAGGCTCAAGACCACTGCTGGCATGAGACTGAAGGCTGGATAGGAGCAGGCGTGAGGATCAGTGAAGAGTCTGAAAAAATATGTAGGGAGCCTCTGCATTTATACGTTAGGCTGGGGCCAGAGAGAAACAATGGCATAGCTCCCCAGGACTTTGCTCCTCAACCCCAGGGGGACCGACCCAGCCTTGTGCCATGCCCTTGCTGCTTCCCCAGGATCCAAGACTGGGCACCCTCCCCCTCCCCTTGCTTCACTGGACAGCCAGCTCAGGTGGAACTCCACATGGGCAGCAACAACCAAACATGTGTAGGCACAGAGCCAATACATAACCCTAGAATTACAGGTTGTTAGAGCCACAGGCAATTTAAAGATAATAGATCAAATCCTGAAGCCGTAGTCAAGAGAGTGAAATTCTAAATGTGGCCCCTTTCTTATAATATTATAAATACCTTCCCCCACACCTAACAATAATTCTGATTACTGCTGACCAAGGGCTTACCAAGTTCCAGGCACTCTGCTGAGTCCCTACATGGATGATCTCATTTAACCCTCAAAACAAGGCTGAGGGAGGGAGATCATACTTGTTTCCATCTCGTAAGCATTGAAATGGAGGCTGGAGATGTCCAGTGACTCATCGAATCCGTGGCTGGTGGTGAGAAGCTCTGGGTCTTCTGAATTCTAATTTAATGGTGAGTCCCTACGCTACCCTCTCTCAATTGCAAGTCCTCTAAGCTATATTTGAATTACCTATTTGAAAATGGCCAGCACATCTTACTTATCAAATGAGTTTATAATAGCTCCATGAAATTAAATTCTCAGCCTCACAAATACCCACATGTAACTAAGATTTTTTTTTTTTCTAAAGATTTTTCACTAAGTACCTGTTCCTGTCCTGCTCCAGAATCTACTGCCCACTGGCAAACTGGAGGCAAGATTCTTTCCCCTCTCTCCCCTCTTCCAACAAACATTTCTGTAGAACACATGTGAGCCAGGCAGGGTGGGAGGCTTTGAAGGGGACACAAAGATAAAGAACACTTGATCCTCATTTTCCAGGTAATAGCAGGGAAAACATATGATGAGAACACACATGCCCGTGACACAGGCCAACTTCTGATCAGTGTACTGATGAGATAGAAGGCAAAATTAAGTGCTCAGGGAATTCAGAGGCTGGGCTCACTTCCAGCAGGGAGATGGCCATTAGGCAGGCCTTACAGAGGGAGCAGAATGTCAGCAAGTAGTTGTGGAGCCTTTCCTCGGACTGGGTCTAAATACTTTCTATTTCCTGAGTGCGTGGCTTATGCAAGACACACAGTAGGCTCCCTAACACATTTTCTAAACGCTAGCCACTTGGGCTAGGCTAGGAGTCACGGGCTTGAATCTTGGTTCTGATACCACCACTGGAAGTAAATTGTATAAATCCTACCCTTTCTCTGGGCCTTTGATTTTCCCCAACTATGAAATAGGGATATGGAGGAGGCTGAGTATAACCTTGCTCATGGGTTTCTGGTTAGGATTACACTGTTAATACATGCAAAATTATTTGCAAGCCAAAATGAAATAGAAATACAAGAGGCTGTTTCTCACTATTCTTATTGTTGCCACAAAAACTAAAAAATAGCAAATTCCATATGCTTCTCATGTAGCGAATAACCTTTTTTTGGGGGGCGGGGTAACTACTTGAGGCCAGGCACCAGGGATACAAAGATTAATAACAACCAGCCTCCATCCTTGGAATCTGAAAGGTCTAGGAAAGGAGACAGTAGGTACAATTGGTAATATAAGTTTAATATGCTACAACAAAGGCTGGGCTGGAGTTTGGGCACAGGAGCTCTACTCTTTCTTTTTTTTCTTTCTTTTTTTTTTTTTTTTTGAGATGAAGTTTCGCTCTTGTTGCCCAGGCTGGAGTGCAATGGTGCAATCTCAGCTCACTGCAACCTCTGCCTTCCAGGTTGAAGCGATTGTCCTGCCTTAGCCTCCCGAGTAGCTGGGATTACAGGCATGTGCCACCACACCCGGTTAATTTTGTATTTTTAGTAGAGATGGGGTTTCTCCATGTTGGTCAGGCTGGTCTCGAACTCCCAGCCTCAGGTGATCCACCTGCCTCGGCCTCCCAAAGTGCTGGGATTACAGGCATGAGCCACCGTGCCCGGCCGAGCTCTGCTCTTTCTTAGTGGTAGTGCAGGTGGATAGTAATGCTTAGGACAAGAACTTCAAATGTGAATCAACTGGCATTCTCCAACACAAAATAGAATTATAGGCATAGGGACATTTTTTTTTTTTAGGTTTGAGCTTATTATACTATGTTCCAGGCACTTTCACATCCATCATCTTCCTAATAAGCCATGTATTATTATGCCAGTCTTACAGATGAGGAAGCTGAGACTCAGGGTGGTTGGGTAATTTCCCAAGATCTATAAAACTAGAAGCATAAAGGCAAAATTTAAACCCAGATTATCTAACTGTAAGCATGGGGCTTTTCCCAATGCCCCTTATTGCTTTCTTATCTGCCAATGTTTCTATAGAACCCATTCCATGCTAATCTTGAATGACCTTCTTACTCGGATTGTTTATCCCAGGAGAAAGACTAATCTTTGATGTTGTGCAGTGGTGTGATCTCAGCTCACTGCAACCTCCGCCCCTTGGGTTCAAGCAATTCTCCTGCCTCAGCCTTCCTTGTAGCTGGGATTACAGGCATGTGCTACCATGCCTGGCTAATTTTTGTATTTTTAGTAGAGATGGGGTTTCACCATTTTGGCCAGGCTGGTCTCAATCTCCTGACCTCAAGTGATTCACCTGCCTCGGCCTCCCAAAGTGCTGGGATTACAGGTGTGAGCCACTGTGCCCGGCCTGATGAGAGAGATTTGACAGCAACCCCTCCCATCATCATTTCCTCTTCCATTTCCTATGATAAACTCATTCCCTCCTACTGTGTCCTGACTTCTCCCTCTCCTCCAACTCCAACAAAACTGCCAAGGAGTTAAGAATCCCAACACACGAAGAGGCTGCAGAGAGAGCTCTCTGCCTCCTCAGCCACTAGCCTGTAAATCTCGGGACAAAATACACTGAGAGAAGGGAGAAATTTGAATACAGTTCTGTCCAAGAAAGAGTCCACATAGACCAAAATCTGACTATGCCTTAATTTTGCGGAACTGTAAGGAATCTTAAAATATAATTGTCAGACTTGCTTATTTTACAGATACAGAAAACTGAGACCCAAGAAGAGGAAAGGACTTGCCTCAAGTCACACACTAACGATAGGCAGAGTCTGGACTGGAACTCCAGTCTTCTGACTCCCAGGCTAATGCTTTTTCACTAAAATACGTTGCCTCTTTAGCTTTTCCCATTAACAACTCAACTTACATGAGATCATAGCCCTTTCAAGAAGAAAGCTCAGTGCTGGCATCTCTGCAAAGCCCAGAAGTCAGTGCCCCACTCTGATCAGCTGATGTCCTCATCTAAAGAACAGGAAGTGGTTTCACTTCTAGCTCTGAAAGCACATTGTAGGGGTGAGAAAGGGGGATTTGGGGAAGAGAGTTCCTGTACATGATAGTCAAAAGCAGACACTTTGTTCTTGCTTGAAGAAGGGGAAGATGTAAGGTCAGACATGTAAGGAGAAGATGAAGGTTCTCCTTGATCAGCACATGATCGCATCAAGAGCTTCCCCCAGCCCTAGGGTGGTGGAGAGTTGAAGTGGGGATGGGGGAGGGTGGTGGTGGGGATTCGGCTCTGCTCATTCCCTTCTCTGCTCTGAGGGAGCTAGATACCAGAGTAGGGGTTGAGATAGGAGCACCAGGGTAGGAAAATTTGCAGGAACTTGATACAACCTTCGATGCTTCCCCTACCCTCCGTTAGCACCCACAACTTCCCCTGCCAAGGGAGGAAGGAGGAACACATTATTCAGCTTTATACACTGAAAAGTTTACTGTGTGAAATAAAGGGGACTTAAGAGGTCAACAGAGGCCGGGCATGGTAGTTCACACCTGTAATCCCAGCACTTTGGGAGGCCGAGGCGGGTGGATCACCTGAGGGCAGGAGTTTGAGACCAGCCTGGTCAACATGGAGAAACCCCATCTCTATTAAAAATAGAAAAAAGTAGCCGGGTGTGATGGTGCACGCCTGTAATCCCAGCTACTCGGGAAGCTGAGGCATGAGAATCACTTGAACCTGGGAGGAGGAGGTTGCAGTGAGCCAACATGTGCCACTGCACTCTAGCCTGGGTGACAGAGTGAGACTTTGTCTCAAAAAAAAAAAAAAAAAAAAAAAAAGAGGTCAACAATTCCTGAATCCTCTCTTAAAGGACAGAGGTGTGGAGATAACGTTTCCTGATGACCTGGCCTGGAATATAACTATCTGACTGTCAAATAGATGGGTGTGAAACAAGAGAATAACTTCCCCAACCCCCGCCTCGATGTCAGTGGAGTTTTGTTTCTTCTAGGGGATCACAACCCACCTTAGCACTAACAGCCTGGGACATCAAAGCACACAGACGCAGAGCCATGGAATGCCAGGCATGGGAGAGACTGTGGGCATTTGCCTGTAGCAATGGTGCTCGAACCTGGCAGCCCATCAGAGTCATCTGGGGAGCTCATTAAAATTGAGATTCCCAGGAACCAGCACAGAGATTGATTAGGTAGATCTAGGCTGGGGTCCACAAATCTTCATTTTCAACAAGCAGCTGGTTTAAGAACCAAGGTTCTGGTTCAACCCCATCAATCCACCTATCAAAACTTTGATACAAGATACTGCTTTTACAGTAAAGAAAACTGAGGTGCCAAAAATAGGTTAGTAGCAGGACTTGGACTAGAATTTGGTCCCCTGCCTGCTGGTGTGGTGTTTCTGCCAGTGCTCTTTCACCTGGCTTTCTCCTCCAGCTCACCTGTCCATTGAGGACCTGTGAGGACCCAGGAGCCCAGAGGGGAATCAGCCGCCAGGAGCTTTGATTGAATCTCTCCATTTAGATCACTGGTGGAAAATGGCTACTTCTGGGGCTGGGGTAGAGGTGGTTTTAAGGACATTCTCAGAAAGATGTGTTTGTATTCTGGTGAGTTAAAAGTGGAAGGCCCAGCTGGTGGCCTCTAAAGCATACTACCCAGTTGTTCCACAGAAAGAATAGTCGGTTCATGGGAGAAGCCTGCTGTGTTGGAGGAACCAGAGTGGCGGAGGCAGAGTGAGCGATGGAGAGAGTGGCAGAAGAGGAGGTCTGGGAGGTAATGGGAGGCCAAAACATACGGGGCCCTCTAGGCCACGTGATCTTTGGCTTTTTCTCCAAGCCACTGCAGGATTTTGAGAAGAGGAGTGTCATAACCTGACTGCTCTGATGTGGTGGTAAGAACAGGCTACCTAGGGCAGTGGGATAGAAGCAGGGAACCCAGTGAGGAAGCTTTGCAGTAATCCAGGGGACAGAGGATGGTGGCTCAGATCAAGATGGCAGGAATGCAGGTGGTGAGATGTGGTTGAATCCTGGATGTTTTTTAAAAGTAGAGCTAATAGATTTTCTGATGGACTAGCTGTGAGATGTGAGATAAAAAGGGGAGTCAAGGATGATGCCAAGCATTTTGGCTCTAGTGATGGGAAGGCTGGAGTTACCAACAGAGAGAAAGAAGGCTGTGGGTGGAGAAGGTTTGGGGGAGGGACGGCAGGGCTCTGCATTGGACATGCCAAGTTTGAGGTGTCTGCTAAACACACAAGGGAAGTACGACACAGGCTGCTGGACATAGGAGCCTGGAGCTCAGGGAAAGCTGGAGACAGGCTGGAGGCATCATGAGTAAGCACATGGTATTTAAATAAAGTCTCATGACTGGATGAGGTGATCAAGGGATTAAGTACAGACAGTGAAGAGAAGAGGGTCAAGGACCCTGCCTGGGGATCCTCCAGCATCAAGAGGTCAGAGAGAAATGAGACCGAGAAGGAGTGACCAGTGAGGGGGGAGGAAAACCATGAGCAAGTCAAGTCCTAGAAGCCAAGTGGACCAAGCGTTTCCAGGAAGAGGGAGTGATCAGTTGGGTCACATGCCACTGACAGCTGTGGCAAGATGAGGGTTAGGAACTGACTATTGGATTTAGCTATTGGAGAACCCTGGTAACCTTGACAGTGGCAGCATTTGACTCTGAACCTCATGGAGCCCCACAGCTTGACAACTGACTGTCATTGAAGACACCCTTATTGGGAATTTTTGTCTTCTGGATTAAGTTGTAAACTTTGCAACATCGGATGATGAGTCAGCGTATCCACAGAGCATGGAGTCCTTGCTGGGCTGTGGGGCCTTACGAAGCCCGCTGACACCCACCTGAGGGCTCCTACCACTGGGCATTGACCTAAAACAATTATCCTCATTCCTGGCTTACCTTGAACGCAGAATTTCAGTTCTTTGGGGTCAGTGACACCCTTCCTGCTTTCCCGGATCACAGCCCGGTTCTTCTTGTTTTCTCCCCAGAGATTGGTGCCTCCGTACATGCTGGGAATGTTGAGAATGGCAATGCCTTCCAGGAAGATGTTGCTCAGGTCCACTCCTACCCCATCGCACTGGAGGACAGAGAGAAAAGGCCATCTGTTAGTGTCCTCAGTGTGTCACAACCCAAGGTGCTCTGTGTGTGTGTGTGTGTGTGTGCGTGCATGTGTGTGTGTGTGGTGGGTACTCTCTTAAAGGATGTGACAGGTCCTCAGCCACCACCCTGCCACTGTCAGAAGAGAAATCATAGGCAAAGTCGCTCAGACTTAATGCTTTGACCGCTGTGGTGAGATGAGAGATCCAGACCTGGTCAGCTCCAAGGAAGACAGCAGAAGGCTCCGAGGTCATCTTTAGGTCTAGAAGTGCTTTAGGGCTGATTCTCAAATCAATTGTCAAACTGTTCTCCAGTCTAATCTCATTATCATCAATCTTGCCCCTTCCTAACCATTAGAAGATTTAGTGGAACTGAATTCAGAACCCAACAAATGACAGAAAATTCAGAACCTAACAAATGACAGAAAATTTTCATTTTTTTTTTTTTTTTTTTTTTTTTTTTGAGATGGAGTCTCGCTCTGTCACCCAGGCTGGAGTGCAGTGGCATAATCTCGGCTCACTGCAACCTCCACTTTCCGGTTTCAAGCAATTCTCCTCCCTCAGCCTCCTGAGTATCTGAGATTACAGGCACCCGCCACCATGCCCAGCTAGTTTTTGTACTTTTAGTAGAGACAGGGTTTCACTATGTTGGCCAGGATGGTCTCGATCTCCTGACCTCTTGATCCACCTGCCTCAGCCTCCTAAAGTGCTGGGATTACAGGAGTGAGCCACCACACCTGGCCAGAAAATTTTCGTTTTACCCCCTCCTATTTTATCTCTCTGTGAGAAGCACAAGGCTTTAAGCTTTGGAAGGCTTTCAGAATCTGCCTGTCTCCTGTATCTATCATAAATGCAATTTTGGCATATGTGTTTGCTGAAGGAGCAGAGTTTCTTTATCCAGTCCCCACAACTTGCAGTCCCCACCAGGTACAAAAAGCCAGAAGGCTTGAATTTTCATCTCACATGTCTATAAAGTCAGCCCATTTTGGCATCGTGCTTACCAACACAGCAAGAAATATCAGCTCCGATCCTTGTTCCTCAGGGTAGTAGGTAGTTTATTTCACTTACAGAAGCAAACACTGGACCCAGAGAGTTGAGCTAAGTTATCCAAGCTTGAACAGCTAATAAATAACAGAGCAGGGATTCAAAGTTGGGGGATTTGACTACAAAGTACATGGTCTTTATCTTGTTTATTGCGAGAAAGAAAAAATCAAACGCATACAATAAAAACCCACTATCTCTGAGGTTACGTACAAACCCAAACTTCCAGAGACTGATCAACAGAGGAGGACTAGAAAGGTATTGTTGCCATCAGAGGAGGACTAGAAGACTTGTTGCCATTCACAGTGACTCACCTCCTGATTTCTTCGCAGTTCTTACGTTATGTTATCTTGTTTCCCCAACTACAAGATGGCATACGGTGAGCAACTCTGGTAACTGGGAACTCATTTTTTCACTGGGAAGTTCTGATAATTTGAGAAGTCTCTTTATGTTGATCTGGATTGTCTCTCACTCTTGTTTCCACCGGTTGGTCCTGTTCTCCCTTCTGAACCCATACAGAATGACCCTCCTTCCTCCTCCATAGGCCACCCCCCAGATAGATGATGATGATGATGAAGATCACCATTGTGCACATGTATTCAGCACTGCCATCTACCACACACAATTTTATACACATCTCATTTATTATCTCATAATAACCCTATAAGTTAGTTACTATGACTATCCTCTTTTTACACTGGAGAAACTGAGGCACAGAGGAGGTTAAGTAACTTGCCCAAAGTTCACAACTTACAAGTGGAAGTACACAGATTTAAGGGCAGGTAGTCAGAGCCCAGGTTTTTTATTTCTCCTCTCTCTCATACTACCAGGTTGTGCCACCTCTGGACTGTCAACTCTCTTCATCTTCTCCCATGAGACTTGGGCTTCAGATCTTTTCCCATCCCGGCTGCCCTGTTTTGCACACACTCTAGTTTGTTACCCTGCTATTTGGCAAGGCCCCCGGCATTGAAAACAACACTAACGACGGGATCTGATGGGGGCAGGTGGCTACCACACCAGTACTTCTTGTGGCTGAAATTTTGTGATACTATCATGCCCCAGAAATGAGATGACGTGCAAAGCTCATGTAAGAGCTCAGCACGTTATCCATCATCATCATCCTTATCCTTATTATTCAGTATGATAAAGATTGCGCTGGCCCTTTTGTTAGTGGCTAGATGACAACATCACTTCAGCTTAAATGGGTGGTCATCTTCGTTGCCCAGACCATCTCATGATCTATTTTTCATCCAGTTCTTTGCCATTCTGAACCTGTGTAGATTTTAAAAAATAACATAGACATAAAACTTTACATTTATGTTAATTAATTTCATCTGGCTTTCAGCCCAAGTTTCCTCTAGTCTACCCAGCTTACTTCCAGTCTTCATTCTGTGACCTTTTGTCATAGCGTTCCCATCATTTGGGGATTGGGTCATTAATATGTGTGTATAAAAGGAAAAAACAGTGACCGAGCCCTCTCCTTAGTCAGTTTAACACCAAACACTATGCATTAACATCCTTTGGGGTATGGCTGCTTTATTGGAGCTGCATCCTCTGGACTGGACTGTCACCCAGCCTACTTTTTATTATAAGACAGACTGATGGAATTTAGAGATGAGAGGCACATAAGGGAAGATGCCTCTCATCTTGCATGCCTCATCTTTCATAAATGAGCCCCAGTGAGGTTAAGAAACTTCCCTGTGGTCATCTAACTTATTAATGGTGGAGCTAGATATGTATCCAGGTCTCCAGACCTCAATCCTGTGTTCTTTCCGTGAAAACATAAAACACTGTGCCGAGATCAAACAGCATTTCCTAAGTGACCACTCTACAACCTCTATTAGAAAAGGAATAAGAGAACTCAATTACATCACCAATATCTGTGTGCAAAGCCTAAATACTTGGTTAACAATCTACTCTAGAATCTTGCCAGGGATCAGAATAAAGTGTATCAGTCTGTGGTTTCCAAAATGTACACTATTCTTATTTTTTGAACACTGGAGCCATATTTGTCTGCCTCTTATTGGCTAGAACCTACTCTGTTTTCTGGATTTGTCAAAGTGGCCCCTGAATGACATCTACAGGCTCGTCCGGCAACTTGGATTCAAATGTGTGTGTGTGTTTCAAAGCCAGTTAGTTCTCCATTGATTTACGTTGGGTTCTAGTATCCACCTTTGGCATCTTTTCTTCCATTTTTAGTTTAAGGCCACTGTCTTTGGAAAAGGTGAAAACTCTTCCAGAATGGCAAAGCCCTGTTGAGCTATGCTTTCTATGTTCTTTTTTGCTTCAAACGTTGTCTAGCATTCAGCTTGGCCTTCAGTTAGCCTGAAGCCAGGCTCACAGGTCTGAGTTGCTTTTGTGTATTTCTACCTGGTCGCCTGCCCAGGCTCTGCCTTTGCGTGTATGTGTACCATCTCCTGAAAGCATGGGCTCAACCAGAACTCTCTGTTGCTGTCACATTGATTGAAAAACAAAAACCAACTCCTTTTTCTTTTTTCTTTTCAATGTGATTCATGACTTCTTAGAAACTTATTTTGGAATGTCTTCTACCCTCCTATCCTTCATACACATATTCCTAGAGATTTAGGCTAGAGTCCCATTGGATCACACCTTCTTTTTTCTTTTCTTTTCTTTTCTTTTCTTTTTTTTTTTCTGAGACGGAGTTTCGCTCTTGTCGCCCAGGCTGGAGTGCGGTAGCGTGATCTTGGCTCACTGCAACCTCCACCTCCTGGGTTCAAACGATTCTCCTGCCTTGGCCTCCTGAAGTAGCTGGGATTACAGGTGCCCACCACCACGCCCAGCTAATTTATTTTGTATTTTTAGTTGAGACGGGGTTTCACCATGTTGGCCAGCCTGGTCTCGAACCGACCTCAGGTGATCCGCCCGCCTCGGCCTCCCGAAGTGCTGGGATTACAGGTGTGAGCCACCGCGCCCGGCCCACACTTTCTTTTGTCCTTGTCACCCTCTAGAGGAAGTGGCCACTTCCCCGCCTTGATTGTAGTTGCTTCCACATCATCTCAATTTATTTATTGTTGGTCAAAACATCCCTTTCCCTTCTGAGCAGTAATAATAATATTATTAGCAACTCATGCTTGGTGAGAGCTTCCTAGGGCACTGTGCTGGGATTCACCCACAGTATCTCTTGGGATCTTCACATGAACGTGATGAGGGAGGCAGCATTGCTACCCCCAACTGACAGGGCCTCTTAGGGGTTAAGATGCTTGCTCAAGGCTCCATAGCTTCCCACTCTACAAGATGGCAGAGCCAGGATGCAAACCCAGGAAGGCAGATGCCAGATCCTACGCTGGAGATGAGTCAGTGAGGCAAATCGGGATTTTTGCTGATGCTACGCTTATAGCAAAATTAAACTTCCAGCTGTTTGAATAATTGAGATCTCTCACTACTGCTCTATCTTATAGAGTGCTTAGAGCAATGCCTGGCACATCGATGTTGGATATTAATATTATTATATCTTGCCTCCACACCAGGTTTGTTTTCTAAAAAAGTACATCACCAGCACAGTCCTTGACAAATAGTATTCCACAAAGTCACCTTTCTTCCGTACTACAGTTTTAAGTGTACTCTGTCCCCTCCATCTCTATCCATAGCCAGCTAAGTGTGTTTGCTATTACCTTGGTAAACGTTTACCTCCCCCTGGAACAGCAGACAATCCTCACTCTGCTTTCTAGGTTGTCCCCTTCCCCTATTACCGCAGTGGGTCCCATGTAGATAGGGCAAGTAGAGGAGATGGGAGAAGCCTGGGGTCTGCGGGACGCTGGTGTCCTCTCCTCTTGGAATGCACCTACTTGGAAAGTGGGAGCCAATGTAGTGTCTTGGAAAGAACGTACCTGCCTGGGCTTGGAGGCAGAGAGACATGGGTTTAAATCTTGGCTCTGTCACTTGCCAGTGGTGTGATTCCAGGTTGTTTCCTTACCCCTCCGAGGTTTAATTTGTCATCTGTAAAATGGAGGATGGGGGAATAACATCTGCCTTAAGGGGTTGATTGGTGTCTGGAAGGCAGTAGCACTATGCAACTGTCTGCATTATCACCACAGGTTCCCCAACCTCTGTGCCATGAGGCATTTATCTTCCTGAATTCACTCCCCCTACCTGAGGCTTTGCTGGAAGCATCTTAATGGCCTCTTGGCCCGACCCAGGCTGGTAAGAGCCTTGGGAAGCACACGCCTGCGTGCCCATTCTCCAGAGTTCCTGGCCTCGCGATCGTGCACTGATTTCCTTCAGAACCCCAGGCCCGCTCTGGACCTGGAAGGCAGCCGTGCCGTCTGGGAAAGTGGAGCCGAGCCCGGGACGCTGTCGGCCTAAATGGAACGCCGGCACTGGGGCCCGCTCCCCGGCGGGTTCCCGAGCTAAATCCTCCAACTGTTCCATGACGTCATCGGGCCCCCTCCCCCTGCTCCGGCCCGCGCGGCCCCGGCGTGGCGCGAAGGAGGGTGGCGGTCCCCGCGCGCACCATGGGCCATCCCTAACCCAGGACCTGGCTAGCAGGCTGCCCTCCGAGCCGAGGCTGCGCTGGGCGGAACCAGGGATTTACCGCCCGAAGTGGGGCTGAAACAGAGCTCCTGGCCCGAGCAGAGAACGTGCACACGCTTGAAATCGTGCTCCTGGTGCGCCGGCAGCCAGGTGCCCGATGTCGGGCTTGGAAGCAGCGCCGGAGTCCGTCTGAACCCAGGCCCGGGAGGCCAGAGGCTGCCGGCCACGTTCAACTGTGTCCCCCTTGGGAGGACAATCCCCCCGTTCTGGTTTCTTCCTGAGCCGCGGGTGGTTGGTTGGTTTGGTGGAAGGCGGGTGCACAGGTAACAGAGACAGGGTTAGGAGGCAAAGCGCATTTATGTGCAAATGAAACGCACTGGGAACCCGTAATCCTCTCCACCCCCGCCCTTGATGTCTCGATCCCTACAATCACAGAATTCAAGGCAGAGGCCGCCGACTTCTCCGCCCTCGCCGAGAGGGACCCCGAGCACCGAAGCTTCCCAGCCGGTGCCGGCGTTTCCGTGCCCTCCTGCTCTCCTGCGCCGCGGCCTCAAAAGGGCGGCGGGCGGGGGCCCCTCCACTCCAGCCCTGTCGATCCTATTTCTGAAGGGCCTTAGGGAAGGAGATTCCACAATTTATTTGATGACCTGTTTCAGTTTTTAGCAACTAGGAAATTCCCCCTTCTTCTAACCTCGATTCACCGTGCCACAGATTTGATTTGGACGCAGATAGTTCTGTTTATAGGCCTGCCACTCGGCTTTGTCTGCTCTCAGGAATGACCTCCGCCAGGCCAGATCGGAGGTGGAAGCCAGGACTCGGTAGCTCCGGAGGCATGTGCCCCCTTTCTGCTGGAAATTTTCTTTCTTGGGTACCCTGCCACTGAGTTATTGTCCCTCCCATCTTCCACCACTCTTTCTTGATCTTTCTTAAAAAAAAAAAAAAAAAAAAAGCCGGGCAAGGTGGCTCATGCCTGTAATCGCAGCACTTTGGGAGGCCGAGGCGTTTGGATTACCTGAGGTCAGGAGTTCGAGACCAGCCTGGCCAATATGGCGAAACCCCGTCTCTACTAAAAATACAAAAAATTAGCTGGGCGTGGTGGGGGACGCCTGTAATCTCAGCTACTCTGGAGGCTGAGGCATGAGAATCGCTTGAACCCGGGAGGCGGAGGTTGCAATGAGCTGAGATCGCGCCACTGCACTCCAGTCTGGGCGACAGAGCGAGACTCTATATAAAAAAAATTATGGGTATTTTCAAACATATAGGGAAAGTAGAGAGAATAATAAACCCCCGTGTACCCCAAAACCCAGTCTGGGTAATCAGCACCTCTAGCAACAGGCAGCTAATCTTGTTTTAACTCTATCCCAGTTCACTTTATCACCGCCACACTGAACTAGTTTATAGCAAAAAAAAAAAAAAAAAAAAAAAGAATTACCTTAATACTATTGTTACTCTTAAAAAAATTCTTTAATAAGTATCCTGTAGTTGTTCAAATTTCCTTGATAGTGTCTTTTTTTTTTTTATTGTTAGCTTGCCTGAAAAGTCTTTACACTGCATTTGTTGATATATATATCTGTTAGGTCTCTTTTGATCTATAGACTCCTGTTCTTTTTTATCCTTGTCTTTTATTTATTGAAGAACTGGGTCATTTGTCCTTAGAGCAGTGCTTCTCAAACTTGAATGTGCATGCAGATCACTCCAGGGTCTTATTAAAATGCAGATTCTGATTTAGGAGGTCTGGGTGCGGCCCGAGACTGCATTTCTGACCCCCTTCTTGGTGATGCTGATGCTGCAGGTCCGTGGACCACACTTTGAGTAGTAAGGCTGTAGTGTTGCGCAGATTCTGGATTTTGCCAACTGCATCTCTGGGGTGTCTTTTAAACATAGTCTATCCCTTGTATTTTCACTAAATTGGTATTTTTAGATCTACAGGCTTGACTAGATTTAGGGTTGGCTTTTTGGCAAGATTACTTCATTAGTGGGGCTGTATATTTCCTATTGCATCTCATTAGGAAGCACATAATTTGGTTGTCTCTTTTTTTTGTGATTTTTAGACTGATCAGTGGATTCAGGTGTTGTCAGCCTACACCTTCTATTATACTTCTTGTCTTATATTATAGTTCTTGTCTAGACCCATTAATATAGTCCCCTAATGGTAGGATACCCTAGCACCTTCCCTGTACCTTTCTTCTAAATCTCTACAGATGCTATTTTCTCCATAAATTATTTCCCGTATAGTCTCTTAAAAGGATCTCTCTTTTTCTTTTTCTTTTTTTTTTTTTTGTAAGACTGAGTCTCACTCTGTTGCCCAGGCTAGAGTGCAGTGGCGCGATCTCAGCTCACTGCAGCCTCCACCTCCCAGGTTCAAGTGATTCTCCTGCCTCAGCCTCTCAAGTAGCTGGGACTACAGGTGCATGCCACCACGCCCAGTTAATTTTTGTATTGTTTTTAGTAGAGACAGAGTTTCACCATGTTGGCCAGGATTATCTTGATCTCTTGACCTCATGATCTACCCGCCTCAGCCTCCCAAAGTGCTGAGATTACAGGCATGAGCCACCGTGCCTGGCTTTCAGGACAGTCCAGTATTAACATATACAAACTGGCCTGGCCTGTAGCAACTCTTACAGAACAGTGGCTTCTCCTGCATTCAGAGGTGCTGGTTTACATCATTTTAGGAGCTGATGTCTATTGTGGGCTGTTAGATAATGATATTAATCCACACATATGTTATATATTATTAATATATATCATTTATTCAGTAACTATTATGAACCAGCACTTTATATATTTTATGTCTAATCTTCACAACCCTACAATGTCAGTATTTGTATTCCCATTTTTTTTTTTTTTTTGAGACAAAGTCTTGCTCTGTATCCCAGGCTAGAGTGCAGTGGCATGATCTTGCCTCACCACAACCTCCACCTCCTGGGTTCAAGCGATTCTCCTGCCTCAGCCTCCTGAGTAGCTGTGATTACAGGTGCACACCACCACATCCGGCTAATTTTTGTATTCTTAGTAGGGATGCAGTTTCACCATTTTGGCCAGGCTGGCCTTGAACACCTGACCTCAGGCGATCTGCCTGCCTCAGCCTCCCACAGTGCTGGAATTACAGGTGTGAGCCACCGCGCCCGGCCTTGTATTCCCATTTTTACAGATGAGGAAACATTGACTCAGTGACACTAAGGAAGGAATGTCTTTCCAAATTTGTCAAGGTTCATGATAGTCCTCATGAACCTGCAGGTTTCATGCACGAGATGCAAGTGATGAGATCAAGAAGTCAGCCCAACTTACAGAGTGCACGCACCCAATGCCTCTTACTCTTGTGCTTTGTTACCTATGAGATCACATTTAGAGTATTATAGAACAGGAATTTGATTTTTCATTTTAAGGCAGACCCTGAAAAAAATGGAGTGTATCAAGAGAAGAGTGGTCCAGGATATTTGTGGGTCTATAAATCAAGTCATCTAAGGAACTGAGGCTGTTTAGCTCAGTGAAGATGAAAAGGAGACACCATGAAGATACATCTCCAGCCCTATGAAAGACACTCATGTGGAGGAGTGTGGAGGATGCTCTGTGTGCCTCTGGAGGGTGAAAATGGGCCCAGTGGATGGAGAATTCAGTCATGCACCCCGTAAACACTTATTGTGCACCTATTTTGTTCCAAGTATTGTGCTAAGTGCTGTCTAGGGAAGAAGATGACAAGGAATGGGACACACAATCCTTGTTCAACATCAGGAAGAACTTTCTGAAAATCAGAGCTGTCCAGTAATGCAGCAGGCTTCTTGAAAAGTAGTGAACTTCCTATCTTTGGAGATTCAGGAGGAGGCTGGGTGCCCACTTATCACAACGTGTTAGGATGAGTCTTTTGTGGAGTGGTAAGTGGAACTAAATCCTCTTCCAGTTCCAAAATTCCACATCTACGTTCAGCTTTGTTTTGGCAGGCTAGTGTGTGCTGTGCTGAAAGAGTGCCATCCTGACCCCCCGCTTCCACCCAGCCTTGTCCACCCTGCTGTGTGCTCTGAGTTCTCTGACAGTGAGCTGAGGTGGGCCGGTTAGACTGGAAAGTGGCTGCATCTGTGACAGGGATGATGGAGTTCTGGCGGGTTTGTGTGGGCTCAAGGAATGCAGCATTGAAGCCATGTACACACAACCTGCTTAAGAACATCCCATGGGCAGAAAATGTTTTCTTCCTCTTTAGCCCTCCTCTGTTGCTGTGCCAGGCGGGCACAATGGTGCCTTTGAGAGGGGCAGCTGGAAGGGGGTGTTGGCAGGCAGACTGGAAGTAGAATATTGCAGCTGGGGGTGGGGGTGCCCAAATTCATTTCCAGGAGTGAGCCGGCACAGGGTGCCAGTTTCCAAAACAAAACTGCTGTTTCTCAGAGTTCACAGTGATGGCTTGCTTCAGAGTTGGACAGAAGGCAAAGCTGTTTCCTACCCGCTGCTCCACCCGCCCCAAGTGTTTTTCTTTCTTTCTTTCTTTCTTTCTTTTTTTTAAACTGGTGTGTTAAGGGAATCTTGCTCTGGATGCAGATTAATAGGCTTTGCTGTCTGTCTGGGAAGCTGAGGCCAACCTGGAGTGGATGGGGCTTTTTGAGGGATCACACTTTCCTGCAGACAAAGCAGGGCTTGATGGCCTGGGGGCCGGCAGGGATCATGGGCAGGTAGGCTTCTGAGCCATGAGAGAGGGCTCAGAATGGAGACCCTTTCTGCCCTGCAGGGTGACTTCCACCCTACAGTCACCTGGCACCCTCACGGCCACATGAGCTCTGCCCACTCACTGTCTTAATTCTGTTGGTTGGGAAAGAGGTGGGAGAATGTTGGCATTTCCTGTCCTGGTTCACAGTTGTCCCGGACCCTCTGCTACTATCAAAGATACCACCAATAGCTTCCTAGAGATGGGCGTGGAAGGCCTTCTCACTCACTGTGCAGTTAGGAGAAGGCCTGAGTGCCAGCCATCTTCCCCTTTGTGTTAAAAATGCAGCAAGGTGGGCCCCTTTTTCTGGTAGCTTCCAGGAAAAAGGCATGACTTGAGGCTAGTCAAGTGATCATTTCTAATGTTCACACCAATTGTGGAATTTCCTATACTTGGTTCAATTTTATAATCAACAAAAAACTATTGAGGAATTAGTTCATTTTAGGGATTGTGCTAAGTCCAGGGGTATAGAATGAATAAGATAAAGTCCTTGCTTCAGAAAGCTGACTGCCTAATAGATAGGCCAAGTCCTGAATGGGAGCCCCTTTATCAACTAAATGGACACATGACTTTTCTAAAAGCAAGAGGGTAATGCAGAGGTCATCTCCTACTGCAGGTCCCATGGCATTGTGAAGGGCATATGGGCCGGGGATCACAGATTGAGGCTTGAAACTCATCTGATCTTGGGAGTACTTACTTGTTTTATGAGATGCAGTTTCCTTGGGTAAATAATGGGAATAATACACAACCATGCAGAGCTGTTATAAAGATGAAATAAGACAGAGCTTGCCACATGGTAAGTACTCAGTAAGTTGCTGCTATTGTTATTCATTTGTTGATCCCAATGGGCTTGAGATATAACACGTGTGTGTGCACAGTGGCATTTATCCAACCCCTTGTAGATTCTATGACCTTCTTTAAAGATTCAGTTCTTCTACCTTCTTAATTCCTCTTCTAGTGAAGACTAAGATTGGTAAGTTTATGACCTCACAGGATAAGTTAGAAAAACAAAGACATATCCACTATAGCCAACAAGACATATTTGTATATAATTTTCTCTGTTTAATAACCTGTGATTGTAGAGGAAGAAAAGGATTGTAATGTTTCTCTTCCCTGAGGTTCCCAAATCTCCCGAGTGTGGTGAGGAAGATCATGAATTCCTCTGAATATTCTAAAAAGTCTAGGTCATTCCCCACTGATGGGGCCTCACAGTTTATTATTACTTAAAAGATGCATTTGTTTGGTAGACATTGCTTGGGGAAAGTTATTCTTTTAGTAAGGGACCTTGGTGGTAGAAGACTTATGCTTCCTGGGGCTGGGACAGAGGTAGGCTGAGAGAATCTTCCAGAAGGAAACGTATTGTGGGAGAGCATTCTGACCCAACATGCTGAATCACGTGACCCCCAACTGTGGTCTTCTGAGACTTTCTTGGGCCCCATCTATTAAACATGCTGCATATCCCTCAACAACTACTTTGTGAAAATGTAGGCATAAAACGTAATCTTTAAAAGTTACTTCTAAGTCCATGGAAGACACAAAGTAGATAGAGCCAGGAGTCTGAAGACAAAAGAAAATCAAAGCAATTCACAAAGAACAAAAGAAATGGAAAAGAACAGGAAAATAAAAGCATATGAATGAATTGACACTTGAAGTGAACTACAGGGTGCACATTAGTAAGAAATAAAAAAGAGGGTCATTTAAGAAAGAGAAAAAGTTTTATGTGCCAGAAACTGCAAGCAAACAATGGAATTTTGTAAGGGAAAGTTGACAGAAACAGTTTTTCCTTAGTAAGCTGAACGATTCTAAGCATCAGTGAAGGAAACTTGGAGTCAGCGCATGATTGAAAGAGACAGAGATGGGGATGATGGAGCTGCATTTAAAAATGAATGAAGATTTAATAAGCCAAAGAATCATAGAGGTCCTCAAGAGGCCTGATGTTAAAGAAACAAGGGCTAACATTACTCTAAGATTGAAATGAGGTCAATGTTTTAACAGTGCTGATTCCTGGTTGGTGGGATTGGAGGTTATTTTCTTTTTTGCTCCTCTATATTTTAAAATGTTCGGCCATGAATTTGGATTACCTTTGTAATCAGGAAAAGAGGTTAGCACACATATTAGGAGTAGCAGAAAGAAACCGATTAGGAGGAAGCAGAAAGAAACCAAGTGGTGAGAACTGGTGAATGGGCAAGAAGAAGCAACCAGTAGTGGCAGGAGCTGCTTTGGATAGTCTCACAGTGAAGGTGATGCTAGAATGAGGGAGCTGCTGGGCTGGATTGAGGAAGGGAATAAACTAGAAGGAGGAGCTCTCTCAGGACCATTCTAGCCTTACTTTTGACTCCAGGGTTTGATATGTAATCAGGTTGGCCTCTTATCTTCCATGAACTCAAAATCCCTTCTAGTGCTCTTCTCAACTTTCCCTTCCCCATGCGTGTTTCCATTGCTTCCACTGTGGCTGCATGGATGGGCTGCCCGTCAGCCAATTCCCACTTTCCTTACTCCAGAGAAAGGCTCTACCTGTGGTAGCCGAGAAGAAGGTTCAGATCATGTCAGGAGAGACCAAGACTTGAAGACCTCTTTCCCTCTAGTTTTAAGAGTGTGCAGTGCTGCAGGCGGATGCTAAGACAGAGTCGAGAATGCCCACAGCTGGAGCTTAAGAGCCGGGAGTTCTTTTCTGCACATACTGGTTTGGGTGAACTTAGTCAAGGTACTTAACCTGTGAAGACCTTGATGTCTCTCTTTTAAAAACAATAGCACTGGCCAGGTGCGGTGGCTGACGCCTGTAATCCCAGCACTTTGGGAGGCCGAGGCAGGTGGATCACTTGAGGTCAGGAGTTTGAGATCAGCCTGGCCAACATGGCGAAACCCCATCTCCACAAATAGAAACATTAGCCAGGCATTGTGATGTGTGCCTGTAATCCCAGCTACTTGGGAGGCTGAGGTAGGAGAGTCACTTGAACGTGGGAGGCAGAGGTTGCGGTAAGCTGAGATCGCGCCACTGCACTCCATCCTGGGTGACAGAGCGAGGCTCTGCTTCAAAATAATAATAATAATAATAATAACAATAATAATAATAATAATGGCGCTGGCTTAGATTGGAATAGCTAAAGGTATCTGCCCAATCTTAAAAGATGGTAATCTGACTCATTATTTGTGCTAAATGTTAGTTTTAGAATATGGATTCTCATAGGTGAGACCCATATCCTGATATGGTGATATGGATTGAATATCGCTAGCATATACCCAGCACATCCTTATTTTTTTAATTAAAATTTTTAAAAAAATTTAACCATTTTAAAATGTCAGTGGCATTTAGTACATTCACTCACACTGTCTTTTTAAAGTGTTAGAATAACAGTCATTTGGGTTGGTTCCATTTTGCTGCAATAAAAAAATGTTGCATTGCACCTCCATGCTGATGTGTGAGAAACTCTCTAGATCAATGTTGAGAAGAATTTGCTGGGTCATATAGGCTATAAATGCATTTTCGGCTTGGCATGTATTGCTGAACCGCCCTCCAAAGTGGCTTACCACTGATGTTCCCACCAGCAGTGTCTGAGAGTTCTCATTTCTGCTCCTCCTCACAGATAGTGGCTGGGTTTTCATGGAACTCCATAGAGCAGTTAAAAGTGACCAACCAGGCCAGGTGCAGTAGTTCATGCATGTAATCCCAGCACTTTGGGAGGCCAAAGTGGGCTGATCACTTGAGGTCAGGAGTTCAAGACCAGCCTGGCCAACATGGCAAAACCCCGTCTCTACTAAAAATACAAAAATTAACTGGATATGGTGGTGGGTGCCTGTAATTGCAGCTACTTGGGAGACTGAGGCGGGAGAATCACTTGAACCTGGAAGGCAGAGGTTGCAGTGAGCCAAGATTGTGCCATTGCACTCCAGCTGGGGCGACAAGAGTGAAACTCCTTCTCAAAAAAAAAAAAAAAAAAAAACAAACAGTGACCAACCTGCTCTATCAGCACTAACATGGAGTGACCTCAAGAACATAAAGGTGAGTCCAAAGGTCAGTCTGGAGCATAAAGAGGCTGGGGGCTTCAGCTTTATCTGTAATATTTTATTTCTTCTGTTGAAAAATAGTTGAAGGGGCCAGGTGCGGTGGCTCACGCCTGTAATCCCAGCACTTTGGGAGGCCGAGGTGGGTGGGTCACCTGAGGTTAGGAGTTCAAGACCAGCCTGGCAAACATGGCAAAGCCCTGTGTCTACTAAAAATACAAAAATTAACTAGGCGCGGTGGCGGGCACCTATAATCCCAGCTACTCAGGAGGCTGAGGCAGGAGGATCACTTGAACCCAGGAGGAAGGGGTTTCAGTGAGCTAAGATTGCGCCACCACACTCCAGCCTGGGTGACAGCATGAGCTCCATCTCAAAAAAAAAAAAAAAAAAACAACAACCACAACAACAAAAAATGGAAAAACAGTTGAAGGAAATAAGACAAAATAATGACAATATCAATTCTGAGTGAGGGGGAGTTGGGAGTATTTGATATACTATTCTCAAGACTTTTCTGTATTAAAAAAATCCTCAATTAAAAGGAGTAATTGATGTGCAGAGATTCCCAAAATATACTGGATAACCAGATTTTTTTCTTTTGAGCAGCTTCCAGATTTGGACTTACTTCCCCTCCATCGAAGTTTATATTAGTTCATATTAGTGGAGCTGGCTGGCCTTCCCTTGTGAATATGTTTTAAAGATTGGATTAAATATCAAGGAATTGGGCCGGGCACAGTGGCTCATGCCTGTAATCCCAGCACTTTGGGACGCTGAGGCAGGTGGATCACGAGGTCAGGAGTTCGAGACCATCCTGGCCTACATGGTGAAATCCTGTCTCTACTAAAAATGCAAAAATTAGCTGGGTGTGGGGGTGCATGCCTATAGTTTCAGCTACTTGGGATGCTGAGGGAGGAGAATCACTTGAACCTGGGAGGCGGAGGTTGCAGTAAGCCAAGATCACACTACTGCACTCCAGCCTGGCAACAGAGCAAGACTCTGTCAAAAAAAAAAAAAAAAAAGAAAAAAACCCCAGGAATTTTGGAAGTTCTTATTTTTAGCCAGTGAAATGAAACATCTCTACAAAATGTAAAATAAGTGCTTGAGTTGAAGCCTGTCTGGTTTGCTCTACCTATGATCCCATCCAGAAACCTCTGCAAGGTTATTCTGGGCCTGGGGTAGGGGAGGTGACTCACTGTATGCCTCCCTCGCCCCACCCCCCACCTGCTTAATCAGGTGAAATCAGGTTAGAATGAATATTAAGAGCCTCTGGAAGGGAAGAGATGTCAGAGAGGAGTACCCTGAGAGATCGCCTTAGACCAGGGATGGTGAGGGTGGGGGTGTGGGTGACATGCTGGCTTCTTTTTTTTTTTTTTTTTTTTGAGACGGAGTTTGCTTTTGTCACCCAGGCTGGAAGGCAATGGCCTGGTCTCCACTCACTGCAACCTCTGCCTCCCGGGTTCAAGAGATTCTCCTGCCTCAGCCCCCCGAGTAGCTGGGATTACAGGCACATGCCATCACACCAGGCTAATTTTGTGTTTTTAGTAGAGATGAGGGTTCACCATGTTGGCCAGGCTGGTCTCGAACTCCTGACCTCAGGTGATCTGCCCACCTCAGCCTCCCAGAGTGCTGGGATTGTAGGCATGAGCCACCGCACCCAGCTGACATGCTGGCTTCTTAATTAGGGCCCACAACGATTTATGGAGCACCCAGTTTCCAGGTACAGCACTCACGTTCACAGGCCTTCCTTTGTGGTCTCATAGAAGAAGCATCTAGGGTGAACGTTTGCAATATTTTTTATGCTCCCGTTTTGACAAATGGAAAAAATTGTTTCCGCTTTTAACGTTATCTGAAATGTCAAAATAAAGACTGGGAATAAGGACACTGGATATGCCCAAACCTGGTTGAGAGTCTGTGCTCTAGACTGAGCTTCTCAAGTGCCAGTACTGCCCAGAAACTCTCGGGTGTCTGGCAAACCTGGATTTGAAGCCTGACCTGATCGCTTGTAGGTTATGGACCTCAGGTGAGCTTCTTACCTTCTCTCAGCCTGTGTCCCCCTTCTCTGGAAAGGTGATTATGACACCTGCCACTTAGGGCTGCTTTGCAGATTCCATGAGGCACTTAGCACCACTGCCAGTTACATAAAAAAACAAAAACAAAAAGCCCTGAAAACTTTAATCCTAATAATGGCCTTGGGAGGTAGACTAACTCCTATGCCCCCCATTTTATAGATGAGAATACTGAGGCTCAGATATACAGTTCAATAAGTTGCTTAACCTAAGCACAGACCAGGGCTCACTGCCAGGCCTTTTGACTCCAAGTCAGGGCCCTGGCCATGTGTCTACAGGTCAGCAGGAGATTTAGAGTCACCTTCTCCCCTGCCTGAGTCACAGGCAGGGCCAGGAGTGATTTGACTCACGTGGCTCTGTAGGACTCTTTGCATCTAGTTTCCTTAGCACTAGGTAAGCAAGTGCCATATTGAACAGCTTTTGTGTGTTCTGTGGACTCCCTTCAGTTTCTCTTTTGTCCAGTTGGCCCAGTTGGCCACAAGCTTTGTTTCAGAGATGAGACCAAGTCTCCTATTCCTTCTCAAACAGCCACTAGCCTCGGAGAAATCACCTGTATATCACACAAATGGCTTTCTTTTCTTTTCTTTTTTTTTTTTTGGAGACAGAGTCTCGCTCTGTTCCCCAGGCTGGAGTGCAGTGGCGCGATCTTGGCCCACTGCAACCTCTGCCTCCCAGGCTCAAGCCATCCTCCTACCTCAGCCTCCCAAGTAGCTGGTATTACAGGCCTGCACCACCACACCCGGCTAATTTTTGTATTTTTAGTAGAGACAGGGTTTCACCATGTTGGCCAGGCTGGTCTCAAACTCCTGACCTCAGGTGATCCACCGGCCTTGGCTTCTCAATGTGCTGGGATTACAGGCGTGAGCCACTGCGCCTCGCCATGCAAATGGATTTTAATGAAGACCTTCCCTGCAGTCTCTCATTTGAGCTTTAAGTTTCACCATCTAACGTTTTACCAGATTGGCAAAAAAAAAAAAAAAAGAAAAAAAAAAAAAAGGAAGAACCTAAATAGATTTCATTGTTCCCCTAAGTTCCTTACAGTTGTGCTCTTCCTCTGGTCGCTGAACCTGTCAACCTCAGTTCCCTCATCCGTAAAGTGAGGACATTAATATTGGCCCTGCCTGTTCTGTGCATCAAAATAAATGAGATGCTGTGTGGGAGACCTTTTGCAAACCTTAAGGCAGTTTTCCTCCTCTCTGACTCTCTCTCCTATGATCCAGCCTGAATCTATTCCTTCCTCAAATGAGAAGTAGGACTGAGTCTTCTGTTCTTTGCAAAGCATTTCTCAGCGCACCTGCCCAGCTGCATGAGCTGAGAGGAAATCAGCATATTAAGGAGGAAGAAACAGTGCCTCCTGCTGAAGTCTTTACCCGCTTCTAGCACCTGTTAGGTAAATCTCTATTTATTGAGTTCCAAGCTAAATTCTCTCTAAAAGACCTGGAATCTTCTCTCCTATCAGTTTTCAGCAATGAAGTTTTGGTTGAGAGACTGAATGTACCTGAACCTAATTTTTAAAATGTGATAATACTTGCCTTGCTGCGTTGTCATAGCATATTAGGACATGTTATGGTCGGCAGTCAAAGCACGTGACTTTTTCCTGTCCTACTGGACTTTTCTCTCCTTCACTTTACCCTTCTACTTTTTTTTTTTTTTTTTTTTTTTTTTTTTTTTTTTAAGACGGTGTCTTGCTCTGTCTTGCCCAGGCTGGAGTGCAGTGGCACGATCTCAGCTCACTGCAGCCTCTGCCTCCTGGGTTCAAGCGATTCTCCCGTCTCAGCCTCCGGAGTAGCTGGGACTACAGGCGCCCACCACCCATACCTGGCTAATTTTTGTACTTTTAGTAGAAACAGTGTTTCACCATGTTGGCCAAGCTGGTCTCAAACTCCTGACTGCTGGTGATCCACCCGCCTCGGCTTCCCAAAGTGCTGGGATTACAACTGTGAGCCACTGCACCTGGCCCAGTTTACCCTTCTAAATCTCTGCGCCTCAGCTTGCTTCTCCATAAAATGGGGATAATAATCTCTGGACTACTTAGCTCACAGGGTCGGTTGTGTGACTTTGAAATAAAGGCTGTGGTGCGGAATTGAAGATGGTGAAATGTAGGAGCAATGCCTCAGTGGGGTTATTTGCTGGCCTTGGGCTGGGGAGTCATGTGCTGGTTCTCAAAGGCCCGGCCTGTTGTCTGCGGCAACTACGTTTAGAAGGTCCCTTAGCATAGCTGCTCTTACCAGCTCTTCCTGAGGCCCCTGACCCTCTCCCATCTCCCTGCAAGGCTCTGCGGTCTCCTTACACCTGTTACCCCCATGCCTCGCCCTGTCTTTCTCTCTTAGTCCGCCTCTGGATCGCAAGGCACAGGACCATTCACTGCTATTCTCTGGATACAGAAATGGTGCCTGCCCCAATCCTGAGGGCTGTCAGAAGCTGCCCATCACATGACACGCTCAGCCCCACTCCCCCAGCTAACCCTCATGAATAAATACTAAAAAGACTCATTATGGAGAGATAAGGAAAACAGGAAGTGCTTCTGAAAGCTCCCAACAACACCGTCCCTCCAGACCCAACACCCCCTCCAGAGGCCACCAGTGTCTTTAGCAATGAGGCCCCCTCTGCGGTTGAGGAAGAGCCTCTGTCTCTCAAACCCAGAGGGGACTGTGGGGCCTGGAGCCGGGAGGGCAGGCCAGAGGCAGGGGAGCTGGGTTGCTGTATTCTGGGCACGATTTCAAGGCCAGCTGCAGGGAGAACAAGCAGTCGCTGTGCGCCTGCAGCTGGCTGTGGTTAGGCCAGGGCTGTCCCTCACTTGTGGTATATTTAAAGAGACCCCACCAGACGGCCGTGCCAAGGGGAAAAAATGCACACACATCCCTGTAAGCCACACTCGGTTCCCCTGCCAAGGCCTCTCCTTCCTCAGCTCCCAGCACTGCGTTCACACATCAAGAGAGGAGGACCGGCTTCTCAGACTCCCTATGTGCCACCTGGGGACACACACCCTGGCGCCTGGCCTCTCTGCCCTCTTACCAAGCTGGCCAAAAGTTCAGGGGATTAGCCAGATCGGCGCCTCCCACCCTGGCGTTGGTAACCAACCCAGCAACCGAAGAGGAGAGGCAGGCAGATGAGTCAAATGCAGCCGCACAGAACCTCTGGCTTCGTGTTTTGTTTGTGAAAACTCCCTGTGAGTGAGAAGCACAGGGGCCCTTCCGGCAGGGAGGGACAGGGCTTTCCTACACCACTCCAGGCCACAGGCGCCTCCTCCAGGGAGGCCCAGGCCCCACTGGACTGCAGTGAGGTCTTAGAGGCCAAGCTGGTGGGCCAAGATGAGCCCACCCTGGCTGAACTCTCTGGCTGCCTCTTCCACTTGTTTTTCTCAAGTGAAAACAAGACTACAGGTCTAAATCCCACAGGCCTGGTAGTAAGAACTCTGGGCAAGAGAACCAATGGGCGTAAAGTCCCATGGAGCAGGTGTGCATAGAAGTTTGGGCTTTCAGGTGGCCAGAGACCAAGGAGCTGCCCTCATAGCAGTCAATGAGAGGGCTTCCGGAGCGAAGCCTAGCCAATATGGGGTGAGAGGGTGGGAAGTGGGCAGCTTATCAACCAGGGGAGGGGAGCCAGCAGGCAGACTGTCTGAGGCAGGCCCCTACAAGTGCCGGAAGAGTTAGTGAAACACAAGTGCACCAACAGGATTGGCTACATAATTTGTGGGGCCTAGTTCAAAATGAAAATGCCAGGTTCTTTGTTAGAAAATTATCAAGGATTTCAAGACAGTGACAGAATAGCACGAAACCAAGGGCCCTTCTAAGCACAGGGACATTTTGTGTTGCACACCCACAAAACTGACCCTGGGTACCTGTGAGTCAGCTCCTTGAAGCAGATGTGAAAATCAAGGCAGGTCAGCTGGGGGATGTCTGGCTGCAGCCCCTATACTCCCCACCCATGCTGCCCCGTAACACCAGTTCCCAGACTTCTACCAGGCTTGGGACATTGTCTCTCCAGCAGCAGCCCCTCTCTCTGTGCTGACAGCAATGGAGACTTTACCTCTCAGAAAAGAGGGAATCACAAGGCCACGGTGGAAGGAGGGCGGAGGGCTGGAATGAAGTGTGGCTCTGGGGTCTCGAGGCCTCTGAGTCCCACAGTCCCCCAGGGATTCTCTAGACAGGCCAATAGAGCCTTCCAAGTGAGGATATGGAGGTGTTTTGGAACAGGATGGAGAAACAACACAGACTACGGTCTGGGTCACCTCTTCAGGTCCCAAGAGGATACATCCTGTGCATGTGTGACAGTCTAGGAGCAGAGCCAAGATCCAGGAAGCCTTCTCCCCACTTGGGAACTTACCTCCAACTCAATGTGGTCATGGAGTTTCTTGCAGGTCGCTGCAAAAGTTTCCGAGGTGCCAAATTCAAAGTACCACAGCTTGTTCTTCATCCTGGACCACAAAGCAGAGAGATGCCTCAATATTCCATGCTTGAAATGCTCATGTAAAATAGCTATGTTCTTTGGATTGGGAGTCCCAAGCCTTCAGCAATTTCCCCAATCTTACATTTTCAGCACTTGTTAATCAGATGATCAAGGAATAGAAATTTTTTACCAACTGTTCTTGCTCGGAACTTAGGGAAAATCCACTTATTTCTTAGACATCATGGCAACCCTGGGTGAACTACCAACTGCTCCCCGAGCTTCCTGGTCAGAACAGGAAGAAGGTCTCTGTAGCTGCATTAAGGAAAGAGCTCTATGAGAAGTCAAGCCAGAGGTGGCAAATATCAATACAGTGCTCTGGCCACTGTCCTTTCCATTACTCAGGCAGAACTCTCTTTTGGGTATGTTTGGGGTGTAAAGGGAAGATCCTTCTAAGGCTTGAGGGATGTGCAGTCTCAGGACAGAGGAGGGATCTCCACACTAACCCAGCTAAAATGCGTGCCTCATTGCCCAGGCTCTGATTGGGGAAAGCAGAATAGCAAGAATTAGATACAGATTTGCAGGCAAGTTGGAAAAAAAGAAGAGTTGATTGGTAGCAATAATCACCTCCCCTCTTCCTCAAATGTATTTGCTTAGGCCATGGCAATCCTTCAGTTAAGGGCAAGCATTGTCATATTTGCTTCAAAGTAAGAGTTCACTACTTTGAGCTTTAAAAATTTTCAGCATTTTCCTTAAGAGAAAAAAAAAATCAATCAATGGGGTTCCCATGTAGCTGGGGGCTTTGCAAAGTCAGATGGTGTGTCCTGACACTTGGTGCTTTTGATCAGATGGTCTCTCTAGGAAGTGTTTCTGAAGGTATTCCATTCCTTCCACCCCAACTGTCACCCCATTATCAGGGGTTGGCTAAGAGAAGGGACACCTGTCCAGTTTACGAGCTGACAGATTTTGCTAAGGAAGGATTAAACAAAATCACATTCTTCTTGGCACTCAGAAGAGAGGATGCCACCTTGCGTGGTGCTAATCCTCTCTCCTCAGGTTTGCAGATGAAGGGGAAAGGAGCAGTCTTCAGAGGGAAGAGGGCTCTTATTTTTTCCTCATGTTCCTTAGGTTGTAGCAGATGACTCTCCAGAATAATAGACACAACTCCTTTCTGCAGATTTCCCCAAGCGTCTACCTAGAACTTGAAGATGAAACTGTGTTCTTCCATTGCATGAAGACTTCTGAGATCTAGTTGGTTGGGAAATAGCTTCTCTGACTCTTAGTATGCATGAAAAGAACTAATAAATGATGAAGAAAGTAAGAGTAAGCAAGCTCTGGGAATTATGCCTCATGAACAAAGTTAGAAGAGCTGGGTGTACTATAAGCAGATCGGTGCTTCTCAACCCATGTGCTGTGGCACAGGCATACCTGGGATGTCAGTCTCCTCAGCCTGCAGAGCAGCCAGGTGGGATCTGGGACAGGCTGAGCCCCAATGCTATGGCAAACATTCTCATTTGTATTCCCAGTGTGCCACACATAGATTTTCTACGCATTTCATTTTCTATGCATGCCATGATGATGTAAAATAATTGGGGGAAACATTGTTCTAGATCACTGATTCTCTGTATGCACAGTAATGTCATATCTAATCACTTGGGGATTTTATGAAGATGCACATTCTGATTCAGTGGTTTAGGGTTAGGGCCCAAGATTCCTCATTTTCAGTGCTGCTGGTCTAGGGGATACTGTGAGTCACGTGGATCTGGAGACTATGCCTGTGGTTCTCAAACATTGGTATTTATAAGAATTACCTGGGGAATGTGATTAAAATGCTGCTTCCAGGGCTCCAATCTATAGAGATTCTATGAGATAGTTGTGGAACGGGGCCCAGGATTGTGTATTTTTATGTGTGTCCAAGTGATCATTATGCAGATGGTCAGTGGACAGGACATTGCTGTAGATCCCAGTGAAATGAAAACATGGAAAAGGACAGAACCAGTTAAACCTGAAGGAGAGGATTCTCCAGGGAGGACAGAACAAGGGTCAGTGCCTTTCCACAGTCGATGATGGCAAAAGACTAAGTAACAGGAAAAACATAGATTGTCATAAATGTTAAAGCTGAGCATTCCTTTTTGGCAGCAAGAGCATCTCTGTAGCCAGGAGACTTGTTTGTGATTCCATTTTCAAATATCACTGCTGGCCTGAATCATGACTTTTGAAAGTTATTGCCAGGAGATTTAGAGTTTCAATAAAAGTTTCCGGAAGCCACAGCTATTTTTGCCCAGTAGTAGCTCTTCCGATGAGCTAATAAAGGTTAAGAGGTCATGGTTAGGTCAGCATCGCAGAATAACTGAGAAGATCAAACGGACTACTCATTTATTGCTGGCTGTGTAACCTTTGACAAGTGATTTAATGTTTTTAAGCCTCAGTTTCCTCATCTCTAAAATACAGATAAGAAAAATATCTGCTTCAAGAGGTAGTTGAAAAGTTAAATGAGATGACAGCAAAGCACTTCACATAGGCTTGCTCTATAGTAGGCTCATCAAGAATGCCAGCTACTTACTTATTAGCTATTATTATTTCAGTGTCTTGAGCTGGCATATCTGGATAACATAGTGAGGCAAAAATGACAGATAAGGATGTGTAGCTACAGATATTATATATTAATATTTTTCTGGGCAAGAAAAAATGTGATCATATTTATTAAATTATGTGTCATGACTTTTGGTGAAAAAAATATGTTCCCCATATGTCCTTAATAGATTTTTCCAGAGTCATACCACGCCCTAATCCTTGATTAATTATCTTGACTGGTCACACAATTGGCCAAAGTGATGTTAATTGCTAATATACTTCTGAGAAAGTGCATGTTTGGTGTGAGACAAAGTATTCATCAATTCAACAGACATTCCTTGTGCCAGGGACTAGAGAGGGTGTGCCTGGTACAACAAAGAACAAAATAGCATTCCATGAACTGGATATCTGGAAAAGACAGACAGGAAGCAGACCACAGTGTGGTCGGCCAAGAACCAGGCACCAGGGTTCGTAGCAGAAGGGACACTCCATTCTTAGAAGGATGTAGAAGGCAAACAGGGAAGGTGGAGAAAGCATTTCAGGCAAAGAAGGAAGCTAGGCCATGGGACAGGCAAGAGAGAGAATAGTCTTGCTGGAGGGGACACAGAACTCAAGGTAGGGCTTGGCCAGGTAAGGCTGGAGGCAGACAGGAGCAAGACTGTGAAGAGTGGGCATGCCACACTCAGGGGTTTGTGCTTTATCTTAAAATCTGGTGGGGCGTGACGGCTCACACCTGTAATCCCAGTGCTTTGGGAGGCAGAGGCAGGTGGATCACCTGAGGTCAGGAGTTCGAGACCAGCCTGGCCAACATGGTGAAACCCCGTCTCTACTAAAAATGCAAAAATTAGCCAGGTATGGTGGCGGGCACTGGTAATCCCAGTGGCTTGGGAAGCTGAGGTGGGAGAATTGCTTGAACCCGGGAGGCGGAGGCTGCAGTGAGCTGAGAATGCACCACTGTACTCCAGCCTGGGTGACAGAGTGAGAACCCCGTCTCAAAAAAAAAAAAATTCTGTAGGGAGTCATGGACCATCCTCAAGTGGTTGGGGAGGGGGATATGGTGACAGTAGTGACCTGATCAGATTTAGGTTTTTTAAAGATCATTCTGTTCCAGGTGTGGAGAAGGGACTGGAAAGAGAGGTACAGACTGGAAGTTTGGAAAATAGTTTTGAGGTGGTGTAGAAATCCAGGAGATAACTGGGAAGGGCCTGAACAAGGGTCATGACAATAGCATTAGAAGAGAAGAGCAGGGGAGAGTCACAGGCTAAAATTTAGGAGTTATTTTAGCTTACGGAACAAAAAAGAGGGGTCACAGTGATAGCCAAGTTTTTGTCTTAGACAGCATGATAGATGGCAGGTGCCATTTCCTGAGAGAGGGGCACAGGATATTGATTCTCCAGTGGCAGTCGTCTTTGTAACCGAAAGACAGCACTTTTGTTTTTGGTTAATCTTTTCATTCATCCATCCATCCATTGAATATTTATGGACCCCTACTATGGGCCAGGTGCTGTGTAGGGCTTGGAGATAAGTGATGAATAAGACAAGCAAAACCCCTGCCCCACCCCTCAACCCCCCCTTTTTGGGGGTGGGGTGGGGCAGAGTCTCATTCTGCCTCCCAGGCTGGAGTACAGTGGTACAATCTTGGCTCACTGCAACCTCTGCCTCACCGGTTCAAGCGATTCTCATGCCTCAGCCTCCTGAGTAGCTGGGATTACAGGCACGTGCCACCATTCCCGGCTAGTTTTTGTATTTTTAGTAGAGACGGGGTTTCACCATGTTGGCCAGGCTGGTCTTGAACTCCTGGCCTTATGTAATCCACCCACCTTGGCCTCCCAAAGTATTGGGATTGCAGGCCGCCGCACCCAGCTGAGCTTATACACTTTTAATAGCGTCACCAAGACCTAACATTGAACCTCTGACCCACAAGGGACGTGGCTTTTAGATATGTTCAAAATGGCAATGCTTCTATTTCTCCTCTTTTAACGCAGGCACTTTTTGGCTAGAAGTGAATGCATTCTATTCCCATGGACCTTTGGTTTTGCACTCTGCTAAACATTTTACACACACCATCTCCTTCAGTTCTCAGAAGAAGCATACAGGTAGGTTACTCTAAGATTTCCTTATTGTTACAAATAAGGGCATTCACAGATGGAAGTGAATTCTCCTCTGCCTTGTCTTCCTTTTCCTTTATCATCACCAGCACACCACCACCACCACCCATTTCCAAAGCCTTTAGGAAAAACCTATAGGCACGTGGTACCCTACAATTTGAGCTGGGAGATGCAGCCCCCACTCTCCCTGACTACCAGAGAGCCTGAGTGCAATGTTCCTTCTTCTCTTTCGAAGATGTCTCCCCTGCTACTTTACTCTTAGCCCTTGTTGGAGGACTGTTGCTGCAGAATGTGGCACTGAGCTTTTGTCTGTTTCATCTTCTACTGTACAAGAATATGGCATCTGAGAGCTGAGAGGCTAGGGTTCATGACTGGCTTTGCCACTCACTGGCTGGGCAAGTTATTTAAATTATTTGAACCTTCACTTCTTCTACAAAATGGGAACATTATTTTCTACTCACAAAGTCGTGAGGCTTATGTGGCAAATGCAAAGTACCAAGCAGGTGTTTAATGCATAGTAAGTGCTCAGTAGCGCTTCTTCCTCGTTGCTAGGAGACACATGATTGGAAGAAGACACATTCCCCAAAGGCTGCAGGGGTAAAGGCGGGTCTACTGTGGGGAGTCTATCGTAGGTGGCCCATATTTTTTGAAGAAAATAAAACTAACAATGTTTTCGTGGCCGCTGGAATGCTTTTTCTGCATCTCTCTTCCTGAGTTGTCTTTGGCCCACCATTTTTTTCCCCTCTTATAATCACCTTTCAGCTGGAGATGACTAATCCTTAACCAGCTGTTCTGAGGCTGATTTCTAGTTCCATGAAACTCCTAGGTTCATTGTCAGGCTCTGAACTATCCAGATGGACCCATTCTTGAGGCAGAAGATCCTCCTGTGTGCTCCAAGCGACTCTCAGCCACATGGAGAAATGGCAAATACAAATAGTGACACCATGGCTCAACTCTATTTCTGGGTTTTCTTAATTGCCCCCTGGCTTATAAGAAAATAACATCAATTGCACACTAGCTAGTTGAATCTTTTCATTAGACAGATGAGAGAAAAAATGAGACTAACTAAAAATGTTCTTTTATGTTTGTCAGCAATTTAGGGCTGAAATCCATCATCCTGACAGCTATGAATAGCCTGTTTTCAAGGATGTCCACAGTGAAACCCAGCTAGCTGCTGGCCATTCACTTTACCAGCAGAGGCTACGTACTCAGCTTCCTACAGCACCCCGAGCTTCTGGGGACCCTTTCCTGAGAATCAAGGAAGTTTTAAGGGCATTGGGCTTTTGAAGTTGTCAAAACATGAAAACATTTATTTGGGCTTAGAAGTCTACACAGAGAACACTACAGTTATTTCTAGAAATAGAAGCCCTTGAAGTGAAGGTATTCCTCTTTGTGGTTTGGACTTTGATAATCAGGTTCTCTGAGTGACTCATAACTCACATAGTTAGTTAGGCCTTGGGTGTCAGCATTAGGTTGGGAGGCCTGGTGAAACAGATGCTACCCACAAGATGGTGTTCTGTATTGCATGGGGGGAGGGCAGAATGATTTAGTGGAGACTGTGCTGCACCAGCGGGCAGAGCGGCCTCCCAGACCCTATTATCAAACCCACCAGCACGTGACTTCACGAGAGTCACTCAGCATCCTCAGGCCTCAGACTCCTCATCTTAAAAATGAAGGGCTTGGGGCCGGGCACAGTGGCTCACACCTGTAATCCAAGCACTTTGGGAGGCCGAGGCGGGTGGATCATGAGGTCAGGAGATCGAGACCATCCTGGCCAACATGGTGAAACCCTGTCTCTACTAAAAATACAAAAAATTAGCTGGGCATGGTGGTGCATGCCTGTAATCCCAGCTACTCAGGAAGCTGAGGCAGGAGAATCACTTGAACCAGGGAGTTGGAGGTGGCAATGAGCCGAGATCGCGCCACTGTACTCCAGCCTGGCGACAGAGCGAGACTCCGTCTGAAAAAAAAAAAAAAAAAAAATGAAGGACTCGGACCAACTGCTTTCCAAGGTTTCTCCAAGCTCCCCAGACAACTTGAGATGACACAATTCAGAACAGGTTGGGAGGACTCACGTGTTCTACAACTGCTGCCATGTAGGAGTGTGGGCCCAAGTATTGTCAGAACTGACATTTTTGAAAGAGAATCCAGAAATATATTTTCATGTAAAATCTCCTGATTATTGGAATTGGCAACTAATTCAAGTTTTTAAGAACCTAAGCCAAAAACTACACATTTGGGAAAACTGTAGCTAGCCAACAGGACATTTCTGTATATGAATTATAAATTTTCATCAGGTTCATCTCAATTAAAAAACAAAACAAATGATCTCAATCCCATTTGGGATTTGCTGGGTTATTAGTGGTGTCATTGCTACCACTACTGAAGATAATAGACTAGCATTGGATTACTAAGGTAAATAATAATTTAGCAAATCAGGTATAATAGAAATGCAGAATGGCCAAATGCAACAAGAGTTAAATTATAATTGACTGATAAATATTAGTAATAATATTGACAGTACTTTACCTGTTAACATTTTACATTACTTGAATCTTGGATACCTTTGGAAGCTTAGTAATTATGTTAACCAAAGTTTACATCAAGAGTTAAAAAAAAATAAAAAAGCAAAGGCAGGTGGGGTCTGCTCTAAGGCCAGGATGTCAAGTCCTATAAGGAGCCCATGACTGCCACCTCACAGGTGCTGCAGAGGCCATCTGTGTCACCCGCACACCCAGCTGCCTTGGCCCATCAGAGTGTGTCACCACATCTAATCCACGCTGCATGCTGTCTCCAGCTCTCACTGCTCATCAGAATAGGCACTCAGTGATCCTCAGGCATGGAGCTGTGGATAGAATCATCTTTTCCAAGAGGGGGCAGTGGCCCCTTTGGTTCAAGGGAAAGTGAACACCCAGCAATCAGGAAGGAGGCTTTATAAATAGCTGTTTTTGTACTCTGAATGTGACTCTTGTGCCTGCTGTTCCTGCCAACAGATTTGTGTTGGCTCGATGTGTTTCAGCTTCAAGGGGCGAGGTATTCCCTGGCTTGTTTCCATACTTGGGACAAGACTAGTGTTCATGGCACTCAGAAAAATCTAGGGTGGTGAATGATGGGAAGACTGGAGGCCAGAGACCAGGAAGGGTGGGCAGAAAGATGGAGAACAGGAAAGGCGAGATCTCAAGAAGAGGCTCAGAAAAAAAAAAAAAAAAAAAGGCTGAGGAAGGAGGGAGAAACTTGAGTAGGATGTATTTTATTGTATAACTATGGAACCCTCTTAATAACCTCTGAAGACACTTCTTGAGTCATTTTTATGTGTGAGAAATTAACTGTAAAGTCACAGATGACATACTGTTCGCACTTAAGAGGTCTTCAGCGTTCAGGGACTTATAGCCAGGGGATCACAGGTTCCAAAGAGTCTTCCAAAGTGTAAACGGAGTCCATGAGCTGCTGTCAATATTTCATAATGTAAAATAGTATTTGTGCATTTAATCATAATAAAGACAGCATAGGCTAACTAGTGGGTTAAATTGTAATTTTTTTGATGTGCAATGGAATTAAATCAGTTATATCAGTTACTGCTTGGTAACCAGAGACATGGATTGAATGGCAATTGAATCCTCAATAATCAAAATGGAGAAACAAATGATTACTTAGAACAGCTTTATGGCTGAAAAAAGTCTTATTCAATATGGTACCCATGGTAGGAGGCAGTGGGAGAATGAATAAAAATAGTGCACTATTCCATAGTAAAAGGGTACATGTAAAATTACTACTCTATACCAGGGCTGGATGGTGGTTCTCTTCTAAGCCATGGCAGCCTTCTCATGGAACAGCTTAGGAAACTGAGATCAGTTCTTGATGATGCAGCTGGGAGGAATGGAGCAGGAATACAAACCCCATCTTCCAGCCCATACTCCTTACTGGTTTACTCTCCCTGGGTCCTGTTGCTATGCCCCAGAGGCACCTGAGAGAAATGGAAAAGTCAACCGAAGTCACCAGAGCTAGTGACTGCAAAGCTGTGAGTCATTCTCATTCATGCTCGTGGGCTGGGTTTACTCACATCTACCACATGGGCCACCTGTGTGGCTGTAGGATCCCAGCTTGAGGTTGGCTGGGACCCTGACACTCTTTAGCAGAGTCAGTGATCTAGGCCTCCCCATTGGTCTCCAGTCTCCACTCTTGTCCCAGAGTAACAAAGGGCCAAATCCATAAGCCTCGTGTTTAGAGCAGCCTCTGTATCCCTTCAAGGGTAATTCTGGGCCCCTAAGAATCTACTGCCTCTAAACAGTGACTCTTCTCTTCCATATAAGACAGTGTGTTCCTGTGGACCAAGGACACATTCTCCATTGATAGGATCTCCGAGTTCTGTCTGGCACCTGACAGTATCTCCTCCTAAGGGCAGGACTCCAAGCACGAAGACTGCCAAAGTCTGAAATCGGATCCTTTCCCAGTGCAGCACACAAGGACACACGTGTGCACGTGTGGGCACACACACCGGCCGCAACAAGAAGGCTTCTCTGAGACTCATGATCCACTGTTACCAAATGTGCTCGCAGACACTGCCCCTCTGAGGCCAGAGAGTCTCTCCAAAGGCCCAGCAGCCTGACTGGAGAATGGCCACCGTGCTGTGAAAGGCACCACTTTGGGGGTGGCCCTCAGGGGAGAATGCTGAGGAGCAGGCAAGGCCAGGACCATGTTGTCAGGGTTTTCCTTTCCTGATGGCCTGGGTCTCTAGGGTGTTTTTCCGGTTAGTATCTGTCCTTGTCAAGAGAAAATAGCTCCTTTCCCTCATCCAAAAAGAAAAAGGAAAGAAAGAAAAAACCCTCACACTTTGGCTGCTTCTTAGCAATCCTTTCTCCCTTTGAAGAGTTATTCGTGGAAAGAAAATCCCCTTCAGGCTGATTTGGCGGAGGGTGGAGGGCATGGAATAAGCTTGCTCTTGGCAGTTATCGGAGAGCAAAGTCAAATACTGGGACAAAAAGAAATCCCTGCCTGGACGGACGGGGAAAAGACGGACAGGAATGCTCACTCCTGAGGTTCTGTGGTGATTCCTCAGCTGCGCTTTCCAGCATTCACACATCCATCAGCCCTGGGAACCGGCATCTGAAGGTGGTGGGGACAGCGAAGACACAGGTGGGCGAGGCCTCGTGTTAGAACCTGAGCCTTGAAGGCTTACGGAAGGTGGCTGCCCTGCTGGAGCTGAGCCTCTCGCTGTGGAAGGTGACTTCCTGGGTCCTGATCAACCAAGACTAAAATGTGGAACTGTCTGGAGGAGCAGAGGCAAACCCTGGAAGCAGGTCCACACCCTCACACTACCGTGACCGCCAGGTGGGTCCTGAGGGAGCCAGCTGAGCTCTGCCGGCCCCCAGCTGTTGAGAGGAATCTCACTTCCCACTTCATAAATGTTGACCGTGGGTCTGACTGCACTGGCTGCTTTATGCACCCAAGGGTCCTGCTCTTTTGATCCTCATGTCTACCCCCTGCAGTAGGTACTATGGTGGCTATTTGTAGATGTGTGAGATGGTTGTTCCTTGGCAAACCTACAGCTAGACTGGAACGGGATCGCAGAGTCTGAGGGGATGCAGGCTGGCTGATCCTGTTCTCCCCTCTGGCTCCCCAGCCAGTCTTTCTGAACACGAGGCAGTGCCTGCTTTGTGATAGGTCAGATTACAAAAGTTCCTTGGTTAAGCCAGTTGTTTGTCACTCTGAGCACATTTCCCCATAGAAACAATGTTATGTTGAGGTTGGGTTCCCAGGCTAACCCACAAGAGCCAATTAACCCGTTACGTACCCAAACTACAATGTCTCATTTTACAGAGAGCTTACTGGAGCTGAAGGAGTTCTGGTGGGAAGGCAGAAAGGCCTGGGTTCAAGCCACAGTTCAGTCATTTACTTGACATGTGGCCTTGGGTAAATCATTTAGTCTGTCTCTTAGTTTCTTTATTTTTGAATTGACATGACATGACCTACCTTGCAGGGGTTGCTGGGAATATTGATTAAGAATACACACACATGGTCGGGCGCGGTGGCTCACGCCTGTAATCCCAGCACTTTGGGAGACCGAGGTGGGCGGATCACTTGAGGTCAGGAGTTTGAGACCAGCCTGGCCAACATGGTGACACCCTGTCTCTACTGAAAATACAAAAATTAGGCCGGGCATGGTGGCTCACGCCTGTAATCCCAGCACTTTGGGAGGCCGAGGCGGGTGGATCATGAGGTCTGGGAGTTCAAGACCAGCCTGGCCAATACGGTGACACCCCGTCTCTACTAAAAATACAAAAATTAGCCAGGTGTGGTGGCGGGCACATGTAATCTGAGTTGCTTGGGAGGCTGAGGCAGGAGAATTGCTTGAACCCGGGAGGCGGAGGTTGCCACTGCACTCCAGCCTGGGTGACAGAGTGAGACTCTGTCTCAGGAAAACAAACAAACAAAAGAATACACACACATGTGTATGTGTACTACATATATATATATATATATATACACTCCAATAAAGGCACAGTAGAACTCCATTGTTGTATATAAAACTGGCTTTGTGGCCTCATGATTCTGAGTTCCAACTTAAAGTACAGGGAGCACATCTTTTCTGCTGAATTGGGATTGGGGATCTTTGCTTTCCTCAACTTCCTGGGAAAGAAACCTGGAGACTCCTCTAGCCTACATCCCTGGCAGTGACCCTGAAGTCTGGGCTGGAGTTCTACTTAGGAGGGGAATGGAGATGCCAGAGGGAGAGTGAGAAGCAGCAGAAGTGGAAAGAGTAGCAGAGAGCACACACTGAAGTATGCCTCCTGTGTCTTCCTTTTGCAATCATAAAACTCCAGGATGGTCTGGTTATTTCTGCCTACGTTTCCTGTGCCTTCCCCACCATCAGCTGGTTAGAGGCATCTTGTCTAGAATTAAGTCCACGGTAAGTCGCTCCCTCCTTGTTTCCCTTACCTTTCCCATCATGAAATTGTTAGCAAGGCAAGTCAAAAATGCACTCGATAGGGCAGATGCCTGGATAAATACCCCCCTTCTCTTCCCTATTCCATCTTCTTCCTGTGCCAGTTTAAAAAATCTTAAATAGGAAAGCATGAGCCAGAGCCTCGCTCTGCCTGAGAAGACTGTGGTAGGCCCTGCCAGCAAAATCCTTTCTATTTCATCCTTTTGAAAATCTCATCCATATGCTCTCTACTTTGCTTCCACTCTGACGTTTGTGACTTCTTATTCTTGTGTATACATCCCTGCCACCCATTTCAGAGACTGCAATTTATGTGAACTTGTCATCCTCACCTGGCCTGGTGGTGCGGCTGTGTGTCCTGCCCCACATGAGACTGCAGACTCATGTCTCTGTCTGCCATCTCTAAGGTCGTGCTCCTCTCCCCTAAGGAATACGAATCATTCAGTTTGCCCCTCTCACTGTGCGGTTGGCAAACTTGTCCCAGCTGTAGGTGTGGCCCCAGTGGTCCTCCCTGCCAGTTCCTTGGGAGAGCTGCTTGGCACCACCCTAGCCACGCCTCTTATTTGTAGCTTGCACCTGCTGCCCTTCTGTGGGCTGTGATTTTAGAGTTTAATTTGAACACTCTACTTTATCCAACTTAAATCTCATTTTAAAGCTCTTCTGTTTGGTCTTCAAGTATCTGGCCAAAAATATTCCTCTTGGTTTATGTGATAAGCTCCCAATTCCTTGCCAGGGTCCTCTCATTCCAGCATCAAAATCCATGGTCCAGAAGAACAGGCGTTCTCAGATCAGCTACAGAGCAGCTCTGTGTTCCCCATATGTGCCTGTTTCTTCTAAAATTATGACTCATGGCTGAGGAAGAGACTAAAGCATTGCCTTTGCCCGTGTCCCTTAGCTTCCTACCCAAGACATCAAAGGTCACTAGAGATACTAACCAGGATTCTTCCAAATGTGTCATTTGCCACCATGCCCGCAGGCAGACAGGAGAAAGAGTCTGTAAGTTATATGAGTATGTGCACTCGAATGCAGGGGCTTTCACCAATGAATTCAGCAAAATATTGGTCTCAAGAGGCTCTGGGGTAAGAGGATTCTGTGGTCAGGTAAATTTGGGAAATGAAATACTTTCCCTTGCTTTTGCGTGATCTCAGCAGGTTAGAATCTACATTGAAAGCTCTATAATATCAAACAGAAAAGAATTATGTTTAACTCAATTTTCCAAGTGTATTCAATGATTGACACCGCCCCCCCCCCACCAAATCTTGTGAATTTCCTTTTAACATCCTGTGGAAGGCATTTTAACCAATGCTACATTAATACATGCTGGAAGAAGACAATCTGGGTAGCTACCTCTGCAGGTTCATGAGGAGATGAACCTCATGATAAGTCTGTTAGCTGCTCTGTCTCCCTTCTCCAGAAGGTCCAAATTTATTCTCCTTGTGCAGAGACTATACTTTTAATTTTTTCTCCATACAGGAATTGGGCATTTCCTCTTTATTTCCATATCTATTTATTAATCAGAGTGACTTTTCTTTATGTTCTCTTTGTCCTCCTGAGTCCCTTTTCTTTCTGAATCATTTCTTTCTTTTTTTTAAATGTATTTTATTTACTTATTTTTTTTGAGACAGGGTCTCACTTCATTGCCCAGGCTGGAGTGCAAGTGGTACGATTATATTAATAGTTCCCTGCAGCTCCAAAATCCTGGGCTGAAACAATTTCTCCCCTCTCAGCTTCCCAAAGTGCAGGGATTACAGGCATGAGCCATTGTGCCTGGCCCTGAATCATTTTTTTTGATGACATCTAGGGATAATGCTTTAAAATTCTCCTCAAGCCCATTCATTCTCTCCTTTGGCAGGAGATCAGTTCACATTTATAGCACCAATAATTTGTGACCAAGGTCAAGCAAGAAAAATAAATAATTGGCCCCCATCACAACCCTAAGGTTGTATTTCCTGGGCATCAAAATGACAAGTTGGAGGGCCAAGGCTCTTATGGGACCTGGCAATGTGTTTATTTGGCTTGCACAGTGGTGTTTAAAATTGGAAAATTTTACATACACACCTGAAGCCCAGCTTCTCTTGAGAAATCAGATCTGTTAATACAGGATTGCTTTCCAACCTGGCAACAATCGACGGCCACTGAGAACTGGCTTCTCCCTTTACACAGCACTCAGGCTAGAGTTCTCACCACTCCCTAGAGCCTCACATCTACCCACTTCTCTCATTTACATGAACTTCCTGCCTCTGCATGCGTTTGGATTTGTGACCCCTCATATAGACGTCTGTAGTTTTCCCCTGGGAATTTCCCTGGAAGATGCTTCAAAAGTGTCTCCGCTACTTTCTTCCTCAGATCCTTGCTGTCTGAGCTGCTGGTGTCTTTGGTCATGAGTCCTAATACATGTCTAATTTCAAGGGCTGACCAGCTGCAGCAGGGTGAGAGATGAATCATATTGGCATTTGCAAAGATCACATGCACAGAAATAAAATATCATCCAAATCTACCTCTTCTGGGAAATAATATTGCAGTTGCTCTGTGTTTGGAAGTTAGGGCACAACCTGGTAGATAGATCAACTATTCCACATCATGGAACACTGAGAAATGAACTTGACTCTAACTATTAGAAAAGTAGCCTAAGCTCACATTTACCTTTTCCTTGAACTCACCATTTTGTACAAACCATGATTATTGTGAATTTTAAGATTATACCACCAAGTCTTGATTATTAAGGGACAAATTCTTTAGTAAGTAGATTATCCAATCCTTCAAATTTCTTCTTTTCTAACCCATCGGCTGTTAACCATTTCATTTTTCTTTAGTGCAGTTTTTACCAGTTGTGGAGACGGGGCCAGAGGGGGAAACAAGTACAAAACATGAACCAGAACATCAGCTCAAATCCGAGGGCATCCTGTGGCATTATCTCCATCCCAACCCTGCATATACCTACAGAAACCGTGATTATGAGCAGCCACTCCCCCTCTCCCCACCCAAGTTCAGGGGCAAGGTGGTACAGAAGAGGAAAGGGGGAACCTGACTAATTACAACACTCTGTGTTGAGAGCTCCAATAGAAGTTTCACTGAGATCAACAGTTTGTGGTTTTCATTTACCCAGGACTTTCTCACTCCCTCTTACTCTATGGTAACCCAAAACTGGAGATTACGGACCCACTTTCAGCTTATTGAGTTCAAAGGCAAGGTAGAGTACTTGGCTTGATTGGCAGTTTGGAATGCTCTCCAAAAGGCCCACTTTCAGGATTAAAGGGACACTCCATTTAACAGAATAGAAAACATCTTGTTACTAGACAGTGAAGAATTTCAATCTAAGTGTAGGTTCAATAAACATGAATATTCAGCAATTACGTAAGTCCCTGCTGTGTTAGTAATTTGAGGGTATAAGTACATTCTTGAAGTGAGAAGAGCCCCTCTTTCATTGAAGAGCATTAGAAGATTGGGAAAATGCCTTCTTAGTAAAATGTGAAGTGGTAAGCACCTCCTAACCCCTTCAAATTTAAACACTCCTACAATCTTCATAATAGAGATCTACAGTCTTCAAAGTAGAGATTTGATGACCCCCCTTCGGAGGAGCGTTTATAGAGGGGATGCTTACACTGAGAAGGGGGTTGAAATCTAAAGTCCTACCCAAAGCTAGGAGTCTATAAGTTACTATTACAGACAGGAATCACGACAGCATGCATTTAAATTAGAGATTCTACAGTGGATTCTCACATACTGCTGCATGTTCTCCTTAAAAATCCCTGTAGTAACCAATAGCGTCATACCAATACCTGATAAACTTCAAATCCATTGATTTATCTACTCTAATTCTCACAGGCACCTTGTCAGGCGGTTGTAATTTCCATTTTACACATCAGAACATTAGGAATCAGAGAAGTGAGTAATTTTCCCAATGGCACACAGTAAGTAAGACGCAGAGTAAGGGCTGAAACTCAGTTCTTTTGATGTTGAATGCAATGAAACTCAGGAATTTGTGTCTGTATTTCACATGAGGGTGACACGACCTGGCATAACAGAGTTGTAAAGCCATTTGTTCAGGGTTTCTGTGAAATAATTTACTTATTTCACAGAAGAGAGTTACTGCGTTTCCTGATAAGTACAGTGAAAGCTTGCTTTTGAAATTTCCTTTGGCCCACTAATAAGTGCATTACAACTTTTTTTTAGTAAATGTTGATTTAAATGGGGAGTTAAAATTAGTCACTTGAATCTTTTTTGAGAACATCTATTACCTTTTCGCCTTGTTTTTCAATTTCTTCATAATAAAATGCATGCAATCATGAAAAGTTTAAAGAAAATATGGAGGACTGAATACGCTAATCGCATCAGCTCTAAATACAGATACGGACTCTGTTGTATCACCAAAATACCCTTATGCAAAAGGGCAATAATTTTCCAAAAATACCCTTATGCAAAAGGGCAACAATTTTCTGAAGTTTTAATTAGTAAAGTACAATAGAAGGCCAATAAACTCTAACATTATTTTTTCTGGAGCTAAAAACAAACAAAGAGACATGTTAAACTAAGTTTAAAAGCCACCTAAGTTGCTCTCTCCCTGAAGGCATCTGAAATTGTGGTGGTGAGGAAGAGAGAATGACGTGCGGATTCTTTTTTTCAATATGGATTTCTACTTCACAACTAAATAGCATGCTTTAAAGCTCAGGGTTTATAAGAAAGCTCTGTTGTTGGTTTCCATAGTTTTTCCAGCCCTGATGTACACTGACTCCTCCAGGGCAGCAGAACTGGCTCCTTCATCTCTCTCCTGATGCCCCTCTTCCTTCTGTCTCCCCCTGGGGATTGCCTCTTTTCTGGGTCTTCCTGACTAACACTCTGTCTGTACTATTCTAATACTTCAGAAAGATTCCGTATTTTAAAGTCCCACTGTTTCTAGGAGCCCTGAAGTTTTTGTTCCAGAAATACTTTGAAAGGTAAGCCATTCCTTCATTAATCTGTTCATAAAGCACTTCCTGATGGATACCCTCACTGTCCACTCACCCGCTCCTAGGATAAGATGCAAATTCTGGTGCAGACCAGTGAGATCTGCTGCAACTGCTCCCCCCACCTTTTCACTCCACCCGGGAACCTCCGGCCTCTCCGCTTATGTCCAGTGTCCTCTCACACTTCAGCCCTTCTCCCACACTGCTTCCCTCCTCCTAGCATGTCCCCGGTTGCTTCTCTCCTTGGCGAATTTCCAGTTCTCTCTCCAGCTCTCACGCAAATGTTACCTTCCTGCGGAAGTTTCATCCTACTTTCTCACAACACCCTCATTGTTCACGTCCCTTTGTGGAAACAAAGCTACCATATTACACTGTATTTCCTTCTTCTGTGAAGGTTTGGGGGAAGACCGATGCTGTGGGCTGAATTGTGTCCCCCCAAAAATGATATGCTGAAGTCCTCACTCTCTGTACCTGTGAATGTGACCTTATTTGGAAATAGGGTCTTTGCAGATGTAATCAAGTTAAAATGAGGTTATACCGGATTAGGGTGGGTCCAATCCAATGACTGACGTCCTTATAAGAAGAAGGAAATTTGAAGAGAGACACAGAGACGGAGGGAGAAGGCCGTGTGATGATGGAGGCAAAGACTGGCACGATTGATACATCTACAAGCTAAGGATGTCAGACTGCCGGCAACCTCTAGAAGCAAGGAGAGAGGCACAGAAAATCATTCTCTCTCAGAGCCTGGGGAAGGAATCAACCCTGCTAACATCTTTCAGACTTGTAGCTTTTTTTTTTTTTTTTAGACGGAGTCTCATTCTGTCATCCAGGCTGAAGTGCAGTGGCCCAATCTTGGCTCACTGCAACCTCCGCCTCCTGGGTTCAAGTGATTCTCATGCCTCAGCTTCCCAAGTAGCTGGGATTACAGGTGCCCGCCCGCCACCATGCCCGGCTAATTTTTGTATTTTTAGTAGAGACGGGGTTTCACCATGTTGGCCAGGCTGGTCTTGAACACCTGATCTCAAGTGATCCGCCTGCCTCTGCCTCCCAAAGTGCTGGGATTACAGGCGTTAGCCACCACACCAGGCCAGACATGCAGCTTTTAGAGCTATGAGCGAATACATTCCTGCTGTTCTAAACCACCCGGTTGTGGTGCTTTGTTATGGCAGCCCAGGACAATGATACAGTTGGTATTAACTTCTGTATGTGCTCATCTTCCCAGCTACACCCACGAACTCCTGAAAAGCAGAGGCTGTGGTGCTCCATCGTTCCTCTCAGACCTAGCATGATGCTAATACAAATAGATGCTCAACGCGTTTTGGCTGAATGAAGAAACATGCTCAGCATCACCCTTCTGGATTTAGTTCAGTGGATCCCGAAGACAGTCTCACTCCTCTCCGAGTGAGAAAGCTTATGAACAACTTGGAGACATAACAGTAGTTTAGCATCCCAAACAATGAATTATAGAAGACAAAGAGGGCGCAGCAAAGTGGGGCAGAATGTGTCAAAAACATTGGAGATGGGCCGGGCACAGTGGCTCACGCCTGTAATCCCAGCACTTTGGGAGGCCGAGGTGGGTGGATCACGAGGTCAGGAGATCAAGACGATCCTGGCCAACATGGTAAAATCCCGTCCCTACTAAAAATAAAAAAATTAGCCAGGTGTGGTGGCGGGCGCCTGTAGTCCCAGCTATTTGGGAGGCTGACGCAGGAGCATTGCTTGAACCCAGGAGGTGGAGGCTGCAGTGAGCCAAGATCACACCACTACACTCCAGCCTGGGCAACAGAGCAAGACTCCGTCTCAAAAACAAACAAACAAACAAACAAACAACAACAAAACATTGGAGATGGAGTCTAAGAGAAAGTGGAGTACCAAATGGATTGATCAAGTAGGCTGGTTCAGAATATTCTGTGCTGCATTTTGAAATAAGTGATGACTAGGTCACAAGAGGAGATGTCATCTAGGTTGAGGGATTGAGGGCATGAGAGCAGCTGTGTGGGGAAGGTGAGAGTAACAGAGCAAGCAAACAGGAAGGTGAGGCTGGTGTTTGAAGAGGAGAATGTTATAAAGGGCGCTAAATGCAAGCATGGGATGTAACGTGGGACGGGGGTGGTGGAAGTAGGGGCTTGTGCAGCAGCAACAGGACCACAAACGTGTCCCAGGGAGACAAACGGGCAGCACCAGGCAGGGTGGGCCTGAGTGGGAAGGGCATCGAGATGGGCCAGAGGGTGGCTGAGGAAATCCTGAGGACGGGACATCTTGGAGACCAACTGGGAAGCGAGGAGCACAGGAGGCAAGCGGTCTCACAAGTAAATAAAATTGCGCAATTAAACTGTGCAGCCTGGTCAGTTGTGGAGTGGGAGACAGAAAGCTCCCATCTGGGTGGGGACCTGCTGGGTGCGATGAGTACGCCGCTGGGCTCAGAGAAGGTGGTGTGTTTATCGTCCCAGATGAACGCAACTCTCTGTTTTTGGAAGCCTTTGCAAGAGATTCCAAAACTACTCTCAATAACTCATTTCAGTCTTTAATATGTCTCCAGGCCAGAAGATTCTTGCTCCCATCCAAAAGACAATTCTTTACTTTTAGAGCACATTTTTTCCCTCTCTTTCTTTCCTGAACCGAGATGAAGAGGAAGGAGGTGCAGTCACTATTTCCTGTTGTGAATCCTTCACACACTTGAGGCCCACTCCCAGTACATTCTCTGTTTCTCTGCAGGAAAAGTGATTTCGGATGACTTGTGGTTTTCTCATGGGTCCTTTAATCATACCTGTGGCTCTTTTCTAGCCTTTTTTTGGGTGCATCTTTGGTCATGGGGCACAGAACTGGGCACATGGAGAGGCAGGGAATTGTAGCAGGCTAAGAGGAGATGTGGAGTAGACAGGCCTAGGTGTGAATCGTAGCTTCTCTAGTAACTAGTGTGGTCTTGAGCAAGTTGCATCATCTCTATGAGCCTCACGTTTCTCATCTGTAAGATGGATCAATAATACTTACACCTGGCGAGTTGTGCCGTTAAAAATAATGTACATGAGATTCTTGAAAGCTCTCAATAAATGATGGCTACTATTGTTGGTATGGGTTGGAGCAGGACAGATTACATTGGGAAAACCACCTTTCTAAACACTTTAATAAATGAACTCATGGTTATTCACGCTTTAAAAACTATACTAGGCCAGGTGTGGTGGCTCATGCCTGTAATCCCAGCATTTTGGGAAGCCTAGGTGGTTGAATCAACTGAGGTCAGGAGTTTGAGACCAGCCTGGCCAACGTGGTGAAACCCGCTCTCTACTAAAAATACAAAAAAATTAGCTGGGCATGGTGGTGTGCACCTGTAATCCCAGCTACTCAGGAGGCTGAGGCAGGAGAATTGCTTGAACCCTGAAGGCGGCCATGTCAGTGAGCCGAGATTGCACCACTGACTCCAGCCTGGGTGACAGAGAGAGACTCCGTCTCAAAGAAACAAAAATAAAAACAAAAACGATACTACTGCATAGTTCAGACGGCAACTCTTGCTATCTCTGGTGGTCAAATAAAACACAAACTGGTTCTTTTGAGATACAGCAAAACTATGGACAGGACCCACAATCGTGTTGAAAGGATAAAATATTTTTCATTTACCCTGTGCAATAGTAGAGCTGCACAACATATGAAATAGTTATTTCAATTGTGAAGGGACTTGGGTAATGGTATCTTTAAAACACTCAATGACTGAACAAAAGCATTGGGACTTTTTAATTGGAAAAGGCCAATAAAACTCCTACAGCAGGTGAACTCACTCCATTCAGCTCCTTTCTATCATCTTCCCTTCATAACCTATAAATGCTACTATGTTAATAATGTTTTAAACTAGTGTCTATAGCATGATCTCAAGTCAGTGAAATTGTGCAATTAAAATGCTGAAAGAAAATATGTTATAGCACTGAGTGTTTATTTCTTGGAGGAGGGGATGCAAAATATGATTTTTTTTTACAATGAGCCTGAATGACTTATATAAAGAAAAATTAGTTTAAAAATGGTGTGTATAGCTTATAAAAACACATTATCACAAATAGTTTAAGGTATATATATCAAGTTAACTGCTGTAATGCACCAAAATGGCAATATTGTGTTTCTCCATGACGGGACTATGAGTGATTGGTTTCTTTTCTTACTTTAACTTTTCTGAACTTTCCAAATTATTTATAATGATATTGCAATGTGCTATATAATAACACTGTGTGATGTATTATTAAATTACATGATAAATGTATTGATATTTTATTGGAAAACTTTTAAACAAGATAAATGACGAGAAAAATAATTCCATATATTTCTACATTGATGACTCACACCCTATTTAATATTAAATAGATATTTATCTGCCTATATTAGAGAATCACCAAAATTCAGAGTTTTAAGGGCTTCTGAATCATCTAACATGATTATTATCTGATGTAGGATCTTTGTAATAAGAATATTAATAACAATCATAATAGCTACCACTGATGTGCCCGACTCTGTAATAGACACTTTAAATGCATTGTTCCAATAGATCCTTGAAATAAGCCTATGAGGTTAGTAGGCGGAACAATGCCCTGAAGATGTCCACGTTCTCATCCCCAGAGCCTGTGAGTATGTTAGGTTACGTGGCAAAGGGGCAAAGGGGGAATTAAGGTTGCAGATAGAGTTTAAGTTGCCAGTCAATTGACCTTGAGATGAGGAGAGGATCCTGAATTTTCTGGGTGGGTTCAGTGCAATCAGAGTTCTCATAAGTAGAAGAGGGAGGCAGGAGAAAGAATGTCAGAGGGATGTCATATGAGAAGGACTCTACTGGCCACTGCTGGCTTCAACAGTGGGAGGGGGCCAGGAGCCAAAGAGTGGTGATGCCTGGAAAAGGCAAGGAAACAGCTTTTCCCCTAGACTCTCCAGAAAGGAATGTAGCCCTGATGGTACCTTGATTTTAGCCTGGTGACACCTATTTCAGACTTCCAACCTCCAGAACTGTAATACAGTAGTGCTCTTTTTGTTGTTGTTGTTGTTGTTGTTGTTGTTGTTGTTGTTTTGAGACAGAGTCTCACTCTGTCACCCAGGGTGGAGTACAGTGGTGCGATCTCGGCTCACTGCAAGCTCCACCTCCTGGGTTCACGCCATTCTCCTGCCTCAGCCTCCCAAGTAGCTGGGACTATGGGCGCCCGCCACCATGCCCGGCTAATTTTGTTTTTGTATTTTTAGTAGAGACGGGGTTTCACTGTGTTAGCCAGGCTGGTCTCGATCTCCTGACCTCATGATCTGCCCGCCTCGGCCTCCCAAAGTGCTGGGATTACAGGCGTGAGCCACCATGCCTGGCCAGTAGCATTGTTTTAAGCCACTAAGTTTGTGGCAGTTCATGACAGCAACAACAGGAAATTCATATAATATTATACCCCAGTTTTACAGGTGAGCAGACTGAGGTTTAGGGAGAGTAACTTGGTCAAGGTCACACATAGTGGTTAATGAGAACTCCAGGATTTGAATCCAGGTTGTCTGATAATGGACCTTTCCCATTGGGCACTTGCTTCCAAAATCATTGCCAGCATGGGCTTGAACGTAAAATAGGAAAACTCATCACCTTCTCCAATAGCTCACTGCACTTGAGGATGGCTCTGACCGGTAGAATTGATGTCCTATTTGGGGCTTAACCCAGTCTTGCATTCCAGTCACCTTTTCATTGATTTATTGTGCAAAATAACACAATTCCTGCTTTATATGAAAAGGCTTTTAAATATTTGAGGCCAATGATCACTTCTCTCTAAGGCTTCCCTTCTTTGGGTGAAACAATTCCAGATTCAGACTTTTGTTCGAAGACATCTAAAGTTCCAGCACCTTCTCAACCTCTCCCTTCTGGAAAGCATCCAGACTGTCAACACTCACGTTAGGATCCAGCCAGTTCCTACCTTACTTTGAATTTGTGTGCTTTGATTTTCTTCCATAAGGTTATCATGCTAACCTCAACTCTTGTGAACTGATTACATATTACATCTTGAGCTCTTTGATGGAAATATTTCTAGAAATCAATCAGTCAGTAAATACCGATAACTTTGGGATTATCTGGCCTATAGTCTTGAAAACACAGGGTGCTTTCAAGTTCCTTCTGATATGATCACAAACTGATTCTACTCTTTGTTGACATGAATAAGACCTTTCCTGTTCTAGCCTGGCAGGGGCTAGAAGAAAAAGCCCATTAAGCTACAGAAAGAAACGGTTCTGGCCAGTGGGTAACCTTGTAGGGAGGCTTGAGACGCCGCAGGCTGCTGCTGTGTAACAGTCTGAGAGGTTGTGCTGTCTGTTCCCATGCGGACTACGGACCCAGGAGGAAAATGAAAGGATTGTTAAGAGTCAATGTGATTTCATCATTTATTTAAAATACTGTGAATGTTAGGGCAGAGAGAACTGCATACAAATATTAATAACAGACTCCCAAAATCTTTGATCATCCACCACTTTAGATGATCCATGTGGTTGCTCCCTTGTTTCTGTGAATAATCAAGAGTTAACTAAAAACAATCCAACAACAACAACAACAACAAAAAACCCTGGACTTCTGCAGTTGTGTAATGATGAGCACCTGATGAAAAAAACATGAACCCATATTTCATTCATTTTACTCTCTGCATCTCTCCCAAAGAGAGGTGGGGAGGGTGGGGGACAAAACATTTTTGTGGCTTAGTATATAAACATTCAAGTAATTAAGTCAGTTGCTCTGTCAGAATTGACTTGAAAATCAAAGGTTCTTGAGCACAAAACATAAGGTTTGCATTTCTTTATAAATACCTACAGGAATAAGAAAAAACATAGAAAATGCCGCAATTAATTTCATTTGGGGCTTTTCTGAATGCCAGATATTTAAGAAAAATAGTTTCCTATATTGAGGGAAGCAGGTGCAGACAGTCTGGACCTCTGGCTACCTACAGCAGGTCTCTTTTGAGGTGCCAAATATTAGACGAAGAGAGGCAAAGCCCACTTCAGGGCACAGAATGAAGACTTTGATGGCAAGGATTTTTAACTTTGCTATATTTGCTGCTGTTGAACCTTTATGCCTTGAGAAAGTCACACATCTGGGTTGTAATAGTGGGCTACCTCACAGGACGCCAGGAAAGAATAACTTAGAAGGGTTTCATTTTTAGATATAAGAAGAAAATCTTATGTAAATTGTGATATATTTTATGCTTGTGACGGCAGAGCATACCGCAGGTATTCAAGAGAGGAAGCCCTTCCTTTCATTTTCAGAACTGTGTGACTTGAGCTTTGTCGGTTTCTATTTTGTTCCCCACAGAACATCTCTGTCTTTATCTGAGGTCAGGGTTGGGGAGAGGTACGTGGTGGGTGAGGGGAAAGAAGTACCCGTGAGGGAGGGGTAGTCACATCCCCAGCATCTGACCACAGGGCCACTTGCCTACCTGCCATGCAGTCCATGACCCCTGCTAGTAAGCCAGAAGCACCCAGGGAGCACATGGAATCTGTCCTGCCACTCTCCTTTACTCACTTCTGCCCTGCTCCTCCTGATACCATTTCACCTGGGGTCTGTGACCCCCTCCCTTGATCCTGCTAGCCTGGACTTGGCACTGGACTTCGAATCTCTAGTGTTCAGATCCCCAACCTCTGCTTCTCCGACTTCCATGGAGCCAGTGAAGGGGATTTCCTCTAGAGCTTCTGTCCTGTAGAATCCAAACCAACCGAAGTGGTGCCATATTCCCACCCCCAGGAGAAGGATTTGGGCAGATTCAATGCATCACTGCTAGGGTCTCCTCCAACTTTTGGTTGTCCTCCAACTTTTCAGGTTAAAGGCCATGTCAATGGAGCATTGATTCTATGATAACTGAATCCCATTTGCCACTCCATTAAAAACAACCCTTTTATTGTCAATACTTTATCGTCAATTTAAGGCAATGCTTGTTATTCAATGATATTCAACAACAAATGTTTATTGCGAACCTACTGTGTACTATGAACTTAGGTATTATGTCACTAAATACTTATAGCAACATTGCAAGATTTTCAAAAGAGGCAGCAAAGGATTAAGAAGATTAACTTGCCCAAGGTCACATAGCTAATAAGTGGCAAAGCCAAGTTTTGATGCCAACTTACTCTATACCCTGCTGCCTTCTTCTATAAATAGTTACTAAGTGCTTAGTTATTTATAAGGTATATTTCCAACCTCTTAAAAACTCAAGCTACATTAGGGCTTCTGGGGAGCCCCTCATCAGTGACTCCATGGGACCTGCTCCAAGAAAGCTAATATTTCAGAACCTGTTAATTAGTCAAGGGCTTTTGAGAAAGGTGGTCAGCTTCTAGTAGGAATGAAGCACTGCTTCGGTCCCTTTGAAGGGCCTAACAGGAAATAACTTGCTTCAGCCTCAACTGCTAAGAGACATAGTCAAGTGGATACACTCAACAGGTTTAGAATAACACATTCCTCAAGTACTCTGAGTTTCTAACCAACAATGAAAACATTCCACAGTTAGACTTCTCTTTCTAGACACTCACTGACAGTGACATTAGAATTAGGTGGCTTTTATATATAGATTTCGTATGCAAAACCCTTCATGGAGACTTACTCTGGAAACTTCATGGTGGGCTGGTTTTTGGCTATCTGGAAGACTTTGATGGGATTCTTGGCTCCTCTGCTAGTACTGACTGCTGCCTGTTTGTGGGACTGAGAGTCCCTTTCCTTCTCCCTAAGTTGAAACTCTCTTTCCTCCATTCTTTTGACTTTATTGCAAACACCCTACTCTGTGACTACTGGCAAATGTGTCTTCTTTTTATTAATTCCTCTCTCCTTGCCAGGGCCACCTTATAGGTGTGAGATGTAGATCCCAGGGCCCCACACTTAAGAGGGCTCAGTGCTTAGTTCAGTGCTTTGCTGTCCCATTTTTGAGGAAGGGGCCTCACATTTTTAATTTTGCACTGGGCCACACAGATCATATAGCCAGTCCTGCTCCTTGCTGTGGACATGGAAACGGAGAATACTCACAGCACACAGGATATGACTGGATGGTGTACCTGTTTTCTTCCCCTTTGGAACTCAGCAGGCATTGTCCCACAGAGACAATCCATAAAGGCAGATGATGCCAATGATAGCTTCATCCTCCTTAGCCTCAGTTCCTTCATTTCTAAAATGGGGACAGTGGCACTTACCCTTGCATGTTATTGTGAGCAATGAGTGGGATGATGTATAAACTACTTATCAGAGTGTCTGGTATACATCAGTGCTTGCTCGGTGAAATCCATGGGAGACAGCAGTTGCAGCAAACAGAGCTTAAACTCTGGAGTGAAGAGCTAGGTCAGAAATTAAATGAGCCCCAATGCCTAAAAAATACATGACTTTTGTCAGTTGACTTGGTTTCTTCCAGCGTCAGTTCCTTTATCTGTAAATGAGAATGCTAATATTTACCTTGTAAGGTTGTTTTGTGATTTAAATAATTTAATGTATTTAAAGACCCTAATTCACCACTTGGCATCTAGGAGGAGCTAAAAAAATGTTAACAGTTCTTAGTCAGGTTTCCCTTTAACAATATTGCTAGGAGGAGCTAAAAAAATGATAACAGTTCTTAGTTTCCCCTTTAACACTATTGCTACACCTAAAACAATCAATTTGGCCAGGAGTGGTGGCTCATGCCTGTAATCCCAGCACTCTGGGAGGTCAAGGCAGGCAAATCACTTGAGGTCAGGAGTTCAAGACCAGGCTTGCTGACATGGTGAAACCCCATCTCTACTAAAAATACAAATAAAAGTTAGCCAGGCGTGGTGGTGCGAGCCTTTAATCCCACCTACTCGGGAGGCTGTGGTAGGAAAATCACCTGAACCTGAGAGGCAAAGGTTGCAGTGAGCCGAGATCACACCACTGCACTCCAGCCCGGGCAACAGAATGACTCTTTCTAAAAAAAAAAAAAATGTCCAAAAACACCCCCCACAAAGAAAACAATGCATTTGCAAATGATGTTTGGGATCTGACCATTAATAAGCTCTTACACATTATACAACTTCCTGTATACTATAGCACCTATGAAACGCAACCACCTTGTATGTTAAAATAATTCTGTAAAAAATATTCGAGCACTATTTTTCCTTTTCTTTTGCTAGACGATGATTTCCTTGAAGGCAGTGGCCATATCTTATGTGCTCTTTATTCCAGATCACTTTCAAACACTTTAGAATCTCAGCTGAATTGAATTTCTCTTTTGCTCTTTATGCCAACAGTGAGATGATAATCTCCCTAACATTCCTCAATTAGCAATTAATAATTAGCTTATCGATAACTAGGAGGTAGACAGGGTCAAAAATAACCCCATCTCTGCCCTTAAAGGCCTTTTCTTTTTTGCCCATCACACATGGCTCATATTCCTGCCTCCTCGGTTCTGGTTCTTGCTCCATTAATGTAACTATTCCATCAGGGAACATAACTTGGTTTTCTGGAACCAACTATCTTCCCTGGCAACAATCCATCGAGAGAGGCCATGGAGGAAGAATTTCCTGAAACCCCAACATTTGAGTCATAATTTGTTGCCTCTTAGGATTCAAAGAGGCCTCAGACCTGTGACTTTTAAACATTTTGGGAGTACAGTTTCCTTTAAGAATCTTCTGATAGTTATGGACATTCTCTGCAGAAAAATACATTCAATACCTTAGTACAATTTCAAGGTGTTCTCAAAACCCCTGAAGCCTTTGGATCCCAGGTTAAGAATTCTTGTTAGAACAGCCAAGAAAAGGGAATCAGCAATGTGAATGATTCCGGTTTCCTGGTAAGTGTTCTAGCCCTGACTAGTCACTCTCCCTTGCTGAAAACAAAATAAAACAGAACAAAACACAGCAATGACAACTCCCAAGATTTAACCTCAAGATTATCCCTGAGAGTCCAAACCTGGGCAATAATGCTAAAGGCTTCCAGTCAAGCAGTAACTACTCTTTGGAGAACCTAAGTTCAGCTGAGTAAAATAAGCCTTGTTTGATAATACCGTTTACATTTCCAAATCGTGGGTATCAAGCTTTCTTCCTATCCCTTGCGGCCCTTCCTAAGTTTAGCCGCTGGTGTAATGGGGTAACCATGGCAACAACCACCTGCCTATTTAAAACCATCTCCAATGCTAAATAAGGAAGCCTGAAGAAAATGGCTGCTTGCCTGCCTCTCAGTGGACAAATTGGGCACTCCTGGGTATTTTAGACATGGGCGAATAGGCAGGGTAGAAGCAGTATGTATGCAAAGTTCTTCATAGGAAGCGTTTGGTGACCTTGTGAAATAGGTGCCACCTCAGCCCTTCTGTCTTTGTTAGGCGAGCACGCAGGTTTATGTGCAAATCCGTGTGCCTGTCACCATGTCATCCATGCTACCTTGACCTCAGTCAGGTGAAGAGTGAGGTGAGAACCTACCCTCAAAGAGTAGTATTGTTTATGGGACCTCGGAAGGGAGAAGGGAAAACAGTTCTACAGATCACAGTGAAGTTGTTCATACTTTGCATTAAAACGCACACTACAATCTTTTTTTTTTTTTTTTCCGACGGATGTGTCTTTCTAATTGTACTTAATCATGTGGGTGATGGATGATTGCTCTATTTATGTCGTATGTTGGCCTGCCTATTGATTTTTGGCATATGGAGAAATTTCTCCCTCCCTCTGCTTCCTTGCTTTCTGGGAATTACAGAGGTTTGGTTTCTTTCCTCTGCCGAGACCATACAACTGATCACACTGAACATCTTGCTCTTCCACAAGTATACTGTACCCTCTCACTCCTTCGTATCTTTTTGTACATTTGCTTCCTTCTCCCTGTGTTGCCCTCCTTTTTTTCCATGTCTTGGTTCAGGCATCTCTGTCATTGGAAAAACCCTCCATGCCACATTTCATGTCCTTGGTTTTTGCTCCCATAGGTCACCTCCAGTCACATCACTTAACACAAACCATTCTGCACATCTGCTTTCCAGCCTGTTTCCAGCACCGGGCTGTGAGTCCCCTACATGGGTCTGTCCAAAATGCCTGTAGAACAGTGTCTGGTGTGCATTATGTTTTCAAAATATCTGTTGAATGAATGGATGAATGAATGAACAGAGCCCCATGGCTTTCACAAGCATATGGCACATGTGCATGAGTACGTATAAGGATACTTGTGTGAGGCTGGGTGCAGTGGCTCAAGTCTGTAATCCCAGCACTTTGGGAGCCTGAGGTGGGTGGATCACTTGAGGTCAGGAGTTCGAGACCAGCCTGGCCAACATGGTGAAACATTGTCTCTACTAAAAATATAAAAATCAGCCGGGTGTGGTAGTGGGTGCCTGTAATCCCAGCTACTTGGGAGGCTGAGACGGAAGAATCGCTTGAACCCAGGAGGTGGAGGTTGCAGTGAGCTGAGATCACGCCACTGCACTCCAGACTGAGCAACAGAGCGAGACTCCATGGAAAAAAAAAAAAAAAAACAGATACTTGTGTGAAAAGAGGGCCTTAAAAGTCTGAGGAACGGGTTGAGAGGAGACTTTTTAAAAAAGTGGTTTGTGTGTATCTGGGAGTGCAAAAGACTGTTAGAGGAGATCATCTGAACTGTAAGTCTGTGACTATACTATCAGGGGCTGGAAGTACATGTGTTCCTAGTGTGCAGTGCATATAGTCTGTGTGTGTGAGAGCAAGAAGATGCTGTGGCAGGATGCACTTCCTAAAAGGTTCGTTCAGCTGCTATCAGATCCCACAGATCACTCTTTCTGAAGCTATAGTGTTCAGTTTCTGACCTCTAAAAAGACCTCCTTCTTCTTAGTTGGCCTCTCAGGCTGTGGGGTCAGGACAAAGAGTAGGAATGAAAATGACAAGTGCTGAAAATGATGAGTACTGGGCTTTAAATGAATGTCTTCAGTGAACACTCTAACCTCTCTTTTAAAGACAATTCTTGCTTGTAATCCCAGCACTTTGGGAGGCTGAGGAGGACGGGTCACTGGAGGTGAGGAGTTTGAGACCAGCCTGGCCAACATAGTGAAACCCCATCTCTACTAAAAACACAAAAGTTAGCCAGGCATGATGGCGCACACCTGTAGTCCTAGCTACTCAGGAGGCTGAGGCAGGAGAATCGCTTGAACCTGGGAGGAGGAGGTTGCAGTGAGACAAGATCATGCCACTGCACCCTGGCCTGGGTGACAGAGTGAGATTCCATCTCAAAAATAAATAAATAAATAAATAAAAAGACAATTCTGTGGGCTAAATAAAAGTCAACACCTTCAGGTTCAAAGACAAAGTCCAAATCATCCATCCTCCTCCCCACCTACCTAGGGTTGAGGTGGGAGCAGTGTCTGAAATAGTGGTCATCTTGAAATAGTACAACAAAGAAAAAGAAAGAAAGAATGAAACTTAACTAATGAGAAGAAACAGACAAAGAAGGAAGGAGGGAGAAAGGGGTAGCTGTATGTCAGTCACAACTCAGTTCTGGCGAATTTCCTCCTACAAGGAAGAAGGGCTTGCTTTCGCTTGCAAATGACCTGGTTTCCTCTTTCCTTTCATTTTTGAACCTAACTTGGTGACTTCACAGAGTGCCCAGGCTGAGGCTGGGACTTAGTGGGTTCTGGGTCTCCAGCCTTTGCAGGTACCTCTCTGCTGCTGCCCTCTGCTGTCGGGGGAGGCAAAGGAGATGCCCTTCTGGTCCTCCTGGTCCAAGCCCTGGAGCTGCCACCTCCTCCCATTTGAGACCGACAGAAGCTAGGGTCTCTTCCGGCCTCCCTGCTCTTCCCCAAAAGAATCATGAGGGGCTGGGGTTGGAGGCGCTGTACTAGGAAGCAGCAGAGACTCAGGACAGGGGTTCCAGTTAGACAAGGGCAGACGCCCTCCCACCTCCTCCCCTGCAAAAGCAGGCCCTTCATACCCACCTCCTGCCCCCCAGCCCCGCCCTCTGCACAGATCCTTTGGGAGAGGACAGGCAGTTAGCCTGCGCCAAGTTTCTGACATTTTTTTTTTCTTGGAAATGGAAACCCTCCTTCCGGCAATGTGGCAGGAAGGCCAAGTCCCTGGCGGCCCTGGCTGGGAACATTTCCAGAGAGCAGGTGAAAGGCCTCTGTTCTGCCAGGGCCACACTGGGTGGGTGGCAGTGCAGCTGGGCCTGCAGCTTACCTGCTGTTGAATTTTTCAGGATGTTTCTCTCTCATCACATGGAATCTATGTGCAATGGAAGCGTCCTGAAAGTGAAAGAGACAAAGCAGATCGTTGGTGAGTGGTCATGACAGTGCAATGTGGAGGGAAGGGACGCACGCATGCCCCCGCTGAGTCATGCCAACCCTGGGACTCTATCGCATGGTGGGGTTCCAGGTCACATCCGTGGAGCCAACAGAGGCTCAACACCGCCTCCAAGGGGATGAGCTAGCACCACCAATACTCTTACAGCCTATGCCAGTTGACTCTGGAGTCCTTGCTGTTTCACTCTAGCCGGGCCCGCCGAGAACAGATAGTTCAGGGGTGAGTGAAGGGGAAAGCCTTTGCCCTTTGGGGAGACTGAGAGTCTGTGAGCAGTTAGAGATCAGGAGCCTGTGTTTGGGGCTGAGCACGAGTCTCTGGAAATGACTTTCCATATTAGTTCTTTTTAAAATAGTTTTTATTTTGGAATATTTTGACTCACAATAAGTTACAAAAATAGCATAGAGTTCCTAGGTCCCTTTCACTCAGCTCCCCTCAATGATAACATTTTATATAACTATAGGATATTGTCAAAACCAGAAACCTGACATTGGTAGATGCTAGTAGATATTAAGTCTCAACCATCCACACCAATAGAAAGAATTAGCGGCATTGGATAACATGCTTAGTAGATAATAAAACAAAATTAAACTCTGGCTTCTGCTTCTTGATCACTTCACTCGAAGGACTCTCTCCAAGGCCAATAAGAGTCATTACTACATCATGTGGACACTGCCTTCCTATTAGCACATCCCTTTGCACTCCAGCACTCACAGTTAGGATGGCTGTCATGCACTGTGCTCCTGGGCTCTCCATCCCCTGACCACAACTCCCTAACCCTGGGTTCTACCTGCGGCCCCTACTCCACACCGTGGCCATCTCGTGAGTTCTCGTGGCTGTTACCAGCATCTGAATGATGACAGCTCCAAAGTGTCAATCTCTAGAGCCAACCCTAAGCCTCAAACCTGAAATGGAACTCGTCTTTCCTCCTCAAACTCGGTCTTCCACCCACGACAATGGTCTCATTTTCCAGCAGAAGAATGTGTAGTGCCCCTTCACTGCTCAGGCCCCATGCTGGTACTTTGGGTGCAGGTGCTGGGCTTCAGAAATAAACAGGCTAATTTGAGAGTTTAAAATTTAAACTTTAGCTATTGATTATTATTTTTTTTTTTGAGATAGAGTCTCACTCTGTTGCCCAAGCTGGAGTGCAGTGGCACAATCTTGGCTCACTGCAAACTTCACCTCCCGGGTTCCAGAGATTCTTCCGCTTCAGCCTCATGAGTAGCTGGGATTACAGGTGTCCGCCACCACGTCTGGCTAATTTTTTGTATTTTTAGTAGAGACAGTTTCACCATGTTGGTCAGGCTGGTCTCAAACTCCTGCCCACCTTGGCCTCTCAAAGGGCTGAGATTATAGGCATGAGCCACTGTGCCTGGCCAATTTAGTTTTTAGTTTAAGATATATTAAGGGTTTAAGGTCTTGGAGAGGCACCCCCATGGGTGCATGGGTGAGATGTGCGGACCCCAAGGAGGCCTCTGTCCCTGAGGCCTGTCCAGCCTGCACCGCTTCCCTGGGCAGCAGCACTTCATGCTCCCAGACTATGCCCACCTCCCACTCTCAGCAAATTTCAGTGAACACCCTCAATAAGATTCATGTGACATTTGTCAAATGCTTCTCTAAAATTCAAGAAAATATTCCATCTACTTCTGTTCCTTTGAAGCACTAATTTTCTTCTGTCAGGAAAAAAAAAGGGGGCGGGGAGAAAAAAGCAATCACATGTTGCCTGGCACAATTTGTACTTCACTATCCCCTACCCCCAATACTGCTGACTGACTCCCAGCTTTTTTATTCTCTGGGATACGTGTACAGGTCCCCTCCTTCCATGCAGTTCTGGTTGTCCTTGGTTTTTCCATAACTAGGTTTTGCAAAGATGCTTTTTACAAAGACCAGCCTTTAAAACATTATTAGTGAAGCACGTGGTCCCTAATTTGACAATGTAATCCCTTGGCAAATACACAAAGTAGCAAGAGAGAGTAGAGCACCTCCTTTTCTAAGTCTTAAAAAGGCAATGAGGGTAAAGACTCTGACCACGTTTCTCTACCTGGGGATTAAAAAGAGAGTCGAGATTCACTTTCACTCTCTGGAGCTTCTATGTCAGGCAATGACCTGAGCATATTTACAATCCGTAGTGACTTCATTTAAATTTGGGAAACCAGGGCTACGATGGTTCAAACCCTTTCTTGGTTATTAAGGCATAAACCCTTTCTTGATGGTAATTAAGGCAAAGCGAGACTTCTGTTCTGAAGGCAGGAGACGGGAATTACAAATCCATAGAAGTGATGGTAGTATTTCTCACAGCCTTACTCTCTGAAGTCTTTTCTTTCACGTGTGGGGTGAAGAGGAGATGGTGGAAGGTATGGACATAGGGCCTCTTTCCTGAACTACAACTCCAAGCACATGGGTGGACAAAGAAATTTGGGCCCCTTCCAAGTACATGCATCAGTAATTTGGACTCTGAGATATTGGAATGTCTAGGCCAGTGCTATCCAATAGAAATATAGAGTAAGCTACATATGTAAATGTAACTTAACATTTTCTAGTAGCCACATAAAAAAGTAAAAAAAAAAACGATGAAGTTAATTTTTAAAAAATTTTTAAATTTTTTTATTTTTTTGAGATGGAGTCTGACTCCGTTGCCCAGGTTGGAGTGCAGTGGCATGATTTCAGCTCACTGCAAGCTCTGCCTCCTGGGTTCAAGTGATTCTCCTGCCTCAGCCTCCCGAGTAGCTGGGATTACTGGTACCTGCCACCATGCCCGGCTAATTTTTGTACTTTTAGTAGAGACAGGGTTTCATCATGTTGGCCAGGCTGGTCTCAAACTGCTGACCTCAGGTGATCCACCCGCCTCAGCCCCCAAAGTGCTGGGATTACAGGTGTGAGCCACCACGCCCGGCCTGAAATTAATTTTAATAATATATTTTCATTAACCCAATAAGCCTTGAATATTATCATCACATGGAATTAATAGAACAATTATTGAGACATTAAATTTTTTTATATCACATTTTTGAAATGTATCCTATATTTTATACTTACACCTCACTTGACATCTTAATTAAGACAAGCCCCATTTCAAGCACATCATACCACATGTGGCTGATGGCTATTACATTAGATAACGCAGGTCTAAGTCACTTTGGCAATTTATGGAGATAAAAAGATAGAAAGGAGACCATAAGACAGATTATTTGAAATTTGGGTTGTTCTGAAAATTATGGGAGATTGGGGAACGGAAAAGGGTGTAGACTCTTGTCCATGTCCCTCTGGGGAGTCCCACTGTATTAGTATCTTCATGGCTCTCACAGGTGACAAATAACCTGGTGCCAGCAGAATCCAAGAATCTGCGGGAAAAATTATGTCTTGTTGAGAAATTCCCTATGTGTAGGACGCTTATCATGGTGGGAAGCTTGTCTGGTGATACCTAGGAACGATCTGCAAGGTGGAAAACGGTGCGAGGGTCAGTGCGACCACTGTGGCCTCTCCTTGGCCCCTGGGCTCCCCTAGCATCAGAAATAGATTTCACTGAATCAAGGGATTAGCTGTTCACCCGTCCTGTTAAGGCTCATGAAAGCAGAGCTTGTGAGGAGTTCAGAGTTACACATACCCTGGGAATTATTTTGTAGTCCCAAACTTCCTGTCACTGATACCTGGCCATCCTGACATTTTCTGCTAATCTAAAAATAAAGAACAGGGAGGAGCAGGCCAGCGAAGTCAGAGGAAGTGGCATCCTGAATGACTGTGTTTAAAATCTCCTGCCAGTAGATATTATCAGTTAGAAGGACTGATAAGGCCAATGATCTTCGCTTCTCACTGGTGAGAAACTGATGTGTGGATGGGGCTGTCATAGCAATGAGGGCACAGTCACTCCCTGGAGAGGCCAGGAGACCCTGCCTTATTTATTCCCTCAGCTATTAAATGGGTTCTGTTGGCATCAAGGGGTCTCAGTAAACTCATCAGAGAAAATTCTACCCATAGCACCCAAGGGCACTGCCTCAGAGGTCATTGTCATCATCTTTATAAATACAAAGCAACAGACGTTTGATATCATAAGATATTCTAGGTCCTTCAAAAGAGGCAAAGACCTTGGCAGGGCTCTCTTTGCCAACGGAGTCCGCCTCTATTTGATCATCGTAAGGAAGTAAAACTTCCTTGGTTTACATACCTACTTCTCTTACAAAGTTTGGGAAGTCAAATAGGGAGCAAGACCTTCTGCAAATGTCAGCCCCGGACTCTGTTAGGGTTGCGTGTTGGTTACTTGTTTTCTCAAGAATTTCTCTTTTTAACTTTTAAAGAGCGAGCATACAAACCCTGCAAACATTTTATTGAGAGAAAGCCAAGGGCACACCAATGAGATGAGAACAGCCCTGGTTTCTCATTCTTCTGCAATATAATATTAAACATGGATAAGCTAAAGGTGTATGAAAAAAATCACGAGAAAGATATTGTGAAGTTGTTCATAATTGGAAAGATGAATAGATTGGATTATTATAAGTCAGCCCAAGGTTGGTAAATTATCTTGACCACTGAGAGTGATGGAGAATCTGTTTATATGTGTTTCCTCAGGGACAATTAATTAGCCAGCCAGCAGGCCTTCCTTCCTTCCTTTCTTCCTTCTTTCCTTCTTTCCTTCCTTTCCTTCCTTCCTTCCTTCCTTCCTTCCTTCCTTCCTTCCTTCCTTCCTTCCTCCCTTCCCTCCTTCCTTCCTTCCTTCCTTCCTTCCTTCCTTCCTTCCTTCCTTCCTTCCTTCTTCCTTATTTTCCTACTTTTTTGCTAGAATAAATTAAAACCATGATTACTGAATAGTCTTGGCTCTTGGGTTTAGGGCCTGGCTATTTAGTTGAGGGAAGGCTGTCCATTCCTCTTCATGTGTTCATCCGTTTGGTCAGCAGATACTAAGGAGGACCATATTATACAGGGCACTGTGTTGAGACAGGGAGGTGTGGGGAACCATGTTTCTGTCAGCCAGAGCCGGGTGTGTTAGAAAGGGGAGAGGTGGGGCTGAAGCTTCTGCAGGCAGCTGTGCTGTAACCTGCTGTCTAGAAGCTCTCCCAGGCAGCTCTGCCAGTCTTGCTCCTCAGCTCTGGCTTCCAGCCCATTGCTTAGAGGGCTAGTTCTCCCCTCCTTCCTTGCTTCCCTCTCCATTTATTTCAGTTCTGGCTTCCATGCCAGCGAAGAGCCACTTCCTTTGACCATTCTTCTCTGCTCTAGTAGGTTGTCTTCACCCCCTGAGAACTTGGTCAGGACCATCTGCATCAGAATGATCTCAGGGGCTTGTTAAAAATGCCAGTTCCCAGACCTCGCCCAGACCTACTGAGTTGGAATAGGAATCAGCATCTGTTGTGGGGGTGGAATTTACATTTCTGATAAGAGGTGGTGGTGAGCCACCACAACTAAATTTTGAGATTCCCCTCTCTCAAACTGTGTTACATTTGGCAACAAGAAGTTGGAGGGGGCTTCAAAGAGGCACAAAGCTCAGTGGTCCACAGCTCAGTTGGCTCTAGAGTTCAACTATTATGATTCCAAGCTCTGCCACTCACTAGCCTGAACTTGTTTCTGTACCTCTCTAAGCTATGGTTCCTTCTTAAAAAACACAAATGGATAATGCCTGCATCCACTGGCAGGGAGGCTATGTCTGGTGTGCAGTAGGTACTCAATAAATGTTAGCAAGTTATGCTCTGGTTACTATAGGAAAAAGACATATGAGTTTTTTTTAACTGTAATGATGGGAAGCCCACGCTCCAGAACCCCGGACCTGTCAGTCATGTCTAATTTGCAGGAGCTGAAGGCTGCACATGTTCCTGCTGGGGGAAGCGGAGCCTGAGCAGCCGGTCCAAAAAGGAGAGGGGCCTTTGAGCACTAAGAGGAGGGAGGGCATCTGCATGGGTCACTGGAGGGGGCACCTGGAAGAGGTCCAGGGAAAGATTCCCCTCAGCCGAGGCCGGGGATCCAGTGGGATGAATCAGATTGGGGAATAGGAACCCCTAAACTTGCTCCCAGTCCACCACCTCCACCCTCTCAGAACCTGATCATGGGCCCAGCAATGCTTCCCTCTTCTGCTTTAGTAACAGAAAAAGAGCACTGGATTAGGAGTCAGAAAATGAAGGCAAATCCCTTAATCTGAGTCTCTGTTTTCTCACTCATAAAATAGAGATAATAATGCCCTTCAGAATATATCTGTGAATATGGTAAATTTTAAATCCTTCTGTAAATATAAGGTATTATTATTTTTAATCCTTTCTTCTCCCATGGTTCTCTATTTAGCCTTCTTATTAAAAAGATAAAACCTAGGCTGGGCGTGGTGGCTCACGACCGTAATCCCAGAAATTTGGGAGGCTGAGGCAAGGGGATCGTTTGAGGTCAGGAGTTTGAGACCAGCCTGGCCAATGTGGTGAAACCCCGTCTCTAGTAAAAATACAAAAATTAGCTGGATGAGGTGATGCACACTTGTAACCCCAACTCCTGAGGCAGGAGAATCACTTGAACCCGGGAGGCAGAGGTTGTAGTGAGCTGAGATCGTAACATTGCACTCCAGCCTGGGCGACACAGCGAAACTCTTGTCTCAAAAACAAAACAAAACAAAACAACACCCTTTACTTAAACTTGCTATCCCCTCAAGCCACCTATCATTTCTCCTTCTCTTTCCTTTTAAAAAAAATTAAAATACCAAAATTTAAAAAGAAACACAGCTGAGGATGGTTGAGGAGTGCAGGTATCAGAGAGTCTGGGGCAGAGGATTAGTCTGGAGGGTTTCACACGCATGTGAAACTGGGCAGCACAACTCCAAAGACAGGGGAACAGAGGGGAGAGAACCTGGCTCCAGAGCAAGGCACTGCCATGAGAGTCAAGGCTCTCGAAGCCTCATCTGTAGAGTGAGATGAGTGGGATAATGATACCTGCAGGACTCCTGTGAGGACTGGAATATGTACAGCCTAGCACTGCGGAGAGCACACAGGTATTCAATAAATGCTAGTGTCTGTTCTCACTTATAAGTGGGAGCTGAACGATGAGAACACATGGACACAAGGGGGAAACCAACACACACTGGGGCCTGTGGGGAAGTGGGGGGAGGGAGAGCATCAGGAAGAAACAGCTAATGGATGCTGGGCTTAGTACCTAGGTGATGGGATGATGTGTGCAGCAAACCACCATGGCACATGCTTATCCACATAACAGACCTGCACATCCTGCACATGTACCCCTGAACTTAAAATAAAAGTTTAGGGAATAAATTTGATAAATATTTGTTGAAAAAAAGAACAAATAGTTCAATAATTCTGTCATTCTTTTTTTTTTTTTTTTTTTTTTTGAGACAGAGTCTCACTCTGTTGTCCAGGTTGGAGTGCAATGGCATGATCTCAGCTCACTGCAAACTCCACCTCCCAGGTTCAAGCAATTCTCCTGCCTCAGCCTCCCAAGTAGCTCGGATTACAGGCGCCCACCACCATGCTAGGCTAATTTTTGCATTTTTAGTAGAGATGGGGTTTCACCATGTTGGCCAGGCTGGTCTTGAACTCCTGGCCTCAGGCAACCTGCCCGCCTCAGCCTCCCAAAGTGCTGGGATTACAGGTGTGAGCCACCGCGCTTGACCAATTCTGTCATTCTTAAAAAAAGTAAATGCTAGTGTCTTTGTTGCACCCCCATCCCCTCCCAACCCCCAGCTTCATTTATAGAAATGATTGATCTGTCCCCTCCCATTCCGATCCTGTTCACAGCAGCCTGGGAAGCAGTGCCCACCCCAATCCTCTTTGGACCAGAAGCTGAGCTACAGTAGATGTGCTGGGGCTAGTGGATGAAAAAGGAACAGAGTGCTGTCCTTGCACTGCGGGAGTGTGTGTGTGTGCATGGCGGTGGGGGGCACCAGATAAGTAAATTAAACCAATTCCTTCAATCTAATGCAGAGTATGCATGAATGGGGTGAGCATAAGGGCTGTGGGAGCATCAGGGAGGCTCACGGCATTCAGCCTAAGGGGTCAGCTGGGAGGAGACGCCCCTAGAGGTTTATGAAGCACATGGAGTGAGTGGAATGGGGTTGAGAGAAGAGAGAATAGGAGAGAAGGAAATCTGAGTGTTAAGCCAGCCAAGGCAGCTTGGGACCACATGGTCCTCCTTTGAGGATCAGAATTCCCAGTTCCTGAAGCTCATGTGAGAGTTTCCTACCAACCTTGTCCCCTGGTTATTTCTTGGTGTTGCTTTTCTATGACTGCTACAAATTGCAGAAGGAGTAAATATGTCTTTTGAAAAGTTTTCAGTCTTTTCCTGTGTTAGTTAAAATGACAGAGGAAAGAATTTACTCCCTAAACAAGAGATGGGGAATAAAGCGGGGGTGCAATCAGGGTGTCCACACTCAGGCCAAGTTTCAAAATGCTTGGACACAAGTCAGGGCTGTGGGGGCAGGTAAGACAGGTAGACACTAGGGACCCAGAGGGGACAACAGAAGGCTAGAGCCCTTCCTGGGCGCTTCTCTCCATGCAGAAAGGTGATCTTTGACCAACTCACCACACCAATGGAGAAATAGTTGTTCATGATGCTGTATGGGACCTGGTCCCCGTTTTCCACTTCCTCTCTGGGGATGACTTCCAGATGCCAGCGGTCCAGCATCACCAAGGGGCTCTGCTCAATGTCCTTCAGGATTTTTGTCAAGCTGCCCCCTTCATAACCTGTGGAGGACAGCACTGCATTTGCCACCGCAGCAGAAAGGCAGTGTTCTTGCTAATGCACAGGTAGTTGTCAGGGCAGGTAAGCCCAGGGCATCTGTGACTAGGGGACTCCCCACTGTGTCTGTGGGCTGGAGACACTTATGTTCCCTGAGCCACAGAGAAGGGGAGGATAATTGAAAGTAATCAGAGGCTGGGGGCAGGGGAGGGAGTGGGTGCTGGCTAAAGGTCACAGGCCTATGTAGCTGAAGTGAAGCAAACCCTGGAGAAGCGATGGGCTGGATGGCTGGGACTCTGCATGGGAGAACAGCAGATCCTTCTGGGCTGTGTCATGTGGGAGACGGACAGTGTGGCAGGCAGAATTTTAAGATGGCCCCTAGGCCTAGGTCCTGCTTGCTCTGACACTGCCCACCAAGCATGGCTGATCATTGAACACTGACCGTTGCACTGCCTGGTCTTGACTCATTCTCTGAATTATCAGCCATCTGGAGTCCCCACCCCTTTTCTGGCCGGCAGCCTGATCTGTCTGCTCCATGTGTTGAGCTGAACTTCTCCACTTTCTGGCGCATGCCCAACTCCATGGGGGCTACAGCAGTTTGCAAAGTTCTCTGCCCCTTGCCTTATAAACTGGTCACCACTCTGTGTTTCCTCTTAGGGAAATTTCAAAATGAGGGCCCACGGCCATGGGGCTTAGGATAATCTGAATGCTTCTAGTGACCGTAAGTAACTGGAGATGTAGCATGTTGGTCCTCAGTTTTAGTCCTAATTCAGAAGATTAGCCATTTGTGGGAGAGGGAATTTCACACAGAAAACATCTAAGTGAGCACCTTCTTGGATGGGACTCTGGGGATGGGACACATGAGACTTTGTCTTTACGCTACAGTTGATTGCTTTCTACTGGGGAAAGCAGGCTCTAAGCTGATGGTTTCAGGATGATAGTAAACATGGGGGTGAGGGAGCAAAAAGCTCCCAGAGCCCAGAAGATGGGCTTCTATTCTAGATTCAGCATGGGATGGAGGGCAGAGAAAGGGTCATGGACTTGACATGACTGCAGATTTGAGTATTACACTGTGGAATGTGATCCATAAAAGGATAAGTTCAGTTTAGCTCTGTAGAGCATCTCTGTAAACAGGAACACCTGTTCCCAGGGTAGCACCACTAGCATGCAAACTCACCTCCTCCCCAGCGGAGACAACGGGCAAGGTCATTTCCTGTTCCAAGAGGCAGGACAGCCACTGGTGGATGCTTTGCAAAGTTGGCCTTATCTGCAAGACACATAGAGGAACAGAACCACATGCCATGGGACTGTAGAATGTTTGAGTTGTCTTTTTATCCCTGATCTGATGCTTGAACCCCTCCATAGCATTCTTTGTTTGAATACCACCCTGATGGGAAACACACTACTTCCTAAAGCCATCTATCCCATCTGCAGCGTGTTAACCACCACTAATTGAGTTAAATCTGTCCAATTGTATTTTATATTGAGCTAAATCTGTATCCCTGCAACTTGCACATGTTTATTCAAATTTCATCCTAAATTGTCCTTTGGGGTGGCAGCATACACCCCAAAACATTAAGTTGCATGTTTTTAATCCTTAATGATAATCAGCACTTACTTCATTTATTCCTCAGCCTAACCTTGTAAGATATTATCCTCCTTCAAGTAGCTGAAGAAACTGAGATTGACAGAGGGAAAGTAGTCTACAACCATTCTACCCTGAACACGCTCAATCTCATCTGATTGTAGGAGCCAGGCCTGGTCAATACTTGAATGGGAGAGAGGGAAAGTAATTCCAGAGCCAGGATCCAAACCCAGATCTCTATGGCTCCAAGTCCATTCCCCTCCTCTCTTCAGGGGCTAGGCAGGTATACAGATTAGTAAAACCGGTGGGGCTAGGACACTAGGGAATAGTGGGACATTGGACAAGCTGAAGATGCTCACCTTCAATTTTTCACCACTCAAGTTTAAAAGTTTAAAAACTAACATTAGCTAAACGAACAAAACCTCCAGGTGTTATTTGGCCCCCACAACCAGTTTGTCACTTCACCACCTCTCAGAATTGCAATGACACAGATTCCTAATCATTCCTCTTCTGATAGTTGTGAAGGACATCAGACAGAACCATCAGAGAAAGCACAACAGAACATACTTTCATCTGGCCTCAGATCTACGGTGGCATATTGCTTAGGCTGAGAGAGCTGAAGAGGGCACAGGCATCCATCAGTCTTGGGGTGGGTGGGTATTTCCATGAGACCTCAGCACACATGGTGCCTCTGGATGTGAGCAATGTGATTGCGGCGTGGGGAGAGATGCAGGAATCAGCAGGGGAGGCTCAAGCTAGGGCTACCCTGGCAAACTGGGAACTCATAGGTCCTCCAGGTTGTCTGACCTATATCAGAAATGGCTGAGCACAGGCAAGACCCAGGATTGAGACGGCCACTGGAAGGCTGGAGATAGAGAGTGGAGCAATGCAATGGCTTCTCTCATTGTCCTCAGAACATGTGATCAGAGCACTGTCTCCCTGCCTTTGCACAGTCGGCTCCCTTTGCTTAGAAGGCTCTTGTTTCCTGTGTCTGCCCCTTCTTCTGTGTCCCCACCTCGGCAGGTCAACTGTCCTTATGGTGTTGAGGCTAGAAACCTGTATGCCACCCTAGGTTTTTCCTTTTCCCTCACACATTCATTCACATATCACATTCTGTGTGTTATCTCCTTAATAGATCTCCAAGCAATCTCTTCTCTCTATCCCCATGGTGATGCCTGAGTGCAGGTATGATTCCTTCCCACTGGTATTGCTGCAAAAGCCTCTTCTCAGCTCTCTCCACCTCCAGTTCCACCCTCCTAGTGTGTCACCCACGCTTTCACCAAGAAGGGCAGTCCATGAACCACAGCCCCTCACACTGGCTCGCTGCTTTCACTTCTGGGATGGGGCTGTGTGGCTCCCCATGGCCCCATAGCCTGCCACAGTAGGCCCAGGAACCAGGCTCTGCCTTTCTCCCTAGCCTCATCCTTCTGCACATCCTGCCTCCCACACAACATGTCAACCGTTCTCAAGTGTTTTCACTTCCTTAAAGCACAAAGCTCTCTGTGGCTCAGCTCAGAAGCTGCCTTTGGGAGGCCCTCCCTAGTTGCCCCAGCCTGGACCTGGTGCCTCGTCAGAATATTTCCTTAGAGCCAGAAATGATCTCATTGTACTCTCTCATAATTATCTCCTTGTTTGTTCCCTGAATGTATTGTAACCTCCCTGAGGGGGACTGGGTCTCATTCTCACAGCATCTTCACACATATCGACTGAAGCCTGCTATATGCAGATGCAGTGTTAGGTGCTCCAGCTCTGAGAGTGGGCAAGAAAGCCATGGCTTGGGTTCTTACGGTGCTTACTTACTGTCCAGTGGGACAGACAGATAATAATGAGGAATCCATGGAGACAATGCATCATTTCACATTCACGTTGGAAAACAGAGGAGCACTGTCCTATAAGAAGGTGGCTGAGGCTGGTGGGTGTGTCAGGGGAGGCTCCCCTGAGGAAACCACATGTCAGCTGAGATCTGGAGTGGAAGCTGACTGAGCGAAGGCTGGGGCAGCACTGCAGACAGGGTGGCCAACTTGTGTGAAGGCCCTGAGGTGCAAGGGAGACTGGAACGCCCAGGGGTCTGAGAGATGGGCCGGGACCTGAGTCTAGATGGAGAGGGATGGAGGTAGAAATAAGGCTGGAAGGGTGTGCAGCAGCTGGACCACCCAGGGCCCTGTAGATTACTTCAAGAGTTTTGTCTTTATCCTAAGAATAATGGAAGCCACTGGTGTGCTTTGTGCACACCACGCACCCAGTGACATGCAGGAAAGATCACTATGGGTGTAGGGAGAGAACAGGTCAGAGAGGCGACCATGGGGGGGCGCTGGAGAGCACTGAACAAGTGCTGAAATGAGTGAATGGATGAGTATCTTACGCAGTTATCCCTTTTGCTTCTGCTTTTTTCTCTTTGGGTCACTAACCTGTGAAAAAAACTAATGTTTCTTCCTCCTTCTGTGATCTTCTTTTTTTCTGTTTTGAGCAGCTTCTATCACCTGTGTCCTCTGCGGATGAACTGCATAAAGCTCTCCACCAAAGCCTACTTTCTCCCTCGTGGTGGAGAGGGAGCCGTGTGAGTAGTCCGGTACCGCAGCCATCCACCCTCTGCGGATCAGCTTTTCCTTCCTTGGCTCCCAGAGGACTCCTCCCTCCTCCCACAAACAACTCCAGAGCCCAAGGTGACAGGAGAGCGTGGGTGGCTGCTTGGCAGGGCTGTGTCCATGGCAACCAAAGCGACCGGGGGAGTGGCGGGCGGCAGGTGTACGGTCCTGCAGCTTTCTCACCCAGCTAGGTGGTCTACTTATAGCCCCCGGAGGCACAGCTTTCTCTGCCCTGGTCACGGTCTAGTCCTGGCTTATCCTTGACTTCCCTCTTCCTCTGATCTCCTACATCCAGTCTGTCAGCAAATAGTATTGCCTTCACCTTCTAAAGATATCCAAAAGCTGGCCACTTCTCACCACCCCTCTGTTTCTCCTGTGGTCCAAGCCCTGGACATCTCTCTCTTGGAGTGCTGCAGTGGCCTCCGAACTGATCTCCCCGCTTCTGCCCTCTTCTCTTAATCTGTCATGTTCCTCCTTTGCTCAAAACCATCCAGTGTCATGGGACCCTCCCAGTATAAAAGCCATATTCCATAGAATGTCCTATATGTCCTAGTCACCTGGCCCCTCATCACCTCTGCTTCATCGTCTGTAGCTTTTCTCGAATCCACTCTGCTTTAGCCATGCTGGCCTGCCTCCAGCAGCCTGGCCTGCTCCCACTGCAGGGCCTTCGTTTTTGCAGTTCCTTCTGCCTGGACTGTCCTTCCTCAGGTATCCACTTGGCTCACCCCTCCTCCAGATCTCCATGCCAAAGTTGTCTTCTCTGTGAGGTGTTAGATTGCAGCCTTGAGCTCGCTGTGCCCCTTCCCTGCTGTATTTTAAACACCTCCTGACATACTATGTCTCACTTATTTAAATGTTCATTGCCTGTCTCTTTCCTCTACACGGTGAGCTCCATGAAAGTGGAATTTTTGTCCGTTCATTCCCTGCTGTATCTCCAGTGCCTGGGGAAGAGCTTGACACATCGTGGAGCACAGGCAGCATTTGTGGGATGAAGAATGGAAAGCCCAGGGCTCATTACTCAGGGCCCAGTCTCTGACTTTGATGACTGTCCTCCCCAGTGCTCCCCTGGCTGCTTTCTTGTCCTTATATTACACTTTGCAGTGTTTGTCTGGGTTCTGTAGGGTTAGATCTTGACTATGCTTCCATCCCAGAATTTCAGTCAGTTTCCATCACTTACTGGGGCTGATGTGTCTGAGGACCCACAGATCCAGGTAGAGCTAGGTAGAACTCAGGCTACCAGCCTTCCAGCCTGGGCCTTTTAATCTAGGTTACTGTACTGGACACAGCTCAGTGTGGTCCTTCTTTTCTTGCACTGATCTGTACTTTGTAGATGCACTTTCTGGGCTCAGGATCCGGGTGTTCATTTGTCCCAGGCTACGATCTATGCTTAGTTCTCTGGCCTTTACCAACCCCAAAGGATCTGCCCAGAATTCCACTCCTGTCCTCCCATCCCCCAAATCTGGCCTGTCCTGCCACTGCCCAAACCCCAGCCATGACAGATCTGCTTTACAGGGAAGGCCTGAAACTAAACTGTTACCTCTGTATCGGAGGGAATCATTCCATTGTCTTATTTCTTTATTTTATTTTTTTCCACCCAAAGCAAATATTTAGTCAAGTGTTGGTTCAGGGGAAGATATAAGGATGAACAGACATGGCTCCATGCCTCTTTCTTTTTTATTGCCTTCTGCTGATTGTAAATATGCTTACTATAGATAAACAGCAAAGGCCCTCTCAGCCCATGCTTACCAATGCAATCCAAAATCCAGCCAACCGTCCCATCTCCACCACAGGCCAAAACACGGAAGTCTGGAGTATCACGGAAAAAGTTCAACCTGGGAAGAAGAAGAAAGGCCAAAATGGGCTTGTTACTAGGTTGCGGCTGACCGATACATGTTGAGTCAGAGTCTGCCCTGTTCCCCAGGAGTATGTTAAGACCTCGATTCCTTTTGCGGTTGAAAGGGTCACTCCATGTTCTGAAACCAGAAGTTACTATGCAGTGCCTTGAATATGGAGCCAAGGCCAAGGGGGCCATCCTTGTGCAAGGAGAATCTGACTCAACATTCGACACAAATGGAAAACGGTTTTCTAGAAATTCTGTACTAGTTACGCAGAGGAGTCCAGAGTTTTGGCGTCAATACAAATAGCCCCCAGTGTTTTCACTCCTCTTGGGCTCTCCTGCCTGCTCTGTCCTGACACCCGCCCTGGTAAGCGAGATGCACCGAATTTGCTGGATCTTCACTTCACTCTCCTGTAGGCCACAGTGAGTGGAGTGACGCCCTTCTCTTCTCAGGAGCCTTAACCCTGGAGAGCAGGGTGCTTAACCTGCGGTCCATCAACCTCCAAGTGTTCTGTGGATCAGATTCAGAGGCCATGAACTTGGAGGAGAAAATATTACATTCTTATTTTCTCTAAGCTCAAACTGAAATTAGTAGTATTTCCTTCAATTCAGCATGTAGGCAACAACCCACAGAGGTCTGAACGATACCCATGACTTTGTCAGCAGTCAAAATCGCAGCCATGTTCGTGTTTCATTACGGTTGTGGCAGATGCCTCATACCACCGCCAGGCTCATCACTGCTTAGAATTTACGGTAGTTATTAGATCCACTTCTGGGTCTTCCTATTTAATGTATTGGTGAAGCTCATATATTCTCATATCACTAATTTTAGTGTTTTAATAACTATTTTTTGATATGGCTTCCCTGGTCACCTTTTATTATTTTATTTTATGCATTAAGAAATAGTCCAAGGGGGAGTTTATGTGTTTCACCAGACTGCCAAGGGGGTTCCTGGCACAAGAAAGTTAAGAACCTCTGCTTTAGAATGAATGTGCCCTGCGGACACCTTGGGGGTGGAACTTGGGAAGCCGAAGGTCAATATTTCCAATCTGCCCAGGCTGGTGGTCTGAGAAGAGCCCTGGAGCTTTCAGAATCACTGATGCATGTGTAGGCAAATTAACATTCCTTCTCTTCCACTTCTCTTGGAGAACTCTGCTCTCTGACGGGAAGTGAATTCTGAACAGAGGCTCCCTCCAGCTAGGCAGCTTGTCTGATTACAGAGTGACACGCACATGAGAGACCCTCAGGGTGCATCAGCCCGGGAAGTAGCCACCTGGCTCGTCATCTCAGATGAAAACAATTTAGAATACATGAGGTTAAGCTGGAGGACTGTCTGCAAGTTTTGACAGTGGGCTGGTAAAGGTGTCTGTGGGGGGCTGCTCCGTCACAAGGCTGTGCTGTTCAGCAGTGACGGCAATCACGGTGACTGTGATGGCAACTGCAGTGGTATACAGAGGTGGGCTCTGTTCTGAAATTAGTTTTACAGGTAAATCATGGCAGGAGTACTGAATCTGCACTTACGTTTCTTTCTCTTTTTAACTGGGCCTTGTACTACCGCTGCCATAAATAATAGCTTTGGTGTCAGCCAACCAAAGACAGGGTCAAATTCTCTTTTCAGAGTCCTTACTCCAACCTCTCTGAGGGGTCTTGCTGAACCCGGAGTAGAAATCCCGGTTTGGAGGTGGGGCAGAGTGGCTGCGTGCTGGGCAAGCCCAGCCGAGTATGCAGACAGCCCCGGGTCCGGGGCCGGCCAGCAGGGGGCTCTCGAGCACCGGCCCGGACTGGGAGGAAGCCCAGGCTTTCCCGGCTTTCTAGCCCAGGTGCTGGAGGGGCCGCATCACAGGGACCAGGTGACTCTGCAGCATCACAGGGACCAGGTGAGTCTGCAGCTCACCATTAGCTGCAGACACAGGGACCACGCCTCCCACCAGGCCTCTTTACAACCCCACGCTAACGAGCAGAGAATAGCCAATGAGTAAGTGGCAGAAGGAGCAAAACAACCTCAAAATCGAATGATTTAGAAAACAAAAGTGATTCCATTGAACAAGTAATTGTCTCGATCCTAAAATTACCCCACAGCGGAACACCAAGGCAGAACTCCGAGTCACTGTCTAGATTTCCAAACTGCTGACTGACAATGATAAGAAAACTTTCTCTTCTCTGATGATTCAGTATGAAGACACCAGCTAACAGAGCCTTGCAAATAAGTTAAAATAATTTACCAGCCTGTTCCTCCTGTCAATCAAATGAAAGGTGCGTGCAGTTTTCCCCTCTTATAAAATCAACAACTTTTTCTAGGACAAGCTACAGGAGGCCACTTCTCAAACAGACTTAGCCTTCCTGGGCATCCTGAGTATCTCCAGGAGTCAGAGTAAGACGTGAGAAAAAGCAGAGAAAGGGAGTAAAATGGCAGGAAGGGACAAGTTGAGAGACGACAGAAAAAAAAGGTGACAAAAGAGGCATCTTCATTGGAGTTTAAAAGGGAAGGGTAGAAATAAGAGGTAAAGATTGTGATCTCCATACCCTGGAGTAGGCCCCCCATTGTCCAGGTTGAAAACTTGTTTGGGGTTGAGCAGATAGTGGAATTTCCGAAGAATTCTATGGAAAAAAAAAGAAACGGAGGGAGAGAGAGAGACAGAGAAGGAATATGTCATCGTGAGAAGTCACATTAGGGCAAACACCTCTGGAGCCCACTGGTGGCAGGGATGAGGGTTCATTTAAACCCCGGAGGGGAGGGCACTGCCTGCTGACCCTGGCGTCCAGGCTCCACCTGGCATCACCCGTGTTATCACCCCTGGTTCAAGGCTGAACTACCAACCTAGAATCCGGCTTCTAAGCCCAGAAGCATCACCCCTTACAAAGAGGACAGGGCAGAGAAACCCAGAAAACAGAACTTTCATTCTAAAGCTTTATCCTTCACAGAGACCTTCTCCCAAATGTTCTGTGTGGTCTAGGCAGTGTGATTCTGCCCTCTGCAGACTGTACAAAAGCATCACAGGACCCCCCTCCTCCCCAGGGAGAGGCCTCCTGCAGTCCTGGGATCAGGAGGGAATGCAGGAGGTGGCGTTGGGCTGTGGGGGAGGAGGGGTGCTGAGAGGCCGTGACTGCACCCGGGCCTGCTTTCCTGGCTGCAGCTTGGAATTGTCAGGTCAGTTCAGGAGGGGTGTCCTGCCCCTTGGACGGGGATGGGGGTCCTCATAGTTCTTGCTTTAACTCTACTAATTATTATTTTTTAACCTGGATTCCAGAGCACGGTGCCATCTGTTAATGATCCCGGAATTGGGAGGCAGAGCTGCTTTAACCATTCCCTCTGTCCTCCTGTGCTGTTTAGCAATTTCTAGCCTCCACTGAACTGGGCATTTCAGCAAACTGATGAGGTGGATGCACTGGCTTCTCATGGGTGACGGTAGCCCAGGAGGTCCTAATCAATGGCCCCCCATCATCTCTTAAATCAAGAGATCTGAGAAGCAAGAAAGGCACAGGCCTCTCAGCGTGGTCTAACTCTAGTGGTCTTAATAATGGCTCACGTGGCAGGCCGTGGGCTAAGCACCGTGTCTAGTCTCACCTGTGAGAGGAGGAATGATAATTATCTCCATTTTACAGAGGGAGAAACCGAGGCCCGGGGACATTAAGTCACTTGGACCAGGTCATAAAGTGGCAGGTGGCAGTGCTGGGATTTGAGTCTGCCTGTTTCCACAGCCTGCTGTGTTCCTGCCAAGGGGAGGAAGGGCCTGAGTCATGTTGCCCTAGTTGCTCCACTTTGAAACACAAGAGAACGTACCTTTCTCCTTGTCTCCCTCCACTCTTGGGGTTCACCAAGACCAGCAGCGGGTGGGTACCCGGGGTGGGGATGATCTTGTACTTGAAAGGTAAAAGAAAAAGAAATGAGCTCTGCTGCATCCAATAGTGGGGTGAGATGAGAGTTGAAGCCAAGACAGCTTCGGAGAGGCAGATGAGAAGCAGGCGGGCAGGCGGTCAGGTGTTTTTCCACTGGCTGAATTTTCTAAGGGGCTAAGTAGCTAAGTGTCTCCAGTTTGAATGGCCTTTAAGGAGTGTTAACGGAAATGAGAGTTTGAGGTCGGGATCAGCGATGGGACAATGGTGCTGTAGCTTCAAATCATTCAACAGTGATGTGGTCTTGTACCTACAGCACAAGATTAAATTTTGTGGGAGACACAGCTGAATATGGTCTTAGAAAGCACAGCCGTCTCATCTTACGCGTAAGCGAAATGGCACTCATAGAGTGAACCACCCGCTTCCACCGTGGCGCCTTCCAAACGCTCATTTCCGGCCCCAGTTTCCTCCTGAACCCTGGTCCCACATTTCTCACTGGCCAGTGGGTAGTACTGTCGACTGCACATCTCACCATCAGTACAAGCTCAACATGCCTCATGCATGACCCATCTTCTCTCCCTATGAAACTCGGCCTTTCTCCTGGTTCCCTGTTTCTGTTATTCATCCATCCATCCAAGGAAGGTCTTGTCCTGCCAAGTCTTTCCCTGAAATGTCCCTTTACCTCTGGCAGCTGCCACAGCCCCATGCTGCTTGCGCCTTTCCCACCCTAGGTAAGTCCTGCACGCCATCCCTACACGGTTCCTTCCCAGGACAGCAGGTCAGCCATGCCACTCTTGCCCAAAAACTTGTAATGACATCTCGTTATTAAAGGAGGATTTGGATTTTGTGGATAAAATGTAAAACTCCTAACCTGGAATCAAAGGCCTTTTCAGTCTAGCCCTATTCTACTGCTGTCTCCTAATTCCTGCTAACCGTCAGCTGCAGGTGCAGCCAAGTCCTGCTCTTGCTCCTCTAGTAAGTCTAGAGTGTGTCTCTTGCATTCCCACCCATGGGTCTGCTCGTGCTTGTTTCTTCTCCCATTCCATGCCCTGAAATGCCCACTTCCTTCTTTGCAAACTCTTAAAAAAAAATTCTGGCTGGGCATGATCACTCACACCTACAATCCCAGCACTTTGGGAGGCCGAGGCAGGCGCTTCACAAGGTCAGGAGTTCAAGACCAGCCTGGCCAAAATGATGAAACCCCGTCTCTACTAAAAATACAAAAATTAGCCAGGCATGGTGGCACGTGCCTGTAATCCCAGCTACTTGGGAGGCTGAGGCAGGAGAATCGCTTGAACCTGGGAGGTGCAGGTTGCAGTGAGCCGAGATCTCACCACTGCACTCCAGCCTGGGAGACGAGCGAAACCCCATCTCAAAAAACAAACAGGCAAGCAAGTAAGCAAGCAAACACACCATGTACTATCTTCTGGAGTTTCTTTTGTTGTTCATTTGTATTATTATTTTTTTTTTACTTTCTTAGATAAATGACTCAAAACATCAACTGGATTTAAAATGTTTTGGGAGGAGAGTGGGGTGTGTGTAACCCTACTACCAAGGACCCTATAGCACCAGACACAAGAGTGGGTGCTCAGCAAATACTTGTGGGTTCAGTGGAAGGATACACCAATGCGGACGCGCAGCTCTGCTCCATATTCAATATCTAATGCTTGCTTTTCCAGATCTCAAGCTAAAAGTCCAGCAAACACAGTGCCATGCTGTTTGAAAAGGATAGTAGCATTTGTCTCAACTGCCCAGGGTGACGATGTGATGCTCAGAAGCATCTTGGAGGCTGAGGAATAATTCCTCGCCTCTGGAGATGATACTCAATGTATTTAACAGCCAACCGTACAGTGTGGGCTCTGCCCCATCAGAACAGATGCAGGACAACCCGATGGCTGCCTGCCCTAAACAACTGGCATACATGTATCGGGTGTGGCTGTGTGTGCGCCTGTGTGTGTTTCCCACCTTTCTGCCCTTCTAGGTGTCTAGAGCTTTCTCACATATTAAGATTCTCCCCACATTCGGCCTTATATTTCACTTTTCTTTTTCTTTTTTTTTTTTGTTTTGAGACATAATCTCCCTCTGTTGCCCAGGCTGGAGTGAAGTGGCAGAATCTCGGCTCACCGCAACCTCCACCTCCCAGGTTCAAGTGATTATCCTGTCAGCCTCCCCAGTAGCTGGGATTACAGGCACCTCCCACCACGCCTGGCTAATTTTTGTATTTTTAGTAGAGATGGGGTTTCACCCTGTTGGTCAGGCTGGTCTCGAACTTCTGACCTTAGGCGATTTGCCTGCCTCAGCATCCCAAAGTGCTGCGATGACAGGCATGAGCAACTGCACCCGGCCTTTTACTTTTCACAACACATGAATCTGTATGTTCTCATTTAATCTCACAGACCTCTGCGAGGTGGGCAGGGCAGGGATTACTGTGTCTCCTTTGAGCGGAGGAAACTTAAGGCTCAGAGGCAGAGGAGGAGGCCCTGGTTTTCTATTTCCTTTTCTAGTACTCTTTGTTCCTCACCAGGCTGCCTTCCCTGCATTCCTTGGAACTCTGTGGAAGACACAAAAAATGTTCATTGCTGAACCCAAGTAAAAAAATGAGTTCTTAAGTATACATTTAAGGATTAAGAAGAACTTTTAGATCTGGTTAGCTTCATTTTGGCAGATCATGTTCTGGAGACAGCTTGGCAATCTTGAAAAACCCATTGTCTATTTTTAGGCCACATCTTTGTTATTATTTAGGACATCTGCATATTAAAGTTTTATGTAACTTGTTCCTAAAATAGTAATAAAGCCCAATAAGACCAGCAATGGGATCAGCCAACCTTTCCTCTCACCACTTGCTGACAGTGTGGCTGTCAAAGGTAACACCAGAGGCCACAAATAAATGCCCTCCTGGGTGGTATAATTAGTCAGATGAGAAGGCAAATGCTGAGATGCTTTTCCATAGAACCGGAACCCCATCCTGCCCACCACAGCCCTGGAACAACTTAGAAGGTGCAATCGGATTTAGAGCTCATGAGGTACCTGCATGACAAGTTCGCCCTTGGCGGACACGCAGCCATCAGACTTCCCACCTGGCTTGTCCTGTGACAATAAAGGAAAGACAAGCATCTTTTGGAAAAAGAAGCCAAATACAAAGAAAGAGATCAGATGAAAAACAAATGGCTGATACAAAGAAAGAGATCAGAAAGCTAGTGTAGTACGGAGACGAGGTTTTCAACATGGGGCTTCTGACCTAAATAAAGAAATGTACCCCTATGACTTTTTCTAGGATTCTCCAAGCCTCCAGTGATGACATCGCGGGCTGACTTTATCTTTGAGGCAAGGGACGTAGTGGGGAGCACTGAGATTGGCAGAATTCCACTTGGCTGATTTAGAAGCTTGAGCTCTGAGAAGAAAATTCTCAGACTTGGCGACTTGGCGACTTGGCTTTTCTTTCTTTCTTTCTTTTTTCTTTTTTTTTGAGACGGAGTCTCGCTCTGTCGCCCAGGCTGGAGTGCAGTGGCCCAGTCTCGGCTCACTGCAAGCTCCGCCTCCCGGGTTCACGCCATTCTCCTGCCTCAGCCTCTTCTAGTAGCTGGGACTACAGGCGCCCGCCACCACGCCCGGCTAATTTTTTGTATTTTTAGTAGAGACGGGGTTTCACCGTGGTCTGGATCTCCTGACCTCGTGATCCGCCTGCCTCGGCCTCCCAAAGTGCTGGGATTACAAGCGTGAGCCACCGCGCCCGGCCTCTTTTTTTTTTTGAGATGGAGTCTCGCTCTATCACCAGGCTGGAGTGCAGTGGCGTGATCTCGGCTCACTGCAAGCTTCGCCTCCCGAGTTCAAGTGATTCTCCTGCCTCAGCCTCGTTAGTAGCTGGGACTACGGGTGCATGCCACCATGCCTAGCTAATTTTCTTGTATTTTTAGTAGAGATGGGGTTTCACCACGTTGGCCAGGATAGTCTCGATCTCCTGACCTCGTGATCCGCCCACCTCAGCCTCCCAAAGTGCTGGGATTACAGGTGTAAGCCACTGCGCCCGGCCGTAGACTTGGCTCTTCTGCTGAGCACTATCTAATGATATGATATTGTCATTTTTCTTGGTTTTGTTTAATTTGTTTGTTTTTCTGATGTTTATTTTATTAAGGTTTTCTCACCTATAGTAAAATGCTCAAATCTAAATTGTACAGCTTGATGAATTTTGTATATGGGGATGGCCTCATAACTACCTCTTCAAGCATAACCCTTTTGTGACTCCTGATACGACATGGGTTTTGCCTGGCTTTTGAATTTCATATAATGGATTCATAGAGCATATCTTTTTCTGAGTCTAGCTTCTTTGGCTCAGCATTATGTTTTTGAGATTCTCCATGTTTTTACTCTATGCATAGTTTGTTCTTTTCCATTGCAATGTAGTTTCCCATTCTATGAATGCCAGATGCTGATATGCCTCAATTTATTCATCTATTCTCCTGTTAATGGTCATTTAGCTTGTTTCCAATTTTTAACTGTTATGAATAAAGCTGCTATGAGCATTCTTGTGCATGTCTTTTGGTGGAATAAATGCTTGTATTTTCCAGGTAGATGCACTGGGGGAGAATTGTTGGGTTATGGAGTTTGTATATTCCAATACAGTAAATATTGCTAAATGATTTTCCAATGTGTTGGTATTTTTCAGGGTTTTTTATTTTTATTTTTGAGAAAGAGTCTCATTTTGTCACCCAGCTGGAGTGCAGTGGTGTGATCTTGGCTCACTGCAACCTCCACCTCCTGGGTTCAAGCAATTATCCCGCCTCAGCCTCCCCAGTAGCTGGGATTACAGGTGCCCACTACCACGCCTGGCTAATTTTTGTATTTTTAGTGGAGAGGGGGTTTCACCATGTTGCCAGGCTGATCTAAAACTCCTGACCTCAGGTGATCCACCCACTTCAGCCTCCCAAAGTGCTGGGATTACAGGCATGAGCCACCGTGGCCGGCCTTTTTCTCAGGTTTTTAATGAGAAAGAAGTAGCTGGTCAAGTCCAGAGTGAGATGTGAGGAATGAGTGGGACTTGCAACATTTTTAAGATGGGAAGATGGCAAAGTTAAGTGTTTGATGCTTGTTTGAAAGAGGAGTCTTCAACACAGGGGACAACTTGTCAGGTGGGGGTAAAGGAGCTTAATTTTGCTGCTTTCATTTCCAAATCGGGCTGAGACACCCAAACTCAGGAGGTAGAGGGAGATAGGGTTTGGATGTGGCAGGGAGATTGACAGAGATGAGGGAGGTTGGGAGCCTGGCCATGCATAGGTGGTGACTGAGGTTCCTTGTGCTGTGCTCTGCCTGCAAGAGGCTTAGAACAAATGTGCTTTCCTTGATGGATCATTTCAGGGCATTCGGGGTGGCCAGCAATTGGAAACAGTTTAGTTAGAGAAGTTTTCTCTCAAAATCCGATCTGTGCCGCGCTGACCTCTTTTAAGCACATACTGAAAGCACAAACCCAACAGACAGGAGCAGAAAAGATTAATGACTGGGCACTGGGCTAAAAACCCAGGTGATAAAGTCATCTGCACAATAAACTCCCGCGAGACGTGTCTGCCTGTGTAACAAACCCTCCCATGTACTCTCTAACCTAAAATAACAGCAAAAAAAGAAAGAAAAGAAAACCAAACCCAGAGTTGTCAGGGAAGCCCTGGGAGGGATGTGAATGTCTGGAAGCTGCCTACATCTGACACCAGAACCCGGAGAGGCTAGAGCCCTCGACGCGGCACGAGCCCTTACCCGGGTGACGGGGCATATGGAGGTGGGCAGCAAGATGTGGTCTCTGAGTTCCCCACCGTCACACAACGTTGATAATTCACATTTGCGGTGAAACTGGGGGGAGAAATGAAAAAGAGAGTGAGCAAAAGTGAGCAAAGAAACATCAAACATGAAGATGGAGAGGTTTGGGGGAGAGGTGAGCTGCCTAGTGCTCCCCCAAATCCTGATGCACTGCTGGCTTTGACAGCATTGCCGTGTGTGTGTGTGTGTGTGTGTGTGTGCGCGCGCGTGCATGTGTGTGTGGTTAAGGGTGCAAAGCCTGCCATGGGCCGAGCAAAGAGGCCAAGAGCCGCTCATGGCTACCGAAGCGACATGGTCATGAGCCGGCCTGTGACCCTTCAGTGTGGCACCCCGTGTTGATTCCAGAGCCCCCTTAGATATGTGCTCTCCAGGCCCCGAGACTCTGGGAGGAGGGAGATCTTGATGAACAAACTCATGGATGGCTGAGAGTAAACCTTGTGATTCAACCTTTGTATTTTGAGAGTTCTGCCGTCTGGTTTGGAGAAACCTACATTTTGAGGCTGATACCTGGGGAGAAGGACAAGAGCTGGCACTGAGTTTTGACAGGCAGGTCGGCCAGCTCAGTGGCTGCCAGTGGCACTCTGGGTGTCCTGTGGGGCTGTGGACTCTAGCATGTGCTGTGGCTGGTGGCAGCAGGTCCAAACCTCTGGCCCAGGCAGTGGGGCTGCTCTGAGGAATGTGCCTTCAGAGCAGGCACCCCCTCCTATGATGCTCCTGTTGTCCAATTTTTCTCCCACTCTGTCAGTGTCCCTGGCCCTAGGTGACACCCAGGTAAAAGAAGTTCATAGTCGGGCCTGCTGATCCCAGCTGCCAGGCCACACAGACAGTGGACTGGCCAGCTTCTCATTCAGCAGTCCTCACTCCCCTGGTTCAGGGGTGCCCTCTCTCTAGGCAGCTTGGTAATTCACTGGAGCATCGTTAGGCTGAGGGCATTGAATAGTGGCTGTGGGGCCCTCCTAGCCTCGCTCCCCTGGCTCTGCTCATGCCCTCTGGCCAGATGTTCACTGCTCCTGGGCTGCAGCTTGGGCAAAAAAACATTGAAAAGAAGCAGGGCCGCCCTGGGCGCCAACCCACCGTCATCCGGCACCACACACAGTGCCGCGCGGTGACACTCTGGTAGCACTTGATACTTTTGTGGCACCGGTCACACTTGACGGAGGAGTTCCCTTCCACCCATGCGTGCTGCATCACCTGCGGGAGGGAAGCGAAGGATGCCAGGGAAAATGGCAGAACCATGTGCCCGGGGCCCTGGGCTGGAGGAGAAGGATCTGGGAGGGGACGCGGGGGAGCCAGAGGGACTGTTTCCTATTTAGAGGATGCTTATTGGATGTTGAGTGACTTTGCCTAATGGCATGATGTGGTTCTTCCCTGCCTAACCGCCATTGTGCAAATCAAAGTAGATTAAAAACCCACTTGGCCACATTTTGAACAGTTCAGTCGCCCTGGCAGGCAGGCCTCTGAGCAGCATCTTGTCTGGCAGTCCATCTGTTTGTCTTGCAGAACTCCTTGCAGAGTGATGTGTTTATATGCGCCCTCTTCTGGAAGGCAGTGTGGTGCAGAGGAACTCTGGAGGGCTTGGGTGGGCCACAGACAAAACTGGCTGGAGTCCCTTTGAAGTGGTGGCCTTTGGCCAGTTCTTAGACCTCTCTGAGTCTCAGGTCCCTGACCTATGGAAATTGGTATAAGAAGTCCCACCTCTGAGGTTACTGGGGCAATGCAACGAGATAGCACGTTTAGAAGGGCCTCCCTGGTACAGTCCTGGCCCTATGGGAGTACCTACAATTGGGTAACGCCTTTCTCCTTCCTCAGCTTTAGCTGCCCATTAGAAGCACCTGGGGGAGCTTTTAGACGTCCTAATAGCCAGCCGACACTCCAGACCAAATAAATTAGAGTCTTTGAGGGTGGGGCACATGATTAGTATGTTTTAAAGCACTCTGGATGATTATAATGTGAAGCTGAGACCAAAAAGCACTCTAGAAGGAAGTTAGAGAAAAGTCCAAAGAAATTAGTGAGGGTCCATTGGTGCTTTTCACACCTGTTCCTGGGGAGCTGGTTGTATCTGCTCCATGACCAGGAAATACCACCAGGGCAGGCTAGGCACTTGGAAACAGGTGGGGATGGTGGTAATGTTTTTGTATGTGTGTGTCAGTGCAGCTAAAGCAATAGCAGCTGGCTAGTAGCCCCACTATCTGGGAGGCTGAGCCCTAAGTTCTCTCCCCCAGAAATTCCCACCAAAATTCTCACTCAAAAATTTTCACCATGGTACCCCAAATAACAGAAGGAAGTGGATATGGATGCTGGGAGAAGGTGGGGGACATACCCTGGAGTGCCTGACTACAAGTGCAGTATTAAAAACCCATGAAATATTTGTGTGATTCAGTCCAGGTTTGTATTAAATAAGAATAAATGTGTTTTTTTGAGACAGTCTCACTCTGTTGCCCAGGCTGGAGTGCAGTGGCATGATCACAACTCACTGCAGCCTCGATCCTCCAGGTTCAAGCGATCCTCCCAGCCCAGCCGCCCGAGTAGCTGGCACTACAGGCACATGCCACCACACCAGACTAATTTTTGTATTTTCTTTTCGTAAAGACAGGATCTCATCATACTGCCCCGGCTGGTCTCAAACTCCTGGGCTCAAGCTATTGGCCCTCGTCAGCCTCCTAAAGTTCTGGGATTACAGGTGTGAGTGACTGCACTTGGTCCAAGAATAAACGTTTTAAATTACTTAGCAATTAAGTTGCTTAAGTCCTCCCCTAAGAATGTTTTTGGCAGAATTATTGCTCCAGAAGATGTGTCACGTTTGGTTGGTAGCTTATCACCTTGTGCCTTGCACTTCTGAGGGTGTAAAGAACTCGGTTTGCTAATTAATCTGTCATCTACATGGCCACAATTGAATTTGCTCTGAGATTATTATTTCCATTTTGCAGAGGAAAAAATGAAAGTTTCAGAGAGGTTAAGTGACTGGCCCCAGGTTCCAAGGCTGGTAAGTGGCCAAGTAGGGTTTCCTAGCCAGGTCTTCTGACCCCAAGTCCGGGGCTGTTTCCCCAACACGACATTGCCTTTGCCATTCTCTTTGGGATCTGAGGAGATGGTGAAAGACTGGGTTGCTCCTGCAGGCTGAGAAGTTTGTGAGTGTGCCCTGCCGGCCCCTAATCAGCCTCACTCTGTTCTCTGTGTGACAGGTGGCCAGAGTGCAGGCTTAGGGCCTGCATCCAGCAGGTACACCATGTGTCCCGGTGAAAGGCATGGACATGGAGCAGGGTGTGCATGGGGTGGTGCAGAAGGCATGGATGAGAGACCATGCAGTATCCATGGGGCATGCACACAGATCCTAGGAGGTGCCTTTCTCTCCCAGGAGTCTTTCTGCAGGAGGGCTGGGTACCACTCTCACAGCTGTCTCCTGACTCACATTCCTCCGTGTAATCTTCCCTTTTCAGGAAGGCAAAGTGCCCTTCCCCCGCTCATTTTAAGGTAAGTCTATTTCCAGACTTGGAGAATGGCATCACCCAATGGCCGAGTTAGAAACCTGGGAGCCATTCCCTACCTTTTCCCCTCTCTCATCCTCCGCATCCCCGCCCCCACATCCTGGTCCTAGTGGTGGTACTTCCAAATTACCTCTCAAGCTCTCCCTTCATTTTCTCTCCTTTAGCCAGTGTGACAGTCAAAATACCCAATAACCGGCATGGCCTGGGGGACCTCAGCACAGGATCATCCTAGAGCAGTGAGTGTGGATCCCACCCCAGTCGGGCCCCCAGCGCAGTACTGCCTTTTGCCTCAAGTATTGGAAGAGTTTCCGTCCTCTGATTTCTCTCCCACATCACACTCAGAGCTATTAACCTAACTCACAAACTCAGTCACATCTTTATGTGCTTGAAGCTCTTCAATGGCCCCCCGGCTGCACAGAAAACACCTTTCTCACTCAGCTGGCCTCACAAGACCTGCTTCAGGCCAGATTTCACCACTTTCTGAGTACATCTCCTGCCACTTCCCTTTAAGCATCCTCTGCCCCAGCTATGCCAAACTAAGTATGAATCCTGGAACAAGCCACATCTCATGCCTTTACACATGAGGCTTCCTCTGCCTGGAGAATCTGGTCCTCCTCGATGCCTCATGAAGTCCTCCCAATTTGTGTTCAAGACACAACTGCAATGCCAGCTCCTTTGTGCAACTTGCCCTGTGCTTCCACTGTACCTTCCACACAGCTGTGTTATTGTAGCACACATCTCACTATTCTGTTCTTTGCTTATGTGCCCGTCTCTCCTTCTAGACAGCATAGTTCTTGAGCAGGCTGGGGAACATCTCTTACAACCTGTGTACCCCCTAGCATGGAACCTGGCACAAAGCGGGCACCAGGAAGGTGCTGAATGGATTGATGGATGAACGGAATGGTTTACAGGTGGTCCTCAAGGCAGAGAAGGGACTGGATGAAGCTCCCAGCGCCCCTTCCTGCCCAGGAATCCATGTTGATGGACATGTTTCCTGGATAAGGCATGCAGTAGAACAAGGCAGTAGATGTCACCAACCTCACCGCTCCTTTTGGTTTTTGAGTACGTTTTGACACAACCAGGAATGTTTTTGGACACACAGCGTTCGTGGACAGTGTATTTACAGTCTGAAAAGAAAAAAAATCAAATCAAGGCAGGTGCTTGTGAATGTAGGAGAGGCCCAGCCACCCTCCCACCCTAGCCAAGGCCTGTATCTCCCTTTGGGTGGCTGGTGAAGGGCAGGGGACACATGGGGCTGGTCTTGCCTAATGGAAATTCAAAACAGTCTCTAATTGTTCTTGGAGGACAGAGTCCCTGCTTATCTGCTGCGGCTGCACCTCCACCTGCCTCACTGCCTTCCTCTGTAGGCAGTGAACGCAGCGGGAACACATCCCCAGAAAGGTGCTTTTTGCTGAAGGGGAGTGTGTGGCATCATCCTCCTGGCTATGCCAGTGCCACTGTATTGCATGCCCAGGACATTGGAAAATGGATAGAAAGGCCAGGGCTTTTTTTTTTTTTTTTTTTTGAGATGGTGTTTCGCTCTTGTTGCCCAAGCTGGAGTGCAATGGCATGATCTCAGCTCACTGCAACCTCCGCCTCCCGGGTTCAAGTGATTCTCCTGCCTCAGCCTCCTGAGTAGCTGGGATTACAGGCGCTACAGGCGCGCGCCACCACGCCTGGCTAATCTTTTGTATTTTTAGTAGAAATGGGGTTTCGCCATGTTAGCCAGGCTGGTCTCGAACTCCTGACCTCAGGTGATCCACCTGCCTCAGCCTCCCTAAGTGCTGGCGTAAGCCACCGCACCCGGCCAAGGCCAGGGCTTTTGAAGGCTAGGCAGGCCCCTGTGACAATCCACATGACCTTGGGTAAATTGTTTTACCTCTCTGAAATTCAGGGTTTTCTGTAAAAAGGGAAGAAAACGGCCTGTCTTTCTCTTTCTCTTTGCAGGGATGTTGCAGCAGTACATGAGATAGTTTGTGTAAAGCATCATGTGTCTGGGTCAGAGTAGCTATTCCACACATTATTGCTGTTGTTTTTACTACCATTATGTGAACAGCAGAGGCCCACGGGCCTAGAACTTAATGGGAATGAGATTGATCTATAAAATGTGGGTGAGAGCTGGGTTTGAACTGGCACTGGGGAGACTGTTGCACCTCTTCTTCTTCTTCTTTTTTTTTTTTTGAGATAGAATCTCACCCTCTCACCAGGCTGGAGTGCAGTGACGCAATTTCGGCTCACTGCAACCTCCGACTCCCTGTTTCAAGTGATTTTCCTGCCTCAGCCTCCCAAGTAGCTGGGATTACAGGCACGTGCCACCATGCCTAGCTCATTTTGTATTTTTAGTAGGGATGGGGTTTCACCATGTTGGCCAGGATGACCTTGATCTCCTGACCTCGTGATCCGCCCGTCTTGGCCTCCCAAAGTGCTGGGATTACAGGCGTGAATCACCGTGTCAGGCCTGGTGGACCCCTTCTTTAGCCCGTTGATGCTTGGTCTTTGTGGACAGTGGGCCCAGCTCTGCCAAGGTGACTTTTATGGCTGAGGTCACTTGCTGCCTAATTCACACGTGCATGTTGGATAAAGCACTTCAACCTGGACCACAGCCAAGGGGCCTCCCTGCAGCAGCAGCTCCCTGGTGTCTGGTGGGTTCAGGCTGAGTGTTGCTGTCCACATCACGGGGCGGGCGGCAGGGCTCTGTGCACCCACATACTCTGGTGCCTGCCATGCCTTCCTGCTGCAGCCCCTCTGCCTTCTCCTCCCGCTCCCTGTGTCCCCTTCTTTCCTACTCCTTATTACTCTTTTCCCCAACTCTTTCTCCTGTCCACCTTTCCAGTCTTCCTCTCTGCTTTTTCCTCTACCACTTGCAGTTTTTTCCACCTTTTCACTCTGACTTTACTAGAGGAATTAAAAAGTGAAAGAGCTGTAGAGTTTTAATTCCCATTGCATTTGCAGAATGTAAAATGCTTTTTTGTTTGTTTTTTGTTTTTGAGACAGAGTTTCACTCTGTCATCTAAGCTGGAGTGCAGTGGTGCGATCTCAGCTCACTGCAACCTCTGCCTCCTAGGCTCCAGTGATCCTCCCACCTCAGCCTCCTGAGTAGCTGGGATTACAGGTGCACGCCACCACGCCCAGCTAATTTTCTTTTAGTATTTTTATTTTTATTTTTTATTATACATTAAGTTCTAGGGTACATGTGCACAACGTGCAGGTTTGTTACATATGTATACATGTGCCTTGTTGGTGTGCTACACCCATTAACTTGTCATTTACATTAGGTATCTATCCTAATACTATCCCTTCCCCCTCCTTCTACCCCACGACAGGCCCCAGTGTGTGATGTTCCCCACCATGTGTCCAAGTGTTCTCGTGTCCAATTGCCACCTATGAGTGAGAACATGTGGTGTTTGGTTTTATGATCTTGCGATAGTTTGCTCAGAACAATGGTTTCCAACTTCATCCATGTCTCTACAAAGGACGTGAACTCGTCCTTTTTTATGGCTGCATAGTATTCCATGGTGTATATGTGCCACATTTTCTTAATCCAATCTATCATTGATGGACATTTGGGTTGGTTCCAAGTCTTTGTTATTGTGAATAGTGCCACAATAAACATACATGTGCATGTGTCTTTATAGCAGCATGATTTAGAATCCTTTGGGTATATACCCAGTAATGGGATGGCTGGGTCAAATGGTATTTCTAGTTCTAGATCCTTGAGGAATCACCACACCATCTTCCACAATGGTTGAACTAGTTTACAGTCCCACCATCAGTGTAAAAGTGTTTCTATTTCTCCACATCCTTTCCAGCATCTTGGTATTTTTAGTGGGGACAAGGTTTCTCCATGTTGACCAGGCCAGTCTCAAACTACTGGCCTCAAGCAATCCACCTGCTTCCGCCTCCCAAAGTGCTGGGATTTCAGGTGTGAGCCACCATACTTGGCCCCAAATGCTTATTAATTTTTTAAAAATAAGTTTCCTCTGAACATATCCCAGGATAAATATTGACTAGAAAACCCAACCGAAAGTAGTATGAGAAATTTTAAATTATTTGTGGACTTTAATAATTTTTTTCTAGGGGGTCAGTGGCTCATAAAAAGCCCCCAATAATAAATAGTCCAAGACCTGTCCATTGGACTTGGGTAGAGTAAAAACAGGACATGAAGGCCTCGCTTTATTCCTTCTGTTGGAACAATATGGGTGGTCCCTCAAGCTGGGAAGCAGAAATACCAACATTTTCTCTGCAATGGATCAACCAACCATGCGCAGAGCAGGATAGTGCCTGGGGGAAAGAGGTTTGAAGGAAATTTACTTACAAGTGCAGCACAGGCCTTGCTTGCGGACGCCCATGAGCATGATATGGCAGAAGTTGCAGTAGGTTGGTTTCTTGAAGTGCTTCATGGTCCAGGCATGCCGCCCATCCCCCTTGGAGCCCTGCAGGGGTAATAGGAGGTGAGACCCCGAGCTGGCCGCCCTGAGATGGAGGAAGCCAGGGGCTTCCTCTTGCATGTTCTTCCTTTTCCTAAATAAGACTCTTTTTTAATATTCAGAAGACGAGTTATTGATATTTTTTACTGTTTTAAATACAAATAAAAACAAAATTTTTGTGTGTGTGTTTTAAAAATTAGCAAATATTAAAAGCAAGAAACATCTGAATGGAAGTATGTGTATGTGGGATAAAATAAACACTCTCCCGCATGGCTGGCAGAAGCATAAACTGAACAACAATCTGATCTATCTATCTATCTATCTATCTATCTATCTATCTATCTATCTATCATCTATCTATCTATTATCTATCTTATCTATCTATCATCTATCATCTATCTATCTCCTTTAAATGTTTACAACCTTTGACTTACCAATCTCTCCTCTTCGACTTTATCCTAAATAAATAATTTTTAAAAGGCAGATGAGCCTTTTTGTGCCCTGCCAGATGCTTAACCCAGTATTATTTAAAATAATGAAAAGCTGGAAATATCCTAAAGGTCTCAAAATTACCAAAAGGCTAATTGTAGTACATCCATCTGATGTAATGTTAGGTGGCAATCAAAAAGATATCTATAAGACTATCTAATGGCATGGGAATGTGCTAATGATACAATGCTAAGTGAAAAAACAATGCCATTTCAATGATATGTTATGATTTCAGTTTTATATAATAGATCTTTGATGGGAAGTAATTTCACTAACCTGTTAACAGAGGTTGGCTATAGCTGGTAGCAATATGGATTTATTGTATTCTCTGATTTCTACTTTCTGCTGTGTGTTCCAAATTTTTTACAGTGTGCATATACTAGTGTGATAATCAAGATGAAAGAGTTTAGTAAAAACAACGTATTTCTCCTATCAACTTTCGGTACACAGAAAAAATAGTAAAAAGACAGACAGAGAAAGGGTTAGACCATCTCCTCCTGACTTTGTTCAGAAGTGAAATCATCTGCACCTACTAGGTACACCAAGCCTCGCACAGTCACGCCCACATCTCCCACATCCCATCCCAGGGGAACACAGCACAGCTTGAGGCTGTGGCTTGAGGAATGTCCCGCCTGCATGTGCTATCCCTGAACCTTTCTCATAGGCTCCATTACAAGAGTAACACTCTTGGGCTGTAAGTAAAAAGTAAAAGCTACAGTAAGGTGATGAGGATCGATGGTCATGGACGTAGTATCCAATGTGCGGGACTCAAATGTAATTCTTACTTCTGGGGTGCGTATGCATGTGGGCTGGTCACTGCAACCAGACCTCGGCCTGTGCTCAGGCTTCTGTTATCATCTCCAGAGGAGCTCACATTCTTTTACAAATGCTGGCTTCCTCCTCTGGGCCAGAGAAGCTATTTTCTTCTCATTACCTCAAACCCTGCCTCTTCCGGGACATGAGTTTTATAGAATTAAAACCCCTCGTATCTAATGGTTTCCACTTTGGTAAATGCATTCACAAATTGATAATGATTCATCAAAAGACTGATTCATTCATTTATTCATTTGACCAACATCTACCTCATGGGATTTTTGTAAGAATTAAATGACATCATGTAAGTAAAGCTTCTAGTTCAATGCCTGACACATTGTAAATTCAAACTTTCATTAAGTTCTTATTCCATTCCAGATACTGGGAGACACAAAATAAACTAAAAAGTGTTTGTTGACATGGAAGGAGGTAGATTTGTTCCCATTCTACAAATGAGAAACAGAGATTTGGAGAAGTTCTGTAACTAGCCCAAGCCCACACAGATAATGAGGGACTGAACGAGTAGTCAAACTTGGGTCTTTTGCTGGCCAGAGCCCATGCTCTTTCCATCCCTCTCCTCTACCTCACAAGCCAGGGTTTTCCTGTGTGGGTAGAAGGAAAATGATAGCACTCTTCAGCAGACTTCTTCATGTAGCCCAAAAGACTGTCAATGTATCTGAAAACAATGTAGCTAAGTCAGTTAGCTCATCCCCCTTTCTCAGCTACTGTTTTCATGGATGTAAGAAGTGCATGGACCGTGATTTGGGATAAAGTAATGTTTCTGCTTGGGTTATAGCACCATCATGTGGCTCTTTCCTTTCCACATGATGGTGGCTGCAGAACGTGGGCATAGCCTTCCTTGTGCTCGCCAGGTTTTATGCTGCTGCTACGACTTTCCTGGGAGAGAGTCTGTTTTGCAAATATCCCATTCAGTGATTCCCCAGACTTTTCAGTGGTTGTATGTGGGTTTTGAAAAAGCCCAAGAAGCAATGGACTTTTAAGACATTGATGGGGGCTTTCTCCAAAACCCCAAATAATAAGTGTTAAAAACTTTTAAAGTACATATTTAAAAATAAGTGCATAAAACTCTTGATTAATAAAACTAAACTTGCATTTAATAAAACTAAACTTGCACTTTCCTGATATAAATGAAAGTTTTCTACAAGGCTGATCTGGCATTTAGGGGAGACACTGGGGAGAATGCTGAGGAAGTAATGGGCTCTCCTTCCTCCTGCCACAAAACAGTGGGTCTTTTCCATGCAAAGAGTTGGTGGTATTTTGAACCTCAGCAAGTCCAAAGTAGAACAGAAAATGGAAATTGGTTCCCTATAACTAAAATGTCCCATCTTTATTACTTAAATGAGACAAAAAAAATGGTGTTTTGGAACAGCACCCGAGCAGAACTTCCATTCTGATTTGAGTATAATCTTAAGTGAGTAAAGTCAGAAGAAAGCATATCTAACTTATCTGAGCCCTTCCAGTTCCTGGATCACATGGGTTCTTGTACGTAAAGCTTCTTGGCAAGGGATCATTGGGTGAGAGGCACGATGTGACTGAGTAAGGGGGATGATCCCTGGTGCTAGTTTGGTGGATGTCCTTGGGCAAGTTCCTTCACTTCTCTGGGTCTCAGTTTGTAAAACAAAGGGGATCAACCAGGGACCACAAAGATATTTTCCAGCTTGACTTTCTAGGGTTCTAAGGAATAAGAAGGGGGTCATGTAGATCCTGGTTCCTTGATTTCTCCTTAGTGCTTGGAAAGCACTGGACATGCTATGAAATGATTGCAAGATTCATAGTTCTTGAGTTTCAGAAATGGGGGCTCAGCTTTAGTCCTGAATTGCAGAGCTATGAAATGAAGATATTATAGGTAACTTGGTCAGCTAGAGGGTCACCCAGCAGCACTTGCTGTTCTGTTCCTCTCTATGGAATAGTCTCAAAGAAGTGTAATCTTTGAGATCTGTAATCTCAAAGTAGTGTTGTCACACAACTGGTGTGACTAGTAAATGCTTAATGTCACCATTTGTGCTTCTACTAGTTTTAGTCTGCCCTACCTCATGTATGGAAGTGAGTTCACTTGGTAAATAGGTAGAGAATACAGTAACTGGGTCAGATGAAGGTATATATAACCATCAGTTTCACATTAAGCCTCTACACATATGCCCTACTCTGATCAAATGGGAGATTTGCCTAACACACCCAGAACTTTCTTTCATTTCTGTTTTTAATCAAGCTGTTCTCCAAGCCATAAACTCTCTCTAGGTCTTTAAAGCCACCTGCTCTTTATTCTCAAGAACGGGACATCAAAATCTCATGCATTCTTCAGGGACAAGTCAACACCTTCCAAGATTTCTTCCCACTGGCCTAACTCTCATGCGTGGGATATTACAAAGTGCAATATCTTTGGTATCAGAGACAAATCCTCACTCCTCCTTTTGCTCCTTAGGGTCAGAACCTCAGTTTTCCATCTGTATAAATTGGGATAAAAATATTTACCTTATCTGGTTGTTTTGATTGTTATATAAGATACCACGAATGGAAGCCACCCCCACAACAGATCAGTATTTTTTCCTCTCTCTCTTCATTCTTTCCTCTCACCCTTCCTTCGCCAATTCTCTTAGCATTTTTAAACCTAATTTGTTGAAAAGACAGAATTCTTCTTTGAAGTTTGTGGCCCTTTGCCTGGTTGAGTGTAAGGTTCCTGCAGGCAGATAATGTGTCTGTATTCCCTCACAGCTTGCAGAACAGTATTTTTAATGTAGTAATAATGTAGTAAATGTCTGTCAAACGAATATACTTCAGGCACTAATGGATACAAAATAATGTGAATAGAGAGTACTTTGGGGCTGGTCATGGCACGTCTGTTGGGCAGTCTGGAGCAGAAGCCAAAGTGATATGTTGATATTAACATGGAGCCCAATGTTCCTGAACGGCAAGAGATCTCTGAACTCCAGCTTGTTGACTTACAGAGTCATCCATCCCCAGGAGGACCAGCAATGGGATGGTGGTCATCCCTCCGTGGACCCATTCCTGTAGAGACACGAAGCCGTCCCGGTCATAGTCCATCCCTTGCAGCATCTCCTTCAATATCTGTGGAATCCAAAGAGCAATCATTGTCCATTTGCATCATCGACATGTCTACCTGCCTTCTGCCTCTGCTGTCTTGTTCGTCTCGCATTATCTGGTTTGTGTTTTACCCCTTTCCCCTCCTGTTAAGTGTGAACAGAGCAGACTGGGAGTGAGGAGGCCAGGCTTCCAGGTCTGGCTCTGTCCTTGGGCCTTGGGCCAGTCACCCTGACTCTGTGGGCTCTGGTTGGCTTATCTGTAAAAATGGAAAAAATATTGTTGTGTTTGTGGCACTGTAGCAGGGATTAGAGAAAATGAATGTAAAGTGAATAACAAAATACCTGACACATAGGAGCCCCCAAATGTAATTATTCTTATAATTCGTATTATCTGGTGATCGAGGAACATCTCTACAATGCTTTCTAATAGAAATTTCTACAGTTCTCTCTAAATTCTTTGATTGATGAATTTCTGTTATAACATTTTATTTCTGGTGAAAAGATGAGCATGGTTATTTCAGTTATGTCTGCACGTTTTCCTGCTGCCTACATTTTTCCTATCAGAGAGGTAGGAGGTAAAGTGCAGGACTCCAAAGAAGCTGCCTATAAGAAGATGAGTCTGGGAGCACCTGCAGAGTAAACACTCATTCATATCTTGAGTGTGTCCCCCTCCCATCTTAGAAGCTCACTCCAAAGCCACCCCATCCTTACAGAAACTCACAGGCCTCAGCTCTGTGGGATCCCACTCCAGGTACTGGGCAATATGCAGCATCTGGTTGACAATGCAATCCATCTCCTAGAAAATAGCAAAGGGAGAAAATATCAAAAGGAGACAACCAAAGATGTGTCATTAAGAGCCGAACTCAAAATTAAGCCCAGTGGGAAGAGGGACAGGGCAGGGCAAGAGAAGAAGCTGGTGCAATAACTGGCATTTTGTGAGGAGCTCAGTTTATTTCTGTCTCGACCACAAAGCTCACGAGAAGCACAGAGCATGCATAAGCCGGAGGTATGCAAAAAGCTCCGAAACACTGACCTCCTCCTGGACCCACCTTCCTTCCCTTATTCTGCGCTTTAACTTGGAAAGCATAGAAAGCACTGCTATTTTTATCCCTCTTTGTCATTATAGCTTCCACAAATACTTACAAACCAAGGCAGGTTTCTCCTGTCACTTCTTATCACTCATCCCCACAGCTGTAGCAACTTGGGATCCATCTCTCAACTCGAGGCCAGTTTCTGTTGCATGGAGGGTTACTGTGTGTGTCTTAGCTCAGGTACCATGATTTTGATTCCGTTTGTTATCTCCTCTGTTTCCTTTTTATCATGGTGCAGCCCTTAGCCCAGCCCCCAGGAGTCCGTGAACAGGAAACTCAGAGGAATATGTTTACTTGATGACTGAGCCTTTTGGTACTGAGGCCAGGCTCCATCTAACACCTCACAGAATTGTTGGCTGCCAATGAGTCAGTGTTCTGAGAGCCCCGCTGAAACACACCAGACTGAAGAGGCATTTGGTGTCAAAGTTAGCACCATTTAGGCACCAGCTAAGATGTTCACAGTAAGATTGCTTTGGGAGGACACGTCGGTAGACTGAAGCAAGGTTCAAAAGTGTTACCTCAGCCAGATAGAATGCTGGGTCAAAATAGCAAGCCAAAACCCAGCAGGGATTTTAAAAAATTGTATGTTATTTAAATTAAAAAACAATCCATTGCAAAACTACAGGATAGGCCAGTAGATGAGGGTAAGAAAGTGGGCACAAAGGTGGGGACAGGTTTTGGCAGAAGTTCCAAAAGAAAAGAACTTGTGAATCTGGTTGGGTCCAAGATTTAATGAGAAAATGTAATTCAGGAACAAAGAATTGGACTCAGTTTTGGGCTATGTAAATAGAAGCAGAGTTGGCAGATTTCAAAAGGAAAAAGTTCCCCTGAGGTCTTCCTGGTCAGGCCACATTGGGATACTTAAAGAGTCATAGGGGATGGATTCTGTTCTGTGCCACATTTCAGGAATGGCATTTACAAACCAGAGCTTGTCCAAAGTGGATATTTAAGCCTGCCTTGTGAGAACCAGTGTAGGAATAGAGAAATTTTAGCTTGGAGAAGATTTTAGGGGAGATGTGATAGCACCTTCAAATACTCGAAGGCCTATTGTATGGGATAGGTATTCCACTTGTCCTGGCCATGTATGGGGGACAGAAGGAAGCAGAGGGATGCAGGGAAGGGAGGAGTTGAGGATTGGCTTATTTTGGCCTCCCTGCTGGGTTTGGGGAGAAGGGGAACAGAAGCAGGTTTTGAGTTGAAAACGATTCCCCACCACACAGAGGAGTGCCTGTGTTTGAGAAGGAAGCCCTCTCCAGCAGTCACTCCCAGCAGTAGAATGGCTGTCTTTCCATATGCCAGGGATTCCAGGTGAAAGGTTGAACCAGATAACTCTTTTGAGATTTGCTTCAGTCTTCCAATATTACCTTTAAAATGTATCTGGAATTTAACAACTTCTTACCACCTGCAATGATTCTACCCTGCACAAGTCTACACCATTTCACGCCTTGATTGTTTCAATGGCCTCCTAACCAGTATCCCTGCTTGCATTCCCTCTGTCACCCAGGCTGGAGTGCAGTGGCGCGATCTCGGCTCATGGCAACCTCCGCCTCCTGGGTTCAAGTGATTCTCCCACCTCAGCCTCCAGAGTAGCTGGGACTACAGTTGCCCACTACCACACCCGGATAATTTCTTTTGTATTTTTAGTAGAGACCGGGTTTTGCCATGTTGGCTAGGCTGGTCTCAAACTCCTAACCTCTGGTGATCCGCCCACCTCAGCTTCCCAAAGTGCTGGGATTATAGGCTTGAACTACTGCACCCAGAGTACAGTGATTCTGTTGAAACATAAGTCAATCATATCACTCCTCTGCTCAAAATCATCAATGGTTCTCCATCTCTCTGGAGTAAAAGATACACTTTTTTTTTTTTTTTTTTTTTTTTTTTTTTTTTTTTTTTTGAGACGGAGTCTCCCTCTGTTGCCCAGGCTGGAGGGAGTAAGTGGCGTGATCTTGACTCACTGCAACCTCTACCTCCAGGGTTCAAGCAATTCTCCTGCCTCAGCCTCCTGAGTAGCTGGGACTACAGGTGTGCGCCACCATGCCCGGCTAATTTTTGTATTTTTAGTAGAAACGGGGTTTCACCATATTGGTCAGGCTGGGCTCAAACTCCTGACCTCGTGATCTGCCCGCCTCCCAAAGTACTGGGATTACAGGCAAGAGCCACTTGCCCGGCTAAAGATAAACACTTTTAATCACCTATAAAGTTTAATAAGCTTTGCAAACTCCCCACTCACCTACCCCCATCCCATGACTTCTCTGATCTCATCCCCTATTACTTCCTCACTCTGATCTCATCTGTTTTCTCATTCTGCTCCATTCACACTGGCCCGGAGTGAATCTTCTAACATGCTAGGGACCCTCAGGACCCTCGCACTCACTGTTCTTTCTCCTGGAAGTCTCTTCCCCTAGAATTACTCCCTCGCCTTCTTCATGCCTCTGTTCGGATGCCCCCTCCTAGAGAGGCCTTCCTTGGCGACCCTCGCTAAAGCTTCAACTTCTTCCAACACTTCCTCTCCTGTATTTTTCTTCTTAGCACCCATCCCTACCTGACACGTTTTTACTAGGCTGCTTAGTGTCTGTGCTTGGACTAGAATGAAAGCTTCATGAGGGCATGGAACTTTGTCAGTTGGCTACACTGCCATACCCTCAGTGCTTAGAAGAGTGCCTGACATGATGCAGACACTCAGTAAATATGTGTTGACCAAATGCTTGAGAATCTGTGATTCTCTGGATGTTCCCTCAAATGACCCAACCCACAGCATTGTAATGTGACTGGAGGGATCCCATAGAGGCACCCTGGGGTTTACAGGGAATTGGGATGATTCAGTTTGTCTAGTGGACTTCTTCCCTCCCTTCCTTCCTTCCTTCCTTCCTTCCTTCCTTCCTTCCTTCCTTCCTTCCTTCCTTCCTTCCTCTGGTCTGACTCAGCCCCATGCATCTCAACCTCAGGGCCTTCCTGTTAATGAGCCCTATCTCTGACATTGACAGTCAGGACCACAGGGCCTGTCTGACTCTGCTTGCCTTCTTTCTTTCTTTCCATTCTTCCTTTTGCTCCACGAGCCTTGATCGATGGGTGAGGGTGAATCTCAGGCTTTCTCAAGTGCAACGGGTTGGGAACATGTACTTAGAGCAGACAGAACCAGACTCCTAGGCTAGTGCCCTGGAGTAGAAGCAGCCAAGGGTGACGCCAAAGCACATCAGCAGTGACCAGCAGCCTCCTTCCTTGCAGATCAGCAGTGACCAGCAACCTCCTTCCTCACACATCAGCAGTGACCAGCAGCCTCCTTTCTCTCAAATCAGCAGTAACCAGCAGCCTCCTTCCTTGCACATCAACAGTAACCAGCAGCCTCCTTCCTCGTGCCCTTTTGCCCTGGTCTTGCTGCCTCCCCCGCCCTCTCCTCTTGGCCTCAGGACTCCTGCAGGAAATTGCAGGAGGCACTTGTGAACTGAATGGGAAGTTAAACTAGCTGACATGCTAAAGCATCCCTCCATCCTGAGATTTGATGATTCCCAGGCTTCTAGAGTGAAAAGGTAAGTTGGAATTCACGCTCTGCAAGGCTGGCCCTTTGGAAATAGCGGGTGGAGAGGTCCTAGTTGGATTTCCTCAGCCTGCATCGAGACATTGCTATTAGTACAAAGACGGAGCTGAACATTTTCAGATTCTTCCTCTGCTTGCTCCCTGCTCCCCCAGCCTTTCTCAGGTCCACGAGGGATATTTAGAGTGAGAACTTACCGCTTGGTCCAGGAGACCGTTCTCATCTGAATCATAGAGGCGAAACATGACTGTAAGAAACACAGAGGTAAGCCTTGAAGTGTCCTCTAAGAAGCACGGATGGCTGAAGTTTTGATGCTGCCAAGTTTTTAGATTAGTTCTGTCACCACTGTGACGGAGGTTATGGCAGCCAGCTCTCCCTCCCTCTGAGCGCAGAGTCTGACTTCCTTATGGAGCGGCTGGGCCAAGGGAGGAGAACCACCTGGCTTCTGGACCTGTCTAAGCAATACCTATGTGGCTGACCAAGCCCAGGTCATGAGTGTGATTCCCTGGGGAGCATGAACACCTTTCAGCATCACTAGAACACAACCTAAAGCAAATGCCCAGCTGGTGGTGGGGCAGAGGCACCAGAATTTTGCTTCTATTGAGCATAGAAAGTGTAGAGTTAGGCAGATTTAAATCCTAGGGCTGCCCTGCCACTTCTGGGGGGTGCCCAACAAGTTACTTAACTTCTTTGAGCTCAGCTTCCTTATCTGTAAAGTGGAGAGAATAATAGTTGGTTTCTCCTAGGATTATTATGAAGATTAATGTATAACTGATAGGCCAAATCAACTGGGCTTAGAACATAGAAAGCACTCAACAGATGTTACTAATTTTTATTTTCCTTTTAAAATGAACATTTATATATGGCATTTAACATATACAAGGTACTGTCCTATAGACTTTCTCGTTATTGCTTAATCCTCAATAATGCTATGGGGTAGTTATTATGGAAGCCATCTTTTCCTTTTCCTTTTTTCTTTTCTTTTTTTTTTTTTTTTGAGACGGAGTCTCGCTCTGTCGCCCAGGCTGGAGTGCAGTGGCGCAATCTCGGCTCACTGCAAGCTCCGCCTCCCGGGTTCACGCCATTCTCCTGCCTCAGCCTCTCCGAGTAGCTGGGACTACAGGCGCCTGCCACCACGCCCGGCTAATTTTTTGTATTTTTAGTAGAGACGGGGTTTCACCGTGGTCTCGATCTCCTGACCTCGTGATCTGCCCGCCTCGGCCTCCCAAAGTGCTGGGATTACAAGCGTGAGCCACCGCGCCCGGCCTGCCATCTTTTCCTTTTTCTAAAGGTATTCGGAAATATGCCATTCAGAAACATCTTCAATCACGTTCTAACTGCAAGGAGGTGATGTAGGATAAGGAAGATCTGGGAGAAAAATTTGGACAAGGGACTACATGTTTACTTATGAGACCTGGAAACCTATATTTTACTCAACCAAAAGGCAAAGATCCTGTCTGTGGTCTCGTAAGTCAGCATGGCAGGAAGCAGAGATAAGCATTTCTTCATTTTCCTGCTATTCTTTTTTTTTTTTTTTTTTTTTTTTTTTTTGAGACAGGGTTTCACTCTTGTTGCCCAGGCTGGAGTGCAATGGCTCCATCTCGGCTCACTGCAACCTCCGCCTCCCGGGTTCAAGCGATTCTTCTGCCTCACCCTCCCGAGTAGCTGGGATTACAGGCATGCGCCACCACACCCGGCTAATTTTGTATTTTTAGTAGAGATGGGGTTTCTCCATCTTGGTCAGGCTGGTCTCGAACTCCAGACCTCAGGTGATCTGCCCGCCTCAGCCTCCCAAAGCGCTGGGATTATAGGCGTGAGCCTCTGCACTCCCCGGCCTTTCCTGTTATTCTTTAAAACCCTTCATCATGCCTGCTTTCTCTGCGGAGCACCCATTGACTGATGCGGTGCAACCCCTTGGGGCATGTACTCAGCCCGGTCCCCTTATTTCTGCTAAGTTGTCCTTGTGTCATCATTTCCTCCTAGATGTTTTAATGTCTCTGCACCTTGTGTTTTTTTCGGAGGTGTATCGCTGGTCCAAGTCAAAGTCCTTTAAAGGTAGGGTGATGGGCTTTCGATTCTTTGTGATTCCTCAGAAGGTCCCAGTCAGAGGCATGCATCATATGCTGCTGACTCACCCAGCAGATGGTTGAGTGACATAAAAGGACAGCCCTTTTCTGCTAGCATTATTCCAGGACTCTGGGCCTAGGCGACTCTCCAACGCTGACCTCTCTCTGGTCTTACTGTGCATGAACAATAGAACTAGAAAGGCCTGAGTCAGCGTCCTTAATTTTAGCAGTGCAACCTCGGGCAAATCTTTTAACCTTCTTGTGCCTTCCTTCTAGGTTACGGTGAGGTTAAAATGAGAATGCTTTCAAAGTACTTAGCAAATATAAGGTGTTTATTGATGATAGTTGTTATTATTGCATTGGCAATAGGTGTGGGATTTCAGGCTATTATTTCCAAAAAATACATGTTTGGTTTTTAAAAAGAAAAGTTTAACTTGTTTTCAATCCTTAAAGTTAAGGAAAGATATAAATTGATATGGTTTAGTAAAAAGCAAACTAAAATGAAAACTCTATATGACCAAGTTTCTGCAACAAAAAATTGCAGGCCGGGCACCGCGGCTCACACCTGTAATCCCAGCAATTTGGGAGGCCAAGGCGGGCGGATCACCTGAGGTCAGGAGTTCAAGACCAGCCTGGCCAACATGGTGAGACCCCGTATCTACCAAAAATACAAAAATTAGCTGGGCGTAGCGGCAGGCACCTGTAATCCCAGCTACTCAGGAGGCTGAGGCAGGAGAATCACCTGGACCTGGGAGGTGGAGGTTGCAATGAGCAGACATCCTGCCACTGCACTCCAGCCTGGGCAACAAGAGCAAAACTCCATCTCAAAATAAATAATAAATAAATAAATATAAATAAATTGCAAGGAAAAAATTAGCAAAAGATGGAAAGGGATCCAAGAGATCAAAAGAGAGTAAAGAGACATAATAACCAGTGGTGATGTATGAATTTTACTCGGATCCTGATTCAAACAAACAATTAAAAATATCTAAGATAATTGGAAAAACGTGAATACTGACTATTTGATAATAGTAAAAGGAATCATTTTCTTTAGCTGTAATGATGGTATTGAGGTTATATTTAAGAAGAAGAGTCTGTGATTTTAGAGGTACATACTGAAATATTTACAGATAAAATTATACGATGCCTGGAATTTGCTTCAAGATACTCTGAGGTAGAGGGAATGGTGGGAGGTAGAAACACAACAAGATTGACCATCAGTTGATAATTGTTGAAACTGGGTGATGGGGCCATGGACGTTCACTGTACTCTCTACTTTTATCTTTCAAATTTTCTGTAATAAAAAGTTTCAACATTTCTTTGCATGGCCATTATAAGACTCAGGTGGAGAGTCATTAATATAAAAAAATCTGTCACCTTCTCTTTGGTAGTCACTAACAAATACAATGCCTGAAACTCAAAATCCAGCTAAATGCTGGAAATAATTTGATGTTTCACTTTTAACATTAGCTAGAAGAAAACAGAAATCTGCTACATTTGCCACCAAATTAGCACTTAAGACTTGCAATTGTTAACACTTCAAACCTATGGGAGAGATTCTAAGCTCAGCTAATGAGCAAACTGTTTCATTTTGTTTTTGGCAAGAGTTAACCTTTGGCAGACTTCCCTTGCTTATGTTTAAGTTTTGTTGACTAGTCTTGTTATTAACTGGAATTTTGACTTTGGCTATAACATGTACATTTTTTCCCCCTTACTGTCTACTTAAGTTCCCAAGAGAAGCAAAGACAATACAGATTTTTAAACAAGGTCCTATCATCTCCTGTTTTTTTAGAAGTATGTCTGTAGGCTCACAGAAGCCGGAGAAACCATCACTGGACTGAATCATCTACGAGACTGCAGGCTGTTTCAGCCACTGTGAACTTTCTGCCCCCAGCTCTTACTCTCCTCCTGAAGACATATTTTTAAAACCTACTTTAGTAGCACCACGAAACTGAGCTCAACTCCTTTAATTAACTGGCCCCCTCGTTCTCTAGAGGCCAAGAATCTTGGGGTGGGGGGCACAGGTAGAGAAATGGACAAAGCCTTATCAAGACAGAGGTTGATGAGATCTCAAGAAAAGAATATTTCCTCATAGTTAAAGAGTTGCCTGGGCACGGAATAGGGGAAGGAGGACAGATGTTGAATAGCTTTGTTTAAAAAATCTATTAAGAGGAGGTAGCAGTTTTCTGAGTAAAGGCTTTCAGGAAGTCCTGCCAGCAAAGCAAGGAGGTCTTGACCACTTGATGGGACCCATTCCCCTTTCCAGATTCTGGTTCTCAATACCTGGGTTTCAGATGCCCTTCCCACGTGATACACAACTGGTACTATGTCCCAGGGTGGATTCTAGGAGTTGTTCATGTCACTGCTGGTAACAGGACAAAGAAACCTCCCCAAAGAGGCAGGACCTATATCCATGATACCAGTTCAACCTCCAGTGTGTTTAGGAATAATGGATAGAACCCCAGATCTTTCTCCAGGAAAAAGCTGAAGCCCCTTGACAGGGTGAGCACTTACACTCCAGCTTATCCTGAGGCCTCCCCGTCTCCAGCAGGGACAGGTAGCACACAACATCCTTCAGGTACACCATGGGGGATTCCAAGCTTGAAGACCGAGGGACGGGGGGTTCCAGGGGTGTTGCAGCCACTTGGTCTTCAGTTGGTGCTTGCTTCTCAGCCATAATTGATTCTGCGATGAACAAAAGGAAAACATCCAAGGACATTTTCTGTTTAGTAAATATTAACCCCTCTTTGTTACCCCATCCTTTTCATGGTAGAGGCAAGAATTTTGTAGAAGTGTCTTCAAAAGCTTTGGTTACATAGATGTGACCAAATTAGTGGCCCTAGAAATCCAACCTGTGGAGTTCATATTCTCTGAAGGGATCCCATGCTGACCCCTTTAAGAGTCTATTTCCTTGCAGGAAATTCATCTATACCCTAACTATTCGTAAAAGATGATGGTGATTATTGGTAATATCAATAATCAACAGGTAAATGTCATTTGGCCTACTTTTTTGGGAACATACCCAACTTGTAGAAGTAATTTTGGCTGGGATTTCAAAATGGTAAATGGCCAACAGTCATTTCTCAATAAACCTTGCAATTTTCTTTTCAAACACATTTAAAGACACATAAAGAATGAATATTCAAAAGAGAAAACTGGGATTGATAATCAATGAATCTCCAGAAACTAGGGAGAACTCAAACTAACTGCAAGTCTAATCATTTGCATGAAGAAAATGCAGAAAGCGGATTATTGTACCACAAGAATGGGGTAAGTTTTCCCTTTAAAATTTCTCATTTCTAAGGCAGGAAAACACTTTGTCTCTTCCACACTCTGTCCTCTGGTTCAGAAATACAAGCTCTATTACTAACAAGAAAACTGGGCACCCCTATTTTCCTGTGTGAATTCTATTTTTTGAGACACTTTGAGTGCTGTCTTCCCTCTCTACCTGCATGCTCATCAGAAATGATCTCTTAATATCTACTAGGAGTGTACAACTCACAGAAAACAACTAGCCAGGGAACAAAGGGAAGATGGGCAGTGGAAAACCCAATGTTTTAGGTGTTGTAATATTATACCACCAAGTAACAAAGTACTGAAGGTAGAGGCAGTGGGAGAGACAGCCTTGATGATAATGTCTGTTGAGGAAGACAATGTTACCTGTACACTCTTCATTCGGAGAAACAAATAACCAAGCAATGGGAGTAAATATTCCATTTTAGGCAAGCAGGACTGTGCTAGATGAAAGCCTTCCAGGTTCCAGGGGTTCGGTTGTGGGTCTGAGAAGGGAGTTAACCATCATCCAGATGGACAATAGGAGAGACCAAAGGTCACTGACACACTTTGTATATTACAAAGGGCCTCATGAAGAAACCAAGATGGAGCCTGTGAAACGCAGCTGCAAAGTGAGGAAAGAAAGCTTCATCCTGAGGTCTCAGAAGACCAGATTTTCGAAAGTAATTTTCTACTGGACAACGCCTTAGCAGGATGCAAGAAGATATCACCTCTATTATACAAAAGCAGAAAGCCTCAGGGTTCGACAAGCAGAGATGAAAATACAATAGGATGAGATAAAGACAGGGATAGTGAGATAGGGAAGGTTGTAATAAAATTACATATTTAATGAAGTATTAAGATTGTCACTGGAGGAAAACATGGGAACAGGCCTTTGTACTGTGTAGTCCACTACACCCAAAGTTATTGCTAGGTCCTCAGATTATTCATCAATTAAAACACTATCGGTGACTTCTACCTTGACTAAAATGGACTAACAGAGACCAGATTTACCCTCTCACCTAAAACAGTGACAAAACTGGACAAAATATATGAAACAATGGTTCATAGGATATTACATTATTAGGGAGGACCAAACACTGATCTCTGAGAACATGAGATGACTCCTACAACTGCCACATCAGACTGTTTGGAAAGAGCTTCTAGGCCGCAGCACAGAGAGGGGGAAGCCAGGCCAACCCTGGAAGTCTCTCTGAGTGGAGGTGAAGCTGGAATCTGGAACCCACAGTGGCTAGGGTTCACAGAGCAGGCACTGGAGAGGAGGGGATGCACAGAGAGCTAGCTCTGAATATGTGTAGAAGTTCCCGTTTGAGTAACAGCAGAGAGTTCCCGTCAATTATTCAGCTGAGTAGTAATTAGCACACTTGTGGAAGGAAAACACCTAAGGCTAAGGCTGGGGAAAGAACTAGGATTAGAGGGAATAATCCCTGGAATGCAAAGAGAACCAGGAGTAATGCCTATTCCCACCAACCAGGGTAGAAAAGCCCCATAATTCGTGAATCATCGATAGAGTATTCAGAAACATTGTTTCTCAGTAGTGAGTAAATGCCTTTCTGGTCCTGTCCAGTGAAGCTTAAAAGATAGATCCAAAAAGATCAGACTGTTTCCAAGTAACCTAACTGTACCTAAAAACAAAGCTCAGGAGTATTTGTAGGAATGTGAAAATCCAGTACTCAACATTTAGTGAAGAGACACCATAAATTCTATACAAATTCTTCCAGAAAATTTAAGAGGAGGGAATCCTACACAACCCTTTTTGTGAGGCCAGCATTACTCTAAAGCCAAAAACAGACAATGACATGATAAGACATGAACATGCAAATCAATATCCCTTATGAACACAGAGGCAAACGTTCTTAATATTTTAGCAAATTGAGGCTCATAATGTGTAAAAAGAAATTAAATAAGACCAAATAAACAATTAAGTACACGAAAAGATACTCAACATCATTAAAGCACAAGAATATTTATAACACTTTTATTTATGATAATTATAAACTGGAAGCAATCTAAATGTCCATCAGTAGGTTAACAGACGAACAAATTGTGGAATATCTATTAAAACACTAATCAGTAACTAAAATATGTGAACTATTGATACATACAAAATGGATAAATCTCAAAATTATCATGTGGAGTGAAAAAAGGCAGACCCAAAAGAGTAGATAGTGTATGATGTCATTTATATAAAATCTAGACAATGTAATCTAATATATATGGCAGAAAGCAGATCAGTAGTTGTATGGGGATGAAGGGTGGGGAGGTAAGGAAGGTGGAAAAAAGGGATTACAAAGAAAACTTTTAGAGATGATGGGTATGTTCATTATATTAATTGTGGTACTATTTTTACAGGTATATAATACGTCAAAACTTATTAATTAATTATACACTTAAAACATGCAATTTTTTGTCAATTTATATCTCAATCCTTGGATCTTGAACCATTTCTCTAGTTTTCACTGAAGTCTACTGCTCACTCCTGTCATAGAGCTGCAGGGGTCCAGGAAGGCTGAGAGGCACTGACACTGTCTCATTAGTGTCCTTCCTCTTCATTCTGCTTTATATGAAATAGCCCTAACCTATGGCCATCTGAGTACGTCCCTCAGGTACCACCAGTAAAAAATGCCAACACCCTCTTCTGGATCACAGAGGTTCTGTCCTGGTGCCATGTCCTAAACACTTTCGTGTGACGGCTCTTGGGCAGACCTAACTTCTTTCACTTTCTCTCTTGGTATCTGTGTTACTTGTTCCCTTCCAGTTGGGCAGTGTGGCACAGTGGGAAGAGCTCCAGGCCAGGCAGCAGAAGACTGTGATTCCACCACTGAGTTTGTGTTCAATTGTGTGTGATTTAACACCCAAAGTATGTGTGTGTGATTTAACACAAGCAGGCTTACTCCACCACACTCAACCTCAGTTTTCTCGTCTGTTTAAAGAGGGGATTGCATTAAAACTGATGTTTACCCAAAGTCTTGAATTACAGAAATCATTCAAGTAAATGACTTAATTAAGTGAAGAACAAGACTGGGTCCCAAGTCCGGGCGCGGTGGCTCATACCTGTAATCCCAGCACTTTGGGAGGCCAAGGTGGGTGGATCACCTGAGGTCAGGAGTTGGAGACCAGCCTGGCCAACATGGTGAAATGCTGTCTCTACTAAAAATACAGAAATTAGCTGGGTGTGGTGGTGGGTGCCTGTAATCCCAGCTACTCAGGAGGCTGAGGCAGGAGAATCCCTTGAACCCGGGAGGCGGAGGTCGGGAGGCAGAGGTTGTAGTGAACTGAGATCGTGCCACTGCACTCCAGCCTGGGCAACAGAGCGAGACTCCATCTCAAAAAAAAGAAGAAACTGGGTCCCAGATTATCTATACAATACAGTCTGATCCCAATTCTGTAAAAAATTTATAGAAAAATCTACAAGGAGATTACACACACTCACATGTAATTGCATTGGTGAAATTATGGGTGATTTTATTGTGCTTTTTAAAAAACACATTTTTTAGAGCACTGTAAAATTCAGAGTAAAACTAGAAGAGGGTCCAGAGATTTTTCACACACCATGCTTCCCTACACATGCATAGCCTACCATGCCTCACTCCCCCACCAGAGTGGTACATTTGTTACAGCTGATGAATACATCAACACATCATTATCACCTGAAGTCTATAGTTTGTATTAGGGTTCACTCTTGGTGTTCTACATTCTGTGGGTTTGGGCAAATGTACAGTGACATGCATTCACCATTATAGTATACAGAGTAGTTTCACTGCCCTAAAAATCCTCGGTGCTTTGCCTATTCATCCTTCCCTTCTCCTGACCCTTGACACCACTGATCTTTGTTGTTTCTTTATTTTTTTTGTGTCCTTCGAATTTCTTACAATGTGAGTATATTACTTTTATAATTTGGAAAAACTAACACGAAATACTGGGGGACTTTCCTTGAGATTTCAGTATTCCAAGTTGCTGAAACATCTCGACAGCCTGAGAAACTAATGAAACACCAGGACACTGAAGTTCTCCTTGTTCATCCCAGTTAGTCCCGGGCCTTCATGAAGGGAAAGGTGGGCTCAGCCTTTCCTGAGCTGACATTCTGACAGTAATAGATTGCTCAGGCCTCCAAGCCGAGGTCTGGACCCTGAAATCTCTGCTCTTCTGTCTTTATGGCTCTGGGAATGAAGTGGGCTTTGCTGGATCTGAGCTTGGTGACTGATCTGATAGGCCTAGACAGGCCACATGAAATAAGAGTCTAAGCTCTTTCCCTGGCTTCCACCTGGGCAACAGGAAAAGGGTGGTCTTTTCAGCAGATGGCCTGATTGAAGGTGAGTCCAGGACTTGGCTCTTCCTCGCCAGCAGAGGCTCCTGTCTGTGGTGACTGCCTGGTCCTATAATTCTTGTTTCTGGTGAACAGGGACATCTAATTAAGACATCTGAGGAAGAGGGCCTAGCAGGAAAAGGTTTTTTCCCTTAAATCTCAAGTGTCAAAAGAAGATGAAAAAGATGCTGTATACCTCCTTGGACCAAGAGTCAGATAATTGCCCTTTCATGATTTTACTACAGGGGCCTGATTTTTCCCATACACAAGGAAAATAGTACACCACAAAGTCACTTCTCCAGGAGGAAATCTCTGGAAGTTTCTCTTTTAGACCCAGAATAATACAACTATTGCAAATAGCATGGAGGTCAAATAAGTCAGCTAATTTCCATTATCATCATCGATCATCTTTTCTCAAATATCACATAATGACATATCCCCAATAAGTTATTCCTTGGTACCCCAGAAACATTAGCCGTGAAAATACAACCTGCCCAGACAATTTGGAACCTCAATGAATGAATTGTATCTTCTTCTAGGTTCCTCTTGAAGTTCCAGATAAAATAAACCCTGTCTCTACAAAAAATAGAAAAAGTAGCCTGGCACGGTGGCATGCACCTGCAATCCCAGCTACTCAGGAGGCTGAGACAGGAGCATTGCTTGAACTCGGAAGGCAGAGGTTGTGGTGAGCTGAGATTGCGCCATTGCACTCCAGCCTGGGCAACAAGAGTGAAACTCCATCTCAAAAAAAAAGTCTCTAGGTAAAGAATTTGGGGCAGGATGCTTTTCACCACTGTTTCTTGGTGGGAGTTTTAAATCTCAGAGCTCCTAGTTTCACCCTTTCCTCCCTAGTATGAGAATGATTTATGCCAGAATATGCCTCCTCTAGTCCATAGAAGATATAAGAGTTATCTGTGCCTTACGTCCATTTCACCAAGGGGCTATGGACTAGCATGGCTGAGTGGTGTGCTGGGCAGGGCATGGACGAGCCAGCACTTTTGTGGAGTCTTGCCCTGCTGCTGTCCCTGAAGCCTTCAGGAAGGCACAGCTGCTCCTAGTCCTTGCTTTCCGGTGCTCTGTGCGCAGCCTGGAGTTTGCTGAGCTTATGATCCAGGGGTAACTGTTTTTCCCCAACCATGCTCTGCTTTCCATCTATCATGAACTGTTTACCTCACCAGTCCTTCAGTTAAACACTGAAAACTCGATAATCCTTCCAGTTTCTCTTCTTGCTGTGACAGAAAAAAAGATTAGAACTACGTTGAAGAAACTCTTCCAGGTCCCTGTTGCAATTAGTCCCCCTTCTCCTTCAGCTGTAGTATCTCTAATCTATCTTGTTTTATATATATTTAAAATATAGGCTGGGCGGGGTGGCTCAAGCCTGTAATCCCAGCACTTTGGGAGGCTGAGGTGGGCAGATCACGAGGTCAGGAGATCGAGACCATCCTAACCAACATGGTGAAACCCTGTCTTTACTAAAAATACCAAAAATTACCCGGGTGTGGTGGCGTGCGTCTGTAGTCCCAGCTACTCGAGAGGCTGAGGCTCGAGAATCACTTGAACCTGGGAGGCGAAGGTCGCAGTGAGCAGAGATCGTGCCACTGCACTCCAGCCTGGTGACAGAGCGAGACTCCATCTCAAAATAATAATAATAATAGTAATAATAATAATAATAATACTGGATTCTTTCTCCCGGCACATCCTAAGAGCTGGAATTCACCTTTGGATATCTATAAAGCTTTTCAATAAAATGATAATGCACAGTTAAAAAAAAAAAAAAAGGTCTGACTCTCTGAGTCTTTGTATTGAAAGCTTCAGGAGCAACCTGGGAGAAAGAGAGCCCATGAGAGACCTTTCATGAGAAGAGGATGCCCAGGTGACACACTTGGAGACTGAGGTTGCAGGCTGAAGGAGATAATGGCAGACCATACTGAGTTAAGAATAGAGTATACTTCTGTGCTGGGTGCGGTGGCTCATGGCTGTAGTCCCAACACTTTTGGGTGGATCACTTGAGGTCAGGAGTTCGCGACCAGCCTGGCCAAGATGGCGAAAACCTGTCTCTACTAAAAAAGTACAAAAATTAGCCAGGCATGGCAGCACACTCTTGTAATCCTAGCTACTCAAGAGGCTGATGCACGAGAGTAGCTTGAACCTGGGAGGTCGAGGCTGCAGTAAGCTGAGATTGTACCAGTGCACTCCAGCCTGAGGGACAGGGCAAGACCTTATCTCAGAAAAAAATTAAAAAAAAAAGGAATAAAGTGTACTTCTGGAAGGTGGCCTGGATAATAAATGCTAATATTTATCAAACATTTACTGCATGCCAGGCACTGTTCTAAGCATTAGCATATCTAACTCACTTAACCTTCATAACAACATTTCTTATCTCACTTAGGGACACTGAGGCACAGAGACATTGTTCAAACATGCCCACGGTTACAGAGCTAGGTAGTGTTGGCTCTGGGAATCAAACCCAGGCAGTCTGGCTCCTTAAGCAACATGCTCTGTTGCCTGATCCAACTTGAGTTGATAGTACTCAGGACATTTGTATTGAATACGAGAATAGAAATTAAGTATGGTAACCTTTACTTCTCATTTTTGTAGGAGCTTCTGGCCTTGGGCCTGGCCAGCCAACAGCAGAGAGGAATGGCTTGCCATTGATAAACGTGTCAGGGAAGATTCCACATCTCTCACAGCCCAACAGCGGGCCTATGGGCAGCAGGCACCACTACAGCAGCCCCACTCATTCCACAGGAACCAACCACACCACCAGGACCACTGTGTCCTCTCTCCATATAGGAAAGACTGCAGGAGTTTTGAGGTTGGATGATTCTGGATTGAATCCCTGGCTCCACAGGTCACACCAGTGGTATATAATCTCTTAAGGCCTCAGTTCCTCCTGTGTAAAGTGGTGTGATTGTGAAGCTTAAATGAAATGTGTAATGAGCAGATGCCTGGCAAATATCTCTTCAAGGCCATTTGAGCTGGCTTCCCTTGTTAACTTATTAGCAACTCCTCAACTTAATCAAAATAGTGTATATATGTTGTTGGAAGCCAACAAGGGCACATTTTTACCCTCTTGCTCTGTTCCTCTCCAACCACCCACTGGTAGAGTCATCTGCACCTCAGCCTTAGAGCCACAGCCATCTCTCTCTGTCTCTCTCTGTCTCTCTCTCTCTCTTTCTCTCACACATACACACACACACACACACACACACATGCACACACTTTCCCATGAGAAGGCTCTCCACTTTCTGGGTAGGCAGTCATATCAGAGGTAAACATCTAGCAAGCTGTCCCAAGTCCTGACCTGCTCAGTTCTAGAGCAAGTGAAGCAAAAACCTTTACCCAGCCTCAGAATCCGAGGACATTCAAATGACAGGAGCCCCAGAGATGGAGGTTCTGAAGGCCACAGGAGGACAAGATCTGCATAAGATTGTACAATTATATGAGCACAGCACTGTTGGTTATGTTTCCCCACTTCTCGCCAAGGATGAAGTATTCCCTACTTTTCCCACAAATCTTACATTCCAAAGACTTACCAGTATCAGGGGCACAGGCCTCGTCTGCTTTGGTGGCATTATCTGCATTCTGTATATTAGTATCTGAGGAACAAAAAGAAGATTTAAAGACCAGCCCAGGCCCTCCAGCTTCTTGGAAGGACAGGTATGGGACCTCCCCATGGGACCTGGTTCACCTGGGTTGTGTCTGTGTCTCTGGGTTACTGTCAGCTGGGTTCATGCTCGCTTATTGGGATTGGCTGTGTCTCCCCCATTATAGCCCAAGCTCCAGGAAGACAGGGATCGTGGCTTCTCTCTCCTCTAACACTTCCAGGCTAGTCCCAGCCTGGACACAGAAGCTGAATGTGCTCCATCCGTGGACCGTCAGCCTTTGCTGAAGGCTCTCTTCCCCCGCCATACATTATTTTGTGTCTCCTCTTTCCCCATCCTGCTCTTTGATCCATAGTGGCAGGAATTATACCTCCTCTTATTCCTCTTGCTGAGAGGTTCATCAGAGCTTCCTGTAAGGCACTACGAGGAAAGGCGTCCCTGTCCCTTGGTTCATATTCGCACCCATGGGGCAGTTACTATGTTCAGGGGACCCTTTAGGAATGCAGTCTGTGGCTGTGGCAGGGGCTGAGAGCTGCACAAGGTCTTCCCATCTTGGGGAAAGCTCTGTGTACCTGGGCTGTTGGCCTCGCTGTTGCTGGCTCCCTCCGTCGGGTGGTCAGAGGTCTCCTGTCTGGGCTTCTGGCTGAAGGCCAGGAAGAGGTGAGTGCTCAGTGGCTGGGGAAGGTCCACCTCCAGGTACGCCCTCATGAACAGCTTGAAGACATCATAGCTAATCGGCTGAGAAGGGGCAAAAGGGCAAAGTCAGTGGAGAGAAGCAAAGGGACTGAGAGGAAGAGAGAAGAAAAGGAATAGAAAAGCTGGCAGGTGAAGGAAATGGAAAGGGAGGCAGCAGGACATGGAGGAGCTGATGGGGACAGGAATGAAAGGGCCAGGGAAGTGATAGGGAATGAGAGGCACAGGGTGCAGGGGATGGGTTTAAGAGAGAGAACATGCTGTGGTTGCATATTGGGGCTTGGTGGGGCACAGAACCAGGGCAGGCTCCTGTAATAAGAAATGGTATTATGTAAATTTAGATAAAAAGGGAGAGATTGGAGAGTGAGCCTTGGGAGTGGAGGCCAAAGTGCAGGGCTCTGCCTTAGTCCAGGCCCGTGTGAGGGATGTCGCTTTAATGAGCAGGGACAAGATCTGTGCCCTGGAACCCTAGTTAAGATGAAGAAAGATGCAGTTGAAAATATGATGGAAAGAAATGGTTCTTCTGTAGTATCTTGGTTTTCCTCCTGTACCATGACGGATGTGATGCGTGAGTATTCAGGTCTCAGAAAGTAGGAAAGACCTGGAAGAGAAAAGAAAAGGCTCCATCCTTCATGACTTTCATAGTCCTGATCTTCCCTGGAAAAACCCTCAAATAACAAGGGGGTGTGTGTTTCTGGCTCAGCTGCTTCTCAAAACATGTCCTTGTGAAGGTTTTAGGCACCAGGAGAAGAGCAGGAAGCCAAGGACAGAAGGTAGAACCAAGAGATGTGCCAAAAACTAGACCCTCTTCCTGCTGTGTCTCTCCCAGTACCGCCTGGCTTCTTGTCCCAGGCTGGGAGCAGCTATGCCAGAAAGGGCTGCTGCACTCAGCAAACACTCAACAACAATAACAGTTTGCAGTGAGTCATCACTGGCTTGTGCTTTGATGGCATCAGATTCTTCATCAAATCGGCAGATGCTCCTGGAAATCATTGGAGGAAGCACTACTCTGAGATCTGCTGTGCAGGCTTTTGTGAATAATAGCAGCCATGAGAATAAAATCCCTTTGCAGGAGCGTACTTGATGTGCCCATCAAAATGTTGGTAGCATTTAACCCCTTGTCTGTTCTGGGAGATCTGGGAGACGTCCCAGAACCAGAGACTGGCTTACATGTGTATAAACAAGTTTGAGTCCAAAATCTTGGCCTTAAAAGCAAGTAATGGCCTCCCCACCCCACTGGGGGGGCTCACAAATAAATTTCTGTTTGGCACCAGGCTTGGCTGTTCTATCCGTCTCCTTTGCAGAGTGAAGGAAGTCTGATTCAGCTGGACAGAGGCTCTTACCAGATTAGGAGAACTCCAAGCAAATGGTGGACTCACATTTCTTGTGACAGCTATCCATCTCTCTCTTCCTTTTCTGTTCCCGAGTCTCTGTGTCTCTTTATTTCACACTCCGTCTCTCTCTGCCTCTATAGTTTCATTGCCTCAGAATGTCCTTTCCTCCCACATCCTCCTCCTTTTTCCTAATATACAATAACCAAATCTTTTCTTCCTCCTCGTTTTTCTTTTCTTTTTCTTTTTCTTTCTTTTTTTTTTTTTTTTTTTTTTTTTGAGACAGAGCCTCGCTCTGTCACCCAGGCTGGAGTGTAGTGGCACGATCTCAGCTCACTGCAACATCTACCTCCTTAGTTCAAGCGATTCTCATGCCTCAGCCTCCTCCTAAGTAGCTGGGATTACAGGCACGTGCCGCCATGCCAGGCTATTTTTATATTTTTAGTAGAGATGGGGTTTCACCATGTTGGCCAGGCTGCTCTTGAACTACTGACCTCAAGTGATCTGCCTGCCTCGGCTTCCCAAAGTGCTGGGATTACTGGTGTGAGCCACTATGCCCAGCCCCTCTTCTCCAATTGTAACCCTCCCACCTTGATCCTTGATTCCATCCTCGCTGGCTCTGATTGCATGTCCAGCATTTTCTTTTCATCTACCTGCAAGTATGTTAAATGTCCACTATTCCAAAGAAATTGCTGTCTACCAGATCTACTGGCCCATCCTTCTCCCCTTTCCTTTCAAATTTCTCCAAACAGACCAGATTAGCCTCCTCACCTCCTTAATCCCATTCGGATTGGATCCTAGCCCATTGCCTCTGAAACTGCTTTGTTGAAGGTCACAGACACAATCGTCTCTTTTTAGACTGTCTCATCTTTGGCCTCTCTGCAGCATTTCATCCTCTCTTCTTTTTGAAACTCTCTATTTTCCATGGAGTTGTTCTCTTTTGGTTCTCTTCATTCTCTACTTTGATTTGACTGAATAATATGGCATTGTTCTTCATTAATTTGTTTCTAAAGCTCTTTTTGCATTGTCTTTTTGTACCACTTTAATTGACAAGTACTATTTTTTTTGTTTTATATGATTGCTTTTTATTTAAGCTATATTTATTTATTTATTTTTTATTTATTTATTTATTTTTATATTATTATACTTTGGGTTTTAGGGTACATGTGCACAATGTGCAGGTTTGTTACATATGTATCCATGTGCCGTGTTGTTTTGCTGCACCCATTAACTCGTCATTTAGCATTAGGTATATCTCCTAATGCTGTCCCTCCCCCTCAGTACTATTTTAAAGGTACTTTTCAGTTCCAAAGTGTACTATTAATCTCTTCAGCTAGCATCAAATGAAAACTATCAGAATAAAATATTTCTGGAAAGCAGACTGTACTAAATGATCTAATAAAAAGAAAGTTTGGTTAAACAGTCTAACATTATGCTGTAAAAAGCCAAAGCCAAAAGATCATGAAACAAGATCAGCATGAGGTTCAGGAAACCTCGTGACTGGTCTCAGACCAAGCGCATTTCTCCCCTTTTTCCAATCTGTTTCTTCTTCAGCAAATTGTGAGTGCTGAACTAGAAGATTTCAAGTTCTAAACTTCAATTAGCTTGCTCCCTGAAAACCAGCTCCTCTTCCTGACTCCACAATTTCTGTTAATGCCAATGACACCATTATGCTCCCAACATTACAGGCTGAGCTTTGAACTGTCAGTTGGCTGAGACTAGTTCTTGTCCCTTCCTTCTGTCCACTGTTCTTCTGCAACATCTGTCACATCCAGACCTTTTCTATGTCCATCGTCCCTGCTGCCATGACCAAAATTCCTGGATTCTGACTTCTGTTCCATACATCTCACCTGGGCCATTGCAATACCTCTCCAAAGCTTCTTTATCCCCATGCCCATCTGTTGGTCCTCCCACCTATCTTACCTATCCTTGCCCTATTGATCTTCCTAAAGCACAACTCTGATAAGATTGCTTCTCTACTCAAAAACTTTCCATGTGACGGGCGCAGTGGCTCACGCCTGTAATCCAAGCACTTTGGGAGGCCGAGGTGGGCAGATCACGAGGTCAGGAGATCGAGACCATCCTGGCTAACACGGTGAAACCCTGTCTCTACTAAAAATACAAAAAATTAGCTGGGCGTGGTGGTGGGCTCCTGTAGTCCCAGCTACTCAGGAGGCTGAAGCAGGAGAATGGCATGAACCCGGGAGGCAGAGCTTGCAGTGAGCCGAGATTGCGCCACTGCACTCCAGCCTGGGCGACAGAGCGAGACTCCATCTCAAAAAAAAAAAACTTTCCATGGTTTCTAATTGCCCATGGAACTGAATTGAGATCAACTGATGTACTACTGTGTTCTTACACTATACATTATAAAATATTTGCAAAACTAAATTGGCAAGTGGAAATTAGATGAATGTAAATAGAAGGTCTAATATGCAGTGTTCTACAGTCCAGTGGACCATCCTGTGTACTCTCCTAGACCTTTGGGATTCATAGCCTCCAATAATGCCCTCCAACCTAGATTTGTAGTTACTTCAAGCTCTGAGATGATTCTGGTATTTTCTCCTATTATTCCCCATGTGCATGTGTGCACTCTGTCCATGCTGACCAACCCTCCATGCACTCTACCCTGCAGGAACTGCTTCCATCTTTACATGTTCAAGTTCCAGTCATGCTTTAAGGCCCAACCCAGATTCCACCTTTTCCAGAAAGCCTTATGATCTTCTATCCCTGAATTTCCCTACTTGGCACCTTGGTTCCTGCATTGTGACACTCATACGTGCTGCTCTGCATTGATATATCATTGTTTGTGACAGACCTTTGTTCCTCTACTCAATCCAGAGCTCCTGGAAGTAGTGATAATGTCTCCTTTCATCTTTGAATCCCCCACACCACCTACCACAGGGTTCTTCATAGGTATTTGAATGGATGATGTGTCCTAATCAGTGCACCTGAGGAATAGCCTGGTGCCTGGTCCCTGGATGTCATCAACTACTATGGGATCCATTCAGTCTATGTATAGATTGAATAGATATATATATCTCCACTCACAATTTGCTGAAGAAGAAACAGATTGGAAAAAGGGGGGAAATGTGCTTTATATATGTATACATATATTTATGTGTATATGTGTGTGTGTGTATATATATATATATATATATATACACACACACACATATATCTTGAGCCTCTCAAGTGCAAGGCACAGTACAGTGCTGGGCACCAACGAATTAGGCATGAGTCCGTATCTTCAAAGAGTCAGTGTTATATGAGAGGTAGAGGTAAAGATATTGAAATAATTGCAATGCGTGGTCATCAGTGGCGAGTGCCATAGGAAAAGAGCTGACTAACTGTTATGAGAACTTAAAAAATAATACTGATGGAACTCATCCAACCATGCATATCCCTATCCTAGAGAACAGGATGCACAGAATAAACCCAGATGCACAGAACATGCAAACCAGAAGAGTCTCAGAGGGCACTCAGTCTTCTGATGCCCCCGAGGCTCAGGAAATTCAGTAATGAGCCCCAGCGAGCTAGCAGCAGAGTGAAACCAGAAGCCAGACCTCCTGACTCCTAGTCCAGTGCTCCTGCTACTATATCTGTCACAGGGTCCAGAGCTGGTATAGTGCTCCCTGACACTCCCTCCCAGTATCCCATGTTCAGCAGGCAAAGACATGCAACGATGTGCCACACTCTCAAGGTGATATCTGGGTTATGCAAAAGTTCTTTAAAAGCACAGCCCAGGAACACAGTAGCTGCTTAGTAAATGCATGATGAGAGAATAACTAGCGAGTGGCTAGGGGTCATGCCCAAACCAGATGACCAACCACTATAAGGCATGGTGGCAATTCTCTGAGACCTGGACTAACATCCCAGGCACATTCATGGTTCAGGCCAAAGGAACTCTGTTTTCCCCCAGCAGCTTTTATGCAGGAATTAGCTGGGCAATTTGCTCCTGCTGCAACATGCTTAAAGAGAGTGTGTTAATCCCTACACAGACCAAGAAGAGAGGAGAACTAGATGGAGAGCTTAGCAGGCATCAGGCACTTTCATTCTCAAGACAGCAGTGTGGGGAAGAACTGTTACTGTGATTTTGGGGATAAAACAAATTTTGGCAACATAAGTAACTTGCTGAAGATCATAAAGCATGTGGCAGAGCTGGGTTTTGTGCTCAGGTGTCTGGGTCCAGGCTCACAGTGCCACCAAGCCACCTGCCTCTTTTGCTCTTTTGGGTTTTGTCCACTTTCTAGCTGTCTGCCACCACTCTATTCTCCAGAGGATCACTTGGTACTGATGGGCAAGCGCATGTTCATCACGGCCAGATGCAGCTCTGCCACTCTGCAAAGTTTTATTCCCATCCTACCTTTGCTAGCAATCTGCCCCTTCCCACAGCTAACTCGTTTCTCATTGAGACATTTTAGCAGCAGTAAGCCATCAAACTCAAGAGAAATTAAACCCTTCTTGTTTCCCTAACCCCGTGCCATGACATTACACCTACTAGAAGTCAGCTGCACTGTGTGAGAGAACAAAATCAGAGTGCCAGAGCTCCCTGGGACCCAGCAGTGCCTGGCATTACAAAAAGTGGGGGCCAGCCCCGACAGAGGTGAGGGCGGCTGCGTGCTCATAGCAGCCAAGTGACTCCCTGCTTCTGAAAGCTCCTGTGGCCTCCACATCCGCGGTGGCCCTGACCAAACTGTTCCTCTCCCACTCATCAGCCCCAGGGCGGACAAGCTGATCAGCAGCCCCCGCCAGGATCTGTTCCCGTGTTTTTGGAGCTGGGGGTGGGGGGTGTGGGGCAGTGAGTTCTTTGCTGGCTCTGCTATCTTCTCTGCGTGGTTTCTCCTCAGGAATGTTCTTTGAAATGGTGCATTCTCAATCTCGCCCCTGTTCTGGCAACCTTCTTCCTGCTTCAATCTCTCTGCAACTGGTGCATTTTATCCAAAGCCCCTCTTAGGTGTACCTTGAGGGCACAGGCTCTGTTGATTCATTTCCAGTGTCCAACAGAGAAGGTGTTGACTCAGTTTTGTTCAATGGTTGACAACGTGAATAAGAAAGTGGCCAGTGTCTCCCTAAGTTAATCCTGCAGATCAGTCACTTTGCTGTGGTTAGTCTTTATAAAACAACTCAGGAGCAGGGAAAAGGGAATTGAGTTAAACACATTCTGGGCAAAGGGGATGGAAGAGGGATAATAATAGGTACAAATTTTTAAGTGCTTGTAGAATGTTAGCCACTTTGCAGAGATCCCGTCATTTAATTCATTCATCCACAAACTTCGAGGCTTTTTTTGTTTTATACAGTTTATAGATGAGGAAAGTGAGGCTCAAAGATATGAAATATTATTCAAGACCATTTGTTGATGAAAGAGGTAGAAGTCTAACTTAAGACCATGTAATTCCAGGGTCATGGCTTTCAAAACTGCCATGTAGGAAGTAAGTCCTGGAGGGCAGGAACTGTGCTTCTATATTTTTATGCCTTCTACAGTGCCCCATACAGTGCATAGAAGCCCAAGAAATGTTAGATTTATTGAATTTGAAAGTAGGGGGAGGTCTTGCGTTCATTTATTCAGTCCACAAATATTTATCGAATGCCTGCTATGAGCCAGATATTTTTCCAGGCACTGAAGACACAGCAGTGAACAAAAATATGCTAGTGGGAGAGACAGACAATTAATTAGGTAAATTATATAGTGTGACAGGTGGTAAGTACTTAGGAGGAAAATAATGCAGAGCAGGGGGATAGGAAGTGTCAGGAAAGAGGGCTTCAAGTTTTAGACGAAGAAGGTGATGATCACTGAGAAGGTGACTTGAGCATAGACTGGAAGGTGGTAAGATAATGGAGACTGTGATGTGCTGAGGAGGAACATTCTAAGAAACAGTAAGAGCAAGCGCAATGGTGCTGAGGTTATGGTGACACTGGCTTGTTTGATAGCATCAAGAAGGCTAATATGCTGAAAAGGAATGAAGATGGGGAGAGTAGCAAGAGATGAGGTCAGAGAGCTGGAGGAGGTGCAGATTGTAATGACCTTCATGTTTACTCTGAGTAGGGATGGGGGGAACCATGGGAGATTGTGGAGTAGAGCAGTGACAAGCTCTGACATAAATTTTAACAGATTGCTCAGGATGTGTGTGAAGAATAGACTGAAGCAGCAAGGGCAGAAGCATGGAGACGAGTTAGGAGACTCTTGCAATAATCTGGGCAAAATATGGTGATGACTCAGGTCAGGATGCTAGCAGTGCAAGTGGCGAGATGTGTCGATATTTTGGATCTATTTTGAAGGTAGATCTAACGGAATTTGCCAATGAATTGGATGTGGGATGTGAGAGGACAAAAGTTGATGAGGACTGCATAGTTTCAGGTTGAATAACTTGAAGGGTAGAGTTGTCATTTACTGAAATGGGGAAGACGGCTGGAAAAACAGGCTTTATAGGGGAAGATTAAGGACACATCAGTTTAGTTCATGTTAAGTTTGAGATGCCCATTTGATTTTTAAGTGTAAGTGTCAAGTAGAGGGATAAGAAGAAATCGGGAGAATGTAGCATCTTAAAACCAAGTGAAGAAAATGGAGGATGACTTGACCAACCATGTCCATTGTTGTTGAGCAAAATTGCCATTGGATTTAGCCATAGGGAGGCCCTTGGCTATCTTGACTAGTGGTTTGAGTGGAGGAGTGAAGGTTACAGACTGATGCAAGGCATTTCAAGAAAGTAGGAAAAAGATAATTTGGAGGCAATGAGTATAGACAAGTATTTTGTACAGTTTTGCTATAAAACACAGGAGGGAAATGAGGTGGTACCTAGAGGAGGAAGTGGAGTCAGGAAAACGTTTTTTAATATAGAAGAAATAACAGGTTGTTTACATGCTGATGGAAAAATAAAATATACAGAATAAAGTCGATATGAAGGAGACAGAGGTAGAGATATAGAAAGAAAAGGAGGGAGGAGGAGGGAGGGAAAGAGGGAGTCTGGGGAAGACGTGTTGCTGAAGGAATGCCTGTCAGTAGGCCAAAAGAGGATGGGGATGAGTGCACACGTGGGGGAGCTGGACTTAGATAGGAGCATGGAGAGGTCATCTCTGGTTACAGAGAAAAGGTACAGATAGGTGGGCATATGGGGTGAGGGAGCTTGTGAAAGATCTGTTCTGTTCTATTTTCTCAGTGAAGTAGAAAACTCAGTTGTTAACTGAGGATGAGGAGAGGAGGGGTGAGAGATGAGCAGAGGGGAAGTGGTGGTAGTCTTCTAGGACAGTGGAACGGGTGTATGGGCTTGGGAAACATATAATGCCAGGTAGCATAAATGGCTCACTTGAGACTTAGGAGGAAACATGCTGAGGAGCAATTTCTTCAAGACAAGCGGAGTCTCCAAGAGGGAAACAAATTATGGAAAGGCTAAAACACAGGGGTTTTTAAAGGCTTAAAATGGAAATGTTCTTACCTCATGTGGGTCATACTGTTTGAGGCTCCCACCCTCATTAAATTCAGTCAAGACATCTTTTATCTTCTTGGAGGAATCTGAAGAGACACAATTCACATGTGAAACACTGGCAAATAGCTAATGGAAGCTGGGCCAAGTAAATTCTCCCTGTGTAACCATGTTTATGTTGGAGCTGCCCCTCAGTCCCAGAAAATCTGGAGAAATGTCACCCTCTTCTACCCTTTGTCCTCTCACTTTTTCTTTTCCGTCTGATTTCCCCCTTGCATCTAAATAATCTTTCTGAAACACAAATCTGATCAGATCATATCCCTACTCAAAACCATTCCAGGGCTTTCTGTTCCTCCAGGATAAAGCTTATCATTCTTAGCTTAGAAGATAAGCCCTTAACTTGGAATACCAGCCCTTGGTGATTTTATCTACCCTATTCCTCATTTCCCTATTTACTCTATGTTTCAGCCATATCAAGTTACATTTCCAGACACCCCTGAACATATTGTGCACTCTCTCATGGTGTTTCTTCTCTGTTTTGCAAATTTCACTCATTCTTCAACATCCAGCTCAAATGTCAACTCCTTTGTAAAGTCTTCTTTTGCACCCGTCAGAGTTAAGCATTCCCTTCATTGGCTCCCACGTGACTTGTACACAACTATGTAATAGTGCTTGTCATATAGTGTTATAATTATTTATTAACTTGCCTATCTTGCTCATCTCCTGCTTCAGCTTTACCTTGAGAGCTGTTAACTAGCTGGTGAGTCTTTGTATATCATACTAAGACCTGACGTGTAACTAGGGCTCAGAAAAACAATATGTAGATAAGTATATAAACATCTGAGTGAAAATTTCAAAACATTAAAAATTCATTAAGTATGCAAGATGGGTGGGCATTAAACCCCATAAGGCTCTGTCCTTGGTGCTGAAACACTGTTGTACACTATGGCAAGATAGTTTCTTCTACTTCTGGAACCTTGACAACTCTGTCCCTTTTTTTTTTTAACCTGATTTTTATTTTTTATCTTGGTGGATAAAATTGAGCTACTCATTCTGACACATAAAACATAACCTCAATTATGTCTCATAATTAGCATGGTTGATTTTATGTTCCCATGGTATTTCTCACATATTTCTGACAGCCAGAAGATTTTCCTCTGAAAGTTGAGGCCTCCACCCACCCGCCATGATTTCCCCTTAATGTTCCCTCTATGTTGCATTTACATTGGAAGGGGATAAAGAAAGACTCAGATAATTCATGAAATATGATGTTTTGGAAAATGCTGCTTTCCATAGGAAATCATTCAGAAGCAACTGGAGGCAAGACTGGCTGCTTCTTTTTGGAATTTTATAAAGGAATTGGGAATCCAGAAAAGAGACTCAACAATTGTTATTAAAAACACATTATGAATGCATCTTGTGTAGCTATCAGCACTCTAGATATCAAAGCAAACCAGGGTTTCTCTGACCTGGGCTCTCCCTCTCTCCCAATATTGTGGGTAATTAAGAGCTTTCCAAGCTCCATTATTGTTGCTATTTAAACATCTGAGCCAAAGGACAATGTTATTAAAAGCTCACACAGTGTATTTTATTGCCCAGGCTCTTTGTACAGAGGGTTAATGTCTCTTAAGCCTAGGTGAAGTAGACATATTCGTGCGCTGGGCTATTCTCCGTGGCTTTGCTGACTTGCATTCAATCAAGCAGAAGTTCTAATCATTTCAGGATTGAGACATATTGAAATACAACAGGAAAATGCTTCTGTTGCCTAAAAATGGAAATTTCTTTCTGAAATTCAAAACAGATGTTGAAAAACTAATAGCTCAGTGACAGCCAGGCAGCAGATGCTGTCAATTTGGGCTGCTTCCATTCAATTCAGAAAACACTATGGAGGGGAAGATGTGGCAAGATCTGTTAATGGACTAGTGGGAAAGATGATCTAAATAACTGTGGTACTAATAGCTGTCCCTTACTGGAGACCTTCACCTGCATAGTCTCATCAACTCTCCTCTATTAATCCATGCAAGTATTTTCTTCAGTTTACAGATGAAGAAGCTGAAATTCAGAAAAATTAATGAGACCTGCTCAAGAGCCAGGGTTGTAAGTCAGGTCTAGTCTGGCTCAAAAGTATATGGTCTTTTCCCTTGAGCATTATTCACTACAGCTTCCTAAACATTTGTTAACATAAAGAAAGGTGTAATTAAGGGTGACACAATGATATGAAGTTCTATGAAACACCAAGTGAAAAAGAAGGAAAATTAGGATGAAAGTGGGGTGGGTAGGGGTGGGAACTGAGGCTGCCCTATAAGGAGGTAGCATTTGAGCTGAGGCATAAAGAATTGGGTAAAGTTTATAAGGCAGATATGAAGTGGAAAGGGTGTTTTCGGAAGACACCAAGGGAGCAATGGTGCAGAGATGGCCACCATAGAACGTTTAAGACAAGTTAGAACCAGAGAGTCATTTGTGGCTGGATTTGTGGGGGGTCTTGAATGTAGAGTTAAGAACATTGATTTGAAATGGTTGAAGATTTTTTTGAGTGGTGAAATAATATAACCAGCTCTCTGTTTTCTAAAGACCACTCTGGAAACAGGATGAAAGAGAAGTTAGAATGAGATCAAAGCTCAGTTAACATCACACATATATGTTATTCCACAAGCAGCTTAATTATTTAGGAAAACAAATCCTACATTTTAGAATCTACTTTAATGGGAGGTTGTTAGCTCAGCCAAAATGGCTAAATGAAATTAAAAAAATAAAAATTTGAGAACATGGGTACCCCTGGTGTGACTTCTGCAAGAAGAGTGTAGAGTTAGCATTTTGATTGAGAACCAATGGAGTAATTTCAATTGAATATATGATATTTTGATGTTCTCATCTCATTTTGGATATTCCACCATTCACTCTAGCAGAATTCCTTTGATTCTAAAGGGCTGCTGGTCTATTTTAAAAATCCTGCTTTATATTTAAATGTGTGATATATATACACACATAAATTCATCATATGTTTGCATAAAATAAACAGAGGTTTCAAAAAGAAAAAATAGAAAAGACATTTATTTTAAGATACCTGATTAATAGCCTGAAATTAAATGGAAAAAAAAGCCACGGCCGGGTGTGGTGGCTCACGCCTGCAATCCCAGCACTTTGGGAAGCCGAGGCAGGCAGATCATGAGGTCAGGAGTTCAAGACCAGCCTGGCTAACATGGTGAAACCCCATCTCTACTAAAAATACAAAAATTAGCCGGGCATAGTGGCACGTGCTTGTAATTCCAGCTACTTGGGGGGCTGAGGCAGGAGAATCACTTGAACCCAGGAGGCGGAGGTTGCAGTGAGCCGAAACCGCGCCACTGCACTCCAGCCTGGCAACAGAGCGAGACTCCGTCTCAAAAAAAAAAAAACAAAAAAAAAAAACCACAACAACAATCTAGGAGGTTTCTAACTAGCTTTCCATGAGGTGGATTACTCATCACACATTTACTTCAGTTTTCTTCATGGGCTTTCATAGGATTATAGCATCAATACCCTTTAAAAAAGAGAATCAACCTAATTCTCAAATTTGGGACACATTACTTTCTCCTTGGATGTCCTTATATACTTTACAACAGTTTTCCTCTTAATAGATTTCTGGGTTGGGTTTCTTTTTCCATGAGGAGTAAGTAGGTATTATGCATGACTAATCTGCTTTAGTGACAGCTGCTTTATTCTGTTTCATCTTAAGACAGAAAAGAACAATGAAGGAATAGCATTCCTTGGTCTTATTTTAGGTGTCATCTGTGGGTCCAATAGTATAACCTCGCAGAAAATTCCTTTGTCAAAGCCTTTACCATAATACCAGCACTAGATTCAGAGGACACCTTGCTCCATTTCTGACTGTACAAAATAGGGCCATTTCCACAGCTCTTTGTAACAATTCCCGTTTTGTGGAGTGCTTATTATATGCTAGATGCTGTCCTAGTCACCTTACATATTTTATTTAAATCCCCACAACTACCCTCTAAGGTAATAATTATCCTTATTTTAGAGAAGAAACCGAGGCTTATGGAATTTAAGTGATTCTTTCACGGAGACTCAGCTCGTAAGTCACACTTTTTAAACATTTCTAAATCATGGGCCATGGTTATTCGATTCACTGGATACTTGAACGTTGGCAAGTTAGAAGCCAGGACTCTTCCTCTGTGAAAGTGGCTCTCAAACCTGCCTGCATGTTGAAATCACCTGGGGAGCTCTATACACACTGTAACCCAGGTCTTACCCCAGGTGAATTAACTCAGCATCTCTTGAGGAACCCAGGACACAATATAATTTAAAAACTACCTGGAATTCAGATGTACAGTCAAGGTTGAGGACTGCCATCCTAGGACATGATTTTATTGTTGTAAATGAAGACTGTCTTAAAAAGCCCCTGAACTTGAATACTTATTGCCAAGGGAAAAAAGCTTATAACTGCTAAATTTAAAATTGCTGTGCTTGGCAGACGTTATCCATTGTTTAAGTGGACCACACCAAAGAACTCTACCCAACAGGTCAACTTGTTCAGCTGCTTGGCAAGGTAGGGGTATGTTTTGCATTAACTCAGACTGTCAGGACTATCCACATGCAGTTCTATCCTAAATCGGGTGTTCAGAAAGTTTTTCTCTTTGATCAAGGTTACCAGTGCACTAAGAAGTTTTCAGTCCAAAATTGTCTTCTATACTTTATGTGCCAAGAACTCTGGGACCTAAACCAAGCACTGTTCCTAGTGTTTGAGCAAATTCAAAGCCTTTTAAAGGGAAAAATTTGGCCCTACACACAGACACCTTTGTTGCCTTGTTGGTGTGGGACAGGGGTGCATTCCATCTGAACAAGCAGACAAATCAGAGACTTCAGTGTTTACAGCAGAATATTCGTTGTGCTGCCAGGACTAGACCCCAAAGTTTATAGTCTGTTGTCTAGTTAAGAACACAGAGTATTTGAGCATTAGACCATTAAACTGTTAAACTTTGAAAAAACTATAAATCAACATTTTCAAAAGTGAATCTGAAAATCCATATATGAGAGTGGAATTCTAAGGTACATGATAACTCTTCATTCCTCAAAGTTCTCTATGAGCTTCTCAAACTGTAATGTGCGTATGAGTCACATTGGGATCCGGTAAAAGTGCAGATTCTGTAGGACTGGGCCATGGCCTGAGATTCTACGTTCTGAATAAGATCCTAAGTGACACCAATTTTGCAGGTTCATGGACCTCACTTGATACGCAGGCTCTAAGCAATGTCCCTGTGGATCTGGGGCTGACTGCTGAGGCTTGCCTGTCACAACCCAGAAAAGACCATGATGCCGAGGACAAAGGAACATATTCTATGGAGTGGAAAGACCATAAGTGGTGGGCAGGGGGAGTCACTGAGCTGACGGGAAGGGAAATTTGGCGCATGAGCAAAAAAATGAAATCTAGATTTTCCTTCTTCCAATGAAGGCTGGGATGTAAGAATACATTTTCTAATTACTCTAGGAAGTTATACAGTGAGATGCACAAAAACAAGAGCAGAGTTTTGCGAGGGTCCTGAAAAATGTCAAAGCAGAAGGGCCAGGACCAGGAGCACTGAATCAAAAGGCCCACCTCTTTAGCCAGCTGGAGTCAGGCCTCAGAGCAGCACGTGGGAAGCACAGGGGAGAAGCTCAGCTTCATAAGCACGGATGTACTTGCTACACACATATTCTCCCAACTAAACTTTGCTTCTGTTCACTGTTCATCCCCAGCATGCAGCCCATTGCCTGGCAAAAACATAGATATTCAAGAAAGATCTATTGAATAAATGAAGGCTAGCAAAGGGATTGAGCTGGTCACACTTGACCCACATGTCCTATATTCTCAGGGGCATGGAAGGAAAAGGTAGACTAGTGGTTATCAACTTTGGCTGCTTATTGAAATCACTGGGGGGGGGGGGGGGGGGGCTTTAAAAATGCTGATGCCCAGGCCCCATACCTACAAACTGTGATTAAATGATCTGGGAGGTGTGGGCAGAACATTGGAAGTATTCCAAGCCTTCCATGTGATTTGAACATGAGCCGAGGCTGAGGACCACTGACTTGTGGAAGTGATGGCTCTGCCACAGATGTTACATATGAAATAATAAGAAAAGACTTTATATAGAAGCAGAGGGAATTGGGGTCAATAACAATAAAACACTTTTTAAGACACAATTTTTTGTCATCATAAATGATCTGAATGACTGGTATGAATTATTTGTGTAAGTAAAATTTGTATTGCTAGAACATTTTCTCACCTTTTCTCCAAATAATTTGGCTTCATCGGTCATATTTCAAGGGAAGGTGGAGCAATGGATCAGACAACTTGGACCATCTTGCAACTAAAAGTGTGGTCCCTGGACCAGCAGCATCAGCATTGCCTGGGAGCTTGTTAGAAAAGTAGAATCTCAGCAGTACCCCAGACCTACTGATTCACAGTCTGCATTTCAATAGCTCTCCAGGAGATTCATGTGTACATTAAACGTTGAGAGCTATTGTTCAATAGAAATTCCTCCCTGTCCATAGATTCTGTGACTCCTGGTGGGCAGAGTCCTACCCATCGTTAAAGGAAAAGAAGGTCTGTGGTGCTGAAACACATGTCGGTGACAAATAGTTATGGCTATCCTTCCAAGATAGAAGCAACTAGGCATGACCCTTCATGGGCCCAGGACTTCATGAGCATTTGATCCAGTCTCACTCTACTGGCCAGCATAAATAGCAAGGTTTTAGTGACATTTACTTACAGCCTTCTATGGTTCTACATATCAGCCCTAAATATGTTCTCTGACTCTGACAGTTTTGTATTTTGAACTGTACCTACATCTTAAAGTCAGAAACTTTGTCATAATCTGATTTGAATGAAATATATTTAAATAGCACAATTTAATGATTGATTCTCTTTACATATTAAAATTTTGCTTTAATGTAGTTTAATTGACATATACATATCTGCACACGCACACACACACACGCACACACACACACACACACAAATGTATGTTTGAAGGTTGAGCTCCAGTGGGTACTTTTTGTTTAATTTGTTGTTGCTGAACTGAAGCAAATGAGTTTGTACTAGAATTGAGAGACTTTTGGTTCTAATTTCTATTTTACCATCGACCTTCTGTAGGACCTTGGGCAAGTCACTGAGCTCTTCTGGACGTAGTAGTGTCAGTTTTAAAATGAGTAATGCTTGGCATTGATATGGTTAAGATTTTTCCCAACTTTAAAAATTCTGGCCGAGTGTGGTGGCTCATGCCTGTAGTCCCAGCACTTTGGGAGGTTGAGGCGGGTGGATCACCTGAGGTCAGGAGACCAGCCTGGCCAACATGGTGAAACCTCGTCTCTACTAAAAATACAAAAATTAGCTGTGCATGGTGGCGGGAGCCTATAATCCCAGCTACTTGGGAGGCTGAGGCAGGAGAAACGCTTGAACCCTGGAGGCAGAGGTTGCTGTGAGCCGAGATCGTGCCACTGCACTCCAGGCTAGGTGACAGAGTGAGACTCCGTCTCAGAAAAAAAAAAAAAAAGAAGTTCTACACAGTCCAAGCAACTGCTGGCTGATGTAGGAAATGTTTGGTTTAATTTCTTAGAGAATTAAAAGTTTAATGGATGCTTCATCAGTTGTTTTTCCTTTTTTCTCTTTCTGAATAAATGAATAGTTTCTGCCCTTGGTGCATCATGGAACTTTTAAGGAATTAACAAAAAATTGAAAAAAAAAATGCCCACCTCCCCAATGGCCACCAGCAATTCTTGTTAGGAAGAGGGTCAGTAGGGGGCATCCCAACATGCACACACCCTCTGCAGTAGAAATCTATTTAAATATAGAAACCAAGTACTGGAAGAGCTAATGAAGGTCATTTAATCAACCAGATGACTAAAGCTGTTATCTCCCCTATAGTGTCTCAACTAACTCTCTGCCCAGACAGTTCCAGGGAAAGGAAACCCAGTCACTTTTAAGTCAATTCGATTCCATCTTGGGCAGATTTGACCACTAGTAATTAATGTATTCCACACTTTAAAGACTTCCTATAACTTCCTCCCATTAGTCCTAGGGCTACCTCTTGAAGTCATTCAAAATTAACTTCACACATCTTCCCACAACAGTACTGAGCTATTTTAATACAATGAGCTCTTCTTCACCTTTCCCTTCCCTTCTCCAACAAATATGCACAGTATCTTCATTTCTCCATAATGTGGCTGTGAGGCTCCTCACCAACTCTCAAACAAGTTCCAGGTTGTCCATGTCCATCATAAACCATAGTGACCATAAATAAATTCAGTTCTCTAGAGAGGTCTGATGGTCTATCAGGGTAGGCTAGAATGTGGATATCAGTTTGCCTCACTAGGCACTATGAGTCTATGAATACTACCTAGGATTGCAATGACTGGTTCGGTTAGATGAAATAGTACAAATGTAGTAAAAAAGAAAAAAAAGAAATCTCTGCAACCGCTAAAAGCTATGCTTCTGAAGAGTACAGAATGATGTGGGAATGACTCATGATCGATATTGTGTGCTAGCCAGTTTCCAAAGACGGCTGCCATAAATTCTTTCCCTCCCTATGTGAGTCCCTCCTCCCTGAGATGTGGAGTCCATTCCTCTACTTCACTGAATGTGAGCCAGGCCTGTGACTGCACTGACCAATGGAACGTGGAGGGAGTTCCGTTCTAGGATCTCTGATCCCAGGTGCTAAAAATATCTGACAACAGCTTCTTTTGTGCCCTTGGAGCCCTGAGCTGCCACGTTAGATTTCCAGGTTACCCTGCTGAAAAGAAAGGACATATGGAGAGGCCCTGGAAGACAAGAAAGTGCTGGAGAAAGAGGTTCCATGAAGGAACACTGAGGTCCCACCATGTGAGTGAATGAGCCATGCCGGATGGTCTAAGTCCTCACTTGTTTGAGGCCTTCCTCTTGAAGGTCCAAACACAGTGGAGCAGAGATGAGTCATGGCCACCATGTCTGCCCAGGTTCCTGACTCACAGAATCCTGGGAAACCAAAATGGTGGTTGTTTCAGCACACAAGTTTTGAAGTTGTTTTGATGCTGCAATAGGTAACTGAAACATATTGTTAAGGGGAAGAAAACAGCATACAAAATAGCACAGCATGCATATTCTCAAGTTTGTTTTACACGTGTATGTTGTATATGTGTATATATGTATATGTGCATGTATATTTTGATATCTATATTTATACTTACATTTATACATAAACATGCTAGTGCTGGTTATCACTGGAAAATAGAATCATGGGTAGCTTTAAATTTCATCATTTTATAATACAAATTTCTTAATATCACATTAGCTCTTTTGATAAGTACTTTGTATTGTAGATTGACAACAAACTTACTGTCAGCTATATGTGTGTGTGTCTGTGTGTCTGTGTGTATATGTATGTACGTATACATACAAAGTTAATATACATGTCTCCAAGAGCAGTTTTAAGATGCCCCACCCACACCCTGTAGAAGGTCACCAGAGAAGGTGCCAATTTTATACTATATAAATGGAAAACACCAAGAGCCTCTCCTACCTGGTAACCCCACTGGAGAAAGTTCTCAATTCTTAGGCTGTACACTTCATTATTTTGTTATTGTAAAGCTCCTGTTTATGTGGTTATGGAAGAGTGGTTGCTATGGCAATGCAATCCGACTGAACACCAGAATGTGTCTAAAATTGGTGGGAATGACTTTTGCAGGGTTTCCTCTGAGGATTAATCATTTTGTAAGAATTGTACCTTTTTTTCCTCTCCTGTTCTAACAACAGTAGCAGAGTGCCTCATCCAGTCCCGCGACATGGACAACACGAGCAAGGGTCAGAGAAGGACAAAGGTAAATGTTTAAAGAAAAGGCCCAACCCCAACAGAACCCTCTCCTACTGAATACTCCAGTTCCTTTTCATCCCTCCGCCTGCTCAGCGGCTTTGCTGCATTTGGAGCCCCTCCTTGCCTTCGCGCCCTCCATACTGCACTCTTTTCCACCTACTTGCCTTTCTGGTTCTTCTCTCTGTGTCTTCTGCTGACCCCTGATAGAGGCATACCTTAAGCCTCATTCTCTAGCCTCTTCTTTTCTTTCCTAACATTCCTGCTGTCTGAGTGCCTTCATTCATTTTCTTTCTCTCCTTGCTATCTCCACGCATGATTCCCAAACCAGAGCTATGGACTGACCCCTCATTTCCACTTAAATCCCATCACACACCCTCCTGGGGCCTGCAGGACATGTTGCTTAGAAAGCAGGATTCCCCAGGATGGGGTCCTACTTTCCTTTCTAGTTCTTCCCCCAACACTCCTGATGCCACCACCAACACATGCTCTGGGCTCTCAGCCTGGGAGCTGCTTGCAGTTCTTGGATGCTCCCATGATGTCCTCCTCCCTGCCCTGCCCTTGCCCATGCCATGTCCTCTGCCCATAATGCCCTTCTCCCTCCCTCCCCTACAGTTCCTGGAGTTTGGAAACAATGCATGCATCAGGAAGCCTCCCACTAGGCTGAGCTGGGCCTTCTCCTCCCATGCTGCCCACTTCTGAGCACCGGCTATACTGCAACACTCTTGCCTGAGTCCTGTTTGTCTTCCCCTGTGAAGCAGTGATCTCTTTGAGGGCAGGAACTGTGTCTCATTTATTGCTGGATCCCTGGAGCCTGGCACATAGGAAGGCATAGCGGATGTGTTATCACCATCTTGAAATCAACATTCCCAAACATTCTCCATCAGCCCTGCATCCTGATGTCATTTTCTACAGATTCAGTCTGCAAGATATCTTTGATGGTTTCCTTTTGTTCTACATGTGTTGATGATATTTCCACCACAGTTTCCCATGAATTAGCATTTGTTCATGGCCACACTCACCATCTTAGTCTAGCTCTTTGGTTCAGACTAGGTTTCCTCCAAATGATCCTGCCCAATTCCCTGGCCTGGAAACTACCTGATCCAAGCCACCCTGCACAGTCTCCAGATTCGTGGCTCTAAATTTTGCCCACACTTTGACACACAAAGCCCAAGACCTCCTGCTATCCCCATGCCTCCTATGCCCTCCTCATTCTCTGTGCCTTCTCACCATCCAGCCCAGAATCTCTCCTTACCCACCCCTGCACACCACAGGAATGCATAGTGGGTGTGTAATCACCATCTCAAAATCAACATTCCCAAACATTCCTTTTGCTTCCATCGTTCCCCTTCCATCTACTGCTCACATTTTAAACCTCTTTCCTCCACGGAGTTTATCCAGCTAAATCCTCTGTTATCAGTTCAACCATGCCCCAAAACTCAAATTTATGTGTTAAAGTTCTATCCCTCAATAACTCAGGATGTAACCTTATTTGGGTTGTTGCAGATGTAATTAGTTAAGATGAAGTCATGACAGAATGGGGGGGGTCCAGGCCAATAAGGCTGTGTGCCTAGGAAAGGGGCAACTTTGAACATAGAGATACGCACACAGGGAGACTGTCATGGGAGGGCATGCAGAGATAATACGGCCATCCACAAGCCAAAAACACAGCCCTGGGATGGATCCCTTCTCCACAGCTCTCAGAAGGAGCCAGTGCCACTGACTCCTTGCTTGTGGGCTTCTAGCTCCTAGAACTTTGAGACTATAAGGCTTTGAGACAATAAACCCACGCTGGATTGAACCAAATAGCAAAGTATTATAATACAACCCCATACCAGTTTCCCTTGGTTTTTGATCCCCTTCTTGTTTCCACGCTTAGTTTAGCCAGCTCTACCAGAGCTGTTTGCCTGCTGCCTTAAAGCTGTTCTCTGTGTCACGAGCACATTTCTGATTCCCTAACAAGATTCTGATTCCTCAAGGGTAGGCCTCTCCTTTGTGCTTCTTCTTCATCCCTGACAGGGCTTGGTTCTTTGCTGACCTACAGAGCTAGCTGAATTAAATTGAATTTACCCTGGAGGGTGATTTTTTGCTTCTTGTCAATATATTAGAGTTTTTCTAAACCCATGGAGGTCAGATGAGAGACCAAAGGCTCTAGAGTACCAGGAGGGTGACAAACCATTAGCCCTATGGCCCCCTGTTGACCTTGGAGAGCATTCAGAGTCACAAGATGCTGGGCTGGAAGGGACCGCAGGGAGAGAATGCCTAGTCCAACCCTCCCATTGTATAGAAGAGGTTGCTGAGACCGAGGGGTGTTCAGGGATGTCACAGCATAGAGAGCAAGAGGCAGAGCTGGTACCTGAACTGGATCCCCTGACTCCTAGACCAGCGCTGGGGACAAGGACTGCCTGCTGTGTGAGAAGGGAGACCTGTGCAAGAGCAATAAGGCAGGTCAACAGCTGCAGGCCCCATGATTTACAGAAGCGCCAACACAGTTAATGTGAAGGGAGAGACCATGGGACAAGGGCATGGAGCAGGCAGTGCAGCTGAGGACTCTGCAAGATGAAGGGCCTCCTGGAAAGTCAGTGCCACGCAGGGTAAGTGATGGTCACTCTGTGTGGGCAGCGTGCAGTGGTCAGGTGGTGTCCTGCCACAGCCCAGCAGGTTCCTCTCACCAGTCAGGATTAGGAGTTGCCTGAGGGGACACAGCCGTGGGCGCATGTGTGGCTGTGCACCTTACCACCACTGTGTCTTGCACTGAATTGGTTCTGGGGCACAACTAATGGGAAACCAAGAGCCCCAAGTAAAAGCCCAAGCCTTTGCAAAACAAAGTCAAGAAAGAAACACACATCAGCATTCAGCATCTTACTGCAAGAAGGCTTTGGGTCCAAATGCAGGAATAGATTACAGTAAACGATTGAGTAACATTGTAGCCATGCAGCACGCAGCCCTTCAAAATTATGCTCTAAAGAGCTTTAATGACCTGAGAAAATACATACGATATATTAGGTGGAAAATACAGGCTTAACGAAGGGTGTATACAGTGTGAGCTCAACGGTGTAAAGCAATATGCACAGCGGGGAAGTGCTCTAAGATGTTTGTAGTGTTGTCAGTGATTTTTAACCTACTCTATTTTTATCTATGTATATTGCAAATTTCTATGGTGAGCACATAGTATTTACTGAGCCTAAAGATAATTGTGTTTTTATGTTAAATACACTAATTCTGTATTTATAAGGAAATATAAGCCGTCAGGCCTGACATCGTTCTTTGTGCCTTTGCAATGATAATACTGCTATGCTTTCCAGAAATGATGTCTCCAGCCAAGAAGAAATCCCGTCCCAGGTCTGTCAATGCATTTACTCACATTCTGAATATTTCTGGAGTTGGTCAAATTCTTCTGGAGTGAGGGAAACCCACCGTTCTTCACCCATTTTTAAACTTTGTGTGAGAGGCTAAAGGGCAGTGATGGAGTTTTGTTCACTAGGCTGAAGTGGAGGCCCAGCCCAGGGCCTGGCTCATTGCAGGCTTGGGATGTAAGCCTTTCAGGAGACTTCTGGGAGCACTCAAGTGTATACAGCAGCAGCAGGCACCTCTCAGAAGATGAGACGAAATCTCTGCTATTCCTTAGGCAACATCCTCCTGTCTGTATTCAAGGTAGATTCAGAAATCCTGGCTCTTCCTAGGTAGAAGCAGAAAAGACATTGTAAATGAGAATGTTAAAAAAAAAAAAAGGCCCCCAATGTTCTTTGCTGAAAGATCTACAGGGGACAATGGTTCAATGGTTCTCAAGGATGGTTCTCCCCTTAGAGAGGTCTGAAGAGGGCACAACGACAGTTGTCTGGCTGGGGGTGAGAGTTGAGGGGCAAGCTGTGGCCTGTATGAATAGGTGGCCATGCTACTCAGCTCTGGGAAATGTTCCATGTGTCACATGAGAGGTGGTGTTAGGGCTGCCTAAGAGCATCCTCAGGGCATAAAAATGCCTTAGGCTATTGGATGCCTCATGAGTAATTGCAGGAACAGGAACCTATGCAGCCATTCTCTCCTCCACTGATTTCTAAATTCCACCGTGATAGCTCTGGTGAGCCATTTTGGAATACTCCCAAGGCTGGCTAACATCTAGTGACTGAAGCAGTTCTCTGTCCTCTTGGAGCCATTAAAAGGGAGTTAGAGGGATGGGCTGCTGGCCTCAATGAGGCAAGGAAATGGGGATGGATTCAAACAAACATGGAGCATCTTTTCCTTTGAGCCTCTCATACTGTGGGTCATTAAATCAGTTTTGTGGTTGTGAAATTGATGTAATGAGTCACAACAAGCATGTAAACACATGAAATGGAATAGGATAGAATGAGATGGAGTTGAAAATACTAGAGTGCATCTACCACAGTAAGGGGATGTATTATGTCATAAGACTTTTCCTTCAGTTATACACCCGTGGTTATACTGATCATATTGTGAAGTGTCTTTCTTATTCTCAGTTGAGGTTACAAACATGGTTGGGAAGCCACCAACCTAAAAAGGTGAGAAATAAAGACCAATTGAAACACAGGCTCTAATGTTGCCAAAGAACAAGCCCAGTTTTAACAAAACAGGATCCATCCTGAGGGCCAACTGCAAGGCAAGTCTGGGGTTCCTGGAGCATATGAGCAGTGCTGGATGAGATGACCAAGTTGGGAGGCATATATGGACCATTCTCTGGGGAAATGTGTAGACTGGTTGTTTTGGACTTGGAGAGTGAACTAGAACTGAGGGAAGATGCTGGAGAGAGAGAGATTCTAGCTTTATAAAGAAGACCTTCCATTAACCAGAATGCATGGCAAGGAAATGAGATACCCACATTCCTGGGGACATTAAGTTCTAGTTTCTCGCCTTGACAAGTCTAACTCTCTCCTTAATCCAGCCAGCTTGACTCTGCTTCTTGGCACCTGCTGCTGTCAAGGTCATCGGTGACCTAGCTGCCAAATCCAGCAGGCACCTTTCAGTCCTTCCTCGGCTCGTCTCTCTCTCTGCAATGTTTGCCATGGCAGAAAACTTCTACCGTGAAACTCTCTTATCTTTCTGGGTGTTTCTTGTCAGTCTCCTTCAGCCTCTTCTTTGCCATTTAAATATTGAAATGTTGCCACAGCAAATACATAGAATCAGCCTAAACGCCTATCAATGGAAGACTGGATAAAGGAAATGTGGAACATATACACCATGGAATACTACACAGCCATAAAAAAGAATGAGATCCTGTTCCTTGCAGCAACATGGACGGAGCTGGAGGGCATTATCCTAAGTGAACTAATGCAGGAACAGAAATCCAGATATAGCACATCCTCACTTATAAGTGGGAGCTGAACATTGAGAACACAGGGACACAAAGAAAGGAACAATAGGTACTGGGGCCTACTTGAAGGTGGAGGATGGGAGGAGGGAGAGAACTGAAAAACTACCTACTGGGTACTATGCTTATTACCCGAGTGACAAAATAATCTGTACACCAAACCCCCAGTGACATGCGATTTACCCATATAACAAACCTGCACACGTACCCTTGAACCTAAAAGTTAAAGAAAAAATCAGCGCTTCCAAAATTCTGTCCTCAGCCCTCTTCTCACTCTACATCCCTTCCCTGACGGACCTCATCTACCTCCAAGCTTTAATGACCCCCAGCATGCTGCGGCAGCCCTGAGCTTTCTGCTTGGTCTGAATCTGAATATTCAGATATTCAGACGCCTTAATCCAGATCTGAATATCCAACCATCTACTGTGACTCCCTTGTGTGTCCCAAACCACCCCTGATCTGCAGCTTCCAGTGTCCCCAGGTGCTTGGGTTATGCCTAAGAGAAGCCAGTGCCCAGGTCAGAGGCGGGAGGCTCAGCTAAGCTCCTCCCCTTTTCTCTCCTGCCAAACCCAGGCACTAGCCCTGGAGTTTGACTGTCCACTGTGTGCTCCCTCTTGTCCATCACACCAGCCCTGGCATTAACTCAGACCTTCCTTATCTCTTGCCTGGCCTTTGACAGCAGCCTCCTGCTGCTCTCCCTGCCTTGCGCTTTGTTCTCCTCCCCTTGGTCTGCTCTTTAAATTGCCAACCAGATCACATCTCTCTCGGTAATAAAATTCTTCAGTAGTTTCTACTGCCCGTAGAATAAGATGTAATCTTCTTTTCATGATACACAAAGCTCTTTATGATCTGGCTCCTGATGATCAATTTAGTACGAAAGTGAGGAGTATCCTTTAGAAAGCTTTGCCATCATGCCAGGGAATCTAGCATTGCAACCACTGTCACCACTGCTGCTGCTATCAATGAATGGACATATACTTTACACTGTGCTATATGCTTTATATACATTATCTAATTTAGTCCTCTTAATAACATGTCAATTCAATATTGCTGTCCCTGTTTTGCACATGAGAAAAAAATGAAGCTAGGTGTTTAGTAAACATGGTGAGGAGAAAGAAGGAGCCACTAGTGCTTCTGTTTAAGAATGCCTCCTGCTGGGTGCGGTGGCTTATGCCTGTAATCCCAGCACTTTGGGAGGCTAATGCAGGAACAGAAATCCAGATACAGCACATCCTCACTTATAAGTGGGAGCTGAACATTGAGAACACAGGGACACAAAGAAAGGAACAATAGGTACTGGGGCCTACTTGATGGGCGGATCATGAGGTCAGGAGATCGAGACCATCCTGGCTAACATGGTGAAACCCTGTCTCTACTAAAAATACAAAAATTAGTGGGGTGTGGCTGGGTGCAGTGGCTCATGCCTGTAATCCCAGCACTTTGGGAGGCCGAGATGGGTGGATCACAAGGTCAGGAGATCGGGACCATCCTGGCTAACATGGTGAAACCCTGTCTCTACTGGAAATACAAAAAAATTAGCCGGGCATGCTGGTGGGTGCCTGTAGTCCCAGCTACTCAGGAGGCTGAGGCAGAAGAATGGTGTGAACCCAGGAGGTGGACCTTGCAGTGATCCGGGATTGCGCCACTGCACTCCAGCCTGGGCGACAGGTGAGACTCCGTCTCAAAAAAAAAAAAAAAAAAAAAAATTAGCTGGGTGTGGTGGCGCATGCTTGTAATCCCAGCTACTCAGGAGGCTGAGGCAGGAGAATCGTTTGAACCAGGGAGTCAGAGGTTGCAGTGAGCCGAGATCGCACCACTGCACTCCAGCCTGGCGACAGAGTGAGAGTCTGTGAAAAAAAAAAAGAATGCCTCCATGGCCTGGGCATTCTGCACACCTTCAGAAGCACAGAGGGAGATCTAAGAGGACACAGAGGCACACTGCATGACAGAACAACACTGAACTAAAACCAGAAGGCAGAGAATTTGAATCTGGGCTCTGCCCTCTCCTGAGCTATTTCAGCCTAGACATATTTTTCATCTCTTGAACTTTGGTTTCTTCTTCTCAAACACGAAGATACTAATGAAAAAGCTTACTGGGTTGGTGTTGGGATTAAGTGGGTTAATATATGCAACAAACATAAAAACAAAATCCCCACCTGGTGCAAGGCCTGCACATAGCAAACACTCAATAAATGATTGTTACTATCATCCAATTGCAAATACAACACGTAGCAATATGGCTTAAATGATCAGATGAAAAAAAAAAACCCAAAATAACCCCATTAAAAAGTGGGCAAAGGGCACAAACAGACTCTTCTCAAAAGAAGACAATACAAGCGGCCAACAAACACGAAAAAATGCTCAAAATTGCTAATCATCAGATAAATGCAAATCAAAACCATGACTATTATTAAAAAGACAAAAAATAACAGATGCTGGTGAGGCTTTGGAGAAAAGGGAATGTCTATACATTGCTGGTGGGAATGTAAATTAGTTCAGTCACTATGGAAAGCAGGTTGGAGATTTCTCGAAGAACTTAAAACAGACCTCCCATGCAATGCAGCAATCCCATTACTGGGTATACATCCAATGGAAAATAAGTAGTTCCACAAAAAAGACACATGCACTCATATGTTCATCACAGCACTATTCACAGTAGCACAGACATGGAATCAACCTGGATTTATCCGATTTATCCATTTATCCAATGATGGATTGGATAAAGAAAATGTAATACACGTATACCATACAATACTACACAGCCATAAAAAAGAATGAAATCATGTCTTTGCAGCAGCATGGATGCAGCTTGAGGCCATTATCCAACATGAATTAACGCAGGAATAGAAAATACCAAATAAAAATACCAAACACCAAATAGAAAATATGTGAAAACCAAATACTACATGTTCTTACTTATAAGTGGGAGCTAAACATTGGGTACATATGGACATAAATATGGAAATAATAGACACTGGGCATTACTAGAGGGGGCAGGGGGAAGGAGCAAAGGCTGAAAAACTGAAAAACTGAAAAATTGGGTACTATGCCCACTACCTGGGTGATGGGATCATTCATACCCCAAAGTCAACATCATGCAATATACTCAGGTAACAAACTTGCCCCTGTACCCCCTGAATAATAGTGGAGATTGTAAAAAATCAGCTGGCAGTAGTCGAGTAGAAAGTTTCTAGTATTGTACCACAGGTTTCTGAACTTGATCTGATACTGCTCCAGGTTGTTGTAATTTTGTAATTACTCATCCAACACTTATCCACTAGTTTTAGCGTCCACTAATGGTTATTGCCTGGATTAATTATTACAACGATACTGATTTTCGAATTCCATCATTCCCTCTATATTTGCTAGTTGGGAGTCTATTGTAAGTAAGAGCTTTCCCTTCTTGTTATTTATATCGATTCACATGTAGACTATAAATAAAGATAAATTATAAATATATAAAGAATATATATGTGTGTATAAAAACTGCATTTATATATAGCATATATTTATTTTCACAGATTCTTATTTTATTCTGTGGGTTACAAATCTGTTGCTGTCTTTGATTCTCAAATTGTTCCAGATTTGATCAGTGGAAGCTCAGTCAAGGTGGTGATTTGTTCTTTAGATATACCTCAATCATTTTTTGAGCACATCCTTATTTTCTAGCACTACAAAATGTTTCAGGCTCATCTAGTATTTCCTCAGCTCAAGTGCTAAAATCAGTCATTTCTCTAAGGAGCTCCTTTGCTGAAGAATGGCATTTGAAGCCAAGGCTTCGGTACCACGTATGCTCATAGCTGCTGGGGTGTCATTGCTTCTAGGCCCTATCAAGGACAGAGCTAGAAAATAGATGCATGTGCTGGGTGTGGTGGCTCATGCCTGTGATCCCAGCACTTTTGGAGGCCGAGGCGGAAGGATCACTTGAGCCCAGGAGTTTGAGACCAGCCTGGCCAACATGGTGAAACTCTGTCTCTATTAAAAATACAAAAATTAGCTGGGCGTGGTGGTGCATGCCTTAGTCCCAGCTACTCAGGAAGCTGAGGCAGGAGAAGCACTCGAACCTGGGAGGTGGGGGTTGGATGTTTCAGTGAGCCGAGATCCTGCCACTGCACTCCAGCCTGGGTGACAGAGTGAGACACTGTCTTAAAAAAAAAAAAATAGATGTATGTACACAGACACATACACACACCCCCCTCATCTCTCTCTCTGTGTTAAATACCTTGAGTTTATACTTACACCTCCAACTCCAGTCCAACATTACAAAGTTAATTGTAGCCTTCCCTTCCTTCCATATTTTTTAACTTTCTTCTCTAACAAGCTCTGTTTCCATCATCTACAACATGCTTTTTGCTTAAGACACAGAAAGTAGTTTCAGAATTGCTAGTCCACACCTCTGTGAAAAACAAAATAGACTTCAAGATTTGTTTACAGTTCTATTGTTTTCAGGCAACAGCATATCCTCAAAATACTACTCTCAAAAGTTACGTAGGTTAGTTCTTTCTCACTCCCATCAGTTTCTGTTTGTATTTCATTTTGGGGTATTTTCTTCATATCCACTGATTCTTTTTCAGTATGGTTCCAAAGTCAAAACTATATAGAAAGATACATTCAGCCAGGCGTTGGTGGCTCACTCCTGTAATCCCAGCACTTTGGGAGGCTGAGCCGGGCAGATGCTTGAGCCCAGGAGTTCTAGACCAGCCTGAGCAATATGGCAAATCCCTGTCCACAAAAAATACAAACAAAAAAATTCACCAGGCATGGTGGTGTGCATCTGTGGTCCCAGATACCCAGGAGGCTGAGGTGGGAGGATCACCTGAGCCTGAGGGATCAAGGCTGCAGTGAACTATACTTGCACCACTGCACTCCAACCTGAGCAGCAGAGTGGGATCCTGTCTCAAAACAAAAACAAAAAGAAAAAGATATACTCAAAGAAGTATCCCTCATTCCTCTTACTCTGTTCCCAGCTCCTCTTTTCTATCTTATTCCCACTCACCCTTATAGTGTCTAGTTTATACTTCCTGTGTTTATTTTTACACATGTGAGAAGATATATGAATATCTTATTTCCCCCTTTCCTCCTCCTTCTCCTCCTCCTCCTTCTCCTCTTCCTTCTTCTTCTTCTTCTTTTTTTTTTTTTTGAGACATGGTTTCTCTCTGTCACCCATGCTGAAGAGCAGTAGTGGAATCACAGCTCACAGCAGCCTTGAACTCCTGGGTTAAGCAATCCTCCCACTTCAGCAGCCCCCTCCCAGCCTTCCCAGTAGAGTAGCTGGGACTACAGGTGTATGCCACTAGGAACTGCTAATTTTTTTTTTTTTTTTTTTACTTTTTGTAGGGACAGTGTCTCACTATGTTGTCCAGGCTGGTCTTGAACTCCTGGGCTCAAGTGATCCACCTGCCTCGGTCTCCCAAAGTGCTGAGATTATATGTGAGCCTCTGCCTGGCTTCCCTTTCTTTCTAATACAAAAGGTAACACATTATAGATCGTCAGCTTCACATTGTTTTTTCACTAATCAATACACCCATGAATCGCACCATACCTGTTCATAGAGATCTTTCTCATTTAGAATTAAGTTGGACTCTGACACTTACCTCCTTAAAATCCTTCAGAGGCCTCCCTTGGCCTCCAGGAAAAAAAGAGCTGCCTCCTTAGCTAGTTCCACAAGGTTCTTTACCTGTGGTAATAACTCACCTCCCCATTCTCACCTCCATTACTTCCTGCCCCCCACACTCCACCTTCCAGCCAAATCTACCTTCTGTCTACTCTTAGCACTAGCAAAGTGCCTGGATGTGGGAGGACCCCGTAAGCATTATGGACTGACAAATACACCATGCCTTTGATCTACTTGAAATGCCCTTTACTCTTTCCTTCCTAAAACAAATCTCTACTCAACTCTTTGGATCCAGACTAAAAGGTCACTTCTTTTCTATAGCTTTTTGGAACTCTTTGAGCAAATTTGCCTGTTCTCCCAGCTGTGTTCTGCAGCATCCTATGTATTTCTCTATTGTGGTAGTTGATGATTCCCTGTGGGAGACAGGCACCCAAACAGCTATTAATAATTAACACACAAGCTGGCAAGAGAAGTGGTGCAGATATGCCCAGAGATTTATGGGGTCATCTAATGTGTCTGAAGCAGGCACAAGGAATCAGGAAAACCTTCCTGAAGGAGCTGATGCTCCTGCTGGGAAGGGGTGATGAGGTGATGTGGTATACATTGCTATAACTCAACAAATATTCTTACTATCATTATCATGGTTGTTCCATTGTAGCTCAGTGCTTGACTTCACAGTGGAAAGAGCTACACTATTTTTTTTTTTTTTTCTTGAGATGGAGTCTTGCTCTGCCTCCCAGGCTGGAGTGTCATGGCATGATCTCAGCTCACTGCAACCTCCACCTCCTGGGTTCAAGCGATCCTCCTGCCTCAGCCTCCCGAGTAGCTGGGATTACAGGCACCTGCCACCACGCCCGGCTAATTTTTGTATTTTTTGTAGAGACGAGGTTTCACCATGTTGGCCAGGCTGGTCTTGAACTCCTGACCTCAGGTGATCTGCCCACCTCGGCCTCCCACAGTGCTGGGATTACAGGTGTGAGCCCCTGCACCCGGCCTTACACCATTCTTTATTTCCTTCAAGAAAAGTTAGGGGCCTAAAACATTGCCTGACTCTCCAGATGGTATCCCACGTGACAGCCCGCCTCTGGCTTCTGCCCTTTGATGAAGGTGACAGCTGACAGCCAGGAGGGCTTTCTCTAGCTCACGAAGCCCAGCACTTCCCTCAGCAGCCTGCTCCGTCACTCCCATCTCAGAGGCTCTTTATAGTATGAACAATCTTCTTATTACCACCCCAAGCATCTTTTCTGACAGAAAAAATTGAATAGGATTTTCTAAATAAAACTCAGATTGGATATTGTCTGACTTGGGTAGGAGAAGAGTATTTTATGTCTCTACAGCTATGTCACTCTGAGCAACTGCTTCAGCTCCTTTGGCCTCAGTTTCCTTGTCTATAAAATGAGGGGGTGGGAATAATGGTTTCTAATGCACTTTCTAGCTCTGCAATTTTATATACTGGATCAAATTCTATTTGTTCTGTACAGATGTCAGCATGGAAATCACAAGTCAGGAAGAAGAAGGCAAATTTAATGAGTATTGAATTGCACCCTGGGTCTCTCTATTCATTTGAATGAATCAGCCATACCCAATTATCCAGGAAAAAACACCTCCTCATCTCCTCTTTGCTCTCCTAAAAACATTAATTCATGAATATGACATCAGATTGGAGAAGCCTATTTATGTGCATTTGAAGGTTTATTACAAAGCCATAATGAGTACGTGTTCATAAGGGAAGAAAGACTAAAAGCTACAAAGACAAAAACCCCTCTCTCTTCTCAGACTTGTGGAAAGTCACAACTTGACAAGTGCCCCATCTCTGGCTTTTACTCCTACTGTTCCTTCTTCAACTCTGTAACTCTTATGCAGCCTTTGGAGTTTAGTTCAAGTTGCACATAAAGATGCCCTCTTTAATTGCCCAGACCTGGCTGGGCACATCTTCTCTGCTCTCTAATAGCACTTTGGGTTTTTCTCCATTATGACATTTACTGCAGTGCATGTACTTACCAACTCTCTTCCCTATAGGGCTTTGAGCTCCTTCAGGGCAGAAAGAGTGTCCTGTCTGCTTTGTAGCTCTAGCTACCACAAGATTTCTAAGAGTTCATTTTTTGACACTAGAAAAATGATTCTCAACCTTTTTTGGACCAAGATCATTTTCATGGAGTCAAAGTTCCTACCACATCTATTTACATGTCCCTGTAGAGGAAGAACTGGGTGATAAAAAGAATTCAAGAAGAACAAAAAACACAAGTTGCAGTACAATTGTTGATAATATCACTTATGGGTCACTTAATTTACCATAAAATATACATCAATACTCACATTTTAATATTAAAATAATGACCTACACAAGTATAGGCTATCAAGGTTATAAAGTTATAACAGATACAGACTTATAATCAAGTTACTTTATTATGCTTAATCTGATAGTATTTTGTAAGTTACATAAGTTGCTTGAATTTATCAATGAACTGTCACTATTGTGGTTGTCAGTTACATTGGTGGTCCCCCAAGCCATGCTTCCTGATATTTATGTCCTTTCTAGTTTCTTCCCTGAGTCCGGACTGCACCTGTAACTTGCCCTAACCAAGAGAGTGCATTAGAAGTGGTGCTGTGCCAATGTCAAGCATAAGCCTTGAGAAGGCCTGGCAGCTCACACTTCTGAGATCCTAAAGGCACTGAACTGCCATGTAAGAAGTTCAGCCATTTTGCTGGAGAGATCACATAGAGACCACATGGAGAGGCCACATGGATGAAGGGAGATCTAGCATTACAGAGAGGAGAACTGAGCAACCCAGCTGATGACAAGAACTGAAGCCCAAGATGTAAGACCCCAGTCAAGCCATTCCAGCCAGCACCCAGTCATCTAAGTCATCCTAGCTGTGTTGTGAGACAAGAAGCCATTTGGGATTTCCCAGGCATAGCAGACATCACATGTGGAGCAGAGATAACCCCTCTCTGCTCAGCCTGGTCTGGATTCCCAGTGCACAGAAACACATAGTCGAATAACATAACTGTGGAGCAACAACATTTTGGGGCAGTTAGTTACGTAATCATAGATAACCAAGACAACTACACAAGCACTTTTAGGGGCAGGTTATGCATGTGTCTATTTGGCAACAGAATCTGCATGATTCATGCTTGAACTGCAACTTATTCATGTCTTAAAATCTAGTAATTGGAAAATTATAGGCTAAAAATACCTTCGATGCAAATATGTATCACTGCCTGCTGTAGGGTTAACCAAATATCCTTCACAAACTAATATGATAATGATGAAGTCAAGTGAACTATAATTTCTAATTAATAAGCAAGAATAGCAGTAGCTGAAAACCACAACCAACTCAAAGCAAGACTGACATGCAATGATAACAACGGGGCCTTCCCCAGGTCACAGGATTCTAACCATCTGCTTGAGTGTGGGGGCTGTAGCTGCTGAGCATTTAGAAGCAGCCTGATTTCACAGATAACTGAATTGAAGCCCTTGGGGAACTTAGCAATGATCTAATTTAAGTTTATGAGTGGCAAATATGAGTAATACCTAATAACTCATTTAGCAGATTACTGGCATATAGTCCTTAAACAAACATAAACATAAAAGTCTTGGGATTGCATTCTATCCATAAGAATTCAGAGAGGATTTTCATTTGAGAGGTACTTTGTACACCGTCAGTGGCCTCAGAGTGAAGGTAAGAATCTCTGCCACAGGATAGTCATGAAAATGTCAGGCTGAACCAAGTGCCCAGGTGGGGGAGCTGGGAGTGGCTGGTGCCCAGAAAAAGCTTTTGGGCTCTGAGGAGAAGTTGAGGACTGCAACTTTGGGGGTCTGTCTTTGGCACAGGCAGACAGTGTTGGTCTAAGAAGACTATAGCTTAGGGGCATCACAGTCTGAGGATTGGTCATTCATTCATTTGTTCACTTGCTCAACAAATCACTGTAATAACAAGCAATAACAGCAACCTCCATTTATAGATTGCAACACATCTTGTGCTTTGCAAACTTGATCTGTAATAGTCACCAAACCCTGTGAGGAATGTATGTTTTATGCCCATTTTACAGCTGTCGAAACAGGCCCAGAGTAATTCTCCCAAGTTGTCCTGCTAGTAAATGATGAGACTGTATAGGAATCTAAGTCTGTGTTGTTCCAAAGCTCATGGTAACATCTCTGGATGAATGAGTACTGAGTAGCTAAGTGTTGAGCCTGTGCAGGTACAGATGCCATTAATAAGCCACCTGTGGAGATGCCACGCCCTGGTCTTCAACATGGAAGGGGAATGGAAGCCAGAAGAAGAACCATGGCCTGCTCCTGAAAAGCCAATATTATTTGAGGGGGGAAAGCTATATTATATTAAACATGAGCACAGAATGGAATAGAATGCAAAATATGCAGGAAATTTGTAGGCAAAACATGGGACTTCGAAAGAAAACCTTGCTCTTGCCCTGGGGCCACCTCTGTGAAACCTAGCAGAGTTCACTCAGCTTCGCCACTTGGGGCCCTTAACAGTGGAAATGTTAAGGAAGCAGGGTTGTGAATAGCAATGGGAAAGTCTGATTCTGAACTCCAGTGCTGAGGGGCTGATGTAGGGAAGGGATTGTGAGTGGAGGTTTCCTTTATGAAATTACTACCTGGGGAAGCATCTGCCCTAGACTATGCCTTGTGTCAGGGAGACTTCTGCCCAGAGCACCAAGCACAAGTCTGGCTTTGGAATTAGAGACCAGAATTAAGATCTTGGTTCTATCCCATACAACTTGTGACATTAGCAAGTTCTTCATCTCTAAATGGGAATGATGAAAATATTAACACATGCTTCCCAAGGTTATTATGAGGATTATTTGTATAATGTTTGTTATGGTTTGAATGTTTGTCCTCTCCAAAATTCATGTTGAAATTTAATCTCCAAAGTGGCAGTATTGAGAGGTGGGGCCTTTAAGAGGTAATTGGGTCCTGAGGATGCTGCCCTTGTGAATGGATTAATCCATTCGTGGATTAATGGGCTATCATGGGAGGGGAACTGGTGGCTTTATAAGAAGAGGAAGCAAGATCTGAACTAACACGTTCAGCCCCCTCACCATGTGATGCCCTGCACCACCTTGGGACTCTATGGAGAGTCACCACCAGTAAGAAGGGCCTCACCAGATGCAGTCCTCAACCTTGGACTTCTCACCCTCCATAACTGTAAGAAATAAGTTCCTTTTCTCTGTAAGTTACCCAGCTTCAGGTATCCTGTTATAAGCAGCAGAAAATGGCCTAAGTGTTTATGAGAGCATCACTAGTAAAACTTTCTGTCAGTGGCTTTGAAAGCGTGGTCCGCATCCCAGCAGCATCAGCACCACCGGGGGAACGTGTTCGGAAGGCAAATTCTTGGAACCCGCACCAGAGCTAGAGAAATTCAGGGAGGCCTGTGTTTTGTAACCACTGCTTTATGTTAATGTAAGGAACAGGACTAAGAAGAGAAACTTGGAGTATTTGGAGCTATTTCTTTTTCTTAATGGGGACCTTAAGCAGACAGATTGTGGGTCTGTCAAATCAGTTCCACTTTCCTGAGGCAGTAAAACATTATAGGGAAGCTGGAGGCCCATGACTGCCAGAAAACTGTCATCATGCCACACTTCCAAAATTGTCATGTTATGACTTATATTCCCTGCAGAATTTTCCTTTCTTTCCAATCCGGATCTGTTTTTCATACTCCTTCTATAACATTTTGTGCAAAATATTCATTTAGAGAAGGCACAGAACAGGTAAGATTTTCCATCATAAAGCAAATGGACAAGAAACAAACTAAAAATCCAAGATGGTAAGAAAATGACAGCTCCATTAAGGCCAGCAGCTCATTCCCACACCAGAAATGGACCTGTCAGCGAAGAGACATTGCAGAGCCCTGGGCATAAGTATGGGGCTTGGGCAGGTCTAGAAAGACAGCTCTGTAAAAATGCCTAGGTATTTTGGTGATAGCGGCGTGGTGTGTACGTGTGTGTGTGTTTCAACAGTAACCACAACAAAACCCCACTAAAGAGAAAACATTCAAGTTTGGAATGGTGTGTAAAACCATGCTCAGCTTGGTAAGTTCCCAAGGAGGAACTTGAGGTCAGCCATCCAGTCATCATTCTCCACTTCATGAAGTGCTTGTCTTCTCCCTCCCCTCTCTCTTCTGCCAACGCCTGATCTCCCATTCTCTAATTCTCCTTTCCTTTTCCTCTTCCCCTTTTTGCATCCCATAACAACATAAACAGCAGCAGCTGTTTACTGAGAGTCTACTATCTGTTCTGTATTAATGCAATCCTTAAAATAATCTCTCAGGGTAAGTAATATTACACCTGGGACCAGGTTCCTTGCAGGAAACTGAGCAATCATTCAAACCCATGTCTGTCTGAGTGCAAAGCCCATATTCCCCCACCCCACCCTGCATCTGTACTGCTTCTCAGACCTACGGAAATTATTAGTACCATCTCTAGATTGTAAACTGATGGAGGGTGGATTTACCGGTTCATTCCAGAAACCTAGGGTTGAGTTTATGGAAGGCTCTGGGTAGCCAGGTGCCTCTTCCTCCACCAACCAGCAGTGTCCTAATGGGCAATTATGTAGCAATGGTTCTGCACTGTGGACAACAGCATTTAGAGGTGCATACACCTCAGGCCTGGCCCAGACAGTATGTCCCTGGATGGCCTCCTCTACCCCAGAGGTGTCTAGAACCCAGTTTGAAATAAATACTTCATTAATATTCAGTAACCTTTACAATGTGACAGATGGTCCTAAACAACTTGCATGAATTAGCTGGTTGACTCTTCATAACAACTCTATTAGGTGGATACAAATATTATGCTCATTTTAAAGCTGAGGAAACTGAAACCCGGAGGTTAAGTAACTTGTCCTAGGTCATAGAGCTATTAATTAACGAATCCAGGATTCCAATCCAGGTTGCTCTGACTCTGGAGGCTGTTCTCCACCATTATGATATATGACACAAAGTTAACGGGCATTGGCTTGTGGCAGTACTTGGCATAAGAAAGTCATCAAGAAAATGCAAATATACCTGTAATAATTTTAAACATTGTCATTTGAATAAAGTACAACATTGAAATCATTTCACAGGGCGCTCATAAACCCCAGTTACAGAAACACCACAGCTTGATGGGGTTTGGAAACCAGAAAGGAAGAACAAATTAATTTTCTAAAGCAAATAAAAGGTGTTGTAAGACCTGGAGCCCTTGGGTCTAACCCAAGTCCTGGTATTTAGTAGCTTGCCCAGGCTGGAATGCAGTGGCGCAATCTCGGCTCACTGCAACCTTTGCCTCCTGGGTTCAAGCGATTCTCCTGCCTCAGCCTCCCAAGTAACTGGGACAACAGGTGCCTGCCACTGCACCTGGCTAATTTTTTTTATGTTTTTAATAGAGACGGGGTTTCACCATATTGGCTAGGCTGGTCTCGAACTACTGACCTTGTGATCTGCCTGCCTTGGCCTAAGCAGTCAGTTCTACTCTGTATGCTTCAAGTTTCTCATTTGATAACTGTAGTGAGTGAAATAAGTAGCATTTAAGCTCTTTTTAAACAGTAATTTTATTTTCCTTCCAGAAATGTTAGACATAAACCCTTTACTTTTGCCACATGGTATCTCATGCCATCATTTTAGGCTGGGGAATGCCTTTTGTTTTCATATTCATAACTATACTCCATTGGATGGAAACAACAGTAAGATACTTTTGCCACCTACCAAATTGTTAACAATTTAAAAATAGTTAATATCCTTGTTGGTAGGAAAGGAAGGAAACAGAAACTCTCGGATGCTGCTGGTGTGGAAGTAAATTAGGCAAGGTAACGCTATATGCCAATAGCCTTAAAATGTACCTTTCCATGAAATTTTACTTCTATAAGTTTATCTTAAGAAAGCAACTATGGACAGTAATAACAGTATTACTTTCACAACTATTACTATTATTTCCACAAGACTTCAACTCCCAGGACATTTGTGGCAGCACTGTTTATAATAGCAAAATATCGAAACAATTTAAATGCCACACAATATAGGATTAAATACCTTTTAGTACGTACATCTAAAATATTAAACTATACATATTTGTAGTAGGTGCTGAACTGTGCCAATCATATCTCCCAGATACTTGGGAGTGGTGCTGGCAGACAACTCTCAACTGTCGATTATTTTCAGGAATTGCCTTAACTCTAAAAAACTGCCTTGTCCAAGGTCGTGTCCCCTTCTTGGGCAGCCCACACCAAATGACCGGATGATACACAGCGGTATGGTATAAAAGCCTGGTCATCTCACCCCAACTGGGAGCAACTCGGCAGGACCATCCCAGTCCAACTTCTCCCTTCACCAAGTTCCATTTCTGTTCCTTCCCTTCCACGAATGGTGATCCCAAGCGTACTCCCTAATAAAACTCATTAACACTTCTGCATGACAATCTCCATCTCAGAATCTGCATCCCAGGAAATTTTATCTGCAGCAGTATGAAAATTGAGAAAAAGATCCATGCATTCTTCAGCAACTCCATGTTTAAAAAAATGAAAATATGAAGATTTTAAATATCAATGTAGTAGATTACAATTTGGTTAGAGCAATGCTTAAAGGACACTTTGTAGCCTTAAATAAATTTCTTAGAAAACAAGGTAGATGAAAACAAAAATGAATGAAGCCTCCAACTCAAGAAGCTAAAAAAGGGACACAAAAGTAATCTAGTGAAGTCAAAGAGGGCAGTAATAAAGATAAGGGCAGAAATTATGAACTAGAACCCAAAACAAAACAAAAAACTGGGCAGTTTTGGTTAAAAGCAAAAGTTCTTTTGGTTGTTAATATTGTTGAAAAATCCAATAAAATAGGCAATCCTTTGGCAGAGTATGAGACAGAGAGAGAGAGAAGTGGAAGGAGGAGGAGGGAGAGGAAGAAGAAAAACCAGTAGCAATATTTGGAATGAAAAAGAATACATAACTATAAATGTAAGAGATTTTATTAAATTATGAGACACTACTATATTCAAATTTATAGCACCACTTTCAAGAACCTAGATGAAATGGGAGAATCCTGCAAAAGTATAAGTAATCAAAAGTGACTCAAGAATTAGAAAAGCCTGATTAGTTCAATAATAGATAAAATTGAACCAATATTAAAAGGCCTACTTGCCCCACCCTCCTGGCCCAGACAGTATTACAGGCAGTTCTAGGAGTCATCAAAAAACAGATAATTCTTCTCTGACATAAACCATTCCAGAGCACAGAAAAATATGTTAAGTTACAATTTATTCTATGAGGCTAGCATAACCCCATAACAAACTGAACAAGGAAAATACAAAAACAAATTATAGACCGACCTCATCTAAATAGAGTAAAACCCCACATAAAATAGTAAAATTCAGTATAGTATTAAAAGAACAGTAAACAGAGTTTATTTCAGTAAGGCAAGACTGGGTCAATGTTATAAAACCTATCAATATACTATATTAACAGAATATAAGAGAAATTCATATGACCATCTCAATATATGTAGAAAAAATTAACAAAATTCAGCACTCAAATATAATTAAAAAACAAACAAACAAACAAACACATAAAACAAAACCTCTAAGCACATCAGAAGGTAAATGAAACATCCTTTAACTCCATAATGGCTATCCTCCAAAATCCTACAGCAAACTTCATATTTAAATGGCGAAATACTAGAAGCATTACCATTAAAATCAAGGACATGATAAGGATGCATGTTAGAAACTCTACTATTCGGCAGTCTCAGTCTATGAGAGATCCCAGTCAATGCAATTAAATAAGACACAATTAGAGGTATATAAATTGGAATAGAAAAGGCAAATCTGTCATGATTTTTAAATGATATGATAGCAAACCTAGAAAAACCAAGAGATCACATAAATATAAATTATTAAGGGATCTCAGCAAAGTGACTGATACAAAATCAATATTAAAAAATTGCTGCTTTCCTTTACACTAGCAATAGCCAATTAGGAAATACAGCATAATAGAAAAAGATCTTTTTCAAAATTTTAATAAAAAGTAGAATGGGCTGGGCACAGTGGCTCATGCCTGTAATCTCAGCACTTAGGGAGGCCGAGGTGAGCAGATTGCCTGAGCCCAGGAGTTCAAGACCAGCCTGGGAAACAGGGCAAAACTCTATCTCTACAAAAAATTCTAAAAATGAGCTGGGTATGATGGTGTGTACCTGTAGTCCCAGCTACTGGGGAGACTGAGGTGGGAGGATCCCTTGAGCCCAGGAGACAGAGGTTGCAGTGAGCCAAGAACGAGCCACTGTACTCGGGCAACAGAGTGAGACCCTGTCTCAGAAAAGAAAAGTAGAATGTACATTGGAGTGAATCTAACAATTAATGTTCAAGACCTTCATGGAGAAAAATGGAGAGACCTGTAGACATTTATAGCTGGACAATAGGGAAATCTGAATAAACGGATACATGTTTTATTCATGGATATGAAGGCTCACTTTAGTTCTGGTACTTACTAGCTACATGACTGGTAAAATTTTTGAAATCTTTGTCTATCTGAGCCCTAGTTTCTTCATGTAAGTGATAATGGAATCTCCCTTGTGGAGTTTTTTGTGACTATTAGAACTAGTAAACGTCATTTTAAAAACCTCTCAAAATTACATGCAATATTTGTGGTGGTACAAATATTCTTATGTAACAGTAAAAAAGAGAGATGTGAAAGGATATACACGAAATGTAATCATGGTTACTTCCAAGAAATACATAAAATTTAAAAGTTGAGGTTTTGTTATCTGTAACGTTTTAATTCTTTTTAAAAAAGGGAATGTATAATGTATTATTTATACTTTTTAAAAATTTGAAGGAAAGTCCTTATTTCTACCATCTTGGTCTGCTTCTTTCTATTTTTTTTCTGGCACAACTCAGTCTTTTCAAAGTTTACCTACATTGGTTAGAGATGGAGTCTTACGGAACATTGACTTGAAGAGAGACACCCAAGAAGTTACTGCATGGAACATATCTATGTGTACTATGTATGAACACGTGTAATGTATGTGGGCTTATAGGATGAACAATATGTATTATGTCTTTTCATTCTTTATGAGTATTATTTATATACATGAGAATTTTAGTATCTGTGAACGATGTATGAATGTATACCATTGTTAGATAAATGAATTACCTTCACCTAAAGTTCCTCTACACCAGAAATTATAGACGACTTTTTCTACCTTGAAATCCTATTCTATCTTCTATTTAGCTTATCTTTTCCTATAAAGTTGGTTAAAATAATGATGTCCAATAGGCAATTATGCTTGTGCATTTATCAAGCTTTTGGTATGTTTAAAATACTCTGCTAGGAGCTATGGGGGATGCAAAGATGAATTAGGATTACCTTAGCCATCAGTGAACTTAAAGCCCATTGGGGATATCACAGAGCTTCCATAAAAGCTATAGTACTGAGCTGTGTGTGCTAAGGGCTGTGGAGCTCAGAGAAAGAAGAGCTCAGCTAGCAATGATGTTGACATGGTTGACTGAGAAGAAAGAGCAGAAAAGATTCCTGTTTACTAACTGTGTCTTACATACCTCCACCAGAGAGAGGAACTACTAAAATCAAAACCTCAAGACTCCTAAATTGGATGTAACTTTAAAAGAGGTTTTTTTCATGCTATGAGATTATGTTTTTGTATTTTCAATTTCAATAAAAAATATAGCTGATGGGTTCCTCAGTTCAAACTAGTTAGGAATGTGCTATTTCATTTCCCCCAAATCTTCCAAAATAATGAGCCCAGCTTACTGAGGCATGTGTGTGGGTTGTGGGGGTGGGTGGTATGCCAAGGGGCCTGTGAGATATTGAAGGTTTCTCTGCTGCTCCTTTGTACTACTGGCTTCTGATGTGGAGCACAAAGTGTCAGCAGTACCCGGAAATCTATATCTGCCAGGAAACAGAAAAGAGTATCACCCCAAGCTCCAACAAACCTGAGTCAGCATGTTCTCCATGACATTTCCTATATTTGTGGTCTCGAGCATACTATTTATTCTACTTAATCTCTTGAGCCCAAATTTCCTCATCTGGAAAATGGGAATAGTGGTATCACCTTACACAGTAGGATTAAAGATAATGAATATAGGTTTCCCAGGGCCATGCCTGGCACAGGTCTCCACAGATGTTAATTCCCTTCCCTTCTTCTTTATCAGACACAGGTAAATATGCCAAGATTCCCTGACCCCTTGAGTGTCCTCATAAAATGGAGAAGTGGTATAAAATGAGAGAAAGTATGAATTTAGAGATGAAAAATCTTCGAGGAAGAGGATGGGAGGGAAAGAAGATGCTTTTCAGTACCAGCTGTAGAAGACAAAACATTGTAAATTTTCACCTTCACCTCTAGAAGCTGTTAATGAATAAGTAAATTTTAAAAACTATAAACTTTATGGAAACATCTGCTTGCAGGGGTTAGGAGCGGCTGGATGTGTGGGCCAGACTAATAACACTGGAGGGGTTGGGAGAAGAGCACAGAGTTAGTCATTTGGCTGAATGTGTTTAATAAATTACAACCCAGTTGGAGGGACTGGCTCCCTGGGTGAGTCACTTTGAACTAGGCAAAAATAGCCAACAGATACCAGCCCCAACTAAAGAAAAATAAATCATTTTATTTGACTGACTGACATTGTTTTGATCAGAGTGTGATATCACATGCTGAGTTTAGTTTGGTCAGAAAGGCACCCTGTTGCTCATGGAATCACATGCACGTATTCATTCCTCTAACCACTTGCTAGATGTAACTTTTAAATATATAAATAATCTACTCTCAAACTTACCTTTCTCCCACGTCTATCTCCAAAACTAAACAACTAACTTTTTCAACGAAGAAGTCATTCTCCACATTTCCTGGGCTTGATGCATTGGCTTTATTTACCTTTAGTCTCCCTCCCCTCTCTGAAATCTCAATACCAAATCAGACATCAACTCACCAACTTTTGTCTTTTATCTGTCAGCTCTGCCCCTTTCTCTCCATTAAATTACTTGTAACAGCACCTCCAGTTTCTGGGTAGGGGCTTCTTGATGGCCCGAGCAGGTCTCTGGTCTCATAACTATCTTCTCACTCATTTCAGTCTGTTCTGCACATGAGACTTTACCGAAAACCACAAGCTTCAATTATTTTCCAGGTCAAGAACTAAACTATCAGTTTGCGTTCAGTGCCTTTTCCAAGTATTCAAGGTACTGTATCTCCTAGGCTAACTGGATCTCCCACTGGTTTGAGGGGCGAGACTGTGAAGGACTTGGGAATAGGGATAATGTTGTCATTGTTCTTTCTGCTGACCATTGGGATTCTGGGATAACAAAGAAGCAGATATCATTAACTGGCTGTAGATTTCTGGACCATGATTTATCATATGCTGGAAGGGTAAGTTCATGTCTGGTCATGAAGGGCTTGTATCTACCAAGCATGCGGGACATGTATTTAGTACCCGGTGATGAGTAAGAGGATCAAAGAGCTGGGATAGAGCCAGATGCAGTGGTACACGCCTGTGGTCCTAGCTTCTTGGGAGGCTGAGGAAGGAAGACGGCTTGAGCCCAGGAGTTCAAGACCAGCCTGGGCAATATGGTGAAACCCCCAACTCAGAAATAAAAATAAAATAAAAAAGAGTTGGGATAATACCATGAATCTATCCAGGAACTGCTGGTAAAACAAAGACAAATAAGAGAGGGAAGGTATCTGGTGACACGTACACATATGTATACATAATTATAAAGAATACTAGAAACTACATTGATGGGCTGAATAGTCTAGACAGCAAGAGATTGATTTGTTATGGGAATTCATCACCCTAAGGATAGAGCACCTAGAGATATCATGAGTGAGCAGAATATGGTAAAGAACACACGTGAGCTCATTATGAGCACTTTCTACAGGCCGCTTGGCCACAGGAAGAAATGGAGGGTGGATTCCTAGCCACTCTCATTCTGTCATAAGGGAAGTTACAGCAGTGAAAGTGGTCTTGTGCTGGCTGAACACTTACAAAAAGCCCTTTTCAGCTAAAAATAGAGCATCAGACAAGTCTCTTCATTTCCCTTGTTGACATGGAATAAAGAAGCTTAACTAGATACACTCCTCTGTCTCTCATTCTTTATTTTTTTATTTAATTTTTTGTTTTGTTTTGTTTTTGTTTTTTTCTCTCAGTCCCTCATTCTGACCAACAGAAAGACCCTGCTTGGTGAAGCAAGCAGAAGAGACATATTAGGAGAAACAAGCCACTCCAGCTCAGAGGTCATGATTGTCAATGAGGAGGAGGCTGGCTGTAACAAATAGCCAAGAAGTCTAGATTTAGGCAGTCTAAAAAGTTAAAAAGACGATAGTTATGATTAGATGAGATTTTGGAAGAGAGGCAGACTGAAGTTTTCCAAAATGGGGAAGCATTCAAAAATCATTCCAATAAAAAGGGAAAAGAAATAGTTCTTTTAAAAAATGTGCCTGTAGCCTCACCCATGGATTCCTGTCTGAAAAAGACACTTAGAGAAAAAGGAAAAGAAAGGCACTCAACCAAGGAACATATAGGAAGATGGCACAAACTTAAACTTAAAAATTATTATGTGAAAAAAATAGCTGAAAGTGATCTGAAATACTAAATGACAATAACAACAAAAAACCCCAATATGGGCCAGAAAAAGTTGGAGGAATTCTGGGAACTGGGCCAGTTCATTTTAGACCAATAAGAGCAAAGAGCAGCTTAGTCTATTGCTTGGGAACGAGGATTACCAGAACCTCCATGGAGGCTACTGAACCACTTTCGTTGATCTTTGAAGAATTTTGGAGAAAAACAACAACAAAAAGCCAGAGGACCAGAAACAAGCACATCTAATCTTCTTTCTTTCTTTTTTTTTTTTTTGGAGACAAAGTCTCACTCTGTCACCCAGGCTGGAGTGCAGTGGCGCAATCTTGGCTCACTGCAACTTCTGCCTCCCAGGGTGAAGGGATCCTCCCATCTCAGCCTCCTGAGTAGCCAGGACCACAGACGCGCACCACCATGCCTTGCTAATTTTTGGTAGAGACGGGGTTTCACCATGTTGCCCAGGCTGGTCTCAATCTCCTGAGCTCAAGCAATTCGCCCGCCTCCCAGAGTGCTGGGATTAGGTGCAAGCCACTGCACCTGGACTATCTTATTTTTATTATCAAAAAAAGTGGAGGAAAATATATTCCACAAACTATCAACAGTGTGAGCATGATACTAGCCTTAGCTAAGAATCCAAATCATATTTTTAAATGATTTTAAAATAAAAATCATATATCATCTCATTATCCAACTATAATGACAATTAACATTTTGCTGTAAATTCTTTCTAGAATTTATCCATATATATGTAGGCATTTCTTTAAAAAAATTCAAATTTGTTTTAGCTCTTTTTGTCTTTTTTTCACTTAGCAGTATATGGTGAGCATTATTTGGTGTTACTAAACATTCCTCAATACCAGGAAAACAATACTGTTTTCCCTGGTTACCTAGTATTTTATTGTGTAAATAGACATAATTTATTGACAGTTCCCTCTGCTGTTGTTTATCTTTAAAATCCATTTCTTGCAACTCAAAACCACAATGAGATGCCATCTCACACCAGTCAGAATGGTTATTATTAAAAAGTTCGAAAAAAACAAAACAGATGCTAGTAAGGTTGTGGAGAAAAGGGAATACTTATACAATATTGTTGGGAGTGTAAATTAGTTCAATCGTTGTGGAAAGCAGTATGCAGATTCTTCAAAGAGCTAAAAGCAGAACTACCATTCGACCCAGCAACCCCATTACTGGGTATGTACCCAGAGGAATATAATTCATTTGACCATAAAGACACATGTGTGCAAATGTTCACTGCAGCACTATTCACAAGAGCAAAGACATGGAATGAGCATAAACGCTTATCAGTGACAGATCGGATAAAGAAAATGTGGTACATATACACCATGGAATACTATGCAGCGATAAAAAGAACGAGATATGTCTTTTGCAGGAACATGGATGGAGCTAGAGGCTATGATCCTTAGCAAAGTAACACAGGAACAGAAAACCAAATGCCGTGTGTTCTCACTTACAAGTGGGAGCTAAATGATCAGAACTTAAAGAACTTATGAACACAAAGAAGGAAACAACAGACACTGGGGTCTACTTGAGTGGGGAGGGTGGGAGGAAGGAGAGGAGCAGAAAAGATAACTATTGGGTACTGAGCTTAATACCTGGGTGATGAAATAATCTGTACAACAAACCCCCACGACACAAGTTTACCTACCTAACAAACCTGCACATATATCCCTGAACCTAAAATAAAAGTTAAAAAATAAATAAGTCAATAAAATTCATTTCTAACAATTAGAAACTATGACTTTTACTATTTTTGCTTGGAGGAACCTGCTAAGGTTTTATCTATACCCTGATGCATAATTAATTTTTATAAATGTTCCACGAGCCCTAGAAAAGAAATTTTATTATGTGTTTTGGGTATTACGCAGCATATAATTTTTTCAGTAGTGTTCATTATATTACACAATTCCTGTATTTATATTATGTTTTGTTTGTTTACTTGATATGTGAAAGCCTGAGAGTGGTGTTTTGAAATCTTCCACCTCCATCGTGTTTCCATCAGTTTGGGATGCAATATTAATTGATGTGCATATTTCCATGGCCATTATAACTTCATTGTGAATTTGATTCTTCATTTATAGAAAATAATCCTCATTGTATTATTTAATGATATTTGTCATGAATTGCATTTTCTTATATCAATAAAATGACTTCTGCTTTAGTTTTTGTGGCATCTCCCTGCTATACCTTTTCTCAGTGTTTTAATTTTTGCACGACCCTTTGTTTTAAGGGTTCCTATGGTAAACAACATAAAGCTGAATTTTCATTTTTGATCCCATATGAAGACTTTTATTAAAAATGAGTGATTTAGTTTACTTATGTTAGTTGTTAATAACTGAGGTGTTTGGTGTCTTCATTTTCATGCTCTATTTTATTATCATTTTAATGCTTCCTTGCTGTCTCCTTTGTTTAATTAATATTTAGTTTGCTGCATAGAGTTTGCTTTCTTAGACCCCCTTGATTCAGAAGGTGGGTTATTGAAAACTCTGTAACTATTGTCTTCTAAATTTAAGTGTCAGGAATGAAATGACTGTCTCATAATTGAACCAAGGAATTCAGAACACTTTATTTTCACTGTCTTATCCTTTCAGACAAACACCAGTATTTTCAGGCTTTAAAAATCATTATCTGGGGTTTTAGGCCCAAATTTTTTTCAGGATTTTTTGTATCAATGCATATCTGCTGTTTGAATGTATTTTACTTTTGCATACAGTTTTGTTTTGTTTTGTTTTGTTTTTGAGACCGAGTCTCGCTCTGTCGCCCAGGCTGGAGTGCAGTGGCGTGATCTCAGCTCACTGCAACCTCCACCTCACAGGTTCAAGCAATTCTCTGCCTCAGCCTCCTGAGTAGCTGGGATTACAGGCGCCCGCCACCATGCCTGGCTAATTTTTGTGTTTTTAATAGAGATGGGGTTTCACCATCTTGGCCAGGCTAGTCTTGAACTCCTGACCTCATGATCCACCTGCCTCGGCCTCCCAAAGTGCTGGGATTACAGGCTGAGCCACCGCCCCTCGCCTTGCATACAGTTTTAAAACTTGATGTACAAATTATTAGTTAGATGCCTTTTTTAATTGGCTTCAGTACTAGTTGCCTATCTTTTACACTATTACTGCCTTCACATGCTTGGTTTGACTTTTGATAGAATACTCTGCTCATTAATTCCAGCTAGTGAATTTTAATTCTGCTGTTGTGCTTCGATTTCCTCGCAGTCCGTCCATATTTCATTCACATCTTTGAATACCATTTTTCATTTTCATCTCAGCTTTATTCTTATTCTCTTTTGATTTGTAAAGACCATGCCCTCTAGTGCCCTCTTATGAGGATTCTAGTCTACTAAAAGATTCTTTTAGGCCCAGCTGGAGTAACTCATTTTCATTTCATATGCTATTATTTACTCCCTTATTTTACATTTCCTTTAATTCCTTTATGTTTTACTCTTTATTCATTCTTAAAGAAGGAAGCATTCTATAAACTTGGTGCTTGTCAAATAACAGGTCTTTTTGGTCTTGTTCTCACCGAATGCTGAAATCAATAATGGTGAGTGGATGTACACAGGTCCTAGATCTACATCAAATTTCAAGGATAGATTATCCTAGAGTAACTATACTATACTATATTGTTTTATTTGCCTCTTACTGCCAGAACAAGTTCTACATTTTTTGAAATGTATCATAATTTTTTTATGATGGGATCAAAATAGCTCAATATTTCATAAATATTTTAATATATTTTTTTCATTTCTTAAATGTAAAGTCCCATATATGTCCATTCCATCAAGCTCCTTATAGCCTTAAAACTTTTATACACTAATTTGTTTTTGGCACTCAATTTGTTGCAGATTGATAGACGTATGTTAGATTTTCCCTCTGCAATTGTGTTTTGACAATTTTATTGTATCATTTAATGACTTTTTTATTAAATTTTACTTTTAGCTATAGTTTAAACATAATATCACCCTCCTTTCTTTTTGTTTGCATTTTCCTGATATATCTATGCCCTTTCATTTTTTATCCCCTTTCTCTCCCATTTTGTTTAAACCAGCATATATTTAGAATTGGGTTTTGACCAATGTGTGGTTCTTTGTCTTTTAATAGAAATGATTGGCCAGGTGGGGTGGCTCACCCCTGTAATCCTAGCACTTTGGGAGGCTGAGGCAGGTGGATCACGAGGTCAGGAGATCGAGACCACTCTGGCTAACACAGTGAAACCCTGTCTCTACTAAAAATACAAAAAATTAGCTGGGCATGGTGGCACGCGCCTGTAGTCCTAGCTACTTGGGAGGCTGAGGCAGGAGAATTGCTTGAACCCGGGAGGCGGAGATTGCAGTGAGCCTAGATTGCAGCCACTGCACTCCAGCCTGGGAGACAGAGTGAGACTCAGTCTCAAAAAAAAAAAAAAAAAGGAAATGATTAAACCATTCACACTTAATGTGGTATGTTTGACCTGGCTTCTATCATCTTATTTTATACTTTTTATATTAATGTTTCCTTGCTATTTCCTTTTTTATATATATATATATATATATTTTCTTTTCTTTTCTTTTTTTGAGGCAGAGTCTGTTAGACGTATGTTAGATTTTCCCTCTGCAATTGTGTTTTGACAATTTTATTGTATCATTTAATGATTTTTTTATTAAATTTTACTTTTAGCTATAGTTTAAACGTAATATCACCCTCCTTTCTTTTTGTTTGCATTTTCCTGATGTATCTATGCCCTTTCATTTTTTATCCCCTTTCTCTCCCATTTTGTTTAAACCAGCATATATTTAGAATTGGGTTTTGACCAGTGTGTGGTTCTTTGTCTTTTAATAGAAATGATTGGCCAGGTGGGGTGTTCTCCTGCCTCAGCCTCCTGAGTAGCTGGGATTATAGGTGCCCACCACCACGCTAGGCTAATTATTGTATTTTTAGTAGAGACCGGGTTTCACCATGTCAGCCAGGCTGGTCTCAAACTCCTGGGCTCAAGTGACTGCCTGCCTTGGCCTCCCAAAGTGCTTGATTTATAGGCATGAGCCACGGCACCGGTTGGTTCATTATCTTACTACCCCAAAATTCCATAGTCATACCTCAACTTATTTCTGATATTTAGTGTTGCAGAATGTCTGACACTTGCTTATTTTTTCTCTGAAAATAAAGCATTGTTTTTCTGTTTTCATACCAACAGATTTTTTTCTTATAATTAATAATTTTCACCAGAATATACTTTTAATTTTTCTTGGTACACATTAACTATTTTGAACTAATGTCAGGAAATTTTTTTATTTAAAAAAATATTTAAATTTAAGTTATGGGATACATGTGGAGAATATGCAGGTTTGCTACGTAGGTACACGTGTCATGGTAAATTAAATTTTTTTTTTTTTTTTTTAATTAGAGACAGGTCTCGCTCTGTCACTCAGGCTGGAGTGCCATGTCACGATCTTGGCTCACTACAGCCTTGACTTTCTGGGCTTAAGCAATCCTTCTGCCTCAGCTACTTATATTTTTATTATAACATCTTCTACTTTTTCTTTTCCTGAAAAATTCTGTATTTATATGTTTAATGTATTGAATAATAGCCTCCATTTTCCCCTCATTATTTCACTTTCACGTTTTTTGTCAGAATTGCGAGAATTCATGCTCATCTTTAGCTTTCTGCATTGTTCCAATGTTTGTGCTTCCACTGCATGATTTTAATTCTGCAAAATATTTTTCATTTCAAAGCAGGCAAAGTTTCACAATCTCAGATTGCTCTCTTTCAGACCGCTCCATGTTGATAGTTCCTGCTATATCCTCTTAAATCTCTATAAATATAACTTGGAGATTTTTAAGTTTATGTTCTCTCTTTTTTTTTAGCATCTATTTTAAAGAGTGACATTAGCTTTGCATTCTTAGATGTCTCCCTTCTTTGGAACAGCTAGATATTGTTTTCATGAGCTTCACAAAGAGTGAGTCCCATGGCCCCAGCACAAGGCACATCTGAGGGGCCACTGGATGTGTTTGATTGAGATGTGTTTCCCATCGCCTGCCCACCTAGCATTCCTGTAGCTCTTGCCACTTTTTAAAGTTTTTTTACATGGTAAAATATGCATAACATAAAAGTTACCATTTAACCACTTTTAAGTGTACAGTTCAGTGTCATTAAGTACAGTTAAATTGTTGTGCAACCATTGCCACCATCCATCCACAGAACTTTTTTTTTTTTTTTGAGACAGGGTCTCACTCTGTTGCCTAGGCTAGAGTGCAGTGGCGTAATCATGGCTGACTGCAACCTCTGTCTTCCAGGTTCAAGCGATTCTCATGCCTCAGCCTCCTGAGTAGCTGGGATACAGGTGTGTGCCACCACGCCTGGCTAATTTTTGTGTATTTTTTTTTAAGTAGAGGTGGGATTTCATCATGTTGGCCAGGCTGGTCTCGAACTCCTGACCTCAGGTGATCCACCTGCGTCGGCCTCCAAAAGTGCTGGGATTATAGGCATGAGCCACCAAGCTCAGCCTTCCACAGAACCTTTTCATCTTGCAAAACAAACTGTGGCGTTAAATGATAACTACCCATCTTTCCCACCACCACACCCTGGCAGCTATCATTTTACTTTCTATCTCTATGAATTTAACTACTGTAAGTACCTCATATGAGTGGAATGTGCAGTATTTTTTCTTTTGCGACTGGATTATTTCATTTAGTTTAATGTTTTCAAGGTTGCACATTGCAGTATGTGTCAGAATTTCATTCACATTTAAGGCTGAGTAATATTTCATTGTATGCATTTACCACATTTTGTTTATCCAGTCATCCATAAGGGAACATTTGTGTTGCTTTTACTTCTTAGCTATTGTGAAGGATGCTGTTATAAACATGCATGTACAAGTACCTCTTCATGTTCCTGCTTTCAGTTTGGGGGAGTATATACCCAGAGGTGTGATTACTGGATCATACAGTGATTCTATTTTCAAGTTTTTGAGGACCCACTGTGCTGTTTTCCACAGTGGCTGTACCACTTCACATTCCCATCAGCAGTGTACAAGAGTTCCAGTTGCTCTACATCCTTGCCAACACTTGTTATTTTCTGTTCTTTTAAAAGATATACATAATAGCTCTCCTAATGGGTGTGAAGTGGCATCTCATTGTGTCTTTGACTTACGGTTGCCTGATGATTCATGATGCTGAGCTTCTTTTCATGTGCTTATTTGCTATTCATATATCTTTGTTGGAGAAATGTCTTTCACGTTCTTTATCAATTTTTGAATTGGGTTATTTTGTTGCTGTTGTTTAGTTTTGGGAGTTCTCTATATATTCTGGACTTTAATTCTTCTTCAGATATGCGGTTTTCAAACATTTATTCCATTCTGCGCAGCCTCTGATGCTTTACCTTTGGAGATGTTAGTGGAATTCTTCTAGGAGTCCTTTCCATTTAATCTTCAGACCAACTTTTCCTTCCATTCTGATGACTTACAGTTGCTTGGTCTTTCCCTCATTCACTGTTGTGAACACTCTTTATTATGGAATGTTTTCAAAACATCTGACATGTGGATTATATTGGTGTCCTTTGCTAGTTGTCAGTACTATAACAAATATTCCCAAATATTTATATATTAATTTGGTTATTTCAATAAAAATCATGGAAGGTAAGAGTTAAATGTGTAGGCTTCATTTTCCATTTTTAAGGCCTTATTTTTTGAAGGTGGTATCACTGCACCATAGTTACCCTAACTACTGGTTAAAAACTCTGGTTCGAGGCCCCCTTCCCAAACCTCTGGCTCAGAGTCTCCCAGGAGAAAGCCTTAGGATCCACGTTTCATTACAAAAGAAATCTCTAGGAAGTTCTAATGCAAATGAAAATTAGAGAACTACTGGGTTCAGTGGTGACTTGTGAGCAGTTAAAAGAGAAGGGAATGATCCCTTGGAACTAACCAAGGTTCACCAAGAAGTCATGGCGGGTGATTCTTACATCTTCTTGACAGGTACATCAGTTATATAACTCAGGTAGACAGTGGATATAAGTGCAGGAGACTTGACAAAGTTTTCATGAGCCTTGCAGGCATGATGGAGAAATACCCATTGAATACAAAAACAGGGATAACACGCTATCAAGACCATGGCTGGTGCAAATCCAGTTTCGGTTGTGACACCTTAAAGTAGCTTTTAGAGAAACTGTAATGCACACGTAGGAGATTTACCAGAGGAGCTAAGGAATTAAAAGCTCTGTGATTTGAGAAATGACTGAATTTTTTGTTTAGCAATGGTTCTTGACTCTTCTGAACATTGGTATAGTTGGTAGCACTGGGAGACGTAAAAAAGTACTGAGGCCCAAGCTTTGACCCCAGACCAATGAAGTTAGCATCTCTGGGAGTGGGACCGACAACTGGTGCTTTTTCAAGGCCCTTCCACACACCCCCCCCAGGCAATGTTAATGTTAAACAGAGTTGAGAACCACTGGCTTAGAGAGAAAGACCATGCTTACAAATTTGCGAGCTCTAATATGGAAGAGGGGCATAAGTGTTTCTGTAAGCCACCCCCCTGCTTGACCATTCACCTGGCAGAAGTGGACATTGGTCTGAGTCAATAAATGGCTATTGGGACAGCTCAGTTGCCAAGCCCAGACTCTCAATGCTGTGAGATGTTTCTTTCCCTTATTAGATAGGCATGGACCTCCTTGACATGAATCTTTCAGGTACTGGCAATACATTGATCAAGATACACGGAAATCGACTCTCCCCTGATCTCATGAGTTTTCAGTTTCACCCACGACTTGCACTGAGGACTTCCTTATCTGGGCCTCCAGCCACAGAGCTCATCTATCCAATTACATCTCCATCTGGATCTCTCACTGAAACCTCAAAGTTAACATGCCCTGAACTGAACTTGATACCTAACCCCACACCTGCTCCTGTTCCTCGATTCTCTTGGTCGATGAAACCACTATCCTCCCAGGTGTAGGAGCCTGGTGGCCACCTTTGGCTTCTCTGCCTCCCTCAGCCCCCTCACATACACTCAGTTACAGGTTCTTTCCTGGTTCTGTCCCCCATTCCACCTGTACTGCCATTGGTTTAGCCCCTATCTCCCTGGAACTCCCTCAAAAGCCTCTCACGGGCAGCCTCACTTTCCATCTTCTCTCCTTCCAAGACAGCAGCCTGAGGGATTGCTCTAATGTTAAAACGTGGCCATGTCAGTTCCCACTTATGAGTTCTCAGTGCCCCTCCCCTCATCACTAGCTACAAGAAAAAAAATGCACACTTTAATGTGACAAACAAGACCCTCCATGACCCAGCTGCTGTCCACATTTCCAGACTCATCTCCCATAACTTCCTGACTCACAGTTTTTGCTCCAGAAACATTGAAGTACAGACAACAAGAGCTGGCTTCGCATACATGGTTCCATTTACCTAGAATTTATTACCCTCATTCCTTCACTTCACTTCACGCATCCTTTAAATTTAGGTTCAAGCTCGTCTACTCCAGACCGTATTACCTGATTTCCTAGGTCCAATACCTTCCTAGGCTGAGGACGTGACTCTCTCCTGACTCTCATCTAAAGATTGACTCTGGCTGGGCATGGTGGCTCATTCCTGTAATCCCAGCCCTTTGGGAGGTTAGGAGGGTGGATCACCTGAGGTCAGGAGTTTGAGACCAGCCTGAACATGGTGAAACCCCATCTCTATTAAAAGTACAAAAATTAGCCAGGTGTGGTGGCATGCATCTGTAATCCCAGTTACTCGAGAGATTGAGGCAGGAGAATTCCTTGAACCTGGGAGGTGGAGGTTGCAGTGAGCCAAGATCACACCACTGCACTTCAGCCTGGGTAACAGAGTGAGACCCCGTCTCAAAAGAAAAAAAATGTGTATATATATATATACTTTATATCTATATCTATATCTATATCTATATCTATATCTATATCTATATCATCTATATCTATATCTAACAGTGGACTCTGTTCCACTCAGCTCCTGGAAACCCAGTTGATCCTATCCCCAGAAATGAGTCCTATGACTAGCATGAAGTGGGTGCTCAGCACATATTTACTGATTGAATATTGGTTAAATGATGGAGCATCCTCAGGAGAGCATTGCTATGGTTTGCATCATTTAGGGATTAGAGAACGGTATGGTCTTTGGGGCACCATGGGACTTTTTCCCCTATAGGAACATATGGCTACTAGCTTCCTAATAGTTGAGAAAGATCACTTTGTGATCATCCAGGCCTGCTGGACATGCTGGCATGAGAAAAGGGAAGAGACTGACTTCCACCTGTGAATATCTTTATGTCAGGTTCTGGGGATCAGGAACATCCTTGTTGATGAGAATTTAGGATGGGGAGTTTGGGGGCTAGATGAGAGTAACCATTTTGTGTGGCTTCCAAGGAAGGGATACCCTGGCCTTCTGGGAGCTGGAAAGAGCTTTCTCTAGCTTATTTACTTTAACTGCAAGACAGGGGCACGAGGGAGCTGGTGAAGTACTATGAGCCACTGTTCCCAGAGTAGAGGGGTGGAGAAATGCAGCAGGAAATGGAAACATTTAGGCCAAAAACATTTCAAGTATTTCAGCATCTAAGGATCAAAGTGGCCTCACTGACCTTTGGCTATTTGTAACTTTCACACCAGATCAGCCATCAGCAAAGTGAAAACTTGGTTTCTGTGTAGATGATACTGTTTATTCCCCAGGTGAGAAGAACTTCCAATGCAAAACCCACAGAAAGGAGTGATGGACCCAAATGATTAACTGGGCAGGCAAGTCTGGGTTTTGTCAGCTGCTGTCTGGCCATTGAGTTTTTCTCTTCCATCTCTTTTCTTGCCACAGCAGACTTTTCTAGATGCCTCCATTTTTCACTTGGAAAATGAGAGCTCTTAAGCTCTTTCCTTCTTTTCTCTTACACATCATGATTCCAGGAAAGAATCTTTAACTTTCACTGAAGCATCAATGCCTTAAGAAGCGAATTCCAAGAGGAGAAATGGATATTTTTGCAGGAAATAAAGCCTTAAGCTTCTTCAGAAAAGAAAGTGAAAAGAGGAGTTATGCCCTGGAGAAGGCACTGGTCAGAGTGGTGAGACCCTGGCTCCTGTTCTGGCTGGGTAACCCCAGTCAGGGCACTTATTTTGTTGGGGGTTTCCTTATTTCTCAGGATGAAGGCTTAGAACCAGATGTTCTCTTGGCTCCTTCTCTGATCTCATTTTCTATGACGCCAGAAATTCTTAGATCTGCCCCAAATTAATATATATCTCTTATCCTAATTGAATAACATCCCAGGGTGCTGAGACAGTGTGCAATTGAGGTAATTAGACCATGCTCCTTAATTTGTTCAGAATCATAGAGTTAAGGAAGCCACTACTATTGCCATCATCACCCTGCCCCCAACCACCATTATCATTATCACCACCATCACCCCCACAACTATCACCACCACCATCAATACCACCACCAACACCACTATCGTCAACTCCCCGCACAACTGCCATCACCACTACCGCCACCACCAACACCACTACCACCACCACCACGATCATCATCACCACCATTATTGTCACCCCCCACCACCACTACCATCACCACTATCACCACCACCAAAAACACTACTCCCACCACCACGATCATCACCACCACCACCACCAACACCACTACCACCACCACCACGATCATCATCACCACCATTATTGTCACCCCCCACCACCACTACCATCACCACTATCACCACCACCACCACCACTACTCCTACCACCATTATCATCACCACCACCACCACTACCATCACCACTATCACCACCACCACCACCACCACTCCTACCACCATTATCATCACCACCACCACCACTACCATCACCACTATCACCACCACCACCACCACCACCAATACTACCATTATCATCACCACCACCACCACCACTACCATCACCACTATCACCACCACCACCACCACCACTACCACCATTATCATCACCACCACCACCACTACCATTACCACTATCACCACCACCACCACCACCACCACTGCCACCATTATCATCACCACCACCACCACTACCACCATTATCATCACCACCACCACCACTACCATCATCACTATCACCACCACCACCACCACTCCTACCACCATTATCATCACCACCACCACCACTACCATCACCACTATCACCACCACCACCATCACCACTACTCCTACCACCATTATCATCACCACCACCACCACTACCATCACCACTATCACCACCACCACCACTACTCCTACCACCATTATCATAACCCCCACCACCACTACCATCACCACTATCACCACCACCACCACCACCACTACTCCTACCACCATTATCATCACCACCACCACCACCACCACCACTTCTACCACCATTATCATCACCACCACCACCACTACCATCACCACTATCACCACCATCACCACCACCACCATCGCCTCCACTGCCACTACCATCATCACCACTATCACCACCACCACCTTACCACCATTACCCCCACCACCATCACCCCACCACTACCACCACCACCACCATCACACCCCCACCATCACATTCCAACATCATCTCCTCCACCATCACTACCACCACCACCACCACCATAATAATCACCCCTACTACTGCCACCACTATTACCACCACCACCACCACCAGCATCACTGTCCTACCACCACCATCATTACTTCATTACCACCAGCACCACCACCACCACCAGCATCACTGTCCTACCACCACCATCATCACCATTACCACCATCATCACCACCACTACCATCACCTTCATGAGAAATAAAGTTCTACTTTTTAAAATGGGAAAATTTATAAAAATGTCTTAATTTGAGGGACTGATGTTAATTCCAGGAAACATTCTGGAATGGGATGTGGAAGGAGCTTTTAGGATTGAAGCTGTGATTTCAAGGAACCAACATGGAATCACTGAAATCAGTTTATGTCAGACCAACAAAATTGCTTCTTTGACAAGATTATTGGATGGAAGATCAAGGAAATACCAGTGATGAAGAATATTTGGACTTTATCAAGACCTTTGATACGATTCCTCTAATAATGTTGAAAAGGATGAAGAAATATGGGCTCAGTTATAGTACAGAAAGCTGAATAAATTTTCTAAGTAAGTGCTGTTTAATTATTGAATTAATATCTATGTTTAGGGAACATACAGTAGAATGCCTCAGAATCCTATAGTGTTCATTATTTTTATTGATGACTTAGATGAAGAGGTCGTGCTCATCAGATTCAGAGATGGCAGGAAGCTGGCTGAGAGGGCCAGTAAATACACTGGAAAATATACTGGATGATAGAATCACAGCCAGAAATATCTGGGCAAGTTGGCAAGGCAGACTTAACTGAACAAGATAAAATGAGAAACAACGCACAGTCTCTAGAGTGTGAATAACATCCCAGGGTGCTGAGACAGTGTGCAATTGAGGTAATTAGACCATGTGAGGAGGTGTGGGCAAGTATGAGGTGAAGGCGAGCAGGTGGGCAACGCAGTTCAAGAGCAAGTTTAAAAGAGAATTGGGTTACTTCAGTTGATATTAAGCTCAACAGGTGTCAATGGTATAGATTCTTAATTAGACCTTAAAGAGTTTTAATAGAAATAGGAAATAGAATGAGGAGGTGGTAATTTCAGTCTTCTCCATGCTGATTAGCACTCCCTTGAAATTTTGCACTTTATTCTTTAACAATAAAGAAATTAGAGAAAACTAGGACAAGAGTGATGATAATAATAGTGAGGGCACTGGAGCAAATGGCCCATGAGGTAGGGTGGAGCAGTGAAAAGGGCATCGGCCAGGGAGTTGAGAGCCAAGTTACCCCATTAATAGGCCGCGAGGTCTTGAGAGCTGGTTCAGGACTCCCTGAGGAGAAGCACAGACTGTGGTGGTTGACTGATCTGCTCTTGTAGGTTTTGGTCCCCTGGTCAGGCCACACTATGGGTGGGTTCCTTTCTCCCTCCCTCACCCATCCAGGGACAGGTTCTCTTAAGACCCCTGAAGAAAATTTTGCACTCTTGATATGTGATTCAGAGTCATAAATTATACCCATTGTTTCTCTTGGAAAGCTTTCAAAAGGCCCCTTTCTGTGATTTCCCAGGAAGCCAAGATGGCGGCAATCCTAATCCACATCACCACACACAGCAGTTATTGAGGCAGTAAAGCAAAAGGTCCAAGGAAAAAAGAGAAGATAAATAAAGAGAAAAGGCTTTGAAATCATATGGACCTGAGTTTCAATCTCAGTCTCTCCTATCAGCTTTGTGACCATAGGCAAATCACTGAAACTTTCTGAGACTCAGTTTCCTTATCTGTGAGATGGGGTTAATACCAGGCATGTAGTGATGTGAATATCAGGTGAAGTTAAGAGTGTACAAAACATAGCACAACGTGGGACTCAGAGTCAGTGCCCAATAAGTGCTATTGCTAATATTACCACAACATTTACTACCACCATCCCTCCTTTATCTTTCCCTCCCTCATCTCTTCCGGGCTAGGCACTGTGCTAGTGCAGAGGATACAGTGGAAAACAAGACAGACATAGACACACACTTTGCTTGCACCAAGCTTACACTCTAGCACAGTCCAGTTAAAGTTTTGGCAATGATGGAAATCTTTTAAATGTGCATTCTCCAATATGGTAGCCAGAAATCACATGCTGCATTGTCAGCATTAGCAATGTGAGTGGTGTAACTGAGAAACTGAATTCTAAATTTCATTTAATTTTAATGAACTTAAGTTAAACACAGAAATAGTCACATGTGAAAACAGACAGCACAGCTCTAGTCACCTTTTAGGTACGTTTCTGGGACTGACTACCCTGAGTAGAATAAAGGTACACTGAAAGAGAAATGCACGTAAAGCATTCAGTAAGTACAGGACCTGGAAAATTCTCTTATTTGTTCATTCATCACATTTAATTGTTGACTATGGATTGGCACTATCTCAGGTGCTGGGGATACAGAAAAGAATTAGACATGGTCTCTGCCTTCAGGGGGCTCATAGTTCAGTGGGAGATATGCAAATAAGTGACTTCACCATACGAGGTAAGCTTACGCACAGGTGCTATGGATTCAGGAAGTCTCTAGGGTGGGCTTCCCTGAAGGATGTTTCAGGACCTGAGCTGAATCTTGCATAAATTGATCTCAGAGTGGGAGCAACAACAGATCATATTCCAGGGCTACTAAACCCACTGCTGGTGGCAGAGGTGGCTTGGAAATCAACGAGGCTCTAGGAACAACTCGTAGCTAGGGCCAGTTTGTTTTCTTCTAACTCGTTTGTGTGTGTGTGTGTGTGTGTGTGTGTGTTTTGTATTGCCTAATTCAATCTCTCCTCTGCCAGCCACATTTTGTTTCCGCCTGAGGACATTTTTTTTTAGATGATGGGTATAACCTTATTTTTAAATTGTTTTATTACTATTAATAGTTACTAGCCTTGATTTTTTTTTTTAGTCAGACAAACTCTGTTACTTATAAAGTGACATCAGCTCTCACTATGGTTGAGTGTGGAATTCTGATACTTGGTACAAATAAACAACTCTTTGAATATGGCCAGTATGTGAAGAAGCTGTTGCTGATGGGTTAAGCTTGCTGAATCTGGCTGTGATCATGATGCACGTTCACAGGAGTGAGTGTTGTTGTAATGACTTGTATGGAGAAGTGGGACATTATACACATTTGTATATTTTACATGATGGTTTGATTTGTTCAAAGTTAGTATGTGACATTTAGCTAGAGAATTCTGCAGCTGATACTTACTCACATAAAAATAGGTATAGCTTTATGTTGTATGGTTTCCATAATCCCTCCTGAGTGTATAAAGTAAGGTGATATGTGTGATTCCTTCTTCCATGAGACTGAAGAATGCTCATGTGATGTGGCTTGGTCGTGTGAGGCCTTGGCCTATTTGAATTCCTAAAGGTCATCTGCTTTAACTATGGCTGGGTTGCTTCTGGTGAATGGAATCGTAAATTAGCGTACCCTTTCTGAAAAGTGGCTTCTCATATATACTGTGAGCCTTCATGCCCTTTGGCCTGGTGATCTATTTCTAGGCATCTATCCAAAGGAAGTAATGGGAAGTGTGTGCGGTAAAGACTTTGCCCAGAGTTATTTGTAGTTGCTAAAGACAGGAAGCAACTTAAATAACTAACAGTGTAATAATATGCAGCCAGGAAAACGATGTTCATGAAGGTCTTTTGCTACAACACTAATTCAGAAAAAAGCAGAGAAGCAATAGCTACAGAGGCTGAGCAACCATACTTTTGAGTCAGACAGCCTGGGTTTGAATCTTGATTCTGCCATGTACTAGCCATGTAACTTGGGCAAGTCACCTGAAGTCTTAGAACCCTAGAAAAATGCAACCCTAGAAAAATGGGATTCATAGTAATAATACTCACCTCAGAGGGACTCCTGAGGATTAAAGGACATAATGAATATAAAATTTAACACCATGCAAAGTATACTTATTAGGCACCCAATAAATGCTGGCTCTCTATGGATTGTATGATTTCAAGGCATAAAAATAGATGGAAAGGAAATATGCCAGTATATTAACAGTGTGGGATGGGAGTGGTAGGATCATGGGTGATTGATTTGTTCTTTGCATACTTTTCAACTTCCAAATTTTTTGGCAATGAACATGAATTACTTTTATACTAAAAGAGTACATTATAATGATGTAATACAATAAGATATACATTTTAAAAGTTTTAAAATTTTACCACAAAGAAAGGATACTTCCCCACCCTTTCCCCCCTTCTCTTCCAGGGGAAGAGATGGGGCCAGCATCCACCAACTCCCATCAGTAGGAGAGGGGAGAGTTGCTGGCTTCTGGGTTCTTTCCTCGCAGAGGTTCACTCATGCACAGCCTGGGCCTCTGGGAGTGTCCGGGTTGGAGGGATCCTCGCCATCTGTTGATGCTGTTGCGTGGGGAGTTGGAGCAGTTGGGGGAGCTAGAACAGATGATCTTAGTAGTTACTCCCATCTCTGGGAGTCTAGATTTCAAGACATGCTGATGTTTATCGTTTTCTCCCCATGTCTTGGTTGATCTGATCCAACCACTCCATAAAATTCTAAGATAGGAAAGACTCATCTACTAGCTTCCCACCCTAAAGTCCCTCCCAGAAAAATACCTGTAGTAATGCCTATAGTGCTGGGCGTAAACGTTAAGGGTGATTGGCAAAAAAGACATAGATCAGGAGTACGACCGGGAAGTTAGCTTAATTGCAGCGGCTTTATTTAAGGAGTATAATTTATATTCGGACTGGAATCTCCAGCAAATGTAGTCTTTTAATATGACAGTGAAGTACCTTCCTATGTTAGACACATGCCTGGAATGAGAGGGACATAAAACATAAAGGGGTGTGTGTCTGTGCCTGGGTTCATGACCAAACCTCAACATTTGCCCTCTATGATCTAACTTCCTTTATTGACAACCAGGGTGCCCTGTGTGCCAGCAAGTGGCTCTGCCAGCTCTATTTTACAGAGAATCCCAAGCACCAAAATAACAAAGTTGATTCCCCCATCCAGACCAGAGGGGCCGTTTCCAGTCCTGTGTCCTGACCGCTGTCTCTCATCATGACTCCCCTGGTGTTCACCTCCAGATCCAAAGTGTCGTCACCAAGTCCCCAAAATAAAGGAATGACAAACAGCCCTTTCAGGCCCTCCCCCCAACAGAGAGGTCATCGTATGCTAATGAAGTCCGAGGAGGCAGCGGCGCAGCGCGGGAGAGCGCGCCCACGGGTTCACAGCGCTCCCGGGCACCACGGGTTCACAGCGCTCCCGGGCACCACTGCGGCGCAGCCACAAATCGCCTCGCGCTGCAGCAGACCCTCCCGCAGCGTGGGGCGACTGGGGGAGGGGTCTCGACCGCCGCTCTGAGTTCCGCAGCTGGATCCCTCCCATCTGGAAGGTGGTTCTAGCTCTAGTCCCACGCTTTCCACTGCAGTGGTGGTGGGGATGGGGGCAGCACGTCAAATCACCTGTAGGGCTTTTTAGAACTCCACAGCCCTCTCCCCTAATTCTATTCCACTAGTTCAAACGAAGAAAATCGCAGACTAGGCAAGGGGAGGTGGACCGGTGCAGTCTGCGAAAGCACCACAGGTGACTCCGGGTACGCACTCTTCAGGACACAAACACACACACGGACACATCTTGTGACTCTGAGACTACACAGATCAACCTTAGATTCGACCCTTCCCTCCTTTATTCTCTGAGGTGTCTGTGTTCTCTTCAGCTTCCCTTTAAGTCGCCCTGCCCAGGGGCTTTGTGGAGTGCCCCCAAAGTCCTAGAACCCCGCGGGACGGTCGGAGGCTTTGGCGGCCAGACATTAGGAAAAGCATTCCCTGCTTCTCGGACTGCCTGGAGCGCGAACTGGATATCACGGAGCCAAGGTAAATCCAGGAGAAGAAGGAAATCCGACCAGTTGCTTTAGCAAACTGCCTGGAGCAAGGCCGCTTCCCACCCGCACAGCTTTGAGGCTTGAGGGGGCCTCTCAGTCGCAGAGAGAGCCGAGCCCCACCCTGTGCCTTCCCCAAGCCTGCACCCCTCGAGCGGGGCATCCCTTCCTTCAGGGCTTTGTGGCAGGTGGAACTGTCGGGGTGGGCGCCGTGGCTTTGGCTGCAGCCCCTTCCCTGGCCGCGGGACCGGCTCCCGCTTTGCCCTCCTTTTCCAAGTTGCTGCACCCGGCGCTCCCTGAGCGGGGGACCCCTTCCGCCGCCCCAGCCGCCGTCTTACCTCACCAGGCAACACTTGGTTGCGCGGTGGCCCGGGGCGCTCCTTCCTCGCGGTTTATTCCCTTACTTGGGAGGAAAGAGGAACCGAGAGACAGAAGGGGGACCGAAGCTGGCCTCTGGGCGTCTTCCCGCCCGCGCAGCCCTCTCGGGGGAGGGGGATGCAGCCCGAGTGGGTGCCGCGGAGACCAGGCGGCCAGACTGTGGTTGGCAGCGCCGGGGTCTTCACCCTGTGCTCGGGGTTCCGCAGCTCCAAAGCCGTCTATCTCCGTGGCCCGCTACTACGGCACTGCGGCTCTGTGCCCTGCCCCTCGCAGCCTGGCAAGTCCAGCTGCCACTCTCACTGCGGAGCCCTGCCCCCGGGCGCAGAGCCCGCCCCCGCCACACACACCGGAGCGCGCGCGTACACACACGGCACACACAGACACGCGCTGCCACACATGCACACGCGTGCGCACACACGAATGTGGATCCGCTCGATGGGAACCTGACCCCCTTTGGTGCAAGTAGGGCGCGGGCATCATTAGGACGCTTTTTACTGACAGGGCTTCGGTTTGGGAGGAGGAGTTTCAGGCTTAGGAGTGTGGAGAGGATGCAACAGTGGTGGGTGCCAGAGGGCCCCTGACCCGGAGGCAAAGGACAACTGTTTGACAAATAAATACCTACTGGGCGTTTCCTTTTCTCAACTCTCGTCAAAGCTACCGTAATATCCCGACCAAATCGAAGAAAAAATAAAGATATAAAATCAACAAGTTCTCTTTGTTTCCCAGGAACTCAGTATCTCTAGGCTCCAAATCACTGACCCTATCCAGAGGGTCATTTCTGACAACCTTGACTTTGGTGGCAGTGGATTGGTGGCCGTTCAACTTGAAAAGGTTTTCCCCTCGTAGCCTGGTGGAGACTGGCACAGCCTGCCTGAGCTGGACTCTGTTGGATGGGTCGGGTCTCTGGGTGTGTTTAATTCCCATTCTCCTTTACTTTTAGGTGACCTTGGACTGTACTCCTGCAGAACAAATAGATCTCTTCTTTTTTAAAAATGTAGAAAAGCACCGAAAAGAGGCTGGGGTGAGGAGTCGGGGGGAATAGGGGAGCTACATTGGCCGAGGCACTGTGACTTGTTGCTTCTCTTTCCATGACGTGCATGTCCACGTGAGGGGGTGATGGTGGTGGTGACACTATTTCAGGCATGTCACACAGCAGGATGACTTCTGTCCATTTCACACCACATTTAGAGTCATGAGGAGTTTAGACTGTCATCTTTAAAATATGTGGAGTTTACTCGTTTCCACAGCCGAGAATTCTTTTCTGCCAGTGGGCAGTGAAGGTCCCTGGGCCAGCACTGTAGCCAAGAAAAGCTTTCTGCAGAGTGTGGAGGTGCTGAGGGGCTCTGGGTGTCTGTGCATTTGGGGAAGAAGCCTCAAACACGAATGTCAGACAGCCCTGAGGACCCTGTTGGGTGGTGTCCATACTGAGCTATCTGCAGGCAGGCTGGTGAGGCAGATGAGAAACAGAGCTGAGAGATCTCCTTAAGGTTCCACACAGTGATGAAGATAGAGGTGATACCAGAACCCCGTGTTTGCGACTCCTCTTATCCTCTGGGTCTTATCCATTCGATCACCCTGGGTCGCTTCTCAAAGTTCCCTTCAGCTAGGCTGAAATAATCTCGGTGAGGGTGTCTTCAAAGTTCTTCCTCTGTCCTTTCTTGTTGCCTCTTCAGTCACTGACTCATTCATTTTACAGCTATTTATTAACCTCCTACTCTATCTTCAGGTGCTTCCCCGTAACTCCAGTCCTGGGCCTTACTTGGGAGGAAAGAAGAACTGAGAGACAGAAAGGGCTTAGAACTGTCCTCGTCCCTGGAAGAGGGGAGCCCTGAGCACAGGTTTCTGGTATATATTTTCACTCTGCTAGGTTGCGTGGATGTGGAAGACACAATCCTTGCTTTTTTTGACTGCGTGCTCAATGGAGGAAAATGCACATACATGTCACAAGAAAAACATTCTGGCTGTCTATTCTTGACTCCTTCTAAAGAAGGCTAAACTGAAGGAGACCCTGTGTTTGGCTGAGCGTCATAATGGACTTGGGGTACATGTTTGGAGGCTGGTGTTAGGACAACATTGAGTTGCTCTGCCTATTAGGACAGGAAGGAAATAAATTGAATGGAACAAATGAGGAAGACATGCAGAGACTGAGTGTGGAGCCTCAGCTTGGTTGAGAGCACACTGGGGAAGGGTAATGAGAGGGGAGGAGCTCTGAGGACAGGGTTGCCAAGCAACTTGCCCGAGAACAGGCAACAGGGTTGCCAAGTTGTCCAGGGATTTGGACAGGGGACATGCTTGCAAAGATTGGTAAATAGTTTGCTGTGGGATGGGCTATGAAAGCCCCGGTCCTATGAAAGAAATCATTTGTAAAGTCAATATTGTTCACCAGTTTGTTTGCAAATGGATTCCTTCGGGATCAGGATGGAGGCAAATTATGCATCTGAGTTGCTGCAGGATGAGTTCAGAGAAGGCTGTGTGGACTGAGTTACATGCTAATAACATGGAGGAAAAGGGTGGTAATAGAGGCTGAAGCAATGTGGAAGGCAAAGAGGGATGGGGCGGGAAGAAGCACCAAGAACAATTAGTGCTACGGAGGCATCATGGAGGAGGTAGGGTTTCAGATCGGATTTTAAAGGGGAATAGAGATCTCACTTAAAGATCAACAGGACAAGGGCAATCTAGGCTGGGAAAAAGCAAAAGCAGAGAAGTAGGACAATTCATGGTGAGTTCTGGGTCTTCCCAGCAGAAGAAAAGAAGGCTGGGACAGTATTGTGGGAGTCTCCAAATGCTCTTCTGGGAGCATAGGCCTTGGGTTCCATAGTGAGGATCTATGGCAGGTGTGGATTTTCTGTTGTTTGCTTTTGATGGGAAATGAGCTGGGAAGCAAGCTGGGAAGTATCTGATGCCAGCTTTCCCAAGGTAGGCCTTCCCCATCAGAACGGAGCACTGTGGGGAGGGAGTCCTTGTTGCTGCTCTCACGAGGAGCCAGAGCCCAGGTGGCTTATGTGGCTCGCTGCACAGGACACCCAGCTAAGGGGCTGAAATCCAACTCATGCCCCACTTGCCCAGCCACACAACCTGGCAGGGTCATGTCTGCCTGGAGGGAGGGATGCCTTTTCTCCAATTTGCATGGGCTGACAGAGGCCCTGCAACTGAGCTCTTTATTTGAAAAGGCTGAAGCTACAGTGAAACAAGCGAGGATTTACCGGGCATTTGCTGTATGTGCAAACATAAGGTAAAGCAGAAAGAGTCTTGAGGTCAGGACTATCTGTGAGTCTGCGCACGTCTGTGCTCTGCGGTGACACCCTGAGACACACTGTAGGGTAGAGAGGAGGAAGCTTAGTGCCTCCCCTCGAAGATTTTGCAATCCATGTCAGTTATAAAACAAACGCTCCACTGGTTCAGAAACAGTGAACGACAGTATGGAATCAAGTGCCAAATTGTACGGGGCAGATTCTCAGGGCTTGAGAAAGGAGACCTCATCTGGGCTGAAAAGAATCAAGGCAGGCTTCATGGAGGAGGAGGGCTGGGTTTGGCAGTGGAGCATGTGTATGTTGGTTCTCAGCCACAGAAAAGACCTGCGAACAAAGAGCCAGAGGAAATGAAGCTGGGGGCTTCTGAGCATGGATTTTTAGCCCCCACAGCCACCCTAATGCCATTCCCAATTGTAGCACAAGCGCTGTGATGAGTCACCCTTGTTTCTGAGAGACGGGGCATTTTTGGATGTTTAACTGGTTCAACACTTTACATTCCCTGAGACTTCAATGTTGGCAGCTCACACTCACCATGTTGCTCTGGGAACACATCACCCAAGCCAGCAGCTGATGCCTGGTCTCCATTGCCAAGGCAAAGCGAGGGCTGAGTCAGGTACCTGTGTCTGGAAATTTTTAGTCCCACTGTCTCTGACAAGCTGAGCGAACAGCACCTGACAGTTGGAGCACAGCTGAGGTCAGGGTCACCAACCGCAAGGTGGGCTGGGTGGGGGGGTTCTGCTCGCCTTCTTAGGCCTCGCTTTTCTCATGTACAGAACACAAAGGATTATACCAGATTATCTCCAAGCTGTCTTCCACCTAATATTTTATGATCTCATAATTAACAGGATCTCTCCATGTTATCAAGCAATGACAGGATGGGAACAGATATTAGCCAAGTCCTAACCTTAACTTTCCTCTTGGTTTTGATTGTGAAAGCTGTGGTGGAGTGAGACTGTGGGTTGGAAACGGGAGAACCAGGAGCTCCTGGTCACAGTTTTGCCATGAATGGGATTTGGGATCCAGCCCTGGGAATGTAGGCAGGAGATTCCCTCATTTTAGTTTTCTTAGAAAATAAGGAGGCTGGAAACGGTCCCTACAACCCTTTCTGGCACTGATACTCTGTTAAGTACCAGGAACTGAACAACTTTTAAGTACTGCCCCCTTGCCTGGGTGGGGCCCGTCCACAAGGCAAGCTGGGAAAATTCTCACAATATCAACTGATAGACTTGAAGAAAAGCACAAAGGAGAAGCCATGGGGTTCAGAACAATAAATAGATAATTTAGAATTAGATGGAGTCGAAAGAGCTAGATCTGAGTCTCTAAGCTCCAATTTCCTCTTCTGCAAAGTGGGGATAGTAATACATGCATCTCAGGGTCATGGTTAAATGAAGAAGCTTATTTGAAAGTGTTTTAGAAGTGCTATGCAAAAATGTAAAATATAGTTATTGAAGATAGTCTGTTCCCTTAAGGTAGTCTATTTTTTAAAGCCTAATTATTATACTACTTGCTAATGTGTCTGCTTCCTAAGAAACAGCAATTCAGGTCAGCGACTCTTTCTACACCACATTAAAATATAGTAATATTTTAACATGAAAGGAGCTGGTGGACTTCAGGACTACCAGAGTGCACATCTGCCCCCTGCCTGGAATTCTACAGTGTCACTGGAGTTGCCCACAGTGGATTTCCCAGGAACTTTGATTGTGTTTACTTGACAATGAAGGAGACACCTACCCATCCAAGATCCTGCTTTGATGATTGCCTATCCGGAGACAGATGGTGGAAAGAGGGGAAGGAGGTGTGAGTGAGTAGGGAGAAAAAAGAAGGAGGCTTTCTTCTTTCTGTTATATTTTGGGCAAAGGATGTTAAACTTTATGCTTTAATGAGCTTGTAAAAAGGCTAATTTGGGTTCACTACATTACTCCAGGTCTGTTTTCTGCTATGTCTGGTCAAGAGACACCGCCGTGGAATTCTTCACTGTTGTCCCTGGAGGGGAAGATTTCACAGAAAACGCTGGGAAGAGCCACAGAGGGGAAAAGGTTCTAACTCCCTAAATGACCATTTGCTTCAAAGCCTGCCCAGCCCACAAAACTTTTGAAAAGATCAGTCTATTTTTAGAAATCCTGCTCACTTCTTTATCTCCTGTTAACCAATTTGCGGGGACAAAATGTCATAATATGTTAGCAATTGAGGGAGCCCCAAGTGCCAGCACTTCTCTCATCTGTTCTCATTTGCTGCTGCTGGAGGAACTTCTGAGAGTTTAGACCCCAAGGCCCTCTCTTTGTTCAAAAGCCTTCAAAGCCTCAGATCCCTCATCCATAAAAGGGACATAATAATACTTAGGCATAGGCTTTTATGGAAGATAGAAGAAATATTTATAAACAGTCTACAATAGGATTGGTCACATAGTAGGTTCTGGATGAATGGAATTATTGTTATTACTGCCTTAAATAGAGAGAAATAGAGTCCCTAAAATGGCATTCAGGGTCCTCCATGAAGTGGTCCCAGCTCACTCATCCACTTGCACGTCCGGTAAGCTTTTCGAGGACATGGTGCGCACGCTGCCCGGCTTCGTCTTCCGAACACACCTTGCACCTGCTCCTCCCTGTCCTGCTCAGGCTACTCCCACGGCTGGGAGAACTGCCTTTTTTCTCTCTCTTGCTCCTTCTGTAGTGCTTTTTAAATCCACCCAGTTGCAGTTAATTATTCTCTCTCCTGTACTTCCATTGAAACTTGTTTATAATTTATTCCGGTACTTACAACAGACTGCCTTGTATTATGATTACTCGTCTATGCTTCATACCCGTTGTCCACCCCCATCCATGGAACAGCAATTTATCCTCCTTAGACTACATCTTGTTTTTCTATCACTCACAGAGTACTGCACATAGTAGGCGATCAATCATATGAAACTGAATATAAAGAAGACAACTACACGTCCCTGATGGCTCTGAGATTCTACAATTACAGGAAGGCTTATTCCCATTTTCAGATCTTGCTAAAGAGCTTCCTCTCACTGAGCACCTATCATGAGCCAGGCACTATGCAGACTTGGAAGTTAACCCTCCCAAGAGCCCTGTGAGGCGAGAATCATCCTCCTCACTTTACGCAGAGGTGGATGGCTGGGCTCTCCCAGCCCGTACGTGCTGGAGGCAGTATTAGAAACCAGAAGCCACCGTGTGCTGTGCGCTTCCTCTGAGAGAGCTTCTCTCACGCTGAACTTGCCTTAATTTTCATTCTGCGGCACTTGTCGACAAACTGAACTGCATTCTATAAAACTGGCTTATTGTTGCTTGGCTATACTTTTTTACGTCTTTGTCTTGATTCTCCAAGTATATTTTAATACAGTTGTAGGGCAACACAATAATAGAAATAAATAAACATTTATTAAGCATTTATAAAGTTTTTAGCACTTTATACACACACATCCTATGAAGATGTTATTAATCCCAACCCATGGGGAGTTTCACCGGGGTAGCTGCTACTAGCAGGAGGTTACTACCTGGGAGAGCAGTACTCAGGGCAGAGACTATTTTTCCAGCTTACAAAAATTTTTGGTTATTTCAACCACCAGCATGCCGGCTGCATCTCGGCCCTCAATGTTTGTTGAATGAGTGATGGGATCTCTTTCATCTCTCACCTATGCTGTTTACCCTGAATCCCTGACTCTACACATAGCCTGTGGAGTGACAAGTCGTTACTTACCCTCTTCTCCCACTGGAGAAGGAATCGGGAGAACGAGAGAGGAGGCATGATTCTGTACCAAACAGACAGAGGCGGTCTCAGGAGATGAGCCTTCAGCCCAGGTAGAAGTGATGTGGCATCTCTTCTGGGCTAGCAGTTCTCTAGATGTGTTCCTCACATCAGTTAGGTCAGACTTTCCCAAGTGCTTGTTAAAATGCATATTCCTGGGCTCTACCCTGACCCACCGAATGTGCCTCCCTAGAGGGAGAGACTAGAAATCTCCATTTTGAACAAGCCCTGCAGGTGATTCATCCAGGCCCTGAAGTCTGAGCAGGACAGCCTGGTCTAAGCATCTCCTCAGGTGTCCCTTTCAACCTCAGCAGCTACTGCAAATACAACGTGCTTTTTTTCTCAGGTATCACCATTTACAATAAATAAAAAAGAAACCATTTAAAATTTCATTTTATTGCTTCCAAGTATTGCCCGTTGTCCAAAGGTTACAGTGTAGTTTGACACATTCCATATGTCTATTTTATGATGTGTAAAAGAAAAGAGTGGTTCCATAGTATAGCTTTAGTGCTTCCTATTATTTTCCTTTGCAAATCTCTCGAGTTGGAGCTGTGTTGTCAGTTATTCTTCTGAACACAGTTCTATGAGAAAGTGTATTCTGAATTTCAAAACAACAATTTCATAAATAGATTTTCAGAATACAGCATGTTCCTACGTAGGGAACTGCCTGTATTTTAAAGTTTTTGTAGTTATTTGTTGCTGAGAGAAAGATTTTTACAATTGGCCCTAGAAGGATGTAGACTGGGGGGCTCTGAATTTTTCCAAATCACCGTCTCACAGATCTCTGGCTAGCGTCATAGCTTACTTTATTCTGTAAATAATTTCTAGGTGTTTCTGGGAGGTTTGCCAATTGGGGATATATCAAATTAGAGGTATAGAAAGTACTTTTTTTCCCCCTCTCATTTGTGAATTTGTTCATTAACAAATGCTTCTTGGGCACTTCCTGTGAGTAGATGCTGTGCTAGCCACGAGACTCAGACAGGGGTGTTGCTTTCTGTCTCTGAGGGGCTCATGGTGGAGCAAAAATTATAGACCACACAGGGGAGAAGTTGGTGGTAAGAAGATGCAGTGGGATTAAAGGTCTAAAGAAGAGAGAGTTGAACAATCTGTGGAGGGAGAATAAAAGAGAAGTCCCAAACACCTACCAGGAATTCTGTTGATTAATTGTTTGAGATGGGGGTTCTTGCTCTGTCTGCCAGGCTGGAGTGCAGTGGTGTGATCATAGTTCACTGCAGCCTTGACTGCCTGGGATCAAACAAGCCTCCAGCATCACCCTTCTGAGTAGCTGGGACCACAGGTGTGCACCACCATGCCTGGTTATTATTTTTGTTTGTTTGTTTTTATTTTTGTAGAGATGAGGTCTTGCTATGTTGCCCAGGCTGGTCAAATGATCCTCCCACCTTGGCCTTTCAAAGTGCTGAGAATACAGGCATGAACTATTGCACCTGGCTTTGCTTTGTATAATGAGAGAAAACACTGTGGACTGTAGCCTCTACTACTTTGAATGTTCCCAACCTCTGCTGGGCTAGGGATCGCACAAGTGGAGTTCCCTCAATATTTGTGGCAATAGCAAAAATTCCTTTTCCTGTGTTAGGGTGTAGAGGCAGGGGAAATAGACTAGGGCGATTTTTCAAGTGGGTGACGGGCAGAGGATGCTAACTGAAAAGTAGAAGACAGAGAGGACCCTGCATTCTATAGATTTGTAGGAGCTAGGGACTCTATTTCTTCAGAGACTCTAAACTACTTCCCTGCCACTTCCTCGTTTTGGTCCTGGTTTTGTCCACTGATATACAGAAAAATAAATCCTATTCTTAAAAAAATTTTTTTAGAGACAGGGTCTCATTCCGTCACCCAGGCTGGAGTGCAATGGTATGATCATAGTTCACTGGAACCTCAACTCCTGGGCTCTAGCAATCCTCCCCCCTCAGCCTCCTGAGCAGCTGAGACTAGAGACGTGTGACACCATGCTTGGCTAATTAGAAAAACAAACCAACAATTTTTCTTTTTGCAGAGATGGAGTCTCATTATGATGCCAAGGCTGGTCCCAAACTCCTGGCCTCAAGTGTCAACTCTTTTTTTTTGCAAGGGGTCTTTGCAGATGTGTGATGGCAGCTTCCGTGTTCCCCCCCACCCCCTCCCACGGAGCATTCACTCATTCATTCCAACATCCAGTCAATAAATGTTTATTTATTTACATGCCTACTTTTCCAGGAACTGCATCAGGTGTGGGAGAATGGAAATGAAAACAGGGCCCTGTGTTCACATGGGAGGACTGGCATGTGGACACATGGTGACACCATGGCCTCACAAGTGATCTACAAGAGAGGAGCACAGGGTGTCCAAAAAGGTGGGTGGGGGGACTTCTCAGGGACAGATGATGGTGCCCCATCTGTGTCCTCAAGTCTAGTCAAGGCCTTCCATCTGCCCTTGTGTGACATGGTGGCACCCACTGACAACCGCAGGCAGTGGTGGTCCCAGGGGCCTACCAAGTAGTGGGCTGGAGGCAGGGGTGCTCATCTCTCCCCGATTCTGCATCTGGTGACATCTGGTGCTAGTTTCAAGCCAGCCATGGTGGGAGTATTTAAGCCATAGCAATCTGCAAATGCTATAAATCAGAACTCTCTTTCTCCCACCCCCATCAGAGCTGACTGTCAAATATTTACTAGTACAACATTGGTCCTACCATACCATTCTACCCCTAATGCCCTGTAGAAACTAACACAGGGACGAGAAAGAGATGCAACCTAGCTTCTGGTTCTAACGTGAATGGTCTGCCTGCTTTTCCTACCGCTACCTCCACCAAGGTTATGGTTGAACATTCCCTGGGGACTCTCAGAGTGACTCCTTTCCTTCACTGCATACCTCAATAGAAGCCCTGATGAGTTTCTGGGAGTGATGGTTTGTGGCACCATGTTGAGAATCACAGTAAGCTTGTTTCAGATGGTGAGTTGTCCTAAGGCTGATGCAGGTACAGAAACTAGAGACTACTGGCCACATGGTTCTTTTCAAATGTTTCCCACAAAAATATCACTGTCAGTGGAGAATAAACTTGTGTCTTCCTCCTCAGGTCTTGAGGCAAAACTTGAAGCACATCACTGCGTGCTTTAGTTTAGTTTGTTGTTGTTGTCGTTGTTTTTTACTGGCATCATGTTTGTTCATTACAATTTATAGAAATGTGGGCTGCAACTCCATGATCTTTTCATGATTGCTGAACATAGAAATAAACAGTAGACAAAAAAAGAAAAAGAAAAAAATTAAAAAGGAATAAGCAGTAGAAATATGCTGTTTATCCTTTTGTGTTTGGAGATGGAGACGAGTCCCAAGTGGAACTCCCAACGCTGAGTTGTGGATAAGCACAAATTATCGTTGAGCTACTTTGTTATAGATGACAGTCTGCCTTTCATAGTTGAAACGGATTAAACTAGAAAAACGAATACATTGAGACATTTGCTTTTGCGGCCTGGGTGTTGGTGTTACCTCATCTCTGCAGCATTAAAAAAAGGGAGGAATAGGAGCTCAGCCAATTTGCCATCAGTCCACAGAGTGAGATTCGGCTCATTTTGTTGGATTCTGGATGAGAGTTTTTCAGCTCTCTTCTGCTGACAATTATATTTAATGGTAATTTAAGAAATTGATTGATGCCATTGAGTCCTATGCAGTTTTATAATTGATTTCTAATCTTCTCTGGAAACTTGAAGATACAGAGAAGAAAAGAAAGGAAAGAATGAAGACACTCATCATGTGCCTGCTGTGTGCCAGACCTCTCTCTAATGCCATTTCAGTCTCACAATCGCCCTGTAAGGGACAGAAGACCCTGAAGTCTGGGAAGTGAGATGGGCTGCCTAAGATCACACACCTGGGGTAGCAGGAAGCAGACAGTCCTGTTGGGCGTCAGGACCCAGGCTCCTTCCACCTTGCTGCTTCTCCTCATAATCACCAGATGTTTTCAAAATCCAGAGAAGCCGACGCCAAACTCAATTTTTCACAAACCAAGCGGAGACCTAGAGCTCCTTGTGCAGGGAGATATGTCCAGGGGATGTCCTGCCATCAGTGTCCTCCTAGAGCTGGGGACATTTGGCCAGAGTGCCCCAAAGGGGTGCAGGATCATTCCTGTGGTGGTGAAGCAGGGGGAACCAACCCATGAGCAGCTGGAAGAGGAGAAATGGAGGCAAAAAGAGTAGTAACAACTACTGAAATTAACCCATCCTCTCCTCTGCACTGGTCACCTTGCTGGGTCAGTTCTCATCCTGACCCTACAAGGAAGGTATTATTATAAGCATTTTACAGATGAAGAAGAAACTGAGCCTCAGAGAGTTGACACAACTTGGCCAAAGTCACACAACAAGGTTTTCTCCTGGAATTTGAACCAAAGACTATAGGGCTCTAAACTTTGTGCTTTTTTTTTTGAAACTGAGTCTCTCTGTGTCACCAGGCAGGAGTGGGGTGGCACAATCTTGGCTCACTGTAGCCTCTGCCTCCTGGGTTCAAGTGATTCTCCTGCCTCAGCCAGCGGGGTAGCTGGGACTATAGGTGCATGCCACCATGCCCAGCTGGTTTTTTTTGTATTTTTAGTAGAGATAGGTTTGACCACGTTGGCCAGGAAGGTCTCGATCTCTTGACCTCATGATCTGCCTGCCTCGGCCTCCCAAAGTACTGGCATTACAGGCGTGAGCTACCACACCCGGCCAGTTTGTGCTGTTTCTGTTGTACCAAGCCATCCTCTGGAGGTAACTTTGAGGTCCATTTTCTTTTTCTCTCCCATTGCAGACCACTTTGGGGATTGCTTTGTATGTAGGTTGCTTGTCATGTTTTCTTTTCCTATTTCATTGTCCCTGCATACTATTTACCTCTTTGCTTTTCCCTGACATTCTCCTCATCATTGTGGTTTTTCCTCCCTAAGTAGCAACCATCATCTGGGGTCATCTTTGGCCTCTTTCTGCAGGTGCACAAACCTGCTTCTATTCCCTTCTGTTGGAGCTGCTGCACTCCCCCTTCCAAACCCGAAACCAGTATAGAAAAAGCATATCTGCAACAGACATACCTGGAGGGTGAGGGCAAAATAAAAGAAATGGTAGGTTTTGGTGTTCTGTACAGTGAGTGAGATTTCTTGGTAGGAAACTTAGAAGCATTTCTAAACCCAGCCATCGCTGCTATAGCCTCCAAAAGGACTTCCCGGGAAAAAAATGTCAAACTGAAGGGATAAAGAAATATTGGTCTTGGCTACTTTGGCTGTTCATCTTTCCAGAAATAGGACTTGGGGAGGTGGCCTTCTCAGACAGGGTCTGTCCAGTTGTTCCCATCATATTGGGTTCCACTTTATTAAATGGAAAATTTTAAAACAGCACCTCAAACTCAACATGTCCCACATTCAACTTGTATCCTAGTGCCCCACACATTTGCATCTCCCCTGCGTTTCTTTCCTTAGAGAATGGCTCCCACTCTCTGCAAATTCAGTCAAGCTAGGAACCTCAGGGTTAGCTGAGACTTCCCCTCTCCTAGGCCCTCTTCTTCCTCTCCTGGACCGCCTTCCACCTTCAGTCCCTGAACGATGACAATTCGTTTTGCTTTCTTGTTGATTTCCAAATCTGTTGCAAAAGAGGAAGATTCCTCATTGCTGCACTTCCTGCCTGCATTTAAGCTTGCATCCTCTCTCCCTGGACAGCTGTGCTGGCCTCCTGGTCATTTTCCCTGCCACAAGTATTGTTGTGCCAGTCCAATCTCCTAATCTATACCTTCTGTCCTGCAGCCAGAATGAGCTTCCCAAAGTACAGATCTAATCATGTCACTCTCCCGTGATTTTATCTTGTTACAGTCTCCCCAATAATTTCAATATAAAATCTTAAACTACTTTGGCCAGCCTGTAAGACCCTTTGTGATTTGGCCCCTGCTTACCTTGTTCTGAGTCATTTTTCACCTCTTCCCACTCCTTCCTGTGCTCCACACATTTTGAACCACTTCCTTTGGAAGTTTAAGTAGTTATCACTCTTTGTGGCTCCCTGAAAAATATGTTTTTGTTTTGTTTTGTTTTTTTAGACAGGATCTTGCTCTGTCACCCAGGCTGAAGTGCAGTGGTGTGATCATGGCTCAATGCAGCCTCAACCTCGTGGGCTCAAGTGATCCTCCTGCCTCAGCCTCCCAAGTAGCTGAGACTACAGGCATGCACCACCATGCCCTGCTAATTTTTGCATTTTTTTGTAGAGATGGGGTTTCACCATGTTGCCCAGGCTGGTCTCGAACTCCTGGGCTCAAGCGATCCACCTGCCTTGGCCTCCCAAAGTGCTGGAATTACAGGAGGGAGCCACTGTGTCTGGCCAAAATATGTGTTTTTATCCCCACTTTTAAGTGAAGAATCTAAGCCTCAAATCACAGAGCTGCTAAGTGGCAAAATCTGATTTTAAAGACAAGCCTCGCTGACTCTGAAGATCAGGGTCTTTAAGACAGAATAGGGGAGCCTGGTGTATTTTGTGGAGTCCACCAGGTCTGCAATGAGGAAGAGGGGGAGATGGAAACATTGCGACTCAGAAAGCCCTGACATCATCTCACTGTAGCCCTGTCCTTTTTCTCTGACCCACATGATGTTGCAGATGTGAGGGGTGACTGAGCCCCAAGATTAATAATCATTGCAAAACTCACTGGGGCCAAGGAGAAAGCAAACCATTCATCATGTGAACTGTGCTCAGACTCCATTGCTTGAGTTTAATCAGACTAATGAACCAGCTGGCTTCCTTTCTAAAATGATTTCTGCTGTTTCCATAACTGAATAACAGCACAGCAGGATTTGAAAGGAAGAGAGAAGAAACTTCGACTGGAGAGAAAAGACATCCTCCAAGTTAGCCAGCTGACAAGTTGGCTGTGCTGGTAAATGCTGGGCAGAGTGGCTGGGGTATGAGGAGGAACTGTGTGGGACCTTGCTGATGTCCAGTCCAGGCCTATTACCTCCAAGCAAATGTTCTCAAGGAATAGAGCAAATTTTTTAAAGGGTGGATAAGGACAGCTCCAGGGGACTTATAGGCCAGTGTGTTCAAAGAACAGCCAGGGTATTGAAGGAAGCTGAACCTAATGAATACATTCATTTATCTAACATTTATTGATTCTGCCATGTGCTGCAATATTTTAAACACTGAAAATACAGTGATGGGCTCTGCCTCAAATAGTTTAAAATCAAGGCAATTATTTTCAAATATCTTTAAACCACAAAATGATTTGTTCAAACAAAGCCTTTAAGATAAACCCAACAGTGAAACAAAGGCAAAGCTCTATGTGGCCCCGATGAGCCCCCTCTGAACACTACACAGAGTTAAGTGGACCATGCTGAGGAGCAGGACCCACAGGCAGAGGACACAGAACTGTCTTCTAACATTTGATGGGGATCCTGGGGGAAAAGGGTCTGGCGTATCCATTGTGGTTCCATGTTAGTCAAAACTCTATTAAGAAGAGACAACAGAAAGTGAACCCAAACCTCTGAACTACCAAGCTGCAGAAAGAACAGGGAAATGAAAGGATCTCATGAACAACTGGAATCAGGGATCAAATGTCATCATTTCTCTATCTTCCCCTCCCCTTTCCTCCTAAGCCCAATCTTATCTCTGCTTCTTTCTGAACTTCAGCCTCATCCTCTCACACTCCAGACCAACTTTCTCTAGATGGCAGAAAACAATGATATCTTGTCTTGGTTCTAACTTTTAAAATCCCGGGGAAGGAATTTGATTGACATGAGTGAAGTGCTCACTCTTGGACCAGCCATCTGTGGCCTATGTGGAGAAGATCATAGAAGCTCCAGCTGATTCCATGGGGCTGGAAGGAAGTTCCGTGGAACTCCCTTAAAGGACCCAAGGCATAGAATCAGAGAAAACAAGCCAAAAGTTAGAGGGAAATACATCTTGGCTCAAGAAAAGAATAAAGTCCTAATGGTCAGAGATGATAAAGAGTTTCTCCTGCTGCTTCTAGCAGAATAGAACACATTTTTCATGTGATTCCCTCATGTGCTTTACTCAGAGTCAGCCAGGATGCCTATTTATTTAGGAAAAGTTTTTTGTAGGTTTTGTTTTAGAGTGCACAGGATGTGATCGACAGGCTCTTACAGAATGCCTAAGTATGTCATGTTGGGCTGAACCTCTCCTTGTTCAGTAGTAATAATGGTAATGATGGCTACTGAATGTCATAGCATTAATTTCATACTTTATCTTACTTAATCTTTGAATAAGTCCCTTAGGATGAGTCTTATCTCATTTTTCATATAAGGAAACCAAGAGTGAGAAAAGTTAGGCAACTTGCTCAAGGTTACTCGGTTACTAAGTGGTGGAGCTGGGATTTGAACTGCAAAGCCTTGCTATTAATCGCTGCTGTATATTGCCTTCAAGACCCATCCTCCAACGCTAACCCTGTCTGTGTCTTTTTTGGCTAGGGTAAGTGCCTGCTTGACATTCAATTGGCTCTGGGGCTTTTGAAATTATGGTTTTAGCATGAAAAATGTCAGTGCTAGAGAGAGAATGAGTGACCAGGAGAGATATTGAGGTAGGGATGGGAATGATTTAAAAGGAGAAGATTGGCTGGGTGCGGTGGCTCATGCCTGTAGTCCCAACACTTTGAGAGGCCAACGCGGGCCGATCATCTGAGGTCAGGAGTTCGAGACCAGTGTGACCAACATGGAGAAACTCTGTCTCTATTAAAAATACAAAAATTAGCTGGGTATGGTGGTGCATGCCTGTAATCCCAGCTACTTGGGAGGCTGAGGCAGGAGAACTACTTGAACCCAGGAGGCAGAGGGCGCAGTGAACCAAAATCACACCATTGCACTCCAGCCTGGGTGACAGAGTGAGACTCCTTTAAAAAAAAAAAAAAAAGCAGAAGATTAAAATTCATTCATCCACTCATTCCACAAACATTTGCTGAATTCCTAATACTCTAGAGATAACTCAAAGTACCTTCTAGTCTACTCCATACTCTATATTCTAAGGGAGTCCCCACCGACAGGCCTTGCCTCAGTGAGTGGCCATGAACATTTGAGTACCCATGTCCTATGCCATGTGGTAGCCCACACACTGACACCCTGACTGGCCCATTTGATCACCTGACATAAGGATGGCTAACTAACCTAGAGGTTGGCCAGTGGGTATAACTTGGGCTTGCCTTGAAAAGATGAGCTGGGACAAAAGGATCCTCCTGCTCTGAAAACCTAAGCCAAGAGACACAGAGAGAAATTGCCAGTTAGCTCTGGGAAGAGAGGGACAAACTTACGGGTTTGGGTGCTGGTATGGCCATATGGATTGGATGACCATACATCCCAGTTTGCCATGGAGAATCCCAGTTTATCCCAGCATAATTATGACTAGGATCCCTTTCTCTCTTATAAGTATCCTAATTTGGATGAAAAAACTATTCAATCACCCTAATTATGGACCATGATGGGATGCGGAGTGGGAAAGGAGAGGGAGGAGAGACGAGACTGGGGTCAGGCCTTGAAAAGCCCTGTGGGTTAGGCTAAGGAGGCTTGATTTTTGTGCTGAAGGCAATGGGAATTTTAAGCACGAAAAGTATGAGTTCAGATTTTTTTGCTTTAAGAAACAGTACTCTGATAAAGCATGAACAGCAGATCAGAGATAGGTGGAAGTGCAGGCAAGGAGATCATCTGGGAGGTTCATTGAACAGTCCAGAGAAAGGCTGGCTGGAACTAGACTAAGTGACTGCAGAGATGAGAAGGCAGATGTGCTCAAGGAATATCCAGGAGAAAGAGTTGAAAGAATTTTGGAGACTGATTAAATTTTGAGGGGATGAGGGAGAGAAAGGTGTTAGCGGGGAGAGCAAACTTCTTGTTTGGGCAACTGGTGAACAATGCCACCTTTCACCTAGAAGGTGTTGCTGGTGGTCAGAAGATGGAGAGTATAGCTTTGAACATGTTGGTTTTGAAGGCCATTGTGTTAGTCAGAGTTCCCCAGAGAAACAGAGCCGACAGAAGGATGGATGGATGGATACATTGATTGATATATTAAAGGAATTGGCTCACACCATTGTGGAGGTTGAGAAGTCCCACAATCTGCCATCCACAAGCTGGCAAACCAGGAAATCCACTGATAACTGCAGTTGGAGTCTACAGGCTCAAGAGCTAGGAGCTTCGATGTCAGGGGCAGGAGAAAATGGATATCCCAGCTCAGGAAAAGAGAGAGAGAATTTTCTCTTCCTCCTCCTATTAGTTCTATACAGGCTGTCAACAAATTAGATGGCACCCACCCACATTGGTGAGGGTGATCTTCCATACTCAGTCTACTGATTCCAGTGCTAATCTCTTTGAGAAACACCCTGTCAGACACACCCAGAAGTAATGTTTTCCCTGCTATCTGGGCATCCCTCAGCCCTGTCAAGCTGACATGTACAATTAACCTTTGCAGCTATCAAAGTGGCAACTAAATGATTAGAACTCAATTAAGGAAGACGGGTCTGGGCTGAAGATGCTGAATGGTGTGTGGTTGTCAGGGAGGTAGTTTCATTCATGGGAATTGAAAGAGCACCCAGAAAAGATGAGTAGGGTGAGGAGGAGGGTGAGAGAGATGGGTGGTGAGGACAACCCTCACAGCTGTCTGTACTTCTGTGTTTCTTACTCTCCTTTGTATTCTAGTTATATTTTTTTCTTGCCATTCTCCACTGTAGACTGCAATCTTTTTGAGGTCTGGCACCCTTGTAATCCTTGAGTCACTCAGCACAGTGCATTTGCATAGCACATTGTTAGTATGTATTTGGGTGAATGATGGAAGTGTTTTAAAGGCCCACGAGATTGATCACCAAGAGGTCACTGATAACCTTGGGTGGGTATTTTTTCATGATGTGCTGGGGCAGATGCCAGGGTGCAATGTTACATGGAACAGAGGGTGAAGGGAATACTTCACCAGTAACTCAAGCTATAATCTGGGCTGCCTCCCTTTCCTGTAGCCCATTGTCTTGTTACAGTAGGTAGCTAGTCAGACATGAGCAGGGCAGGAGAGTGCCAAACCCCATCAGGAATGTCAGACAACCATCAAGTGATGGTCAGGTGGTGTTAAGCTGTCTCTCTAAAATAATAATTGGTCACAGCCAGTGCCAGAGAAAGGCAGTCTTGCGATAGATGGAAAAAACCTGAAACTGGTGATCAGCATCTTCCCAGTAAGATTTCAAGATCTGGTTGAGTGGGCTCAAGCATGTACACTAAGAGGCAAAATAGTGGAGTTTAACTGGTGTGCGACCTTCTAGGAACATTGAACTGGTAAGGGAAGAACGCCTCAAGTGCGCATGAGTGCAACTCCAGTAAACACGCTGCACATGCAGCTCCTTCCAAGGGCTGGCAGGCCACTGTGCATGCAGAGAGCTCACCCTAAGGGAAGAATCAGGGGAGGAGAGATGCAAACTCTGGAAGCATGCCAACATCTAAAGCCCCAAGTCAATGGTCAAACTGTGCACTTGATCGCTCAAGTCGCCTGCTTGGCCCTCTTCCAAGTGTGCTTTACTCCCTTTTGTTCCTGCTCTAAAGCTTTTTAATAAACTTTCACTCCTGCTCTAAAACTTGCCTTGGTCTCTCACTCTGCCCTATGCCCCTCGGTTGAATTCTTTCTTGTGAGGAAGCAAGAATTGAGGTTGCTGCAGACCTGTATGGATTCGCCGCTGCTAACGTAATTTGGTACCTCATGACTCAGATACGTTCCCTAGTGGTAACTCTCTCCCACCTCACATTTTGAAGGAGGTATTTTTAATTATTCTTGAAAAAAGGCAATGAGTCATTTGGGAGGGACAAGAGCAAATGGAGGAGTCAGAATGTCTATTGACCTGTTTTGTTTTTCCCTTTAAGGGTAATGCCCCTAGAAAAACAACAGTACCACAACGTAATAGGAAGTATTATACTATGTGAAACCCCAGCTCTGTACTTGGGAAGGACACCATTCAGATAGCCCAGAATCGTAGGAAGAGCTTTGGAATTTGAAATCAGATCAACCTGGGGCCAGTATTCAGGTCTATTCTTTACTTATCTAATATCTTTGTAAACTTTGTAAAGTTTCAACATCTCTGAATGTTAAGTCACTTATCAGAAAAATGGGCATAATAATGAGTACCTTTCAGTCTGCATAGCTAATCCATGGGTAACAGAAACTGAAACTTACAGAGGTTTTATTTACGTACTCAAGGCACTTGGCTAGTAGGTGATAGAGCTGGGATTTCGACCCAGCTATCCTCAATTTTGGTGCTTTTGTACTTTCTAGGGCATACCGCTGCTTGGCACACGGATGACTTGTATATGCCCTCAACTCCTCTTTGGAATGAAGCAAGGCATAAATAACTAAAGAAATGCTCAGATCAAGAGTATATAAAATCCTCTTCCTTACCCTCATTTTCCTTGGGACCTTAGGAAAACCTTTGTTATCACTGAGGTTTCTCATCTACAAAAGGTTGGGAAATTATAGGGCCCGCTACACAGGCTAATTTTGAGGCTTAGAAGAGTTAATGTCAACAAAGGCACCCAGCAGTGTTTACACAGTAGGTGCTAATGAAATGGTAGCTAAGAGTGGTTCTAACTTTAGAGGGTGGGGTCAGCTCTTCTAACAAGCTTTGCTGATAATGACAGTGATTGTTGCTGTGGTGGAGGTAGTTGTAGTGAGAAAGCTTTAGCTAACATTTGCAGAACACTGGAAAATCTTCACGTGCCAGGAAGTAAGTCTCATTTAAATTCACAACAACCCTCTTAAACAGGTGTCATTATTTATTCCTATCTTACCGATTAAGATAGCAAGGCATTAAGATAGCAAGGCATGAAGAAAGAGGGTAAGTAACATGCCCAAAGTCATCTCGTTAGTAAGTAGTAGAACAGAGATCAAATCCAGGGCTCAGGGTATCAGTGACATTTCCACCTGCAGTGGATTCCACCACATGAACCCCAGGGTTTGGTCATAATTTATTCCCTTTGTGGGGTCTTTTGTGCTGAAAAGGAAGTAGGAAGTCTCCTCACAAGCAGACCCGGCTGGTTCCCTGACTGTAATTCTGCGAGCGGATTCTGGGCTTTCGAGGACAGTGCCTACAGCTAGGCTAGAGGGGAGGCCATTGTCATGATGTCATTGTCACTAAATGGCTCCTTAGCCCCAGCCTGTACTTCTGTGGCCCTGTGGCCTGCCAGTTCCCACTGAGAGACACTGCCAGCCTTACTGAGGCCACTGGAAGGGAGAGAGGCATGGGCTAAAGGCTGGAGAGACCCTCACACAGAGACAGGGAGAGAAGCAGAGCGAGAAAACCCGCTGAGTGGACCAAGTGGATGGGCAGCAGGGAGTCTGCCAGTCCGCTCATCTGTATGCTCTGAGGCTGAGAGCTGCGCGGAAGCCACTGCCCAGGCAGCGTCATTTGAATGTGGGCCATGAACCAATCAAGGCTCAGAGGCACCGTTCTGAGCTTCTGGGGGTTCTGATCCCATTCCCTGCTTTGCCCCTGTCCTCTGCCCAACAACAAGATCGGCCTGTGGGTGTGGTGTGTACATTCCCATACCACAGAAGCAGAAAAAAATGAAAGTCCTGGGATCCATCCCCATCCCAGAATCCAGTCCCAGGACTGTGTCCTCTCACTCTCCCTGAAGCCGCTCTGGAGTCCTCTCCCCCAGATTGTTGGCAAAGCTGCAGAGCTTCTGATTCAGTGACATTTTACAGGATCACTGTGTTCTTTCTTTAGAGCCATTTCAGATAGAACTGAGAACAGGAAGCCCACTGTCTCAGAGGATGAGATCGAGAATGGTGTTCCCCCCAGCAGCTGAAGGCTGCAGGGTCTCAGAGCAGAGGGAGAGAAGAGGGAAGGAACCAACACCCCTTGTGTTCCAGGACTTGCATCATGTATTTTCACGTATTGTCTTTTCTTTTAATCCCCTCAGGAATACTAGAAAGTGGGCAAAACTATCCCCATTTACAGGTAGAGAGAACTGAGGCTGAGAGGGATAAAAGTGACTTGCCTAAGATAATTTAGCAAAGTAAGTAGCCTAAAAGGCTTTAACACCAGTTTTCTCTAATTCTCCATGATGACTCTTCCTGCATGTCATGCATCCCCCAAGCTTCGCCACAAGCCAGGGACACATCACTGGGTAATAAGGCAATGCTGAATGTTGTGAGTTGGAGGCGCTTGCTTGTGCACAGGGGGTCATTGTGCCTTATCCCCTTCTACACACTCTTAATCTAAGTCTGTCAGAAATTCTCATGGAAAGGCCAAAAATTCTTGGAGCAGGAGGAAAATGTGCAGGTCGTTTAATTCAAATTTCCAATTCGTGGATTAAAGTTACAGTACCTAAAGTAAACAGTTTGCTCGTTTGTGCTTGGAGAGTTATAGATTGTAAAGGACTTGTACAAAGGGAGGAATTGTTATAAGAAATAGTAACAAGTGGCTGGGCGCGGTGCATCATGCCTGTAATCCCAGCACTTTGGGAGGCCGAGGCGGGCAGATCACCTGAGGTCAGGAGTTCGAGACCAGCCTGGCCAACATGGTAAAACCCCGTCTGTACTAAAAATACAAAAAATTAGCTGGGCATTGTGGCAGGTACTGGTAATCTCAGCTAGTCGGTAGGCTGAGGTAGGAGAATTGCTTGAACTAGGAGGCAGAGGTTGCAGTGAGCTGAGATCGCACCATTGCACTCCAGCCTGGGCAACAAGAGAGAAATTCTGTCTCAAAAAATAAAAATAAAAAAAATAGAAACAAGCAAGATTTGACCCCCATAAAGCACAGGCTTACATGGCAAACACCCAGAATTATGTGGTGGCAGTGGTCATGATGAAGGTGGTGTGGGATTGGTAACAGTGGTGATGGCGGCAGTGATGATGGTCATGATGGAGGTGGAGGTGATGATGGAGATGAGAATAACAATAATTACAATAATGAGGGGGGAGTGGCCATGATGGTGTTAGTGGTTGTAGTGGTAGAACTGGCAGTGATCGTGGTAAGGGAGGACAATGGGGGTTGGTAGTGGAGGTAGAGGTGGCAATGATGGTGGCGGTGGAAGTAGTAAGGCCAGTGGTGGAAGCAGTGTTGGCAGAGGAGGTGATGGTGGCCAGTGATGAAGGTAGTGGTGATAATGGTGGTTGGAGATGAAGGTAGAGATGAAGGAGGAGGTACAAGGGTGGTAATGGTGGTTAGAGATGGAGAGGAGGACATACTAGAGGAGGAGGAAAGGATAAAGGTGGAAATGGGGTTGGGGTGGTCTTGGGGGAGAAAGAGTGTCTTACTCTCTAAGATTTAGTGCAAGTTGGAGTCCCCAAAGCCTGAGGCGCCAGTGCACGTGGGGAAAGCCCCAGGCCCAGTATTGGCAGAGTGTGATTTCCTTCCCAGGTTCTCAGTTTGGTTTGTTTGTCCCCTGCAAATCTCATGCTGAAATCTGATTCCTAATGTTGAGGTGAACTTCATGGGAGGCGTGTGGGTCATGAGGTGGTTGGGTCATGGATGGATCCCTCTTGAATAGATAATGCCCTCCCTGAGTCAGAGGGTGAGGAGGGTGTTGGCTGAGTTCTCACTGTATTATCTCCCATGAGAGCTGGTTGTTAAAAAGAGCCTGGCACCACACCCCTCTCTTGCTTCCTGTCTTGCCACTCTATCTCTGCATATGCCAGCTCTACTTCACCTTCTGCCATGAATGAAAGCAGACTGAGGCCCTCACCAGAAGCAGATGCTGGTGCCGTGCTCCTTGTTGTATGGCCTGTAGAACCATGAGCCAAATAAATCTCTTTTCTTTATAAATTACGCAGCCTCAGGTTTTCCTTTATATCAATAGCAACACAAATGGACTAAGACACCAGGACATTAAACAATTGTCCAGATTGCCCCAGGGTAACTCTTCCCTGTGAGGAGAATGAATAAATCCATGGCTGTCTCCTGACCTGTATCGCTAAGGGTGCTGCTTTGTTCTGGTGTCTGCCTAGGCTGGAATCCTGCATGCCAAAGCCATTCACCTTCATTCCCACGTGGCCAGGGGATAGGGTCCTCAGGCCTGGTAGAGTTATCTAAGCTGCGTGGGAGTGCTTATGATGGAAACATTCAGGTCCACACACTCTAACACATTTCCTCTGATAGGCACATATATACTCACACACTCTGACACATCTACACACACATATCTGCACACACAGAGAGAGTTTCTGCAGAAGCCCATGCTTTTTGTCTTTAGAGCCAGTAGACACAGGATGGAGTGTGTGCTTAATGTGCAACATGTCCACCTCCACCATCCTGATCTGGAGTGGTTACATAGCGCTGGCAGCTTTGCCACTGACTCAGCCACTGAGACACCACCAGTGAAGAAAAATGAGGTTGTGAAGTGAGAGCACAACAGATGAAGATGCACAAAGGGTGGCCTTGACAGCAGCTATTGATGGTCCCCCACTTGCCTCCAGGCTTGCCTTCTGTTTCGTTCTAGCGACCTTCTCATCTGTCAGGAGTAATATATGGGATATTTGATGAAAGCATCCTCCATTCTGTGTTATCTGTATTGATTTGTATGGCTCATTGGCTTCCCTTCAGAAGTGGCTAGTTGCAAGGCTGGCTTAGTATAGCCTTGACCCATAAGACTCCTGCTATTTATTATGCTCCACAGTACTCCTTCCCCACAAAAACACGTGTGGTTCATACTCCATGCACCCCTCTATCCAACCACCTCAAGCACTCCTAGTGGTACCACCCAAATCATAGATTCACTGAAGTGCCTTTCTTTAATATGATTTCTTACTTCCTTACATGGAGTAAGTAATAATCTCTAGAGCAAGAAGGCAGAAGATCATATGAATGTCATTCCTTCTTTGGTGCCTGGTGCTTAGGCAGCATTTAGAACATGTGTGTTCAATGAAAGGCATGTGAGGGCTGTAGGACACAGGTGTGGAAGCTCCGCCGTGTTTTCATGGCCATATTAACCATGGTGCAGGGAAAGAGTCAACCCAAAACTTGGACAGTCTCCAGGAACAGAGGCCCCAACTCAACACAAACACACCGTACATATGTTTTCCCACGTCTACAGGCTATAAAGACAGCCACCAGGCTGTCCCTGCCTGGATGGCTTTGCATAAGACAATGACACATGTTGGTACCTAGCAGTTCTCTAGAGACCCAATTTTAATGATTTCTTTTATATCCTAATTGCCTCCATGAAGACAAGTCAGCTCATGACAACTACAGCCTTTTGAAATTCTGGACAGTGACTCAGAGATTAGCCAGAAACCACACCATGTCATCTGCAGGCCCAAGGCTTAGGCACTGTATGTACCTGGCAAGAATGTCTCTGCCATCCTGCCTAAATTCCACCCTATATACAAGGAGAGGCCCTCAAATTCCAGTGAACCAAAGAAGAAAAGGCCAGTTTTAAGGAAATTGCCATTTACTTGAAAAAATAATACCCAGACCCTCTATAGCAAATTCTGCTGGTTGCCAAGCGAACTTACCAACTGAATCCTGATTTTATTCAAGGCTCCATCCATTACTAACTTGGGGCATTGCACTGGCATCTGTTTCTGGTCCAGGTGTGGGAATGTGTATTTGGTGCCTTCATTGATACCCAGATTGCATCATGCCTGGGCCTCCATTTATGTCAGATAATACATTTCCTTATTGTTTCAGTCAGTTCGGTTCCATATGTTCTGTTCCTTACATCTATGAAGACACTAAGTGAGATGCTTTGCAACACTAGCTGGAGAGGAAGATTCTCAATGTGAAAAGAGGCAGAGAACAACACAGCCCCGCTCTTCTTTCCAGAAGGTCACCTCCCATGGTGACCTCAGAGGGTGCTGCTCCTCTTTGCCCCACCACAGTCCTTTTTTAAGCTCCTCCACCCATAGAGCAGAGGGCAGGCTGGAGTATTTAAACAACCCTAGCCCAATGCTCTGGGATATCAATAGGAAAATAAGCATGGGGAATAATTTGTAACTAGATAATCTGGTTTTCAACATATGACTTGGTTTTCTTCAGATTGTGGCATTGGTTTTCATTCAGTCTTTATATGATGGGCTCCACCTAGCATCATAGAGTCATGCCTTAGAGATCTATGTTCTTTGACATCTAGTCTGGGAGTGTGTGTGAGAGAAAGAGACAGACAGGGAATTCTCTCTCCCACTTCTCAGTTTCCTGTCTCAGGTCCTGCCTCTTCCTACACAATGATTGACTCACGAAAGGCCACATTTCCCAGTTATAGGAAGAAGTCCTACTTAAGGCCACAGTAGTTGCCTAGCTGCAATGAATATTTATTGAATAATGAATGAGAAGAAAACTCCATCCCAGTTCAAGACAATGACTCCAGCACTGATACAAGAGCCAGAAATAGGCTATAAGGGGGATAAGAAGATTATTATAAGACAGCCATATCAGCTGGGCCCATGCCTCTACAGCCCCCGTTGAGCACAACATGAAGAGGCATTACAGCACATTTCCTCCAACCCATACTGACAGTGGAGTGTGGTAGGAGTGGAATACGGGCCCACTGCCTGGCCTTGATCCCTTTTCTGCCATCTGCTTGTCGTGTGAACTTAAGCAAGTTATTTAGTTCTGTGTGCCTCAGTTTCTTCTTGTACAAGCCTACTATATATGTTGCCATGATGATTAAAAAGATAAAATATATACCTGTGCCTGGCACACTAGCAGTTTCCTAATATGTGGTAGTTTCAGTTATTAGTAACCACTTAGCCAGTTTCTCACTTCTTTCCTTGACCTGTTTCAGACACTCCCAGCTCTTTGTAGCTCATTCTTCTGTTGATCCTCAATGTTATCCTCAGATTTGGCATACAAATTATTCCTTCCCAAGTTCTAATACTGGTGTTGACCATGCCCCACAGATATTCTTGGAGAATGACCTCTGGCATTTCAAGATCCTAGAACTCTTCTTGTTTAGATGTGACCCCGGGTGCACTTCTGCCCATCACATCTAGACAGAACTCTGGTAGCAGCCAGAAAAGACTGTCCCCAGGTTAAAAAAGAGCCCAGAAGGCAGCCCCCATGGAAATGTTGGAGAGGCGTATGGATCTCACTTGAGCTTTTGTCATCTCAACGATATGACTGCATCGAACGGTGCATCCCCATGCCAGCTTGGAGAGGAAGCAATCTGGACAAGGCCAGCATGCTAAAGAGTTTGATCTCTCTCAATAAGGCCTCTCTGACTGGGGTGGACCAGAGCCAACAGAATCTTCTGGGGCTACGACAGACAGATGCCTTTCAATGGGTTTTGCCATTGATCTTAATCAATATAAGGAGGCAGAAAGTGGGCTGATAAATAAAAAGCCATCCTGGCCTGAAAGGCTTATGTTCAGAAATCCTCACCATTTCAAATAAATTTACCCAGTATTTGCAGGGCATCTCCCATGAACCAGTCACTAACTATACTGGGCCATGTGATTACAAAGATGAGTAAAAGGCACTTCTGTTCTGGAGAGGCTCAGAGCCTCCAGAGAGAGGCAGGGGTGTGGGCGGATGGGGGTAGAGTAGGGTAATAATGATTATAGATTCCAAGACAGAGGCCTAAATGAGCTGCAAAGGGTGCGCTAAGGAAACAGGGGTCAGTTCACCTGGGAGTAGGAGGTCAGAAATGTCTTCACAGAGGAAGTGTCTCACATATTATCAGTTCCATGATATTTATTGACTGACAAAACAGCACTAATATCTGCGCTAAGGGATTTCACAGGCATTATCCCATTTATGCTTCACAAAAATCATATGAAGTAGATATTATTCCTGATTTTCAAAGATGTGAAAAGGTAAGTCCAAAAGTTGCATGGTTAATCATGATGTTGGAGCTTTGACAGGATTTTAACTCTCAGTCTGACCACTCAAGTGCCCTAACTTTGGGGCCTTGTTTTGCCCATGCACATAAGCCTTAGTTATATAAGGGGATGCCTAGATATCTACTCTTCATTCTGGTGACAGTAAAATACATGCAAATGAAACTCACAGACAGAGTAGCTAAGGTAAACCTCCCTCCCTCGTATCCCTATACTCTCTCAGTTTTGAAGGCATTGAACTTGACAAAAAAAAAAAAAAAAAGAACTCTTTGCCCTCCAAAGCCACTATTCTTCTCTGTTCCATTACATTGGCCTTGAAATTGACAAAGAAAGGCCTATTTCCAAGGAAGTCAGAATAGAATGGGCTGGGGAGGGAGTGGGAGAGGAAGAGAGAGTGGGGAGAGGAGAGAGTCCTACTTGGGCTGTGAGGACTGAGGGCTGAGGGAAGTAATGAGAGGGTGAGAGTGGAGGCAATGGCACAATCAAATGGGGAGAGTGAAGACAAGATAGACCAGAGAATCAGGGAGAATGAGCAGAAAGAGCCATAGCCAGGCTCAAAAAGGATACACAAGGAGGGACCACACAGCTGGGTTCTCTCTCCTGAGATAATATCCATAGATTCAGTCAATCCCGGTTACTCCTGCCTTGATCTTTGTGTCCCAGACCTGAAGGCCTCATTAGGGGATACTGTGCTGGTTCTTTAAAAATACAGACTCAAGTAATGGAAGTACTGGTTTCTGGGGGAAGGGGACTCAGTAAACCTAATTTCACTAAGTCCCAGTCTCTCTATCAGTGAAGGAGCGGATTGACCGAGTTTATCTCTACGGACATTTTCAACTTTGGTTTTCTAGGATTGTTGAGCCTGCCCATTTTCCCTGGATTTGGTTGGAGAGAAAGGAGACTAAGAGCCTAGGAACTTGAGCCAACTCTGCAGGTGCATAGGAAGAAGCATCAGATTTAAGACAGAATGAATACCTTGGCTTGGGGCTACAATTACCAAACATGTTATTTATGGAAGGCTGTCTTAGTTTTACTCTCATTCACGTGGCTTTCCCCAAATTCTTTTGTCACTATATTTCCTTTTTCTCAAATATAGGAATCTCTAACTGAACATTTACCCAGAGGCAGAAGAAGCTGCTGTAGTGTGTAAGCCCCCAGCCCAGCAGTGCAGGCTGAGTAATGTCCCTCAAAGTGATCAGGTCCAAATCGTGGTACCCATACCACGTGGCCACCTTACTTGCAAAAAGAGTTTTTGCAGATGTGATTAAGTGAAATTTTTAAATTTAATTTTCTTGTATTATTTCGTTTTTTAGTATAGATGGAGTCTCGCTATTGCCCAGGCCGATTTTGAACTTCTGGCCTCAAGTGATCCACCCACCTCAGCCTCCCAAAGTGCTAGGATTACAGACATGAACCACTGTGCCTGGTGATGGAGTTAAACATTCTGAGAAGAGGAGATTATTCTGGATTGTCCAGGTGGGTCCTAAATGCAATCACATCTGTCCTTATAAGTGGGAGACAGATGGAGATTTGACACACATGGAGGAGAAGGCCATTTGTGGATGCTGGCCTTGAAGGCTGGAATGAGTGAAGCAAGCACAAGCCAAGGAATGGCAGCAACCACCGGAAGCTGGAAGGGGCAAGGAAAAAATGCTCCCCTAGAGCCTCCAGTGGGATTGTGGCCCTGTGGACACTTTGATTTCCACACAGTAATACTGATTTTGGACTTCTGGTCTCCACAACTATGAGACAATAAACTTGTTTTTAGGACACTAAGTTTGTTATAATTTGTTACAGCAGCCATAGGAAACTAATATACTCAGCCTCATCCCATTCCCAACACCTATGTGTTCTTCTGCATCCATACCCTGCATTTTGAACATGCCATGGGCCCGCCATTTCCCTTGGAGGTGTGAGGTATCATCTTGACCCTCTGGATGAGCTGTAATTAAAAAAAAAAAAAAAGCCATAGACCTGGAGGTAGGATGAAGACCTGAATTGGAAATCCAGTTTGTCACTTATTGGTGATGGGCAGAGGACTTAACCTCTCCAAGCCTGTTTTCTCATCTGTAAAACAGGAACTACAATCCCTGACTAGCTCGTTGTTGTCGTTTTAGGACTACATGATATAATGGACTTAAAGACTGTTTGTGACCTTTAAAGCTTGACATATTCATGCCAGGAATCATTTACTGATTTCATTAAATTGTGTTTCCTGGACATAATCCTGGGCAGATTCCTACTGATATCAGCACACAATCCTGAGGAAATGCAATTCAGGGTCAGGTTGGGAAAAACTTTTGTGGCCCTTGCTAGGCTTGACATTCCCCATTGCTTGTTTTCTCTAATTCTGTGTGACAGGAAGCCATGGGACAAGGTGTGAATGATCTAAAGGAGAGTTGATGGATGTAAACCCTTTCCCAGGCCCCCTACACTGCCAGCATTGAACTTGACAAAAATGACAAGTAACTGACACTACACTGGAGTAACTGATGTGCTTTATCTACAAACTTGGTCAAGACCATAAAAGCCTCAGTGTACTCTACTCATGACCTTAGCACCGCTAAGGTGAAAGGATGTGGCATAAATCCAACAACTTGTGGACAATCTCTTATTTGCTTTGTATCTCTAGTATCTAGGTTGGAGGGCCCAATAAATGTTTGTTGGATGAATGAAGGAATGAGTAGATACATGAATAAACTATTAAAGAAAGGGAATGAGTCCTGAACACCCACATAACCTCCAAACCACAACCTTCTCATATCCTCCAATGTTTGTTTTGACTATATGTTTAGGTTTTAGCCTCTGTTCCCCTGTCTTGCACTGTTTCCCTGGATCTCTGTTCTGAGCTTGGCTGAGACAAACTTTCACAAGTCTCCATCAAGAGTCACTGCCAGATCAAAGACACAATGAGAAAAGAAAACTACAGGCCAGTAGTCCTGATGAATATAGATGCAAACTCCTCAACAAAATACTAGCAGACCAAATCTAGCAACACATCAAAAAGTTAATTCACCATGGTTAAGTAGGTTCTATTCATGGGATGCAAGGTTGGTTCAACATATGCAAATCAATAAATGTGATTCACCACATAAAAAGAATTAAAAACAAAAACCATATGATCATCTCAGTAGCTGTGGAAGAAGTTTTGTATAAAATCCAAAATTCCTTCATGATAAAAACCCTCAACAAACTAGGCATCGAAGTAACATACCTCAAAATAATAAGAGCCATCTATGACAAACCCACAGCCAACACCATACTGAACAGACAAAAGCTGAAAGCATTCCTCTTAAGAACAGGAACAAGACAAGAGTGCCCACTCTCACCCCTCCTATTCAACATAGTACTGGAATTCCTAGCCAGAGCAATCAGGCAAGAGAAAGAAACAAAAGCATCCAAATAGGAAAAGAAGAAGTTGAATTATCTCTCTTCACTGATGATACAATTCTATAACTAGAAAACCCTAAAGACTCCATCTAAAGGCTTGTAAAACTAGTAAATGACTTCAGTAAAATTTCAGGATACAACAACAATGTACAGAAAATTGGTAGCATTTTTCAGGAATGCTCTGGGGGATTTTAAAAAAATTCAAATCAGTAGCATTTCTATACACAAATAATGTTCAAGCTGAGAGCAAAATCAAGAACACATTTCCATTTGCAAAAACTATAGAAAGAAAAAAAGACCTAGGAATACATCTAACCAAGGAGGTGAAAGATTTCTACAAGCAGAACTACAAAGCTGAAAGAAATCATACACAATAAGAACAAATGGAAAAATATTCCATGCTCATAAGCTGGAAGAATCAATATTGTTAAAACGGCCATACTGCCCAAAGCAATCTACAGATTCAATACTATTCCTATCAAACTACCAATGTCATTTTTTACAGAACAAGAAAATACTACTCTAAAATTCATGTGGAACCAAAGAAGAGCCTGAATACCCAAAGCAATCCTAAGCAAAAAGAACAAAGTGGGAGGTATCACATTACCCAACTTCAGACTATAGTGTAAGACCACAGTAACCAAAATAGCATGGTACTGGTACAAAAACGGACCCATAGACCAATGGAATAGAATAGAGAACCCAGAAATAAAGCCGCACACCTACAGCCATCTGATCTTTGACAGAGTCAACAAAAATAAGCAATGCTGAAAGGTATCCCTATTCAATAAATAATGCTGGGATAACTAGCTAGGCATATGCAGAAGATTAAAACTGAACCCCTTCCTTATACGTTATACAAAAATTAACTCAAGATGGATTAAAGATTTAAATGTAAGACTTCGAACTGTAAGAATCTTAGAAGAAAACCTAGGAAATAGCATTTTGGACATAGGCCTTAGGAAAGAATTTATAACTAAGTTCTCAGGAGCTATTATAACAAAAACAAAAATTGACAAGTGTGACCTAGTTAAACTAAAGAGCTCCTACACAGCAGAAGAAACCCTCAAGAGAGTTAACAGACAACCTACAGAATGGGAGAAAATATTTGCAAACATGCATCCAATAAAGGTCTAATATCCAGAATCTATAAGGAACTTAAACAATTGAACAAGCAAAAGACAACCCTATTAAAAAGTGGGCAAAAGACATGAACAGACACTTCTCAAAAGAAGACCTATAGGCGGCCAACAAACATGAAAAAATGTTCCACATTATTAATCATCGGAGAAATGTAAATCAAAACCACAATGAGATACCATTCCACAACAGTCAGGATGTCTATTATTCAAAAGTCAAAAAATAAAAGATGCTGGCAAAGCTTCAGAGAAAAGGGAATGGTTATACACTATTGATGGAAATATAAATTAGTTCAGCCACTGTGGAAAACAGTTTGAAGATTTCTCAAAGAACTGAAACAGAACTACCGTTCAACACAGGAATCTTGTTATTGGGTGTATATCCAGAAGAACATAAATCATTCTACCAAAATGACACATACACTCGTATATTCATCACAGCACTATTCACAATTGCAAAGATATGGAATCCACCCACATGCCCATGAATGGTGGACTGAATAAAGAAAATGTGGTACATAGACACCACGGAATATTATGCAGCCATGAAAAAGAACCAAATCATGTCCTTTGAAGAAACATGGATGCAGCTGGAGGCCATTATCCTACGTAAATTAACCCAGGAACAAAGAGCCAAATACTGCATGTTATCACTTCTAAGTGGGAGCTAAACATTGAGTATACATGGACATAAAGATGGGAAAAATATACTCTAGGGACTACTAGAGGGGATGAGTGGGAGGGGATAAGGGCTAAAAAACTAACTCTTGGCCAGCCGTGGTGGCTCATGTCTGTAATCCCAGCACTTTGGGAGGCTGAGGTGGGCAGATCACTTGAGTTCAGGAGTTTGAGACCAGCCTGGCCAACATGGTGAAACTCCGTCTCTAACAAAAATACAAAAATCAGCTGGGTATGGTGTCTTGTGCCTATAATCCCAGCTACTCAGGAGGCTGAGGCAGGAAAATCAGCTTGAACCTGGGAGGCGGGGGTTGCAGTGAGCTGAGATTGCACCACCGCATTCCAGCCTGGGTGATAGAGCAAGACTCTGTCTCAAAAAAAACAAAAAAACAAAAAACAAAAACCCCAAAAAACTAACTCTTGGGTACTATACTCACTAGCTGGAATCAATTATACCTCAAACCTGAGCATCACATAATATAACTATGTAACAAACCTACAGATGTGCCACCTCAATCTAAAATAAAAGTTGAAATTATACAAAATAAAACTACTTCAAATGGGGAAGAAAAGAGTCACTGCTAAGACCCATAAGCACTGTCCATGGTCTTACCCTGCATCTACTGGTTACTGTAATCACCATCCTTGTGAGTTTCCAACTACTCACTGTACTGGGCCCCACAGGTGCACAGCCAGCCCTAGTTATCTGAGGGCAGTACCCTCTCTGTCTTATATTCTTGAACAGTCCATATGCACCTTAGAACCATCAGCTCCAGCAGAATTAGGGTTTCTCAACTTTTATCTCACCCTTTCTTTCTCCTGGGCCGCTGTGGTTCCCTCAGATTTCATTAGAGACATGATTGAGAGTGAAAATAGGACCAAATATTTCTATAGATCAAATGGGATTTTTGAGTAACCTGATTTTCAAGTAAGATATGTTCATTGTATAGAGCTTGGAAAGTACCTAAAAGCATAAAGCATTAGAAAAAAGTAATCGTAATTCCATCTTGAGTCAATCACTGTGAACGTTCTTGTACATTTCTTTCTAGTCGTTTCTCTAATTTCTACATAATTAAGATCATAGAATATGTACAATTTAAACCTTGTTCTTTAAATTTATTTCGTACAAATCATTTCTCATATTGTTAAAAATTCTCCAAAAATGTAATTTTTAACAGCTGCATAAAATTCCTCAACCTCATATTGATTGCAATTTATAGGTATAATCCACATGCTGACTTTCCCTTATTGCTCTGGCTCTGTCCTATTTTCTTTGTTCCCTGTAGAATCCATTTGCAGAATTCAGCATTTCTTTGTGTCCCATAAGAAGAAGTAGTTCATTCCAAAGCACTGAGAGTAATACAGACTTGTGCTGAAGATCCCACAGGGAAGATGTAAGAAAGATTTTACATGGTATATCCTATGCAAACAACTTTAGTAAATACATCTCTTAACCACTTCTGATTTATATTAAATCAGAAGCCTCTATGTGGCCGGAGGAATTTTTCCCCCTGGTTCTTCTTTCCTTCTTCCTAGTTACCACCTCCACCCCATCATATTTTTTAACTACTCTTGTAAGGAAGAGCTCCTAGTTTCACACACTTATCTTCATCTTGAGACTAAGGAAAACAGACAAGGTCTGACCACCTAGACCCACCTATCTTTCTAAAAAGGCAATAGAGGCCGGGCACGGTGGCCCATGCCTGTAATCCCAGCACTTTGGGAGGCCGAGGCGGATGGATCACGAGGTCAGGAGATGGAGACCATTCTGGCTAACACGGTGAAACCCTGTCTCTACTAAAAATACAAAAAAAATCAGCCGGGTGTGGTGGTGGGCACCTGTAGTCCCAGCTACTCGGGGGGGCTGAGGCAGGAGAATGGTGTGAACCTGGGAGGCGGAGCTGAGATCACGCAACTGCACTCCAGCCTGGGCGACAGAGTGAGACTCCGTCTCAAAAAAAAAAAAGGGCAACAGAGTGACAGTCATCTGATATTTGAATAGGCCTTTGAAACCCGCCCCCGTTCCAACTGACCTCACTTATCATCATCAAAATATTTCTTCCAGACACATAAAATGCTTTCCTAAGAGTAAATGGCTTTCTCAATTTTATTAAGTTGGTGTGTAATAAAATCTCCTTGATTTGTTTTTCATGGAATCAATTCTTTTTCATTTAGGTCTGAATAGGAAATTTTTGTTTTAAGAAGGAAATAGAAAACTGTTCATGAAATTTGGAACCTGTATATATGAATTCCATAGATACCCCCCAAACAGTTGTACCCATCAACTCTAACCAGAGGAATTTGATTGGAAAAGGGGGAACGGACATTACTTACATAAAACAACTCCAGTCCATACACACTTGGTGAAAGAAGGAGTTGTACCTCACTGGCTGGTAGTCCAGAGAAATTCAGGCTACATTAAGCAGATACAATCACATTTCAAAATATTGTAATGTGATATTTTGAGAGTGCATTATACAAATTGCTTTCATGTACATATTTTGCAAAGCTCACAACTCTACAAGGTAGGCAGGATCTCTATTTTTCAGGAAGTGAAGGTTGTAAAGGGAAGAAAATAGGCATCAAATAGCATGGCCAAGGCCATATAGCCAGAAAACAGCAGAGCCAGGATTCAAACCTAAGTCTTTAAAAAAAAAAAAAATTAACTTTTAGGTTTAGTGGTACATGTGCAGGTTTGTTATATAGGTAAACTCATGTCATGGCGGTTTATGGTACAGATTATTTTATCACCCAGGCATTAAGCCTAGTACCCATTAGTTATTTTTTCTCATCCTTTCCCTCCTCCTACCCTTCACCCTCCAATAGGCCCCAGTGTATGTCATTCCCCATGTGTTCTCATCATTTATCTCCCACTTATAAGTGAGAACATACAATATTTGTTTTTCTGTTCCTGAGTTTGTTTGTGAAGGATAATGGCCTCCAGCTCCATCCATGTTCTTGCAAATGACATGACCTTGTTCTTTTTTTACGGCTGCATAGTATTCCATTGTGTATATGTATCACATTTTCTTTATCCAGTCTACCATTAATGGGCATTTAGGTTGATTTCATGTCTCTGCTATTGTCAATAGTGCTGCAATAAATGCATGTGCCTTTACAATAGAATGATTTTTATTCCTTTGGTTATATACCCAGTAATGGGGTTGCTGGGTTGAATGGTGTTTCTGTTTTTAGGTCTTTGAGGAGTCACCACATTGTCTTCCTCAATGGCTGAAATAATTTACATCCCCACCAATAGTGTATAAGCATTCTTTTTTCTTTGCAACCTTGCCAGCATCTGTTATTATTTGACTTTTTAATAATAGCCATTCTGACTGTTGTGAGTTGGTATCTTATTATGGTTTTGATTTGCATTTATCTAATGATCAGTGATGTTGAACTTTTTTCATGTGATTGTTGGCCGCATGTATGTCTTCTTTTGAGAAGTGTCTGTTCGTGTTCTTTGCCCACTTTTTAATGGGATTGTTTGGGTTTCCTCTTGTAAATTTGTTTAAGTTTCTTATAGATGCTGGATATTAGACCTTTGTCAGATGCATAGTTTGCGAAAGTTTTCTCCCATTCTGTTCACTCTATTGATAGTTTCCTTTGCTGTGCAAAAACTCTTCAGTTTAATTAGATCCCATTTGTCAATTTTTGCTTTCATTGCAATTGCTTTTGGTGTCTTTGTCATGAAATCTTTGCCAGTTCCCATGTCCAGAATAGTGTTGCCTAGGTTGTCTTCCAGAATTTTTATAGTTTTTGTTTTTACATGTAAGTCTTTAATCTATCATGAGTTAATTTTTGTATATGGTGTAAAGAAGGGGTCCAGTTTCAATCTTCTGCATATGGCTAGCCAGTTATCCCAGCACCATTTCTTGAACAGAAAATCCTTTCCTCATTGCTTGTTTTTGTTAGGTCTGTCGAAGATCAGATAGTTGTAGGTGTGTGACCTTATTTCTGTATTCTCTATTCTGTTCCATTGGTCTATGTGTCTGTTTTTATACCAGTACCATGCTGTTTTGCTTACCATAGCCCGGTAGTATAGTTTGAAGTCAGGTAGCATGATGCCTCCAGTTTTGTTCTTTTTGCTTAAGATTGTATTGGCTATGCACAAACCCAAGTCTTCAGACTGCTTTATTCTGTTCTTTCTACCATGCAGGTTCCCATGGCAACCCCATTAATTGCCCAAACACAGTGGTGGGCAGGAGGCAAGGAAAATCAAGATGGAACAAGGTGGGCATCAATCTCTCCAACCCTCTGCTGTCCCCCATATGCCTCGTGGTCTTTGGGCAGTGAGTCATCAAGCATTGTTCTCCCACTTCTTAAATCCCTGCTTGGTGCCCTACAATACGTCTTCAAAATGGATTGCAGAAGCTGGAATTTGTGGGTGCCTCCCCTGGGGGCTGGGAGGGTGGGATGAAGGTTGCTGATAGCTGTCCTCCCTCATCACCCCTCCGTGAGATCATCCACCCAGCAGTTGACTTTAGGCACTAGATCCTCCAAAACACAACTCAGAAGGCAGCTTCCATGACTCCGCTCCCCTTTGAAGGGCTGATGGCACCCAAGAAAAACTGCTCTCAGGCTGCTAGAGAGAATAGGGATAAAAGCTGCAATGTCTTGACCACTTAGGTGCTAGGCCTCATGTTGGCACTTTATATGCATTCTCATATTTGATTTTTTCATGCCATTTCTACTAAGTGAGCATGACAATCTTATTTTACAGATGAGGAAGTTAACTTGCCCACTGTTGCACAGATGGTAAGAAGCAAGGCCAGACCAGGACCAGAGGTCCTGTCTCTCCATCTGGACACCTTTCAACCACACCATATTGCTTTAGAGGCTCATTTTGCTTACTCTGGATGAAAAGGGCATGGGTGTGTGGGAAATGAAGCAATGATAACTGCTCAGTAGAATTCCTGCAGATGAACAAACTCACCTGTTCCCACCTGGTGTGCAGCAGATACACACTGAGGCTGAACTGACTGCTAAAATGTCATCTGGTTGGTAAATTGCCACCCAAGTGCTTCCTCAGCACCCCAGCCTTCCTGGCCAGACCCCCAGGACCTCCTCACTATCCAGCAACTAAAGGGCTATCACTTAGGCACTGAGATTGCAGGGTCCTGCCCAGTGCTATGGTCATTGTTTCCTCTGACTGGTTCCTTGCTGCACCAGTATTATATGTGTTGGCATCATTCCTACCTGACTGAATGAAAGCTGTGTAATGGGGACTGTTGGAAGTTAAGTAATATCTGGCATAAAAAAATCCTGCTTTCAGACGTAATTTGTGGGTGACGAGGTGTCTCCCCAGAGGGAGGGAGAGTGAGCACCAGTGAAGGTTTGCTCAAGAGGATCTCATGAGAGAGAAAGGATGTGTGCCTGCAAAAGTGGCCATAGGGTGAAATTCTTCAAATAAACCCTGTTGTCTTATTGATTCTTATGATAAAAATCAGAATTACACTTGAACGGTCAGTTTATTATTGAAGAATAGAGGGACACGTTTCTGATCAGGCAGGGAATGAGGTGGCCTGTGCCTGAAGCATGCTGGCTTTTGCAATATAGAATTGCTTTTGCAGAACTTTGCAGACTTGAAACACTTTGTTAACCTTAGAGTCTCCTGTCTGCTGCAACCTTTCAGCCCTTTTCAGGACATAGGAATCTCACTAATTTCTGAGAGTATGACTCAGAGCTTCTGGAACTGGGCTCCCTTCTGTCCAATTCTGCTGAGAAATGGTCATAATAACTCTTATTTAATGAAGAGTTCAGATCTGCCAGGCACTGTGCTATATGGTTAACATATTTTATCTCATTTACTACTCATTGCAATTTAGTAATATAAATTTATTATATTACATAAAATTTATAATTTTATTATGTTCACTTTATAGACAAGGAAACTGAGGCTTGGAGACATTTTTAAAAGTTATCTATGGTAACTCAGCTGGCAAAAAAGCAAATTGTCTAACTCAAGTACAGCCGACTTCAAATCCCGTGTTCCCCCATCTCTAGTACACCGCTAGGTGGTCTGGGTAGTCAGGGCACCTCGCCGAGCTCCAAGGCCCTGACGTGGTCTGGCTGCTGCCTCCTACTGTGACCTCGTCCTGGACTCTACTCTCCTCTTCACTATCCTCCAGCCACACCGACCTTCTTTCTGCTTCTCAAATGCACTGTTTGTTTCTGTCACTGTGCTTTCACTCTTGTGACCTGCAATGCCAGGAATCTAGAAACTTTTCAAGTTCTGAGAGTATAAAGATATAAGAGACAAAGTTCTTGCCTTCAAGAAATCTATAATCTAGTGAGGGGAGGCAGATCCACAGATTAATACTTACAATGCAATTTACTAAATTTGAGAGTAGAGTTTTGTATTAGTCTGTTCTCACACTGCTAATAAAGACACACCTGAGACTAGATAATTTATAAAGGAAAGAGGTTTAATGGACTCACAGTTCCACATGGCTCAGGAGACCTCATAATCATGGTGGAAGGCAAAGGAGAAGCAAAGGCACGTCTCACATGGCAGCAGGCAAGAGAGCATGTGCAGGGGAACTCCCGTTTATAAAACCATCATACCTCATGGGACTTACTCACTATCATAAGAACAGCACAGGAGAGGCCCGCCCCCATGATTCAATTACCTCCCACCCAGTCTCTCCCATGACACGTGGGAATTATAAGAATTATGGGAGCTGTAGATTCAAGATGAGATTTGGGTGCTGACACAGCCAAACATACCAAGTTTGCTAAAGACATAACAGAAATATAGAGATGGGAAACTACCTAAAGGAAACTACCTAAAGAACAGTCTGGAAGACTCTCTGGAGGAGTGATGCTGAGCTGAATCTTAAAGAGCAAGATGGAGTGTAAGTGAACAAGGCAGAGTGTGAAGGAGGGGGAAGGTCCTTTCACATCCAGGCAGAGGAGACAATCAGAGGAAAAGTGCAACGATTAGAAACCATGGCGTATACGGAAGTGAGTGATCCACAATTTGGCATTCTGGAACACCAAGTGTTAGGAGATGAAGCTGGAGGGGCAGGCAAGGGTCAAATTGTGGAAGACCCTAGGGCTAGGGAGACCAAATAATTTGCTGTCCAAATCAGGATACTTTGACGTGAGAGAGGATGCTAGTTAGTGGGATCTCAAGTCAACAGGGATAAACTGGAACTGTCCTGGGGATGCTGGAATGCACAGTCACTCTCACCTAGAGTCCACGCTAAGGAACGTGGACCTCGGCCTATGCACAATGAGGAGACGTTATAAGATTGCAATTGAGAGGTGGCAAAATTAGACTTATTTTTTTAAGGGTCATTTGGGATGAATTGGAGGAATGGGTTTGACAGGATGGGGACAGGAAGACCACTTAGGAGGCCCTTATAATAGCACAAGAGAGAGGTGGAAAGGGATGGAGATGATGGTGGTCATAATAGGATAAAAAAATAAGGGAATTTATCAATATGTAAAGGAATACTAAGGAGGTAAGATTTTGGGGATCTTGTAATTGAAGGGGAGAGGGAAGAAAGAAGAATAATTGGTATGCCCTCCAGGTTCCTAAGTAGGGAACTGGGTAGATGGCAGTGCCACCTGAAGTAATGGAGAGCAGGCTTTGGAGATGTGTACTGAGTTTAGCTTTAGACAGGTTGAGTTTGAGGGGCCAAGACATATCTGGGGAGAGATGTCCAGTAGACTGTTATGAGTCTGAAATATGGAGAAAGGGCTGGAGGCTTACTGGAACTCATCAGAATGTAGAAGAATTCCAAGAAGGTGAAAAAAAAATTCTCACAGAGAGTATGTTCACTGAGAAGAATGGTGGGCTAACACTATTTCTTATTCTCTCTTGGCAATTTTCTTTCAAAAAATAAACTTTATTTCATTAACATGATATTTAATTAACACTCTAATCACTTGTGAAAATTAATGAGATTATGATTTTCCCTTGCAAAAACTTGCCTCAGGTTCTCCGAATTTTTAATTATGTTATTATTTTCCACACACTTAACTTATCTCTGTTAGTTATGTATGGCATGGTTCAGCATCTACTGTTGGTAAAGGTCAGCGCTGTGTTCACTAGGTTGCCACCAGAGCCTGGCAGTGATGACCGAGTTGTGAGAATAAAGCTGGGCTGGGCCTTCTGTTCTTTTTGAGTTTTTTTTTTTTTTTTTTTTTTTGAGATGGAGTTTCACTCTTGTCGCCCAGGCTGGAGTGCAATGGTGTGATCTCAGCTCACTGCAATCTCTGCTCCTTGGCTGAAGCGGTTCTCCTGTCTCCTGCCTCAGCCTCCCAAGTAGCTGGGATTACAGGCATGTGCCACCACACCCAGCTAATTTTTGTATTTTTAGTAGAGACAGAGATTTGCCATGTTGGCCAGGCTGGTCTCCAACTCCTGACCTTAGGTGATCCACCTGCCTTGGCCTCTCAAAATGCTGGGATTACAGGCGTGAGTCACCGCACCTGGCCTGACTTCTTTATTTACTTCTTTTTTTCATTTTATTTATGAGTGTGTAATGTAGGCAAATGGTTTATAAATTTAATGTATTTACATATATGTAGCAAAAAGTCTCCCTCCCGCCCCTGGTCCTCATTCACACAATCTCATCCCTGCCTCAGGTAACCATTGTTATCAATTGCTTGTATAGCCTTCCAGAATTTCCTTAACATATATGAGAACATATAAACATATATTCTATTTCTCCTACCCCATTTTTACCCAAAAGGTTTTAGAGTATACTTACAGTTCTGACCTTGTTGTTTTTACCTAACATATCTTGAGTCCTTTTCCAGGTTAAAACATAGAGACTCACCATTCTCTGTAAATCACAATTTATTTAGCTAGTCCTCTATTGATGGACATTTGGGTTATTTCCGTATACTTAACAATTATAAACACCAGTGCCATGAGCCTTGTGCATGTGTTATTTTACATTTGTGCAAATGTGTTCTTTTACATTTGTGTAAATATGTCCATAAGGTATATTCCTAGATGTGGAATTGCTGGGTTCAACATTTTATCTTGGTAGATAGTGCCAAGTTGCCCTTCACAGTGGTCCTACCAACTTCCATTTCTATCATCAATGCATGAGAGTTACTCTTTCTCTGCAGCCTTACCTACAGTAGTACCAAACAGATTATGTGAAAAATGGTATCTCACGGTAGTTTTCGTTTGCATTTCACTTAGCTTGAGTAAACTTGAGCATGTTTTTATTTGCTCGTTTTATGTAACGATTTGTCAATAATTTTTTATAGTCTGAATGCTTGTGTCCCTCCACATTGCATATATTTGAACTTAGTCACCCATGTGATGGTATTAGGTGGTAGGGCCTTTGGGAAGTGATGAAGTCCTTAGGGTTGAATGGGATCGTGCCCTTATACAGGGGACCCCAGAAACATCCCTTGCCCTTTCACCATGTGAGGACATAGGGAGAAGGCTCCATCTTTGAACCAAGAAGTGGCCCTTACCAGACACCAAATCTGCTGGTGTCTTCGTCTTGGACTTCTGATCCGATTGATAATCTCATCCAGAAACACCCTCACAGACACACCAGAAACAATGTTTAATCTGGGCATCCCGTTCCCTCCTTACATTGACACAGAAAATTAACCATTACAAACCACACTGTCTGTCACTGCTGAGGCAGCTAGAATAACACAGTGATTAGGGGCTTGGGCTCTGGAGTTGTGTGGTTGTGGACTTGGGGCTACAACTCCCCCAGCTGTGTGACTTTGGGTAAGGCATTTAACCTTTCTGGGCCTTAGTTTCTTAGCTGTAAAATGAGGATAATACAACCTCATAGGATTGTTATGAGCACTAAATGAGATACTGTAAAAGTAAAGTAAGTAGTTAACAAATGTTAACTATTACCATTATTGGATAACCCAAGGTCAGAGGATGGCTCAGAGAAATAAACACCAGGCCCTTAAGAGAGCACAGTTCCGCCCGCAGCCCTCTCCCGCTCCATTGCTAGGGGCACTAGAGTAAGTGGTAAAGCAGGGCCTTTAAATCATGGCCACTGCGGTCTCTGGGTGCATTAGCTTTGAAGCCGCTGGTCCCCTCCTGGCCAGTTCTGGAGTGGCATCCATCTTGCAGCATCTGAGTAACAGAGAGGGTCCTAGCCACCGCTGGAAAAGATTAAATACAAGTACCCCCTGCCACCCAGTTAAAGAGCAGGGTCTCATCTGGTGCAGAACTAAGGAAGGCCTGAATTGGGATCAGTGTATTTCCAAAAGAAAGCAGCTCCCTCTAGATAAACAGGCCACTTTCCCCACGATTGCACCGTGGTAGACAGTGTCAAGGAAAACAAATTTGTCCCCCTGCCCCTCGCTGGCAATCTAGGCCCCTCTACCTATCTTATTTAGTTGAAGCAGATAATAGTTTTCCCACAATAAAAGCACAGCCGTCCCCCGAAGAATTCTGTGAACCTGTTTAGGGACAGTTGTAGACATGTGTATCTAAGCGCATGTCTCGATGTTACTCCCCACAATAGTAACTGTGATTATTTTTGGGTGGTGAGGTTTGGGTTGATTTACACTCTCTTCACAATGCACGTAAATTATTTTCATACTCAGAGCAAAAAGCCATTTCCATTTTAACTATTTAGTTTTTGAAACAGGGTCTTGCTCTGTCACACAGGCTGGTGCAGTGGTGTAATTATAGCTCACTGCAGCCTCAAACTCCTGGGCTCAAGCAATGCTCCTGCCTCAGCCTCCTGAGTAGCTGGGACTACAGGCGCATGCCACCATATCTGGCTTTTTTGTTTTATTTATTTTGTCTTGTTTAGATACGGGGTGAGTCTTGCTATGTTGCGTAGGCTGGTCTTGAGCTCCTGGCCTCAAGTGATCATCCTGCCTCAGCCTCCCAAAGTGCTGGGATTACAGGCATAAGCCACTAGGCCCAGCCTACTTCCATTTTAGAAAAGAAAAACTGCCCATGTATCCCAAGAAATATTGCCCTCTTTAGCCAAATATTCAGCATTTCTGAGTACTCTATCTGCTACCCCACAAATTGATGAGCAAGATCTGATTCTCAGAAATATCATCTAACTCTGTTGGCTTCTAAACTAAATATTGGGAAGCAGCACTTCATCATTTTTGATGGCTCTTTCTGGGAGTAAGTGGGACCAGCAGATATCAGGTATGTCCATGGTCCATTTTGTCAGGACCCTGTGTCATCCCTGACTGCCCTCCAACACCGAATCTCACCCCTGCCAGTGCTGGGCCTCCCCGACCTGAACTCAGCTCTCCTCAGTCCAGTTCTTGGCCTGGATTTCAATTCCATTGGTTTGTGTTTGTTTTTTCCCCCAATTTTCATGATGACACATCTCAAAGCCAAAGTTGCCTCTTCTGGTTGAATGAAAAAATGTGCATGACTTTCTGGGTTTGTATGTAGGACCAAGGATCCCGGATCAGGCAACACTTCACATGATTTTAGTTCTGAGGTTAACCAGGATTCTTAGGATAGCGAACAACGAACAATGCTTTCTAACAACATGTGACCTGGGTACAAACTCATTAATTTACTAAAAGTTGCTCTTTCTGATGTGTCTGAAGCCTGTAGAGGCAGGACAGTCGTTCCGACTGCAAAGTGCTTTACAAAGTACGAAAGATACTGAGTTGCCGGAGGCCTGCGAGCAGGAAGCCAGAACTGACGGCAGGCTGTCACTAACTGCTCTCCAAAAAAACAGTGAGGAGGCCCAGGAGCCTTTGCCATACGCCAGGGGATTACTCTCTGGAAAAAACACAAGGTTGGCTGCCCACCAAGACACAAGGTTCCCAAATACAGCCTGAGTCCTGGAGGGAGAGGAGATCTAGCTCAAAATAGCTATGACGTCCCAAAGTTGATTTTCTTCTCCCCCTCGCCTTTTCATTTTTTCAGTGAGTTCACCTAAAATAGCCTGGCAAAAGATTTTTTGCCCTTTAAGTGGAAAAAGAAAACAGCTAGAGAGGTCAAGAGCTGAAGTTAAGCTTCTAAGAAGCCTGAAGTTTCCGCCCAAAAGACAAGGGGGTGATGGCCCTGTCCCGGGTGAAGGTTGCCTCCCTGAAGAGAAGGGCCAAGGCCTGGGGCTTTTCAGGGAATGACGTGAGCTCCCATGGCCCAGTGGACACATACAGGCGGTGACCAGAGCCTGGACAGGCATCCAGGTCACTGAAGGGCAAATTGGCCTTCAGCTTGAGGGAGGATGGCAGGCTTTGAGGTCCAGCCCCAAGGCTAGCATTTCAGGAAACCTAAGGATAACTCGTGTTTGGGAGGCAGCATCCCAGGCCGTCTTACTCAGCCAGGAACCCCAGTGGGTGGGTCAGAGTCAAGATGTCTCATTATCACCCTCAGAAAGAGCTCCAACATGAGGAAGTAGGGTTTGCCGAGAGATAGGGCCAGGTGAGGGAGATGCCCCCCACCCCAGGGGCAGTCAACTACTTAGAAATACCTAGGGAATTCCCTTCTCTGGGAAGGTTTTCCATTTTTCCACCCTTGCCTAGGAAGGAGAATGAATGTCTCCTTCCTCTTTGCCTCCCTCTTTGCCTCTCTGGCTTGCGGTCCTCACCTCCTTGGGGTAGCCTGACTCAGAATCCTCTTGGAGTCCTTGTTGAGACAGAGCCACCACCTTAGGGACTCCTTTGAAAGACAAATCCCAAGTCAGGGCTCAAAGCAGAAGGAAAAAGAGGCAGTGCTATTCCCTTAAAACCAAAGCAATCACAACAGCAACTTGAGGCTGTATAATTATAGTCCCTCAAATACAAGCAATGTTTTGTGTTATGCAAAGTGTTGCCATCTACACTATCTGATTGCTTTAACAACTGCAAAATGGATTAGGTAGGGGATTCATTCATTCACTGAGCAAATATGGCTACCTCTATTTTACAGCTAAATAAACTGAGGCTCAAGAAGCTGACTGACTTGTTGCTCAAAGCTATGCAACTAGTAAAGCTACACAGTCAACAAATTTTAGACAGAAAAGTCAAATCCGGGTGCCTGTCTCCCAGTCCAGGGCCTCTTCACTATCATGCAAAAGATTTTAGTAGGGGAGGCACATACTCCAAGGGGGTGTCCCCAGGTGAAATTCACTACAGACAGTGGGGAGAAGCATGACTGATGTTTGAAGGTGCAGGTGTGTCCCACTGCCAGTGTTCAAATGCTGCCACTTAACAGCATGTGAACTTAGGCAAGAACTTCACCCCTCTGATGGGGTCACTGCACACGATGGTCAGGATTAAGCCAGAGAGTATATGTTAAGTCTGTAGTACAATGACTGGCATAGAATAAACACTCAATAATTTTAGCAGTTTTATTACCATTATTTTCATAATGTTCATAGTACAGAGCCTAGTATCAATTTGGCAGACTCAGAAGCCTAGTTTTGCCAAAGTACTGAGAATGAATTAGTCTCCAAGACTGATATTTCAAGCTGGAAAAGAGATGTGCACTTTCCAAGGTGTTGTGTTCCCTGCAGAGTGAAATCTGTGTTCTGCCCAATGCAGGCTTCTCTCCCTTAGACAGGTGGATCGAAAGGGTCTTGTGAGCTTGGCAGCTGAGAAGGTGCTTGTCAGAATCCAAAGGTTAATGACATTGGGCTAAGTCTGACTCTGCCGTCTTCACCATATGGGTAACGGCCACCTTTTGCCCACCCACTGAAGCACTCATTCATTCAACAAGTGTCTTTTGAGCTCCTGCTCTGTGCTAAGCACTGTTTCGGCACAGGAGAGATGGTGGGAAATAGAACAGCTCCTGTCCTCATGGACATTCTAGGACCAAACAGGCAGGTCCTTCTCCCTGTCCCCCATCGACAGTGCTGGGAGTGGGCAGGGCTGACATTTGCTTACTCTGCCCCTCATACTCTCTTTTGTCTGCCCTCAGCAGCCCTCCTTCTAATGACACAGATGTTTCTTGGGATATGTTAATGTCATATGTCCCTGAGGATGAAATGCAGCCCCCAACATATCATCTCTCTCCCTGGCTGCTGGCAGTACCACCTCGCTCCGGGCCAGACCCAGGAAGACAACCCCCACAGCCCAGTGTTGTGGGAGCACACGTCCTGCACCTGCTCCCCAACTCTCTTCACCTGCCCACACTGCCCTGCTGTGGCCCCTCCCCAGCGCCCAGCCTGTGCTGTTTCTGGCCTTGGCTGTCCCGCAGCTCTCTCCTGGCTCCCGGTACTTGCAGCCCACACTCTCTCAGTGCCCAGGGTTCTCTCCCCAGACAGGCCTTTAGGACCCCTCTTTGTCTTCCTCTACGCCCTCCCAGCTGGCTTTCCCTCCTGGTGAGAGTTCTTCCTTTCTCTCCAGGCTGCCTCTGCCCCTTACCTGTTCTCTCTCTTCCACCTGCTGCAGGCCCTCCAAACTTCTGGTCTTTTTGACCCCTGCCCTCTCACTCTTGGGACCATCCCTTTCTTTCTGGGTCCAGGATCTTTCCTAATTTTCATACACATATTTTCTGTCTTGTACAAGAGCTTCCTTTTCAATATTTAAAAAAATTAGGCCGGGAGCGGTGGCTCACGCCTGTAATCCCAGCACTTTGGGAGGCCGAGGAGGGCGGATCACGAGGTCAGGAGATCGAGACCATCCTGGCTAACACGGTGAAACCCCGTCTCTACTAAAAATACAAAAAATTAGCCAGGCGAGGTGGTGGGCGCCTGTAGTCCCAGCTACGTGGGAGGCTGAGGCAGGAGAATGGCGTGAACCCCGGGGGCGAAGCGTGCAGTGAGCCAAGATCGTGCCACTGCACTCCAGCCTGGGTGAAAGAGCGAGACTCCATCTCCAAAAAAAAAAAAAATTAAAAAGTATATATGTAGGGAGCTATCCATTTAATGGGAAATGTTAAGCCAATAATGATATAGGGGGAAGGCAGGTATTTCAAGATTTGAGAAGATGGGACAAGGACAGAAGCTTGGGGAGCAGAGCACTCATACACCCAATTGGGTTCCAGTCAAGTCTGCCAGACCCAAGCCCTGGGCTGCCTCTTTGAGGTGGATTTTCCTGCCACTCCTGAGATCATCTATCATGAGCTGGTTTTACGGTGACCACTCAGAGGACCCTCTTATTTGCCTTATTTCAGGTTCTTGAGACACACCTCACATTGCACCCAGGTACCAACATATATACCTTCTCTGCCTATGTGGATAGTTTCTCCTCAAGACTGACTTTAATCTCCAAGTGAGCTTGTAATTAAACTGGAGCTCATTTTCCTATAGAAACACATGAATACGTGGTATTTAAATTCCAGACCAGTACATACACTGGATACCATATCACTCATAAAGTAGTTGCCGAGAATCCGAATGGTTGTCTAAAGGCCCTTGGGCCCCATGAGCACTGCCTGTGGGTTCTGACCGCCACCCCAGGCTTGCTGGCAGGACACAGAGAACTGAGGCTCAGAGGTGGCATAAGAGAGGAGTTTGTCCAATTGTTTGATCTGTGTATGAGCCACGTTCCTCAAGATCGCGGAAAAGCCTTATTTAAAACATAGGTGTCTGGACCTCACACACAACTTGATCAGTTAGAACCTGGGGAAAGGGGAGCCCTGGAAATCTGTTGTATAACAGGGTCCTCAGGTAATTTTTATGTATGTTGAGGATGGGAGAATATCTTTCAAAATTGATGAATATGTAAATCAACCATTATGCAGCATTTGAACAAAAGGTTAGTTAAGGTGACACCAGCTGCAGTAAGAAATAAACAGATAGGGCGGGCACGGCAGCTCAAGCCTGTAATCCCAGCACTTTGGGAGGCCGAGGCAGGCAGATCACGAGGTGAGGAGATAGAGACGATCCTGGCCAACATGGTGAAACTCTGTGTCTACAAAAATAGAAAAAATTAGCTGGGCATGGTGGCATGTGCCTGTAGTCCCAGCTACTCAGGAGGCTGAGGCAGGGGAATCGCTTGAACCCAGGAGGTGGAGGTTGCAGTGAGCCGAGATTGTGCAACTGCACTCCAGCCTGGTGACAGAGCGAGACTCCATCAAAAAAATAAATGAATAAATAAATAAATAAACAAACAAACAGATAAATTCAGAGGCTTAACACAATAAAATTTTACTTCTCTCTCACATAACAATTCAATATTGGGCGGGGCGGGAGGGGTCTGTTCCGCATAACCATCTGTGACCCAGGCTGCCAGGGGCTCTGCCATCTTTGACATGTGGCCCCAAGGTTGCTTTGGGCAAGCTGATGTGGAGAGAGTGCACACGGGAGGTTTTTATGAGTAGGCCTGGGGGTGATCCTTACCACTTCACTCATTCTAATTTTCCATTAGCGAGAACTCAGTCATATGATCACACCTAACTGCAAGGGATGTTGGGAAATGTTCTTTAGCAGTATGCACAAGTAAAAGTCGTAACAGTCTGGTTAGCAGCAACTTGGAGTTTTCCCATAGATTCTTAGTTCAAAGTTGGGGGAGAAATCTGAGGAGGCTTCTTGGAGGAGGTGACCCTGGCATGGGAGAGTCTGGCACACTGGTTCAGAACAGCAGCTCTCCAGTTAGATAGAGCTGGGTTTTGCTAGCTGTGTGACTGTGAATAAATTACTTAACCTCTTGGAACCTTGTTTTTCTCATCTGTAAAATGGGTATCAATAGGATATTATAGGCTGTTGTGAGAATTAATAGATGTAATGAGGTAAAATGGAGTTACGTATATAATCTGGCTCATAGTATGTTCTCAATAAATGTTAGATAAATGTGAACTCAAGCTGGACAAAGGAGAGGGAAAAGTGAGTTTTAGGCCAAGAGAATAGCAAGGAGGCGAGGAGTGGCTCTGAGATGTTGACGACGAGGAAGCCAAAGGGCCAGACCATTGGGGTGGGCTAGGGGAAGGGCTCTGGGGTTGAGCTGACGACCACATCTATGTCCTCCCTCTGCAGAACTTCTATCAGACCCGTGACCACATTTCCCCAGACTTGGAGGAAGGATGGGATGGTGCACCTGGGAGACTCCTGGCCTCTGCAATAACCCTCATGTAGCACAGGAGGCAGAGAAACAGCAACCCCACCAGGCTTCCCAGGCCTGAGGAACAAAGAGGGCCTGGACAGCAAGCATCTCAGCAGGAACCGAGACGAACGGTGGCTCGAAGGGCAGGGAGGCCTCCCTGCCTCTTTTTCTCTGGTGGAGAAGGCAGAGAGGCCTTTGCTGTCTTTCCTGAAGCTGAGGTTTGGACAGTGAGGAGAAGCTCCAAAAGAAACTGAGAGTCAATTACTGTACCCATCAGAATCAAGTCTCCAAGTAAGATTTAACTTAATTTAGATGAAAGGTAACCTTACTTTCTCAATGTTATGGACTAAGTTTCATACTGTTTACATGTGTATAGAAAAATACTAGGTACTTGTATTAATCATGCCTTTTACTTTCTGTATTCTGATGCTTTGGCATCTGGGGCCTTGCTGACTCTGGAGGGACTGCCCCTCCCTGGGTGAGTCAATTCCTAGAGACAGCGAACAACTTGTCCATGAGTATGTCTTGGAAATGCAAACCAATCAATCCAGAGCCCAAGCTCCAGCCACCTCCATGATAAGGCTCTGGGTCACTATTCACCCGCCCTAATCATCCCAGGGCCAGGACCAGACAACAGAGACAGCCCCTATGCACCAGAGCCACTGGAATTATTTAAACCAGTCAATCTGAAGCCCGCTTACCCTGCCTGACCTGTTTCTTCCCATGAAACCACAATAAGAGCTCTTGCCCACAGTTTACCCCTCCTTCTGCCTCCTGATGTTTCCCCGTGGCCCTCTCCCCCCATGGCATGGCATGCCCCCTCCTTTTGGGAACTGTAATAAACTATCTCTTAATGGCAATTGTCAACTGGTCGGTTTGCCTTACTGTACCTCAAGTGTTCTATTAGTACTATATATATATATATATATTTATTATATTTTTGAGATGCAGTCTTTCTCTGTCGCACAGGCTGGAGTGCAGTGGAGCAATCTCGGTTCACTGCAACCTCCGCCTCCTGGGTTCCAGTGATTCTCCTGCTTCAGCCTCCCAAACAGCTGGGATTACAGACGTGCACCACAACACCTGGCTAATTTTTTGTATTTTTAGTAGAGACAGGGTTTCACCACGTTGGCCAGGCTGGTCTTGAACTCCTGACCTCTGGTGATCCCCCAGCCTTGGCCTCCCAAAGTGCTGGGATTACAGGCATGAGCCACCGTGCCCAGCCAATACACTATATTTTAAAATAATGCCATTTATTCTTTACCCTGTGCCAGGCAAGAGAACAACTGATTTAGACACATAGTCTCATTGCATCCTCACAATCACCCTATCAGGAAGGTTCTATCATTAACCCTGTTTTAAAGATGAAGAAACATATTCCTAGAGAAGTTGGGTCACCTGCAAGCGGCATAAGGCAGGTTGTGAACCCAGGTCTGCCTGATTCCAAAAACCACGTGCTCTTAACCACTGTACTCTATTACCATGTGTGGAGTGCCTACTGGGTGCCAAAATATAGCATAAGACAGAAGCAGCCAAGGCCATTCCTAGGGACTCCAGACCCCAAGGGAAATGCCTTCCTTCCCCCTAGCCCCTGGAGATGTCCTTGGCTGCCTCCTTCTCACTGTGCTCTTGACCTTGGCTACTCTTGGGCAGTACCCAAAAGACGCAGGGAACACACTTCCCCTATTCCATGTCTCTCAGGACAAATGAGGAATTACACATAAACTCTATTAATTCATCTCTGAACTCCAAGCCTCTGGCACAGTACCTGGCAATATTTTACATGGTATATAGCACCTAACAGGCTATATTCAAAAAATATCAGAGGATAGATGGGAAGATACAGTCACCATGCCAGGCAGGGAATGTTCCCAGGGAGAACTGTAGCTGCAGGGAATGGGACTTATCCTGACTGCCCTGTGAGATCGCTAATTTAGAGCACATCAGTGTGACAGTACATTTCTTTTGAAATGCAACTCAAAATCCGCTTCCTCCAGGAGGAATGCCAAGTGGCGTCCCGGAACAGGACAAGTTGTACTTCACAGGAGATGGGAAGCTAGAGGGTGGAAATGCCATCATTAATCCACCGAGCAGCAGGGGGTGGGGGCGCTTGCCTCCAACAGGCATGGCTGGAAAAATAAACAGCTCTGAGTTGTGCTCCTCCCTGTGTCCCTGCCACGACTGTGAAGGGCTAAGAACACAGCAGAAAAGGTTCCAGTTCATTTACAAGCCTCGGCTATTTTTAGTTCATCGATCCCTGGGGTCGGTGTGTGTGTGTATGTGTGTGTTGAGGGGGGCCGGGGGCGGGGCTTGCAGAGCTCACTGTTTGAGGTGAAAGCTGGGGAAAGCTTTAGAATTCTTTTCATAGAACAGGTACTCAGTTCACTACGCACCATCCAGCCTCTGGAGACCTAACCGCTTTTCTTGGGGCAGGAAGAAGGAGCAGTGTCAGGGGAGGGAGGAAACTGAAATGAGAAAGGGAACGAGGCAAGAGGCAGTGATGCCCTTGTGCCAATGACCAAATTGGGTCAGAAAGAACAACCTTTTGAATGCAAGTCAGGAAATGTGAATCGCTGCCTCAGCAGGGCCAGGTGCATGCCTAGTGGGTGCCAGCCCAGCCTGGCCAGGGAACTGTAAGTGGCTGTGCCTCCTGCCGCCGTAGAGAACCAGACTGATGACTATCTAGAAGTGCACTGATCTTTCTTCCTTGCCCTGTGCCCTGCGGCCAGTTCAATTCCTATTATCAACCCCTCCTAAAAGCTGTCAGGGAAAAGGAAGGAGAAGTTCGAATTTAAAGATGGATCTAAATGGTGAAAGAGGTGAAAATCATTGCCGTAAAAGAGATCACCTGTGGATTTTGTGCTTTATTAATTCTATGATCCCTATCCTGTCTGATTCTGATTGGCTATATATAAATGAAAAACCGGCTCTTTTTTCATACTACCTCTACAGCCCCTGCAAGTAAGAAAAATCATTATCCGGCTTTTCTCCTTCTAAGTGTGGGCTGCTTGATTTAAGACATTTTGCAAAACTGTCTTTGTTCCAAGGATTTTTAAGCAAAAAAGGTGAGTCATAGTAGTAACTCAATAGATGTTGAGCTGATTTGTGTTACTAAGAAGCTGTGGGCAAATTGCAGTTTTGAATTTTTGGAAACGGAATCATATTGTAAATGTTCTGGACAGTTCAACAATTACGGGACTCCTCTGGTGAGTCCTGTGCAGAAACCTCCTCATACTTGAGTCACTCAGCAGCATTCGATGCAGTCACCCATGGCTTCCTTCTCGAAACAGGTGTGATTCCTTGACCCTCACACGCACTTGGCTTGCCTCCCAGGTTGCTGACTGTTCCTTCTCAGGCTCCTCTGCTGTCCTCCCTGCCTCTACCAGATCTCAGTATACTGGAAGGACCTGCATTCTACCTTTGTTCCTCCTGGCTTCTTTTCCTCCTTCCTAGAGAAATCTGGAGGATGCCCATCCTGGCAGTCTGATGACTCTCAAATTTCTTTCTTTCTTTCTTTCTTTCTTTCTTTCTTTCTTTCTTTCTTTCTTCTTTCTTTCTTTCTTCTTTCTTTCTTTCTTTCTTTCTTTCTTTCTTCTTTCTTCTTTCTTTCTTTCTTCTTTCTTTCTTCTTTCTTTCTTTCTTTCTTTCTTCTCTTTCTTTCTTTCTTTCTTCTTTCTTTCTCTTTCTTTCTTCTTTCCTTCTTTCTTTCTTTCTTTCTTTCTTTCTTTCTTTCTTCTCTTTCTCTCTCTCTCTCTCCTCTTTCTTTCTTTCCTTTTTTTTTTTTTATCTTGCTCTGTCACTCAGGCTGGTGTGCGGTGTCATGATCTCAGCTCACTGCCTCCACCTCCCGGGTTCAAGTAATTCTAGTGCCTCAGCCTCCTGAGTAGCTGGGATTACAGGCATCAGCCACCACTCCTGGCTAATTGTTTTGTATTTTAGTAGAGATGGGGTTTCACTATGTTGGCCAGGCTTGTCTTAAACTCCTGACCTCAGGTGATCTGCCCACCTTGGCCTCCCAAAGTGCTGGGATTACAGGCTTGAGCCACCGCACCTGGTCGACTGCCAAATTTCTATCTCTAGCTGGATCTCTCACTGAGTTCTAGATGTGCAAACACCACTGCCTGCTGGACATCATCGCCTGCCTGTCTGTTAGGCAGCTCAAACTTAGCAAGGACAAAATTGATAGATTGCTTTTTATCCCTCAAAATATACCTCTCCCCTAGTGTTCTCCATTTCAGTATATGTGGCATCATCAACCCAGCTGCTAGAGCCAAAAAACCAGCAATCATTCTTGATTCCTCTCTTTCGTTCATCCGCTATGCTCAATTCATTTGTAATCCTGCTGGTCCTAATGCAGTGTATAATCAGGATCTGGTCACTTCTCAGCACCTCTGCTGTTCTGATTTTGTACTACTGCCATCCCTCACTGGACTATTTCACCAGCCTCCTTCCCAGGTCCCTGCCTTCCAGTCCATCCTCCATAGAACAGAGCAATCCTTTTAAAAATATAAATCAGACTCTATCACTCCTCTGCTTAAAACCCACACTGAGAATAACATCCAGATTCCTCATCGAGGCCTTCACGAGTCTAAATCAAGGGTTAACAAATTATGGCCCTTTCTTTCTCTCTCCCACCGCTTTTTGTAAATAAAGTTTTATTGGAGCATACGCACCCCCATCACCCCCATCTATAGATGAATTATCTATGGCTGCATCTAAAGATGAATTATCTATGGCTGCATCTAAAGATGAATTATCTATGGCTGCTTTGGTACCACAAGGTCAGAGTTGAGTAGCTGTGACAGAGTCGGTGTGACAAAGCCTAAAATACGCACCATCTGGCCCTTTACAGGGAGTGTTTGCTGTCCTCTGTCCTGCATGGTCTAGCTCCCGCCTCTTCATTCATGGCTCTCTTTATTCCCCTCCTGGCTCATAAGGTCCTAATCACACCACTGCTGTCTTTCATGTATATATATATATTTATTATACTTTAAGTTCTAGGGTACATGTGCACAACGTGCAGGTTTGTTACATACGTAGACATGTGCCATTTTGATGCACTGCACCCATTAACTCATCATTTACATTAGGTATTTCTCCTAATGCTATCCCTCCCCCCTCCCCCACCCCACAACAGGCCCCAGTGTGTGGTGTTCCCCACCCTGTGTCCAAGTGTTCTCATTGTTCAATTCCCAGCTATGAGTGAGAACATGCGGTGTTTGTTTTTTTGTCCTTGCGATAGTTTGCTGAGAAAGATGGTTTCCAGCTTCATCCATGTCCCTACAAAGGACATGAACTCATCCTTTTTTATGGCTGCATAGTATTCCATGACACACCACTGCTTTCTCCTCCTCACCTGTGCTAAGCTTGTTCTAGCTGGAGCATCTTTGCACTTGGAGTTCTTGCTCGCTTTGTCCTCCCCACGGATCTCCACACAGCTGCTTTCTCATCACTTAGGTCTGAGCTCAGACGTTACCTCCACAATTACTGTTCTAGCTAAAGCATCCCACGCCAGTTATTCTCTATCAGAGTATCCTACTTCATCTTCTTCACAGTGCCTATTGCCAAGGAAAAAAATGTCCATGTCTATGTCTGCAACTAAGCCTATGTCTTCATATCTCAGTATGTGTAACTGCAAGTATGAAAGTATGAGTTAATTATCTGTCTTCCCCACTAAAAGATGAGGTGCTTGAGAGCAGAGACTGCTTTACTCACCTCTAAGTACCCAAGATCTTCTACTGTGTCTGGCACATAGTAGAAACTCAGTGTATATTTGTTGACTAACTGACTGCATCTTTGTAAAGCAAATTATTCTAGATGGTATGACCAATCAGACCTTACTTTGTTATGCAAATTCAGATATTCATATATCAAATTTTCTTGATGTGGTTTGTACCTACATATTTCACTGCTGGCCAAATATTAATTTCAAAAAGTATGTGTTGTTATTTTTATTGTTTTAGACTTAATGTCTACCATTTATTGAGTGCTCAGAACTGACTAGATGCTTTACATATATAATCCTGTTTTAGTTCTTATGACAACCCTGTGAGGGAGGTGTTACTATCTCCATTTATAGGTGAGGAAACTAGGGCATGAAGTTGCTAAGTAACTTGCCCTGGGTCACACAGCTAGAAATTGACAGAGCCAGAATTTTAACCCATGGCTGTGTGACTCCAAATCCCATGTTGTTACTGTTACTCCACGCTGTGGGTGAGTCCTTCCTGAATGCTTCCCCCCATAATCAACAAATCTTTAATGCATTGGTGAATTCACTTATACCATCTTGTCAGGCTCTAGGGAACATTCAGACATCTCTGCATCACACACCAAAGGCCCAGGGTGTTCCCGTTTTCTTCAGATTCCTACTTCACCAGAGAGTTGACAGAGTAGAAACGTCTTTCCACTCTCATATTCTGCCATTAGTCACCAATGACTAATTTGGGGAGTGTGAAGATGATCTGCTCTTAAGAGTTTCTTGCAAAAGGCAAACAGCCTTGGGAAGGGTAGCACTTTATCAGAGATGAGTTGGCAGCTGTCTGAGCCTGGAGTCCTGGGGAGGAGGACCCAGACAGACAGAGAAGAGAGGAAGAGCTGAAGGCAACATTCATTCATTTTGTCCATTTAATGACAGAGAAAGATGTCCTCTCTATAATTAGGCAAATAACGTGGATTATAGCATGGTGTGTACAGTATGATCCATTTTCCATATACATAGGAAGAAGACCAGAAGATTCCATACCTATTAACAATGTTAAATCTGAGCAGTAGAGTCATGAGTGATTTTTTTCTTCCATTTTTGCTTTTGTTCTTTTTTTCCACTGGAAGAGACATCTCTCTCAGTAGTGTTCTCTTTTCCTCCCCAGGCCACCACTGTGGTCATTCTAGAACCAGACTGTTCCGGTGGCTGCCAAAGGGTCTCCTCCCTCAAAGCCCTCTTGGCTCCAAGGTGTCCTGCACACAGCTGCCAGGTTAAAACATAGCTCAGACTATGAAATTGCTCAAGACAGTCCCTTCCCAGGCAGTCACTCTCAAGGCTCACAAGTCTAGGCACACTTCTCAGGTGGGAGAGGTCAGGAATTGCAAAGAGCAGGTGTGTGAGTGCCGGCTGGTTTCCATGGTCACTGAGTTGTAGCTGGGAGAGAGCGAGCTGGCTCTTAGGACGCAGGGAATCTGTAGCCTGGGTTATCCTTCCCAGGTGGCAGCTTTATGAATTGCTCCTTTTGGCCTGCAGTCAACTGAGCCAAGGAGATCATCTCAAGGCCCCAGAAGTGAGTTATGGGTCTAGGTGAGAGCAGCCTTCTGAGCAAGTAATGACAGTGAGCTTCCCCAGGTGGTTCCCAAATGCCTTGAACCCTTTCAGCACCTCGGTTTCCACAGAAGCAAAACAGCAATAGTAGAGGTAAGGCAGAGGCCGCAGAGAGGAAAGACCACTCCCCACCCCCACCACCACATGCCTATAAACAAGCCTCTGGGGACTTGGATGGCACTCTGGGAAAACACCAGGGGCATTTTCTTAATTACACATTTTTCCTGCATTAGCCTAGAAAATTTTCACTGGAAAAAGACAGTCTGCTTAACTTGCAGGCTACTTATCAAATCAGGCTGCTGCGGTAAACATTAGTCTCTCGCAACCGGGTTCATTTTAGGGGGTGCAGACTGAGAGGAATCTGGGATAATGAAATATCATTAAATGGAAACAGCTTGTTATGAAGCAGGATGAGTCCAGGTTTGTAAAAGAATGTGAAAAATATGGATATACATGCATTTAAAAAAAGAATGGGACTCATGCAGCAAATAGTTAAAGATATATTTATTTGTGTATGTTTACATGAACTTTTCAGTATTTTCAAATATTTTTTATGACCAGGGTATATTATTTTTGAAAATATATGACAATATTTATGCTTTTAGAAATTAAGAGTAATACAAGGCACCAAAACAGCCAGGCGTCGTGGCGGTGGCATGTGGCTGTAGTCTCAGCTACTCGGGAGGCTAAGGCGGGAGGATCGCTTGAGCCCAGGAGTTTGAGGCCAGCCTGGGCAATATAGCAAGACTCCAACTCTTAAAAAAAAGGGGGTGAGGGATCACAAAACCTGTGATCTTGCAGTGTTAGTGAATTCATTATATAATTTTCTTTTAATGTAAACATTATTAACATTTTAATATTGCTTATTTTCCTACCCCTATATTAACATCAATTCGTACTGTATTCAAAAACCTTCCTAGACAGATATAGGATATCCATATCTTTGCTACACTTTTTATTCACAACAAGTAGCAGTAGCTTTAACAGATTTGTCTTTGTAAGCCAAGTATGATGTTTGGCATGAAATTGTTTTATGGTCTTGTATACACAAAGTATACACGTTTTTTAAAATTGTATATTCTTGGTAAAGATTATATTACCTGGCCTTATCCAAACCATAGACATGTTCCAGGTGTTAATTATTTAACAGCTATTTGAATAACCATAAGTGTGGAATGCAATGAAAGTTCTTGCCAAGGTCTGAGGATAGGTGGTCAGGTGGGGTGTGGAGGGGCATCCACTCAGTTCTGGTGTTCCGATTTTAGTAACATCTAAATGAATTTCTCAAAATTTAGGAACCTAGAAACACCAAAAACACTTTTAAAAACGATCCAGGACACTTTATTTTAGGAAGATTGGTATTCAAATTTTTTAATCTATCAAAAGAGAAAAAACACTTTTTAAAAAAGTCAAGTTTATTGAATATAATTATATGCAGTAAAATTTACCTTTCTAGTGTACAGTACTATAGATTTTGACAAATGCATACAGTTATATTACTGCTACAACAATCAAGACACATAATACTTTTATCACCCCTGAAAATACCTTTGTGTCTCTTTGTGGTAAGCCCCTACCCAATTCCCAGTCCCTGTCAACTCCCGATCAGTTTTCTCTGTTATGTTTTGCCTTTTCCTTAATGCCATGTATTATCCACGGTGTAGCCTTTTGGATCTGCGTGCTTTCGCTTACCATAATTCAACTTGAGATTCGTCTACTTTGTTGTGTGTGTCAATACTTTTTTAAAGGTTTCTGATTAGTATTGTATTGTGTGGATGAACTAGAGTTTGTTTATCCATTCACCGGTTGAAGAACATTGTTTCTTGTGTTATTGTGAATAAAGCTACTATAAACACCCTATTGCAGGTTACTGTTGAAACATACATTTTCTTTCTCTTTCTTGATGCGTATGAGTAGGATTGCTGCATCGTGTGGTGAGTGTATGTTGAACTTTGTAAAACTGTCAGATGGTTTTCAAAAGTGGCTATACCATTCTGCATTCCCACTAGGAATGGATGAGAGTCACAATTGCTCAACATCTTTGCCAGCATTTACTGTTGTTTTTAGTCATTCTAATAGACCTACACACTAGGCTCATGGTTTTTCGAATGCATTTCACTTGCATTTCCCTCATAACTAATGATGTTGACATATTTTCATGTACTTACTTCCCACCAACATATCTTCTTTTCTGAAGAGTCTCCTGAAATTGGCCAATTTGAAAAATTGGATTGTTCGCTTTATTATTATTGTTTGGAGAGTTCTTTGTATTAAGGACTTATCAGATATGTGTTTTATAAATATTTTCCTCTATTGTGTGCTTGTCTTTTGTTGTTATTGTTGTTGTCATTGTGGTTTTGTGTGTGTGTGTGTGTGTGTGCGTGTGTGTGTTTTTGAGATGAAGTCTCACTCTGTTACCCAGTCTGGAGTGCAGTGGCCCCATCTTGGTTCACTGCAACAACATCTGCTTCCCAGGTTCAAGCAATTCTCCTGCCTTAGTCTCCTGAGTAGCTGGGACTACAAGTGCCCACCACCATGCCTGGTTAATTTTTGTATTTTTAGTAGAGATGGGGTTTCACCACATTGGCCAGGCTTGTCTCAAACTCCTGACCTCAGATGATCTGCCCGTCTCAGCCTCCCAAAGGGCTGGGATCACGGGCATGAGCCACCATGTCCAACCTTGTTTTTTCATTCTCTTGACAGTATCTTTTGAAGAGCAGATGTTTTAATTTTGAAAAGGTTTATTTTTTTTCTATACTTTTGGTGTTATAGCTAAGAAATCTTCATCTCACCTACAGCCATAAAGATTTTCTCCTATGTTTTCTTTTACAAATTTTGTTGTTTTTAGTTTTACACTTAGATCTGATTCCTTTTGAGTTGAGTTTTGTATATAATACCAGGCATGGATCACATTTCTCTTTTTTACATTTGGATGTCAGTTGCCAAAACCATTTGAATGACCTGTACTTGGGTTTACTGGACAGTTAAATGTACATATAGTTCATTACAGTGTGGTTACCAATGTGTCCCTGGTGAGTCTTTCATTCATTCAGTTATTCAAAGATTTCTCAAGTACCTGCTACAATCTAAGACACTAATCATGAAGAATCACTGCCTTAAGGTGTTTACTGTCTAGTGTAGGAGAAATATATGTCAATAGTATATAACTATACTATGATGCAGAGAGTAAGAAGCTGCATATGTTCTGCCCAAGAATAGAATCTGAATCATTTCATGATTCATGTCAGGAACCTACTAGAGTATTTAGAAAGAAGCTATATGGTAGGCTAAAAATGGAGGTAACTGAGTAACTGGCCCATCCCTTTGGACAACTAGCCTCTGAGGGATTTGGCAGAAATGCCAAGTCAGAATGTTTGAATGCTTGCTTATAAATGCGAGGCACCTGAAAATCTAAATGGTCATATCGAAATGCTGGAGAGTTGGTGAGAAACTTGGTCTTGGAGACAATTCATGTGCAGCTTCAATCAAGTCACTTCAGCATTCTGGGGCTCAGTTTTCACATCTATGAAGTGGGAAACTTGGACCAGGTAAACTTGGACCAGGTAATCTACGTGTTTCTTTCAGGAAAAAAAATGCAAAAATCTGGAAGTTTGGTGCTATGCTACTGAAACATAGAAGGCTATAGTCATGTTAGGTGAGTTGATGGATGCTAGACAGAAAGATATAATTATTGAGTTCTTAGACAAATCAGTGGATGCTAAAGGAATGAAAGGATATTGCTCATAAGTTAAAATTAAAGCCAGACTTACACACTACACACACACACACACACACACAGACACATATATATACTTGAGACAGTCTTGCTCTGTCACATAGGCTGGAGTGTAATGGTGCATTCACAGCTCACTGCAGCCTTGACCTCCTGGGCTCAAGTAATCCTCCCACCTCAGCCTCCTGGATAGCTAGGACCACAGGTGCACCACCACACCTGGCAAACTTTTTGTATTTTTTTGTAGAGAAAAGGTTTCACCATGTTGTCCAGGCTGGTCACGAACTCCTGAGCTCAAGTGATCCACCTGCCTTGGCTTCCCAAAGCGCTGGATTACAGGCATGAGCCACCATTCCTGGCCACGCACCATATTTTTTTGAGGGGTAAGGAGCACTCATGAGAAAATGAATTAGTAAACATTACTGATATTTTCAAAACCCTATGACAAGATCTGTGAAAAGTCTATCACAGTGTTTCCCTTACATTAATGATAACTCAGTTTTCCTCCATTATGGCCAGGGACTTGCTTAAGAGACAGGAAATAAAAGGCATGAAAATAAAAGGATAATTTTTCTGAATGAGGAGCTAAAAAGAGCAGAGATTGGCCTCAGAATATTTTGTCATGCAGAAACAAATAAAACTGATATTAAGTATCTCAAGTTTGTGAATGTCAATTCAATGGGAACAAGCTCTTGTATAATCTTATAAAGCTGAGTGTTTTAGGTAAACCAAATTATATTTATAGGGTGATAGGCAACTAAAGGACCAGTTAAGACAAAGTGCAGTGACTTGAGAGTCACCATATTCACAAAAGATGTTGCCTCTAGACTCTAGAGAGTGTGACAGCCAAAAAGAGTAAAACAGGCTGGGCAACATCAATTACCCCAGTGGGATATGGGTTACTTTGAATGAAATATGAATCAGGAACACTACCCTCTCATTACAAAAACCATGGAAGCCTCCAGACCACGAAGCTGTGAGCCAAATCCTGGCTGCTGAATGTTAAGGAAGACACAATTGAGTTAAAGGATTTATGTCAGAGGGTAGAAATGCTGCCACATGATGCCAGGGTTTTAAAAAAATGGGCCCAGTCTAGAAATAAAAAGGCTTGACATGGAATATGATCAGCTATAAAAGTGTTAACCTTCAGAAGAGAACACACTGATGTTTGCACAATGCCAGAAAATAGAGGAAGACCCAGTGAAGCTTAAAAACACAATAGATTCTACAGCTATGAGTTTCATTACCTCAAGAAGAGACCAAGAATGATAATTTGAACAATTTTGTATAAGAATTAGCTAGCAACATTTTGGGTTCGATTATCCACTGACTGAAAGGAATCAAATGTTTTCAGGATAATATCATGGGAGGGCTGTTTGTCATCTTGGTCTCGAAACCAATAGCCAAACAGATTTTCTTTCACATTCAACAGATCATAAAAGGTAGTAAGTTTTATGTTGAGTTCTGAGGAATCTCATAGTGTTGGAGCAGCTATCCAATGTCAAGTTTAGAATTTACATTCGGAGGAAACAGCTTTTTGCAGATTTACTTTTCCCAGGCCAACAATCTGACAAAAGGAACAATCAGCTCCCAAGGTGGTGCCTCCCCTTCCAACAGTGGTTCTGACTGTCTGTCCAGAGAAAGGAAATCCTAAATGTCCTGTTCATCAGCTGGACATTCCTGTGCCAATCAGCCTTTTTACCCCACTGAAATATTTAGATAGTTACAACAAGCATATAAGTGAATCGTTACAATCTCACTCAGAATCTAAAATAATGTCCTATGTCAGGCAACTAACAATAAAAGTAAAATTAGACTGATGTGACCACAGGAACAACAGAAGACACTGGATGCAAAGTTTGGTGGCATGATCACTTGAAACGTACAACAGAGGTAACCCAGTGCATATTTAGGCTCTTGTGAGGTAACTGTGATTAGCGTAATTAGGATTACAGAATGAGTGGCCAAAAACCAAGTGTTAAAATGAGTTATTTTGGGAATGCCTTTAAGAGAAAGTTCTGAGGGTCCCAGACGGGCATAAATATCAGGTGGTTGGGCCGGGCTCATGTGGTGGCTCACGCCTGTAATCCCAGCACTCTGGGAGGCTGAGGTGGGTGGATCACCTGAGGTCAGGAATTCAAGACAAGCCTGGCCAAAGTGGTGAAATCTTGCCTCTACTAAAACTACACACACACACACACACACAAATTAGCCGGGTGTGGTGGCATGAGCCTGTAGTCCCAGCTACTCGGGAGGCTGAGGCAGGAGAATCGCTTGAACCCAGGATGCAGAGGTTGCGGTGAGCCGAGATCGAGCCACTGCACTCTAGCCTGGGCAACAAGAGCGAAACTCTGTCTCAAAACAAACAAAGATCAGGTGGTTGGGCAGTGCTCGGTCAGTGGTGGCCATGGCTGCACAGGAGGAGGCAGAGCTCAGTCTTAGACGGGTCAAGCCTCTGTGGTCCTGCTTGGCTGGTTTTCTGTAGTGCTATACCTGCATATACAGCTACAGCTGTCTCGAGAGCTGACTCCGTCTACTTTTTTTCTCTGAAAAATGAAGTTACTGAAAGCAAAGTGTGTTTCTTGAGTGTGTCTTTATCCTTGACCAGTGTTAAGGATATGGAGTACATACAAAATAACAAACCGAGGGCTGCTATTACTGTCTATTTTAAGCCTCGGTAGGCTGCTTGAACTCCTAGAAAAGAGAAGGAAGAGACAGGGGTGGGGGGGGCATGATACAACCAGGTACAACCTGGGTTCAACTAAAGAAGACACAAGGAGAGTAGGCATGAATTTTAGGGCGAACTTCAGAGAGAAGAGAATGGCTGCTCTCAACCTCTTTGAAGGAAAAACTTATGCAACACCCCCAACTTGCTCACAATCTGCATAAATGCAGCAAATGAATTGAGTAAATTACCTTTGTCCTCACTCGAGGGATATCTAATAATAATCCCAAGCTTTATCCTTTGGTAGGGCAATACACACAGCCAACACACACAGGCAAAACTGCCCCAGTTGTTAAAAATGATGAAGTATTTCTGTATTCCTTGGAAAAGAACTGCTATCTGAACCACCGGAATGCTACCAGCTATCCCATTTGCCCCAGCTCCTCAAGTGGGACTCCCCAGACTGCTGCCCACTCCAGCCAGGGTGAATGCCTGGCCCCGAAGGTCACTGCTGCAGCTCTAGAATGTTCATTCTGACTGATTGGTGCCTGGACTACACTGATTGTGAAAGTATCCTATCTGTTCTCAGGCAATGGTCATAAGTGACACTGCTGACTAAGCCAAAGCAACCTAGTGCAGGATGGCAAGGAAGTTGGGTAGTGATGGAAGAAGAGACTAGCCCAAGGTTGCCTGGGGATGGGGAGTGAGGGGCTGTTAGTGCTGAAGCCTCCTGGACTCACTATATGAAGAAGGATTCTCCTTGGTCCTGAGTGGCATAGCAATACCCATTTACTGCCTCTAGGAGAAGCTGGGAGGAACAGATCACAGCTAAGAAGCAACAGGAACCCCAGAGGGGAAAAGTCTTACGTAAATATGCAAGACGATTAAAAACAGAAAAAGAGAATATTAATCCAAACCACAAGTGTATTTTCAGACTGCCAAGGTCCTGAACTTCTGCGTCTTACGCACCTCAGTGTGAATGGTGCTTTTACCAAAGTAAGAGAGAATTTAGCTCAACTGAGGGACTTATAAGGGAGGTTAAGGGAAAAGTTCCAGATGGGGTAGTATAAAAATGCAGAAAGAGCAAATAATACCTTTAAAGAGTAAATGCCACCAAAGGCCCCAATTTAGCACATGCCTGTGTATCCTCGGAACTCACTGCACTTACAAAATACCCCTTCGGGGCATGGCATGAAATTTGACTATGCAATAAGATTTCCTTCATTTAGAATACGTTTATTGTGTTTACATATTTGGTCTCAGAGCCAAAAATACGCACAGATAGGTCCCAGGCCAAACTCTTAAGCAAATGAAAATTTTTTGTGACTACTTCTTCCATCTTCCTTTCACGTCCCTTTGCTCTCCGGTGGTCAATCTAACCCCCTCTCAGGGATGAGTGCTTTCGGCTCAAGTGGTGATTCCTTTTGGAGAGGAATTATGAAGGACACATTCCATTCAGGACCCGGAGGAGTGAATCTCTATGAGTAGGCTTATCACAAGGGGTGGGAGAAGGCCTTTTGGGGGCCAGTTCACAGTAATTCACTTTTTTCTTGGCTTGGAAGGAAGAGTTCCTCAAACAGTAGACACTTTGCATTTCAGGTGCATGGTTGCAATTGTCCATGCAGCCAGGAAGGTCTCTGTTTCTTATAGTCAAGCTCCAGCACAAAGGACTGGATAGAAGTGATTGAGCTGAGGAATGCCTTAGCTTCCCAGCAGGACAGCCACTGACGCAGCAGGCACACAGGGAGGGGACCATAAAGGAGTACTGATCACTGACAAAGGAACTGCTGCCCCGTGATAGTAGGAAAGCGTAAGTCAGCTTTAAGTCAGTTTCATTATTGATTTTAAATTCTCTAGGCCGGGCGTGGTGGCTCACGCCTGTAATCCCAGCACTTTGGGAGGCTGAAGTGGACAGATCACTTGAGGTCAGGAGTTCGAGACCAGCCTGGCCAACATGGTGAAACCCCGTCTCTACTAAAAATACAACAATTAGCTCAGCATGGTGGCGGGTGCCTGGAGTCCCAGCTACTCTGGAGGCTGAGGCAGGAGAATCGCTTGATCCAGGGAGGCAGAGGTTGCAGTGAGCCGAGATGGCACCACTACCCTCCAGCCTGGGCATTAGGGTGAGACTCCATCTAAAACAAAACCAAACCAAAAATTCTCTAGAGACTATGTATGCTTTCATTTACTGCACTGGGGGTGGGCCAATTCTACCACCCAGCCCTGCCTGCAGCCTGCCCAGCACACAGGTGCCTCAGAGATTTCTCAGCCCACACAGTTTTCCCTGGGAGCTAAAGTCTGAGAAGTCATCTCAGTACAAACTGGCAATGGCAAAGTTAGGAACAAAGGCAGAGGTGAGGTAAGGAACTTGGGTCTGTATGTACTATGAGGACACCTTTCTGCCAGGCGAAAGAGAAGCAGACTGCATCTCCTGGCAGGGCAGCCACACTCTCCCAGCACCCTCCTGCTCAGTCTCTGGAGACTGCAGCATCACAGGAGGCCTCGCCCGTGTCCTCCAGTTGCTAGGGTGATTTAAAAATAGCTTCAGCAGCTGGGGAAGGGGGCGGGGAAGGAATGAAGATAAGTGGCCTTTTGCAGGAAAACCAAAGTCAATGAATCCTCAAAGGCAATGACCCTCCCTTGCAGGAAGGTGTCCTGTGTTTACTGTGCTTCTTACCTCAAAGCCAGTATTTTTGTCCTGGGTCTGCTGTGGACTCTTTCTGGTAAGGACCCGGCTGCCTCTGGAGAAGGCCCTGTTCACTCTGTGGACCAGCAGCCAGGAGGACACCGGCAGTCTCTACACAGAAACAAACAGTCGGTGTTCAGGTTCAGAATGATGGTTCTGCCAATATCAAGATGAGGCTTTGCAAAGCAGGCCTGTCAACAGGAGTTCTACTGGGAGGGGCCGTGTGCAAGGGAAGAGGGGCACAGGGCCAGCAACATCCTCTTCAACTTTTTGCATTAGGAATTCCCATTTTTTAGTGTCAGTGTCAATGGGCTGGTGCACTGTGTCGGGTAATGGCAGCGAGAGTCCCAGCCACGTCACCCTAACTTTAGGCTATTTTCTCGGTTCAGTGTGAGTGTTTCAGGCCAAGTATCCCAGTGAGGGGACCAATCGATTTTTGAAAATTACTTAGTGAGTGTCCCAGGAAGCTGTTGTGGCTTAAATCTGTGTCCATCTCTTCTCTCTCCACTTAACAGACTCTACCTCACTATTACCAGGCTTTGGGAGATAGCAAAAGCAGTCATTTTATTTTATTTTATTTTATTTTTTCAGGAAAAGATTCAAGACTCTGGCATTAAATTTTATGAGAAACTTCCTGGTTAAGCAGTTTTTGATCCCCTCAAAGGAACCACCAAAATAAAGTCTCATATTCAATGTTGTGGGATATTGTAAAGCTATAAAAAAAGAAGAAGAATTATAATGTATAAAAATATTCACAATAAAGTGGAAAACAGGTTACCAAAGAGTATAAATAAAATCTTAATTTTTAAAATTATAAAGTATATAATTTATATACTTTATATACATATATGCCACATGTTACATATATATAATTGTATATGTACATCAAACATAAATATGGACCAAGTGTGCTGGCTCACGCCTGTAACCCCAGCACTTTGCGAGGCCGAGGTGAACGGATCACCTGAGGTCAGGAGTTTGAGACCAGCGTGGCCAACATGGTGAAACCTCGTTTCTACTAAAAATACAAAAATTAGTCAGGCGTGGTGGTGGGTGCCTGTAATCCCAGCTACTCAGGAGGCTGAAGCAGGAGAATTGTTAGAACCCAGGAGGTGGAGGTTGCAGTGAGCAGAAATTGCGCCATTGCACTCCAGCCCAGATGACAAGAGCGAGACTCCATCTCAGAAAATAAAAATAAATAAATAAATATGATACCAGATTGTTTCTGGATTGTTCAATTATAGTTATTTTTCCTTCTATATGCTTTTATTTATATTTCAGATTTTTCTACATGGAGTATTTCATTACTTTACAACTTTCTAATGCAATTTTAAATAAAAATATATCCACATTACGAAGTTGAAAGTTGTTTTTCTCTTAGGCATGGCCAAACAAAGGCAGACTAGTCCCAGCTAGTCTGGTGGCAGAAGTGGCCTTTTCTTGCCTTCAGAAACTCCCAGAGGTTGGAAAGAAAAGACAAGTCTCCTTGGATGTGGAGGGATGGACAAGATGACCTCCCTAGCTCTTAAATCACTGTTGAATGCTAATTTGCTCAAAAACCTGGAGGGAACTATTCAGACCCTTCATAACCCTCTCTCTGGGCTGGTCTCATTTTGTCATGAATCAAAATGTTATCCTCACACTTAACCCAACCCCACCCCCCGGCCACCACCCTGGACAGGGCTGTAAAACATTTCTAGTGGGCTCAGGGGCAAACAAGGTTCTCAGGGCCAGGGCACCCACCTAGAAACAGCCCAGGCACAAAAGCTGCATTCCAGTAGCCTGAAGCGTGGCCTCACTAGCATGTGGCAAGAAAGAGGGTGGCCAGTTAAACGCCTTTACTGCCTTACTTGTTTTCCAAATATATATGGTGGCTCTCAGCAGGCTGACAAAAACCTCGCCTTGAGCAGGGCCTTAGTTACCTTTTTTACTGCCTCTGGACTTCAGTTTCCTCTTTTGTAAAATGAGAAAGTTAAACTTGAACTCTAAGTTTCCTCCTGGCTCTGGGAATTGTTTGGAGGCAAACAGTTGCTCTTCAATTTTATGGATGTTCCAAAACCCAATTTGCCCCCTGAAATCTTTGGAGTAGTGTGAACTACAAATCTAGGATCCAGGTGCATGCCGGGAGCCAGAAGCCCAAGGACAGAGTCCAGCCCACAGAGATGTCTTGTTTGGCTCACAGAGTTAGAAGGGCACAGAATTTGGAAAAAATAGTCACTTACCAATCTTTAAAAATAGGGCCATTTTGGCCAGGGTGCAGTGGCTCACACCTGTAATCCCAGAACTTTGGGAGGCCAAGGCAGGAGGATTACTTGAAGCCAGTAGTTCGAGATGAGCCTGGCTAACATGGTGAAACCCCGTCTCTACTAAAAATACAAAAAATTAGCCAGGCGTGATGGCACGCACCTGTAGTCCCAGCTACTCAGGAGGCTGAGGCAGGAGAATCACTTGAACCTGGGAGGCGGAGGTTGCAGTGAGACGAGATGGCACGACTGCACTCCAGCCTGGGTGACAAAGCGAGACTCTGTCTCAAAAAAAAAAGGGGTCATTTTGAATAAAAACCTATATTTCTGGATTTTCTTCACAAATCGTAACATCTGGCAATACTGGGCCTTCATGGAAATAACCTTCTGGATCTGAGTGGTGGCTGCACCTTTTGAAAGAGACGTGGGGTCTCCAGGTGCCCAGCTGCTTCAGTCGCTGCTGTCTCCTGGACTCCAAGGCTGAATGGCAGTGGCCATTCTCAGGTTTCTTATAAGGGATCTGGTCTCTTCACTCAGTCATGTTACCTCTCCGGTTCTTGCAAGCATCTGAGTTTGCAATGTCTGATTTCTTGGGAAGAGAGGTCACCTTTGTATCCTCCACAAAGCTTAGCTTGGTAAGAATGCACAAAGGTACTCAATTTATACTGTTTCTAGCTACCCAAAATGAAGGGTTTGGTAGACAAAGTGAATCAATCCTCGTGTTCAGAGTTTTACAGTGTTTTTAGGTGAATCACTTTCCTTCTCCACGAAGGCAAAGGATTTGCTCCTGAGTAAGCCCCTGGCTACTTCAGGTCCTCCTCTCGGGCAGCCTTAATTCTGGCCCTGGTATTTCCTTATCGTGTGCCTAGGGAGGTTTGGCTTAAGTTTGGCTTCTCACTTAGGAGAGGACTTGGCACATACCTCCATGGAGACAGAAAAGGGATGCCGGGCTCCCCTTGTATATCACTTTTGACACACGCTTTAAAACACAAGAGCATATTTTTCATTTGCCAGCCATCCAAAGATGGAATCCTCATCCTGTTTATTGACACTGTGGGTTTGGATAAGCTGCTAGTAATACAGAGATGGCAGTTTCTAGCGATATGCTGAGGAATAAGAAGCTGGTTTCTACTTCTCTGCTTATCTCTGCTCTCAGCAGTACCTATTTTATTGTTGAGACTTCTATGACCTTAATATTATTCTATTCCCCTGATGATTTTATTTTTGGTCAAAGTGAAAACATGCTGTAGAGTAAAATAGGTGGTTCAAATGGTAAGTGAAGAGCAGTCAATTAGCTTAAACAACTTGAGGAAGGTAATATACATATTTTATTTTAAAATAAAGTAGCCATATAACTTATTAATTTATTTATTTTGAGGCAGGGTCTCACTATGTTGCCCAGGCTTGTCTCAAACTCCTGGCCTCAAATGATCCTCCCACCATAGTCTCCTGAACAGCTGTGGTTATAGGCACGAGCTACCACACCCAGCAGCAAAAGCTGTTGTAGTGGGGAGAAAGGTGGCAGGCTGTGAGCAGAAATTTCCAAGTGACTACAGGAAGTCCCTAAATTTTATTGTTGTACATTTATCTGTTCATTTGAAGCTTTGTAAAAACTGTCTCTATCTTAGCTCCCACATTTTTTTGTGCACTCATTTTGAACTCTCTGTCCCTAAGTGATATCAAACAGGTTTAAGCAGCTAAAGTATCTGAGATGCTGGTACTTGGCAGTATCTTAAAGGGAAGGCGGCAGCAAGTTGGAGAGAAGGAGGAGCTCTCCTGAAAACTGCAGTCACGATTATGTGAGCACCTATTATGTGCTAGACCCTATTCAAATGCAGAGGAAACTGACCCACGGGATGGATACCCCGTAAAGAATTCCAACACCAGCCCTGCAAGGTAAGTTAATAGTTATGCTAACTGCTGTAACAAATCCAAAGTCTCAGTGACTTCACAAAATTAAATTCTTGTTCACGTTACAGTCCACTGAGTCAAGCGGCTCTCCTGAGCAGCTGTCTTCCAGGCAATAACCCAGGGATCCAGGCTCCTTCTATCACGTGGCTCTGCCATCTCAGAAGCTTTCACTTCCAGCCACGGCCTCAGGGAGAGAAAGAACGTGATTGGTCAAACTGGGGTTTTGTGACCAAGTCTGAAATTGGTATTTGTCACATCACTTGACTATATTAGCCGGAATTAATCGTATGGCCCCGAACTAACTGTAAGAGAGACTGGGAAATGTGGCTTTCCTTGATGCCAGGAAGAGATCAGTGAGCCTCTGGCCAGAATCTGCCAGCATTGCTGTAGTCACTCCTTTACTGATAAAGAAATAGAGGCTCAGAAGATAGCAACTTACCCAAGGGTCAAGCAGCTGAAGTGGCAGCATTGGGACTCAACTTAGGTATGCTTGGCCCTAAAGCCCATGTTCTTTCCATTATACATCTACCTCTGCAATCAGCTCACAGGCATCCCCCATAAGCCACACAGAAGGGAAGAACATGTCAGCCTAAGCTCACTGCCCAAGCCTTTGTCTGCATACTTCTGGTTTATAACTGACCGACTGTAGTTCAGATTTGACCATTTAAGCAAAGCCCCATTGAGGCCAGGACACTCTACCAAAGAACCAGGCTCCCCTCCTCCTGTGGGGGTTCTCTCATTTATTTTGCTTTAATTTAGTTTGCTTTAATGTCTCCCAATAGTGTTTTGTGGCTTTCTGGGTATGGATCCTGCACATCTTTTGTCAGATTTATTCGTAAGTGCTTCATATATTTTGAGCTCTTGTAAATAGTATTTTTAAATTTTAATTTCTATAATATAGAAATAAAGTACATTTGTGTATATTAATTTTGTATTGTGCAACACTGTGAAACTCATGTATTAGTTATAGCAGCTGTTTGTAGATTCCATTCTTTCTGTATGAATGATTATGTCACTTGCAAATAAGAACAGTTTTATTTCTCCTTTTCCAATATGGATAATTATTTCTCCTTTTCCAATATGGATAATTTATTTCTCTGTCTTGCCTGATTGTCCCAGATTAAACCTCCCATATGCTGTTGAATAGGGATGGGGAGAGCAAACATCCTTGATTTGTCCCTGGTACTAGGGGAAAAGCATTTAATACGATGTTAGCTTTAGGTATTTTGTACACAGCCTCTATCAGGTGGAAGAAGTTCCTTTCTATTCCTAGTTTTCTAAGAGCTTTTTTTTTTAAAATCAGGAATGTGTTTAGATTTTGTCAAATGGCTTTTCCGCATCCACTGAGATGATCATATGTTGCCGTTGTTGTTAATCTGTTAATACGGCAAATTACACTGTTGATTTTTGAGTGTTCAACCAACCCAGTACTATTCAACTTGTGTAAATCCCACTTGGTCATAATGTATTGTCCTTTTTATATATTGTTGGTTATTTGGTAAAATTTTGTTTCAAATTTTTGCATCCATTTTCATGAAGGATATTGGTCTACAGTTTTCTTACAGTGTCTTTGTTTAGTTTTGGTTTCAGGGTGACACTGGCCTTAATGAGAATGAGTGGGAGACTATTTTCCTCTCCACAATATTGTGGAAGAATTAATGTAGAATTGGCATTATTTCTATATTAAATGTTTAGTAGAGTCCTATCTTGAGTGCTCTTCTATATATTCTGTGGGCTCTGAAACTTGGGGCAATACGTGTCTGCTGGGGTTTTGCCTGTCTTTCTCTTTGAAGGCAGAATGCTGTTTCCATCCTTCAGCCTTGGAAGGATAAAGGAAATGTGGAGAGGGTGAAAGATGAGGGACAGGAGTGGGGGCATGATATCTTAATGCATACTTTAAAAACAAAAGGTGAAATTCATGTAACATACAATTAACCATTTTAAAGTGTTTAATTCAGTGGCATTTATTACATTCACAACGTTATATAACCACTACTACTATCTAGTTGTAAACATTTTCATTATCCCAGAAGAAAATCTCATGCTCACTACGCAGTCGCTCCTTATTTTCTCCTCCCCCTAGCTCCTGGCAACTCCTAATCTGCTTTCTGTCTCTGTGGCTTTACTCATTCTGGATATTTCATATCACTGGACTCATACAATATGTGACCTTTTGTGTCTGGCTTTTTTCACTTAGCATAATATTTTAAAATTTCACATATAATGTAGCATGTATGAGTACTTCATTCCTTTCTATGGCTGAGTAATATTCCATGGTACTTAGATACCACATTTTGCTTATCCATTCATCATTTGATGAACATTTGCATTGTGTCCACCTTTCGGCTATCAAGAAGGGTGCTGCTATGAACACTCATGTGTAAGTATGTTTCAGCACCTGTTTGCAGCCCTTTGGGGTACAAATCTAGGAGTGGAATTGCTGGATTGCATGGCAATTCTGTTTAACTTCTTGAGGAATCACCAAACTGTCTTCCACAGTGGATGCACCCATTGATATTCCCATCAGTAATGTGTGAGGGTTCCAATTTCTCCATATTCTTGCCAACACTTTTTTAAATTAAAAACATTTTTATTGTGACTATCCTAGTGCGTGTTAAGTGGTCTCTCATTGTGGTTTTGATTTGCCTTAGTTTTAATTGCTAATATGGGAATATCAATAGATACAACTTAAGTGGAAGCTGAATTCCTAGACACACCAAGAGTCTACAGTCAATATCACGGCCCTAATTGGCATAAACAAAGATTGTGCAAACTAGAGTGATATCTGGGAAGGCCTGGATGAGCCTATGATTAGAAGATCCCCAACATAGCTGGAGTTACTTCAGATAACTCCTCGCCATAATATTATTATTATTTGATAGCTGCAGAAGATATCAAATTAATTTATTAAATACAAAATATTATTATTTGATATCTGCTGAGGGCCCTTTCCCCAAGGACTATTATCATTTACTAAATGAATTAATAAATATTTTAATTTTTTCTAGATACCACCCACATAAACAAAAACTTCTTGGGAGTCCCCCAGAATTTTTAAGAGTTATCTAAACTATTGCCTTTAATGACCAGGAACTCCAGTTTGAGAAGTGTTACCCTACGTTAAGCCAACAGCAGCCTGGCTCCTTCATGCTTTGCAGTATGGGACAGAGCTGGGTCCTTGTTGTCATCAGCCAGACAAGCACACATTAAATCCCACCTTAGCCATCGGCATTAGAGCTTTAAAAGCAGCTCTATCCTACCATGCTGTCACTCTACTCAATTACATGATCTTAACGACCAGATCTACATATCTTCCCTCCATGCCCCCACCACCATCCCCCACCAACAAATCCGGTAATCTATCTCTGTCAACAGTCCTGCAATGAATTCTGAATATAGTTTTTCTCTTCCCTGGCCTGGCATTTACATAGTACGCTGGATGAATCTATACTTATTCCATAGTAAGTAGTACCTTGGATGAATCTATACTTACACCCAATGGAAATGAGAGGGATGGTGCAGAGTTATCTGAAGTAACTCCAGCTATGTTGTGGATCTTCTAATCATGGGCTCATCTAAGCCTTCCCAGATATCACTCTAGTTTTTACAATCTTTGTTTATGACAATTAGGGCTGTAACATTGGCTGTAGACATTTGTTACGTCTAGGAACTCAGCTTCCACTTAAGTTCTGAGGTTAATCAGTTTCTGATCTTGTTCTGCAACTCTCTACAAGAAGAAAAATCACCAGGAAATAGTACATCCTGAAGGGAGTCAAAGTTTCCTTATCCAGCTGGAGCAGTGTGATCTCGGACCAGAGTCAATTCCTTGCCCAACAGACTTCACTTTGAGCCATGAGAAGCAGCCTACTTACCCTTACCTGGACACTTCTCCAAAACCTGTGAAATGGCCTCTGTCACTGCCTCAAAGCCTCATCCTTGATGGGCAACTCACCTGGATCCTGCGACCAAAATATAGAGCTTAATGAACTGCTCCTCTGCTGTAAACCTACTATCTTTTCACACTAAGATGTAGATATTCTCACCTTGCTCTACCCGGTGGCATGTTAATCTAGTTCTTACTTTCCCTGAGAGCCTCTTGCAACTTCACTGTTTATAGAAATCACTCTTTTATGCTTGCAAAGCATATCCCTATCCTTTGGTATAAGGAATTTATACAAAGATGCACAGGATTGGTGGGGTAACAAGAAAAGCCATCTCCCTAACTGCCTGCTTAATCTGGATCCAAGTGCTGCTAAGACAAAGAAGTACAACAAATTTAATAGGAAACCAGAACAAAACCCTAAGAATGAACGCTCAGGGTTGTTTGGGTTACAACCTCAGCTTGAGAGATCTGCCCTGGCATGTATACTTCCTAAAATAGAGAATTTGAGTGAGTGAGGTGGCCACCATCCAAATGAAGTGCCTCAACTGGGAAGAGATTCATGCCAACCTGCTAGGGCATGGTGTTTAGCCTTTCTTATATTTAGTCAATTCACGGGCTCATCATTTGGGGTGAGGTCATCAGGATGGTGCCACGCAATTCACTTGGCAAGAGCCACAGCAACTGACGTAGGAAGAAGCCTGTTGGAGTTTCTTTTACTAAAGGGCACCTGGGGGTCAAGGATGCATGGAGCCTTCATGAATTAATGAATGAACTCCCTTAATTGGCTCAGTACAATTATTCTCAGGGGACATCTTTATACACCCTTACAGTTAAAGTCCTGGTGGGGCTAGCTTTTCAAAATAATGACTCCAATTTTGAGGCAGTTCAGAGAATTTAGTGGATTGATTTTTCAATATCTCTGTCTGTTACTGATTAATTTGTTGAGAGCGAATGTAGGCATCAGCTCTAATTTCCTTGAACAGCTTTTATAAGTGACTTACACGTATAAAGGGCATCCTCCAAAACCATTTTAATTTTTAAAGATGCCAAACAATTTGATAATTAAGTTCTATAAATATGGACTAGTATTTCCCAAACTGTGCCCTCTAGGAAATGCTTCTAGGAGATGTTAATAGGCACACAACAAAAATAAGTGAATGAAAGAAAAATTTTCAGTCCATTGTCAGAAAACTTTGGGAAGAATTTGTTTATTATAGGGGACTCTTTTTGGAGATTTACTCTCCAATCAGTATATTTAAAGACCTAAGAAGTTCCATTGTAAAGAAATTTGCTTTTAATTAACCAAGCATTTCCTAAATTTACCTTAACACAGACAATTTTTAAATTTTTCCTTATGCTTCCCCAGATCCTAATTTTAGGACATACTGATCTATCTAAATTTTAAGTCAAATGGTTAATTTTGAAATATGTGTAGAACTTAAATGGAACAGGACAGGGAATAAGATTTTAAATCAAGTCCTCAGGAAAAACAATTTGAGATAAAAAATTTGTGTGGGGAAGTTTACTGGGTGGTGTTCTCAGGTTCAGTTCCCGCAAGGAAGTAAAGACAGCACTGGGCTGAGGGAGAATTTGAACTGTGTTCTAGCCACAACAAAGGTCTCATTCTGTCATAGGGGATCACCGAAGCTGGAATGGGCTTTTAGAGTTGTCCTGCCTTGACGCAATGGGGCTGGGCATTCAAAACCCTCCTTACCAGGTTGCTTCCAGGAAGAGGTCATGATCCTGGGCTGGATCAAGAACTGCTAGCTTGGGTTGAGGGTAATTCTTGAAGAAGGATCCAGCCAGAGTCCCCATTTCTTAGAGGCCATCAGCAATTCGGAGATTTAGTGCCTCATCCCTAAAGAAGGCACTGGAGGAGTACCATGGCAGCCTCTACTTTGTGCCACTTGGATCCCTTTGCTTTGTAGATTAAGTTCTGAGAACATTTCCTCCAGAATCTCAGTTGGTCATTTCTCTTGGAGAAACTTACAAGAAAAAGGAAATGGAGGAACTACAGCCTCACCACTGCAGCTCATATAGAGGCTGCAACTGACATTCATCAGCTCCTCCTCAAGTACCATTAGAGATCCCCTTGTCCACGGGTGGTAACTTTGTTGGCCCAGGTGGCTGACCTGATATGGTGACCAGACTTTGATCTCTGAGGGGCCTGAGCTTCATAGCCATGACTGCTGCCCTTCCATTCATTACCAAAATTGCTCCAATTGGGTAACGGCAGCTCTATCTCCTCCTTATAATAGAGCCAGGATGCTGGCTCCTCTCCTTGCTTACTGTTGGCACAAGGAGTCAAACGTGACCACTAACAGCCATAGCTAACATTTAATGGGAGCCCTCCTGGGTCTCCTGGTGGAAGCATTTTTTTTGGTCTGAAAACCAGAATCTCTGAACCCATAAAGTTGAGAGTTATAGAAATGGGAAACACAAATTTCACAAGTGGGTTGGTAGTACTGATGGGAAGCAGGGCAACTCTTAATCGTCTCCCTTGGTTTCTGGATTTACCTGTTGAGAACACAGAACCATGTAAAGGCAGTTGATTTAGAGCAGTAGCTTTCAAACTTTTGGTCTCAGGACCCCTTTACACTGTTAAAATTATTTTAAACAGAATCCCAAAGCTCATTGTGGGTGATAACTACGAATACTTACTGAATTAGAAATTAAAACTGAGGAAACTTTAAAATACTTCAATTCATTTAGATAGGGTGGAGCACACTGCATGTTAACAGACATAACATCTTCATATAATTATTATGAAGTTAGTTTTGACCTCATAGAACGCTGGGATCTCTCCTAAAGTGTCAGATTGTCCCAGAATATGAAGGAGCATAGTGAAGGACACTTGGCAGGTGAATTTTACTTGCCTTGGTTTGTAATATCTGATTCTTAAAGGAAGCTATAAAATGTGTTGACATTTTAGTGAAGTCTGGTCTACTTTAGTGGAAGTGCTTCCTTGATTTACTCATTAACTCCTTTGCCAACAAAATGAAATGTTATTCCTCACTTTCTGTGTAATCTGCCTAATAGCAAATCTTCTTTATGTTAGCTTTGTTACATCCTTGATTATTCAAGAAAAAAGTATCAAGTTATAAAAGAACTTATATATTCTTTATAATCATGTTCCTTTCTACATTTAAAAAATGCTATTTTTATTAAATAGATAACTAAATATCATTTTCAGGCACCCATAATCATATGTTAATCAAATGTCCAAATCTCCTTTGACAACTTTTTGATTTTTGCCTTCTCAAAATCAAATCCAAATATAGAAACACATAAGATAAAAAAAAGAATATTTCAGGATATCTTTTACTCAAAATCCATTTTGAGATCCCCAGAGGGTCCCTGGAAAATTGCAAAGATTTGTTTTTTCACTTTATAAGAAGAGAGGCGCTAGAGATAATTAGCGTTTTTGATATGTTACTATTATAAAGTTTCATGGAAAAAGTTGTCAAATCAGAAGAGACATTCAGTTCAATTTGGGTAGTTAAAATATTTTATTAATATAATGATTTCAGAAATTATATGATTCTGGAAAGTCCCTGGAGATTTGTCAGTGACCTTGCATTCTATGTTTTAACTTCGGAGGAAATGTTGGCCTAAACTCTGTGGATTTTTTCCATATTCACCAGAATCTTTGTGTTGCTTTGCCTGATGATACTAGACAACAAATCTATGCTATTAGTCATAATTTCCATTATTATTTAAAATATGAGCTTCATCATAGACTTAATTCTTTAATTCAACTTTAATATATTCTATGCCACTGATTTTCTTTTTTTCTTTCTTTTTCTTTTTTTTTTTTTTTTGAGACGGAGTCTCGGTCTGTCGCCCAAGCTGGAGTGCAGCGGGGTGATCTTGGCTCACTGCAAGCTCCGCCTCCCAGGTTCAAGCGATTCTCCTACCTCAGCCTCCCTAGTAGCTGGGATTACAGCCTGGTGCCACCACACCCAGCTAATTTTTGTATTTTTAATAGAGATGGGGTTTCACCGTGTTAGCCAGGCTGGTTTCAAACTCCTGACCTCAAGTGATCCGCCCGCCTCAGCCTCCCAAAGTGCTGGGATTACAAGCCTGAGCCACTGCGCCCGGCCTGATTTTCAATTGGGGATGCACCTCAAACTTACTTATGGAGTTATATAAAAATACAGATGTCTAGGACCGATGCCAGATTTACTGAATCTCTTTTTATTCTTGATATTTTCTTAGTATATGCTTGCTGTAATCCTAGTATATTATTATATTATGTCTTGGTTATTATATCTCAAGGTTTTTCCTCTCTAAAATTATATTCTCCTATTTTACAAATCAGATGTAACATTCACTGACTTCTCTGAAAATAGACCTAGTCATTATTCTTAGAGACATATTGTCTGAAAGTTTATCTCAGAATGGCTTTATCATCTTGTTATGTGTGCCACAGAAGCACTCAAATTTCTCTGTCAGTTACATTATTCTTATTATTAACTCTCATTAGACCTTTACGTTAGAAAATTATTTTAATAAATTAACTGCAGACATTTTCCATTTTCTCTATCATTTAAGATACGTTTGTTTTTTTGTTGTTGTTTTTGTTTGTTGTTTTTACTGTTTACTCTGATGCTTGCCTGAAGATTCTGCTATCAGCTACAGGTCTGAGTTTGTGTCTCCAACAAAGAACCACCTTAAAGCCCCACAGAAAAGGACTGTACCATATACTTCAAACTATTGACACCTCAAAGAATAGAGTTTGGGTTCAGGCTTCTGATTCATTCTGAGACACTCTCAAACCATACCAGTGGGCTGGGTCAGGATTTACAGAACTATTTTCATTCCAAGAGCATACGGGCTCATGAGATTGCTAACCCAAGATCCAGTGGAACAGGAATACTTACATTGGACTGAATAAACTGATGAGGAAAATCTTATTGCATTTATTGGTAGAGAATACTGTTGACGCTTAAATGTTCTCTTTTCCATATTTAAAAGCAAACAAGCACTTTCTTTTTCTTCTTAAACTCTCTGTAATCTGTAATGATTTAGTAGACTCTGCTCTTTCTTTTTGTTTTTGTTTTGTTTTGTTTTTTGAGACAGAGTCTCGCTCTGTTGCCCAGCTGGAGTGCAGTGGCGGGCTCTTGGCTCACTGCAACCTCTGCCTCCCGGTTCAAGCAATTCTCCTGCCTCAGCCTCCCGAGTAGCTGGGACTACAGGCGCCTGCCACCACGCTCGGCTAATTTTTGTATTTTTAGTAGAGATGGGGTTTCACTCTGTTGGTCAGGCTGGCCTCGAACTCCTGACCTGAAGCAATCCACCCGCCTCGGCCTCCCAAAGTGCTGGGATTACAAGCATGAGCCACAGCGCCTGACCTGACTCTGCTCTTTTATACTGAAATGTAACATTAAAACGATATCTGATTCTCACCGATTCCTCTGAAATCAGAAATTCTTAAGTGTCCTCACTTTTCACATCAATATGCTTGTTTGTATATGTTGAGTAAAAATCTGTCTTTTAAAAAAATCAGAATATAATTAGGAAAATCAAATATACAAGCAAGTCCTTTCCTGAAATGTCACATTTGTGAATAATCTCATTTAATGGAACTCAATGGGGCCAATACTTAAAAGGTCTTCCCCCAAAAAATGGCCTGGTGCCTCATTCACAAAGTCCCAGCCTTACAGGAGTAAAGGCTTGACTGAGGCTGAAAACTTCACGGCAGGAAGGCTCACTTCTGCCTGTTGGCCAGAGACCACAGGGCCTCTTCATGGGCACTCTGGGTGTCCTCATGACATGGCAGCTGGAATCGCCTACATCCACCCATCAAGGGAGAGAAGGCAAGCAGGAAGTCGCCATCCTTTTTGTGAGCTAGTCTAAAAGTCACACCGTCACTTCTGCCTTATTCTATTTGTTAGAGATGAATCACTAAGGCCGGGCACTTGGTAGCTCATGCCTATAATCCTAGCACTTTGGGAGGCTGAGGCAGGTGGATCACCTGAGGTCAGGAGTCCGAGACCAGCCTGGCCAACATCTAAAAGTACAAAAAATTAGCCAGGCGTGGTGGTGGGTGCCTGTAATCCCAGCTACTCGGGAGGCTGAGACGGGAGAATTGCTTGAACTCAGGAGGTGGAGGTTGCAGTGAGCCGAGATCACACCACTGCACTCCAGCCTGGGTGAAAGAGCAAGATTCCATCTCAAAAACAAACAAACAAACAAAAATGAATCACTAAGTCCGGTGCACACTCAAATGGGCATAGGAGAGAATTAAGCTCTATGTCTTGAAGGAAGGCGTATCAAAGAATTTGTGAAGACATTTTTAAACCCACCACAACCACCTTCCAAAGCTCTAGCGCTTTCCATCATTCTAGGCTCCATCTTCACCTTTGGGTAATTTTATGATTTACTGGATAAAGTAGCCTTATAAACAGATAGCAATAAAACAAAGCAGATTATAATTGTGTACTATTGTAGAGGTACAAAAAGTGCTGGAAAGGACGTTAAATCCAACTGGAATAATCCAGGGGAACTTCATGAAGGGACTGGCATTTGACATGAAAAAATGAGAGGATTTTGAGGGTCTAAGATTAGAAGCAAGCAGGAGGGACTGGCCCAAGGTGATGGGGCAAGGTGGATGTTGGTACAGAGGCAGGAGAAAGCATATGTCGGGGCTGGGGAGCTGAGGACAATGTAGTGTCACTGAAAACAGTGAAAATAAAATTGTGGAAGTTTAAAGAGGAGAATAGGATGGGAAGGATCAGGACATCAGAAATCCAGGAAAGGTTTCTGAATAGGAGACTGGCATGATTAGACCTATGCTTTAGAAAGAACAGCTTGGTGATCCTGTGAAGATCGAGTCAGAGGGGGACAGGCATTTAATGTATTACATTATCTTAATAAACTAACCACAGGCATTTGGCAGTAGGAAGGCCCAATGGGAAGCCGTCCTAGTTGGTTGAGCAAGTGCCCTTTGACTCCATGGGGCAGCTCAGAGGCGCTCCATTGTGGCTGCACATTGGAGTCACCTGGGTGCTTCCAAAACTCACCGACGCTCAGTCTCCCCACCAGGGTTCTGATTGAACTGTGCAGAGGTGGATTTAGGCACCCCGGCTGATTCTCATTTGCAGCCCAGTTTGAGAAGAGCATGACTGAGAAAGGGAAGTCAGGCTGATGTCTTCTCAGCTCCAGGCAAATTTGAGGACTACTACTCACTCTTGCCTCATTTTCTGAATTTCTCTTCTACCTTCTTCCTTGGGTCCTTGTCCTTCACTTCTGTGTATTTTTATGATTTTTAGGTTTTCCATGGTAGCATTGCTATTTTGCCTGACTATTCTAACCCGAAAAGTGTTTCAAGATCTCATTAAAATGGAAGGAATCTGATCAGACTAATTCGCAGTAAGATATAAATGATTGATGACCCAAAACCCCACCTAAGGGTATTTGATTTTAAAATTTTTTTCTAACCTTAAAAAAAGAATAATTTCACACTTACGGAAAAATTACAAAAGAGATTTTCCAGATACTCTCTTTTAAAATATATCAGTGTTATTCTCTCTCTTCACACATACACATTCATACGTACACATGCATATTTATTTTTCGGAACCATTCGAACTAAGTTGCAAGTATATCCCCAAATACTTCAGTGTGCATCTCTGCTATGGTTTGAATGTGCCTCCCACCCCCCAATTCATGTGTTGAAATTTAGTTGCCATGGTGATGGTATTAAGAGGGAATTAAATCCAATTAAAATTCATATGTTGATTGGAGGTGGAGTCTAGGTAATTAGGATTAGATAAAGTCATCAGGGCAGGGCCCCCGTGATGGGACTGGTAGCTTTATAAAGAGAGGAAGACACACTGTGCTGACACTTGCATGCACTTGCCTCCATGCCATGTGATGCCCTGCACACGTCCGGACTCTGCAGAGAGTCCCCACCAGCAAGAAGGCCCTCACCACATGTGGCCCCTACACCTCGGAATTCCCAACCTCCAGGACTATGAGAAATACATTTATTTTCTTTGTGAATTACCCAGTCTCTGGCATTCAGTAATAGCAACTGAAAATGGACTGAGACAAGCTCCTAAGAACAAGAGCACTCTCCTGCATAGCCTCAATATGCTTGGCCAAAATCGGTACCTTAATGTTTACACAACACACTTCTCTAATCTACAGCCTCCACTCAACTTTTGCTGATTATCCCAATAATATTTTTTTTTTTTGAGACGGAGTCTCGCTCTGTCGCCCAGGCTGGAGTGCAGTGGCGCAATCTTGGTTCACTGCAAGCTCCGCCTCCCGGGTTCACGCCATTCTCCTGCCTCAGCCTCTCCGAGTAGCTGGGACTACAGGTGCCCGCCACCACGCCCAGCTAATTTTTTGTATTTTTTAGTAGAGACGGGGTTTCACCGTGGTCTGGATCTCCTGACCTCGTGATCCGCCTGCCTCGGCCTCCCAAAGTGCTGGGATTACAAGCGTGAGCCACCGCACCTGGCCCAATAATATCTTTTATAGAAATACAACGAGAAGACTCGGCTCGGTGGTTCACACCTGTAATCCCAGCACTTTGAGAGGCCAAGGCAGGTGGATCACATGAAGTCAGGAGTTTGAGACCCACCTAGCCAACATGGTGAAACGCCCGTCTCTACTAGAAATACAAAAATTAGCCGGGCGTGGTCATGCATGCCTGTAGTCCCACCTACTTGGGAAGCTGAGGTAGGAGAATCACTTGAACCTGGGAGGTGGAGGTGGCAGTGAGCCAAGTTCGCACCACTGCATTCCAGCCTGGGTGACAGAGCAAGACTGTCTCTCCCAAAAGAAAATAAAGAAAGAAAGAAAGAAATAACAACAACAATACCATCTTTCCTTTACCCCCTTTCCTCTCTGGTTTGGGATGCAATACACAACCACACACCGCATTCATTTGTTATGTCTCCTGTCTTGGCCCTGAGACTGGGCACTTCACCTGTGTTTGGCAGGAATGCCACGGAAGCAGTGCTGTGTCCTCGGAGCATCCTATCAGGTGGCACACAGTGCCCACTTGACCCAAGCGGTGCTGTTAGCTTCTGTCACCAGGTGAAGATGGTTTCTGCCAGGTTTCTCATAAAATTAGTAAGAATTTTGTCAGTAATTAGTAGGAATTGTATAGGGATACACTGTGAGGCCATATAAATATTCTGACCCTCATTAAACTTTCACTCATTTGTTCCAGCATCCATTGATGATTTTTAGCTGAACCCATGATTACTACGATGGTGGCCAAATGGTGATTTTCTAACTTTATAATTTTCTTCTACACCTATTAGATGGATTTCTACTATAAAAGAGAGCTTTTCCTTCTCCTCAGTTTATTTAGTTATTTATATAAACATAGACTTATGAATTGCTACTCTATTCAATAGGTTGTAATAAATCAATGGCATTATTTATTTTGATGCCCAAATTGATGCAGGTTTGACCAAAGACACTCCCTTCAAGCTGGCTCGGAATTTTGACTTTTAAAAGAGGGCAATTTTTTATTCAAATATGTCTCCACATAGTAGGAGTAAGGTCTTGGGAGAAAACGGAGTGGAAATTTTCGGCAGTGCCCCTGGTGATGGTGAGCAAAGTGGCCTTTACCGTGTCAGCGCTCCCTCAACTGTTCCAGCCTCTCGCAGCTTCTTCCTCCTTCCCTGTCCTAAAATGGAATTAAATGCTGGATCTTGGAGGCACCTTAGAGACAATCAGGTCCCTGGTTCCCAGACACTGATTGCCAAGGGCTGTGTGACTGCAACCCCTGGAGAGGTAGTTTCTCAGAATAGGTGCCCCCACCCTCACCCCAAAGGATTCCGATTCAAAAGCCCGACCTTGTGGGATGAGCCCTTTATGTGTTTATGAAGCCACCCAGATGACTCCTGTGCTTAGCCAACACCCACTCTACTCCCATAAACACACACACCCCGCTTTCTTTTGCAGGTGAGAAACCAGTGACTCAGAGAGGGGAATCCGAATGCTCTAGGTCATGCTGTGAATGTCAGAACTGGGAAGTTTCTTGTTCCGTTAACACTGGCTTTTTGCCTGCATTGTGCTATCTCATTACAGTTCTTTGAAAGCTCTGAAGTTTTTGGTTCCTAACAATTGTTCTCACAGCAGTAAGAATGAGGAATTTACTTGTAGGACGGACAATGTTTAAGTCAGGTGTTTGTAAACCAGGGGCTGTCTCTGCTCATTTACTTGATACTTACGTGCAGTGTAGTTGGTTTATTTTATGCTGATCCCCAGAGTTTCATCATTTAAACTGAAAAGAATAATAATACTTATTTATATGGCTGTTATGAGCATTAATTTTAGAGATACTGTAAGCCTGGCACTTTTGCTAACTAAATATGCATTTACCACTCCCCCATCCCAAAGACACACACGCACACACACACACACACAAACACACTCCCCTAATTTCACTTAAGGAAGCACTTTCTGTTACCATTTCTGTCTTACCTACTGACGCTTCACTGACAATAACAGCAGTATGCCCTTTTGCCATTGAGAAAGACAGCTGCAAGATAAACAGATGCCATTGCATTGTACATACATGTCCCCCTGAGACCATTCTGCACCGTAGCCACCACCCCATCCCCTGGGCTATAGAAATCTGACTATTAGACGAAACTAACCTTTAAACATGTAAACGGTATCCACCCGATAACAATTCAGCCATACTTCCTTATAAATCTAGACCCGACCCAATATGTTAAAGGCTTTCTGGCACTACAGTGAAGGAAGGGAACATCTTTCAAACATGTTTATAAATACGAATAACAGTACAGGGTGCTCAAGATCTCAGGTAATCCACTGCTGACTTTTTCATTAGGTGGTCATTTGTTGAGCTTCAGCTCCCTTCCAATACCTTCCATTCATTCTCTTCATCAAGGACATCTAGAGTGCATGGCAGCATCAGGGGGCAGGCCGCCTGAGCCCCCAGCGGGATTCCATTTCTCCACCTTCCACTGCCATCTGACTTGCTGATGCCCAGGCCTCCAGAGGAGGAAGGGCTATCCTGATGTTATGAGAACAAATGAAGCTAAGAAGTGGTTTGAGGTGGGAACAGCCAGGCCCTAGAGACAGAGAGAGTGGTTAATAAATCTGTATTGTATTGAATTAAATAGAGCATCTTAAGCTACCTACTGGGGATGGAACAATGCAGAGACTCCTGTGTTTTTTAGTAACATTAGCAAAAGAGCTTAGCATCCCTGCTAATTAAAATCACATCCACGCTTGGCTTCGGAATGCGAAAGGCATCACAATAACTCAGCGCTGAAGGGGCTTATAGTGGTTTTAAAATAAATCCACACATTCTTTGCAGTGTGCTCCCTTCAACGCAGCCTCATTCCTCTCCTCTTGAATGTGGGCTATTCTGAGTGACTCACTTACCAATAGAATGTAGTGAAAACGGTGGGATATGACTTTCAAAGATGTTGTTAAAGACACTGCGCTTCTGTCTTGCTCTCGCTTTTGGATCATGTGCTCTTCAGGGAACCAGCTGCCATGTCATGCAGACACTCAAGCAGCCCTATGGAGAAGCCACATGGTGAGGGACTGAGGCCTGTTTCCCACAGCCATGTGAGTGGGCCATTCCGGAAGCAGATCCTTCAGCCCTAGCCAAGCTGACAGATGACTGCATCCCCAGCCAACATCTAGACTGGAGCCTCACGAGGGACCAACCCAGAGACCCCACCCAGCTAAGGCACTTCAGAATCCCTGACCCCAAACATTGTGACGTGACAAAAATGTGTTGTTTAAGCTACTAAGTTGTGTGGTATTCTGTTATGTAGCAACAGATAATTAATACAGGGCTCTTAATCTTTTCCATAGCAACCGTGACAAAAGGTAGTGCAGGCTCAGCTTGCACCTGCCATTGACAGAGAGCTTGCTTCTTCACAGGACAGCCCCTTCTGTTGCTTGGCCAGTCTGTTATCAGTGCTGCTCATACTGAGCTGGTTTTGGCCTCTCTGTAATTTTCATCCCTGGTTCAAGATGTGCCTTGTGAAGCAAAGGTGAAGCTTCTCCTCTTTTATGTGACTGCCCTTCAGACAGCTGCAATTCGTGATTATGCCAGCCTCCTGTGTGCTCTTGTGCTGGCTAAAGAGAGAAGAAGGGGAGGCAGCACCTTTTGAGGGGACCGGGAGAAGAGACATAGTCTGTGTACAGGAAAAAACAAAACAAAACAAAACAAAAACTGCTTTATGCTCTCTTTTGTATTCTCACATTTTTGGTCACCAAAATGTGTGGGGTTTTCCCCCACATCAAGCAATTCTCTAATTCTCTGTAGACTTAATTGTAATTGAATTACAATTTAATTCAACTCTGACAGTAGCTAGAGTTAGTGCAGACCCCACAAGTTAAAGGTCCCGGTCCCACAAGACCACTTCTCACTTCAGACACCAATCGCAGGTAGTAGGTCCCCAGGTTACCCACAACTTCTCTCTGACCTGGCTACACGGAAGGTTCTCGCAGCTGCCTCATTGGGTTTAATCATTTGCTAGAATGGCTCACAGAACTCAGGGACACACTCTATTTACATGTTTAGAAGATGTTCTTCCCTCTTTCACTGTAGTGCCACAAAGCCTTTACAATTTTGGATGGATTCTAGATGTGTAAAGCAGTGTGACTGAATTGTTGCTGGGTGGAAATCTCACTTTTTACAAAGTATACAACTTGGGAACAGCCAAATGGAAGAGATGCAAAGAGCAAGGTATGGGGAAGGGGTCAGCTTCCTGTCTTCTCTGGGTGTGGACCCTCCCAGAACCTCCATGTGGTCAACAACCTGGAAGCTCTCTGAACCCAGTCCTTTTGGGGTTTTATGAAGGCTTATTGCTTACATCATTAGCTATTAGTTATTAACTCAAACTTCAGCCCCCTTTCCCCTCCCTGGAGGTTGGTTGTGGAGATGGTGGGTGGGGGGAGGGTGTAGTGGGACTGAAAGTTCCAACTCTCTAACCACATGGTGAGTCCCCCTGCAACCAGTCCTCACCCCAAGGCTGTCCAGGAGCCTCCAGCCCTTGGTCATTTCACTCGCATGCAGAATGACACTTATCACTTATCACAAGGGGTTTATGAGCTATGTGCCAGAAAACGGGGAGGGGTGGGAAGAGGACAAATATATATATTTTATTATATCCCAATGTCATACCCTGGAATTAGGCCACAGTCCTTCATGCACCAATCCAAGAGGGGCTGGATTCTGGGAGATTTTGAGAAATGGATGGCACCAGTCCTGAGCCACGAGATAACAATCATAGCAGTAACAGTAATAATTATTGCTGACATAGCACTTAAACAGGCTGCCAGATCCTCTTCTACGTGTTTTGTATGTGCTAAGTCATTTAATCCCCACAAAAGCTCAGAACTATTGCCCCTTTTCACAGAGGAGGAAACTATAGTGCAAATAGGTTATAACTTGCCCAAGGCCACATAGCCAGTAAGCAGCAGAACAGGATTTAAAGCGAGGCAGCCCAGCTTCAGAATACTCCTCCCTGCAACTCAGTAGTGCCTTCCCTTCTGGATCCAGCTCATCTCAGAGCTGCACTGAAAGCTGTTATAGAAACAAAAACTGCTTTGAGCAGTTTTCATAGCAGTTTATTGAGCATCTGCTATGTCTCAGTCCCTGGGCTGAGTGCTTTGCACACACTAGAAAAATTAAGGCTCACGGTCAATGGAACCAATCATTTATTTATCAAGCACAGACACTTTGCTGATCCCAGCGGGGACATAGCGGTGACTCAGGCTTAGGTCCTGCCCTTAAAAATTTTTCAGTCCCAAAGCAATAAATTAAGTACAAAAATAGCTAAGTTTGAGGCATAGAGCAAGAGTTGCCCTTTTGGAGAGGAATAGATAGAGCAATGTTATGGTCTAAATGATCATGTTCTCCCAAAATTCATGTTAAAATCCTAGCTCCCAAGGTGATGGGATTAGGAGGTTAGATCTTTTAGGGAGGTAATTAGGTCATGAGACTGGAGCGCTCCTGAATGGGGAAGAGGCCCAAAGGGAGCCCATTTGCCCAGTTCACCAGGTGAGAATGCAGCAAAAAAAGGTGCCATCTATGAACGAGAAAGTGGGTCTCTAATTTTGCTGGTGCCTTGATCTTTGATGTTCCAGCCTCGAGAACTGTGGAAAATAAATATCTGCTATTTGGAAGCCACTCAGTCTATGGTATTTCATGACAGCAGCCTAAAAGGACGAAAACAAGCATGACCCACCGAGAGAGCTGGGGCTATAGGGGTGTTACCTGAGTAGCTTTATCTGAACTGGTCCTTGAAGGAGGATATGGTTGGAGAAGGTAGAGGTGGGAGAAGGGCACTCTAGGAAAGGAAACAGGACAGGAGTTAAGATGAGGAGAATGAGGCTTCACTCTAACCAAAGACAGAATGATGAGATAGAAAGATGGAAACACCATACTGGGGTGGTTTTTGTCTAATCCTATGCATAATATGTGATTTTATAGGATCCCATGGTCTTGAGACTGCTGTGGGTTTGTGATTTCAGCAAATCTATCCCAGGCTGAAAAAGCAGAGGCCCTGTGAGGCTTTCATCTGGAGCAAATGAAAACTGTCAGACCCTCAGAGCCCCCAGAACACTCATTTATCATGGTGAGAAATATTGATATTAATAAGCCCTTCTGCTTGATACAATTTCTTGTCATCACCCTCTTCTCTCACTCCTGGCTGCCACCACCACCAGTTTCCATTTGGAGAATCAAACTGGCAGCAGAGAGTCACACTTCTTGCAGATCTGTTGGACACACACACATAAATACTCACGGCAATCATTTTATGTCTAATGAATGGGAAGTGAGGGGTAGAGGTCCTGACTGCACAGTGGGAGATTTGCAAGCTGTTTTGCTGGGATTTCCTCTCGCCTGTGGGAAAGAGGGAAAGACATGACCCTACCACTTTCCTGCATGTGATGTGCCTGCATGCACTGGTGGCAAAGTCATGACTCTGATCCCCAGGTCGGGGGAAGCCCTTTCCAAAAGGTGGGGCATGCTTTAGGGAACTTGTGCTTTCTGAGATTGCAAGGAAGAGGCAAATTCTGATTTCATGAGGGCTGAAAGTTGTACAATTTGGGGACCTTTTTAAGAAAAAGAATATCAAATTATGAATACAAAATGAGGCTTACAAAATTTTTTTAGAGTAGAGGTCTCGCTCTGTCACCCAGAGTGGACTGCAATGGTATGATCATGGCTTACTGAAACCTTGAGTTCCTGGACCCATGCAATCCTCCCACCTCAGCCTCCCAAGTAGCTGGGACTAGCAGGTGTGTGTCACCATACCTAGCTCAAAGTGAGATTTGAAAGTCACTATTTATTTAGAATGATTAAAGAAATCACAACAAATTTTAAATCTTAAAAATGCTGATAAATACCATGAATATCACAAAATTCAGAAAAATGTTTTATTAACTGCCTGACATATGACTAAAATATATTTTTCTGCTTTTCTGGGTCACACACTCTCTAGATCACTTCTTCAAATGGCAACAATTTTGTAATAATTCTGCAGAGAGAAGACAATTCAGTCTGATGTCTAGCATGTTTGGTTCAAATTATTAATATTTTCTCATTGATTTTTTTGAAAGTTTCTTTTAGCTTCATAACTCATTATTAAACACACCATTTAAATGTTCAGGATTGTTGTAAATATGGGGAAAACTTTTAACAAAATATCTTTCCTATATGATTGCAAGACTTCCGCAGCTATCTCCTTAAACACTCTTTGAATTGAAAATTACTCATTGATTCATTGACCAGTTAGTCATCCCCATTCTCATTGTGGAGATGCATGAGGAGTTGTATGTTATCCTCAGAAGTGCCAGTTTCATATTGAGACAGTAGGAAATGTGAATCTTTCTCCGACGTGTTCATATGATTCACTTCTCTTCATTAACTGGACTGTTAAATGATCCGGGAGTCTATTCACTATTATTCTATTGGAAAGTTACTTCTTCCTTTTACTGAATTACTGCTTTTGATGCGATTAAACAATGTTTTATTGTAATTCTATCCTTGATGTCTGAATAATTTCTATGTATCTTATGTCTTTCTTTTTTGCTCCATTAACTTTTTCTCTGAAATTTCTCTGAGTTTCTGAATAAATACACTTAAAGATGACAAAAGATTATACCCACCATAAATGCCAAAATTGGGAGTCTGTACTCTTATTTCTTTTCTTGAAATGTTCCAAAAATGTCTTTCCAAACTGAATTAAAATGGCTTGTTGAGCTTTATAAACTTGTAAGTAAATACCTTCCTTCTTATTTGTCTTCAAATTTGTCTTCTGAATCTTCAAAAATACACTTTTAAATTTTATTTTTTTATTTTATTTTTTATTATTTGAGACGGAGTCTCGCTCTGTCCCCTGGGCTGGAGTGCAATGGTGTGGCCTCAGCTCACTGCAACCTCTGCCTCCTGGGTTAAAGTGATTCTCCTGCCTCAGCCTTTCGAGTAGCTGGGACTACAGGTGCGTGCCACCACACCCAGCTAATCACACCCGGCTAATTTTTGTATTTTTAGTAGAGACGGGGTTTCACTATGTTGGCCAGGCTGGTCTTGAACTCCTGACCTCATGATCGACCCACCTTGGCCTCCCAAAGTGCTGGGATTACAGGCGTGAGCCACCACGCCCGGCCTACATTTTCTCAAAGATTGTTGTATCTATGTGTCAAGGCTTGAAAAGATTTATAATGGTAGACCAAATGTTACCTGCAAATATTACCTGGGTGCCATAAGACACATTCATGTTAAAATGAAATTTGGGTCCTACACATTTTGAACAGAAGTATTCCTGGAAGCCATTCCTATACCAGACAGCCAGCCGAGCACGTTGATTCACACCTATAATCCCAGCACTTTGGGAGGCCAAGGTGGGCAGATCACTTGAGTTCAGGAGTTTGAGATCAGCCTGGCCAATGTAGCAAAACCCCATCTCTACTAAAAATACAAAACTTAGCTGGGTGCAGTGGCTCACGCCTGTAATCCCAGCTAGTAGGGAGGCTGAGACAGGAAAATCACTTTAACCCAGTAGTCAGAGGTTGCAGTGAGCCAAGATTGTGCCACTGCACTCCAGCCTGGGCAAGAGAGAGAGACTCTATCTCAAAACAACAACAACAGCAACAACAACAACAACAACAACAACAACAAACCAAAACCTATACCAGACAGCCAATAACAACTCATCTATACATGAAAGTGACAGTGATTTCCAAACACATAATTATATCCCAATAGATGTAAATTAATATGTGCCAATTCAACCTCCCCTTAACCAATATCCCCAAGATGCCCATGGACACTGCAACACTACCTGGCATCAGCAAGAATATGATGGAGAAGTTGCAATGGAAAGAAACAGTGGTCTTAACCAACTGCAATAAGTAGTGTTTACTTTTAAAGAAGTGCTCAAAAAATGATGGGAGCACTGTGAAAAAGCTCCCAGTGGCCAAATCTGGGATCGTTTGAGCAATGATGGTAATGAATTGTATTCATTCACTTCTTCTATTTAGTGATATAAATAAAATAATTATTTAAATAAAGAAATGAGGGAGAAGGAACAGTTCTTCCTTATAGAATATTTCAATTAATACACATGGAAAGGTGGAAATGGAAAAATCATCATCTGGCAAACACCACGGTAGTAATTTTTATTGGCAACAATCACCAATGAATACGAAAATCAGTGGGTAAAGTATGATGATAAAGAGCATATTTGTACCAGTTTCAATGCACCTCTTCATCGGATACTTATTAATTACTGGGGGAAACCTCAAACTTCACAGAAGAGAAACCTGAAGATACTGTCTCTATCAAGTGGTCAAAGTTAACATCCCTAGTAATGACACATACCAACATCATGTGCCACCTGATACAATGCCTGACAAAGATGTATCACAGTCATGTAAGTAAAATATTTAGGGATCCAGAGGTTTTGGACATGCAGCAATATCCCTCAGAAATAAATGACAAGTTACTGTGTCTCACCTCTTATCATTAAGAAAGAAGCCCCGTGCCTGCGAGGCCTCTTCAGGTTCTAGAGGCAGTACTTAGTGCTATTGCTCTGACCAATTTACCAGGTAACATGAAAGGCTGTCAGCTCTGAGTCACAGCAGGTGTAAGATGAAATGCCATACTGCTTGGGCCAAATGATTGAGCAGACCCTATTGATATTAGTTATCTGTGGTGGAAGAATTCACCATGTGGAGCATATGGCAAGCTCCAATAAGAGAATCATAATGTAGACCCCAGAGTCCTGGAGCAAGGCCATGCCATCTGCAGAGGAGACCTTAACACTATTTGAAAAGAGCTCCTGGCATGCCACTTCCCTAATAGAGACGGAGCATCTGACAAGTGACCATGTGGCCAAAGCTACCCAGCACGAGCTAAGTAGTATCTAACCTACCAAGCCATAAAGTTGGCAAGCTGGTAACAGTACATCTGGGATTAGGTGTGAGCAGGGCCAGAGGGTGAATGTAAGCTGTACTAATAGATGGCCCAGACCCCATGGCATCCATCACTGTTGTACCAATGTCTCTCCCTTAGACAAAACTTGTGGCCACATGGAGTATGCCTTACAGCCAAGCAGATGGAGGGGAAAAATAAAAGGGCTGAGATTGGTTCAAGGAAGTGTAAGCTTGGTTTGGGGGTGCTAGCCAAAAATGGACTGCTGTGGCACTGTAGTCCCATTCAGGGTGGTCCCAAAAAACAATGGTAAAGAGGAATCTTCTCATTAGACTGAGAACATGGTCATTCACTTTGTGTGGGAAGAGAAGTGGCCTGAAGTAGGAATATATAACTCAAGGCTGTGAAAAATGACTAAGCTGGTTGGCCAGGGGCCTGAAAAGGGAAGGGATGTAAGACTGGGGACTGGGGACAGAGCATGTAGATGGACCTACGGGAGTGGGCATATGGAGTCAAGACCTTTGCAATGCACTAGGGAGCACCTACCATGGAAGAGGCACTTCACTCTGTGAAGACAGGGTTCCTTCCTTTAGGATGTGGTTAACACCCTAAATCAAAGACTTTTATATGAGTTGTTGTCCCCAATAGGTAGAATACATGGGCCCAGGAACCAAGGAGTAAGGCTGGGAAAGGTCCCGCATACCAGCATTCCCAGTGTCACACTTGGCAATTAATGCTTGTCATTGTTGCAACATTAGGCTCTGTGGGTCCAGAAGTCCTGGTACCCAGAGAGAAACACTTGCACCGGGGGACACGGTAAGTGTCCCATTAGAATTTAAGCCTTGGCTGCTGCCTAGTCACCTTGGGCTCCTTGTGCCAAAAGACGAGAAGGCAAGGCCCCCATGCTAGCCTGGGTGATTGACCCTGACTGTTGGGGGAGTAGGGCTGCTGTTCCACAGTGAAGGCAGGGTGGCATAAGGCTGACCCTCTGGTGATCTGTTGGGGGCTTTTCTTGGTGCCCTCCTGCCTACTTTTGGTGGTAAATTGGTGAGTGTAGCAGCCATGGCTTGAGAACAGCAAAATGACCAGAAACTTGGGGATGATGGTTTGGGTCATCCTACCAGGTTTAGGCACCTTGACTAGCAAAGGCAACAGGAAGAAGAGTATAAAATGGGTGACCTTGAGGCCAACTGCAGTCACTCAGGGAATACACCATCCCTCTAGTCTTTGTCTTGTAAGTGGTGAAGAAACCAACCAGAAATCCAGAAGAGCTGTTCCCAGGGGGATTGGACTTATACAAAGCCAGTAGGTTTGATCAGTGTAAGATATGGACTGTAGAGGATGCGCTGGTGAATCACCCAGATCTCTCCTTTTAGGGCCAAGGCCCCCATTTCTTTGGCTGCCATGAGTGTTGGCTGCTGACTGCTCACATCTAGAACATCTGAGCCTTCTAGGAATTGCCCCTCACTGAAGGGAGCTTCTGGCCCAAAAGGCTGAGGACCCTTGCCTCAATTTGGGACAATTCAGAAGGCCCATCTCAGCTCCAGAGCACCCTGGTAGAAATGGCTGAGGCCCCTGTTGCTTCTGCATTGCAGCTCAGCTCTTCTCTCTGCTCATTCCGGCTCCCTCACTCCCTTACAGTTGTTGTTCCCAAGAGCAGGCAAACAAACTTCCCACACACAAACACCTGTCACAGAATCTGTTTCCTGGGGAGCCTGACCCCAGGAGTCCAGAATTTTCTCCATGCTCTTGACATGAGTTAGGGGTGTTTGCCCCTACATGCAATGGTTCAACTACTGTAGACAAGGGAGGATGATGTAAAGCAGAGCTCCTACTAACCCTGTGTGAGCATATAGGGTGAGCAAGACATCAACCTTAGGGGTTTAAGTCGCCTGAGATCTGATGGTTGTTTGTTACCACAGTACAGTCTAACTCTCCTGACTGATACAGAATCAACACAATGATTCTGCCTTCAAAAATTTATAGATTCTGGTCTCCATTCAGAAGTGGCCAATCTTAATGCATAAAGCAAATGTAGGTCTGCACTTATGGCTGACAAACTAGAGTCAAGCTAGAAAGAGTCAAATAGAGTCAAAGAGGCTAAGTGTCATCATTGGCGCCTTTTTAAAAAAAATTAATTTTAATTTTTTTTTGAGACAGTCTCGCTCTGTTGCCCAGGCGGGAGTGCAGTGGCATGATCTCGGCTCACTGCAGCCTTCGCCTCCTGGGTTCAAGCGATTCAACCGCCTCAGCCTCCCGAGTAGGTGGGATTCCAGTCATGTGTCACCATGCCCAGATAAAATTGGGGCTTTTCTTGAGCCTGACTGAGAGTTGCAGGATGGAACTCAAAGTTGCTTGGGTACTTGTTGGACAAGTCTGGAACACGGGGATGAATTACCAGACAGCAGGTCCTGGTTAGAGTCGGTTGGGTAATTTACATATGTTTTCAGGTCACTGCCAAGACCTTTTTGCAGGCAATCCAGATGGGTCTGGACTCAAGTGAGAAGTGAGTCATCAATGCCTGTATCAATGAGAAAAATAAAGATTAGTAATTCAGTGTTGGGTTCCATGTGTTTTTTTAGTGGGAGGTATGAATCCAAGACAAAGGCCTTGGCACTACACAGTGCATTCTTTGACAACAGCTCTTGTTAAGGACCTTTCCAAGGAGTTTTAAGCAGTGATTGTTGCTGATGAAAGTTGACCAGGCAGGGAGCCTTACATTATGGTCCTATCTGTGTGGGTGGGTGGATGAAATGTCTTGAGCCTATGAATGATTTCTGACACCCTTGTTAGTGTCCTGCAATATAACACAATGTTATCTGGCTTAGGAATGTGCTACTGGCCTTAGCTGCTGAGGAAGAAACCAGTCTCATCTGCTAATGTTTCATGAGAGTTAAGTTTTGGGAATTTGTTTGTTGTCTAATCAGAGCCATGGGCAGTACATCTGGCCTCTTCAATCCATTTTCTGCACAAGTCTTGGCCAGTTTATTATTTTAAATCCCATTTTGATATTTTATTACCTCTGCTGACTGCAGACAATGTGGGCATTGACAACACTAAAGATTCTGTAGGTTTTACAACTTTAAGGACCAATCTATCAAATACATGTCCCTATGACTGTATTTTAACCCTAGTAATGAGATTTTCTGGAGGTCTTTTGCTGGTCACCATTGTGTCAGTCTTGGATCATAAATATGTTTCTACCCATTTTGAAGAGACATATAAATTACTAAAACGTGTCCATACCAATAGTATTTTCTTTATCTGGATAAATTTAGCTTGAATATTAATTATAAGTAGCCCCCAAGGAACAGAATAAACTGCTTTCTTTTTCTTGACTGTTATCTCCTTGCTCCCTTCTTGGTTGTGAACCTGATAAGTAGGTCCACTCTTATTATACTGTTTGTCCAGACCAGAACATTTTGGAACATACCAGTCAAGTCTCATGTTTCCTAACATCCCCTCTCTTTTCATGTGGATTATGTCATGGGCTACATAAGCAAGGTGGAGGAGGCAATTAATTCCTTTCATGCCAATCAAGATACGGATGCAAAAGACACTGCCATCTCCAAAGGTTCTGCTCTGAGTCTGAGACCTTATCCAAATCTTCTCAGCTGATGTAGGAAGAAGACAAATGCAGTCTGAGAATAACCAAAGACCTTATCTGTGCTATTATCCAAAGCAAACATCTTTTTAGGTAACACGTCCCCAGAAATCTTAATTCCTCCAGAAATTCCTCCATTGTGATAAACTGCCCATGGACACAATATGGGTCAGACTCTGAAGAACTAAGTATACCCAGCTCAGGTAAGGGCAGCAAATTTGCTCCCCAGGAGGCCAAGCACTGGTGCAACCTCCTGTGCAAAACAGATTGCATCCCAGAGATCACTCCCGTTCTTTTTCTCTCTTACACCAACACTTCCACAAAGTGTTAGGTACTGTGCTAAGTCTTTCACAACAACCCTGAAGGTAGTATTATCTCCGTGGTACAGATAAGAGAGATCACAGAGGCCCAGAGGCTAAGTGAGTTCCATTGGCTTTAGGCCCATGGATTTAGGCCCTGGATTTAGGCCCCGGTCTATCTGCCTCCAAAGCCTTTGCACCTCACCTCTCTGCTACAGCCCTTCCTTTCTATGCACAATGACCCCCTTTTTGCAGCACTAGTATGAGCAGAAGACACACAACCTGTGTGTCTAGGGATTACAGCAGCAGAAAAAGAAATATTTTAATTCATCTAATTGGTTGTTCATCACTTCTCGGCCTTTTGGCTAAGATCAAGTGTAATTGGTTGTTCATTCCCCAATCCATTCATTTAACAAATATTTGTTGAATCGTTACTATGTCCGACACTGAGCTAGATGCTGAGGTAGAGAGGTAAACACTGAAGAAATGAGACACTCAAAAAGCAAGCACACAAATAAATACATAATTACAAACTGTGATAAATTTGGGTAAAGAAAACTTTCTTCCCAGTGCTTTACCATCTGCAGCAGCAATGTCGGAAAAGCAATTTCAGTTGTGTAGTTTGTGAATCGGAACTGAAAGAAGCTCCGGTGCAGCACTATTCAAAATAAATATAATGCAAACGACATATGTCAGGGTAAATTTTCTAGAAGCCACATTAGAGCCAGTGAAAACAAGGAGGTGAAATTAACAATATAACTTATTTAACCCAAAGTATCAAAATATCATTTTAACAAGTATCTCATTATTAATGAGGTATTTTGGGTTATTTGTTCAGACTAGGTCTTCAAAATTCAGTGTGTGTTTTAGGCTTACAGCAGATTTCAGTTCCAACTAGCCTCATCTGAAATGCTCAGTAGCCACATATTGACAGTGGTTGCTGTATTGCATAGTACACCTTTTAAGGATACAGATAGTGCAGCTGTTGCCTGTAAGTCAGTGGTTTGCAACCTTTGCTGGCATGGAATTATCTCAATGCCAGTATCATAGATTTTCATCTAATTGACGTAGGGGTAGAAGAAGGGGATTGCCTAGGTATCAGTATATTTTATGTCTTCCCAGGTGATTCTAATGTATAATGAGGGCTGAGAACCACTGCTCTAAGCAGTAGCAGTTTTGTATCCAAAGTCTTCAAATTACGCAAGGTAACAAGACTGAAGCCCCTTTAACCCAGGTTGATAATCTGCCCACCATCTTCCCTCCCTGCTGCAAGCTCAGCTCTGGTCCCAGACTCCAGGCCAATGACCTCAGTCTGGGAAGCTGGGCTGAGGAGCTCCAGGGCAGCCATGTTGCCCCATCATCTACACTTTGGCTGCCGGTCTCACTCTGACCTTTTTGCTCTGGCTCTGACAAATCTTCTGATTCTACCATTATTTTTTAAAATTTTATCAACAAGAATGAGCTTGAATGATTCTGCCTTCATCATTGGATTGTGTCCTGTGTCTAAGTCTCTCTTGCCTGCCTTCTGGGAAACTGCTCAGTGTCGCTAGCCTTGTCAGTTCTCTCTCTGGTCCTCTGCTGTCCTATCCATTTGCCTTCTCTAAGACCTACTGTGGGACTCTACCCTTTCTGTCACCTATTGGGACACTTACCACCACTTACCACGTCCTATTGATGCAGCAAACTCACTGCTCCTCCTTTTCCCGTCTTGTCAGGCCCCATTTCTCTGGATACCAGATCCCACTGGCCTGACTGTTCTCTTCATCCCCTCCTGCCTTCTCCGAGCACCTGCTCCAGTTTCCTCCACCGCTAAATAACCCTGCCCTGTCCAGTCCACATCAGAGCATCTTCAGCCCAGGCCCCTTTAGCATCCTGTCATAATGGGTCATTAATCTGTATCTAGGCACTTCAACCTGCCCAGGAAGCAGGCAGCTCTACTTATTTCTATTTTTATCCCTCTCTCTTTTACTTTATTTTTTATTTTACTTTCTTTTTTTAGTCTCCTCTCCAGTTGCTTCTTCTGCTCTGGGTCTGCCAACCCCAGAGCAGGGAATAGAAAGTCTAATAAATAGTGGAGCAAACGCGTTTCCCACACCAATCACAAGAGGTGTTTGTCTGAGCTAACTCACTGCCTGTGGCTGCTTCAGGGGTGTGAATAGGGCTACGAAGCCAGCCGAGAAAATCCCTCCAGGAAATTTGATTTCAAGCTCATAGTTTTCCCTTACAGCCTCTTGCACAGGGGTCACACAAGTTTTTTTTCCAAAAGTCCTGAGTATTGCTATCATCAGCCCTGGCAATTCTGCTATGAGGGTATAAGAGCCCTTGGCCGAAAAGTTAGTAATTTCCACACTATTTTGCAAAAGCTTACAGCTGGTGTCCCCAGAGTCAAACTTGTCAGATAAACAAAATTAAGGCTGTAAGGCTGTTATCTAAAACCTACCACAATTCTATTCCCAACAGAGATTTAGGGGAAGATGAAGATAAAGAGAAGAATAATTTCTAAATCAGTTCATCACACACACAAAGGCCAGGACTTAGAAGGCTCTTTTGTGTGAGGGAGGGCAGGACGGATGACTTTCTCAGCTGTGGTGAATTCCCACTGCTCCAGGCCACCAGGTGCAATTTCTGGAGCAGCTGGCCACTGTGGCTCTGTCCTTGGCCCTCTCCTAGAACTATTGTACCATAAATTGGCCTGGCCATTGGAAAAATGTGAGGTTTGTCTCTGGATCACTCAATCCTGTCCATTGACTTGAAATGCTAGAACCTAGCAGCAGCAATGGATGGGGTGAGCATTGCAGAACAGTAATGTGAGGCCTGTGGAGTCCTGGAGGACGGATGGATGGTTGGATGACGGATGGGGGCTTACTATGCTGACCATTAATAGAATTTGTTCTTCCCTCTTATGTATACCCAGAGATAATATTTTGAAACGTCAATTGATATACTTTTTGTCCCTGATAATATGTTTTTATTTTTTGGCTTTTCCACCATTAAAAAGTAACAGATAATAATAGTATCTTCTTCGCAGGATTGCCATGAGAATTAAATGAGATAATCTGGGAAAAGCTGTTTAGCTTTGGTATTAATTTACAGTAAGGGATCAATATAGGGCAGCTATTGTCATTATCCTCCCCATTTGATGCCAATAAGTTGGTAGAACCTGGATTAGTCCTGCCCCACTAGAAAGCAGCTGCTGGCTTGAATTTCTTCAGACCCTCACTCTTCCCTTTTAGAGGGAGAACAGCACCACTGAGGCTTCCCAGCACCAGTGGAGACCAGCCCTTCCCTCCCTCAGTATGACCTGAAGTGGTCACACTGTCTGAGCTGGGAGGAAAATAGAGTTGTATATATGCTAGGGTTAGGGTTATAGAAGAGGTCTGCTCTTTGGTTTTGAAAATTATAACCTATGGGAGAATTCCGCTGTGGTTTCTCAAAAAATCTTATAGGAATGGAAGCTCTCACTGTTCATTTTAGGAGTCCAAGCCCTGTGGTTCTGATGGTCCTTCAGACAGGAAAGAAATGCAGAACCAAGTGGGTACAGAAGAAGAGGTGGCACTTTATCCTCCCTCAGCTCCTTTCCTGGAATTCTTCAAATAAACAGACCTGCAGTGATTCTCTGCAAATGGAGAGGCATCCCTTGCTCCCACCACCCCTGTACTCACCCCAAAGATCACTGTTTGCCCTGAATGTCAAATATAGTTCAAAAGGAAGCAGATCATAACTGGAATCTGGCTCTGTCGGGCACTAGCTGTGTCTCTTGGGCAAATTAATTCTCCCCTCCAAGCCCCTGAGCTGAGGGAGAAGAAAGAGAAAGGGCCATCTTTGAGAAGTGGTGTTATTTGAGTTGAGTGGAAAGACGCCGGGGAAATCAGCCTTTTTGGCTAGAGGCACAGTCTGTAACTCCTCCAGGGATCTTCTAAGTCCAAAGCCCCCAAAGAGGGGAGGGCTGAGAGCAGACAGAGCCCTCTGTGGCTGCGCAGATGGAGACAGCTTGATGACAGCCAAGCCCCCTCCTCCCCATGTGCCACCTGCTGCTGATAGAGACAGCAAAGGCTGGAGCTTGGCAGAAAGGTGACTTGTCAAATAGGCGGCCTCCATGCATGCTTAAGACCTAGATTTTTTTTTTCAGAAAGTACATATACTAACTCCAAGAGGACCGTTCTCGAAAGCAGAACAGCTGCTGCATTTTCTCCGTGAAGATGTCACCTGTAACTCTCACAACTTCTATTTTTCTGATGCTAGGCGACCATCATAACAAACCACTTTCACCAGTAAAAACTTGCATCTGCAATCACAGTTAATCTGCATGTTTTTAAAAACTGTATTTCAGAAAGGATCTCCAGTCCTCCAACATAACATCCAAAACACGGGTTCTCTTGTGAGAGATGTAAACATGTAAGTGAGATAGATAAGGCATGCAGCTGGGATGAGATCCGTTTATTATGCTCACGCAGAGCAGTGGTGGGAGCAATGAGATGGTGGAGAAGCCACGTGCCCCTTAAAGAACACCCCAAACATGGAAATTCAGCATTGGGGAGCAATTAAATTAGTAAAAGTAGGATTTTTTATTTTGTAAGATTTTTCTCAGGATCCCCTTTGATAAAGGGTTGCTCCGGATCACTTACAATATAGTGTGATTTAGAAAAAGCCCATCTGTTCGCAACGTGCAATGTTTGCAAAAGCACGGCGGTTGGTTTGGCTACAAGAAAGGAGGATCTACTGTTTATGTGAAAATGGCAAAGGCAACGTCCAGATGACTTGCAGAAGCTCTTTTCCTGGAATTCTCAAAAAAGTCTATTTTCTAAGGGGTTGTCCCAGTGAATCATTACTATGACTAGTACAACCGAGACAATTGTCAGTTTGTGAGTAAAGTGATGAGGAAGGAACAGGGGATATTTTGTCCCACCAGCATCAAAGATGATGGAGGATGTTAGAGATGGACCAGGACTAGTGAAGCAAGCTTGTGTTAGAATGAGACAGGGCTTCGGCCTGGAGAGGGGTCATGGGCCAGGAACCAGACAGGCACTTAAGAACCAAGGAATTCATGGAAGCCAAAGGATAAGGCAAAGCTGTGGTTCTGAATTCAGTAAAGAACCAGGGGCTCAAATGTCCTGAGACTTCATGCAGGCAGGAAACAGAGCTATAGGTAATATGAAGGCTGGAGGGTTCCTCAGCTCCAGCCAAAGAACCTGAGACTCTGTAGGCATGGAACAGATGAACCACATTTTAGAGGTATAAGATCACTTGCCTGGAAGGGAGAGCCAGAGATGGGGCTGGAAACAAGGACTCGCGTGTAATGGTTTATCTTTGGAAGCAGTGATGCCGTAATGTCCAAAGAACAGGAAATTAAATTTTATTCTCTGCTGCCTCCTGGTCTATTTATACTCCCAAGATCTAATCTTTCTGTAACTCTTGTTACCTGAGTAAGGTACATAGACAACTTGTCAGGTATCCAATAAGAGAGATAAGATGCTCTTTCCAAAGCCACATCTACTGCATATTATTGGACTGAAGGGAGTTCCCCCAGGAAGGAAATTAAATCTCGAGGGCCTCAGCATTTGACTTGCCTTTTTCCTTCCTGCTGCTGCAAAGCTGCCGATGTGGTTAACTGGTACCCTAGCTTGGAGAAGACCCAGGTGGTCTCCACCAAGGAGGCACAGGAGATGTCAATAGTCTCTTCTGCCTGCCCTATGACCTTGGGATGTTGAAAACAAGTAGGGAAGCAGGAAGAGAGAGAGTGGCCCAAAGTGCTGTCTGCCTGCATCAAGCATTTTACTCAGAGTTATTCCTGAATAAAAGTATCCTGAGCAGAATGCCTAATAGGGAGAAGATGATTGAAGATCAAGCTTCTAAGAATTATGTGTATCTGGGTTAATGCAAGTGGGAAAGGGGTAGAGAGAAAGGAGAAGAAGCAAAAGGCCCCAGCTGTGGCAAACTACTGCAGATATTTTGTTCTTCTGCATCAGGTAGCATTGATATTATGTTTTTTTACTTATAAAACATAATAGGAGTAAAAAATAGCAATATATGAATAGCAACATAAAGGTACAGATTACAAAATAACTTTTAGTGTCATAATTGTATTATATTATATTATTTATTTTTATTTTTATTTTTTGAGATGGAGTCTGCCTTTGTCTCCCAGGCTGGAGTGCAGTGGCATGATCTTGGCTCATTGCAACCTCCACCTCCTGGGTTCAAGTGATTCTCCTGCTTCAGCCTCCGGAGTAGCTGGGATTACAGACGTGCGCCACCACACCCAGCTAATTTTTATTCTTAGTAGAGGCAGGGTTTTACCATGTTGCCCAGGCTCGTCTTGAACTCCTAACATCAGGTGATCCACCCATCTCAGCCTCCCAAAGCGCTGGGATTACAGGCGTGCACCACCGCGCCTAGCCTAGTATCATAATTTTATATAAGACAATAAATAATATTTTATTAATATATGACTGATGATCGTAAGATTTTTCTGGCTCGTTTTTCTGCAAACTCATTTATACTTTTAGCAATTTATTTTCCATTAATATCATTGAAGGCAATGTGAGTTGCTCTTGGCAAATGCAAGACTGGAAGTTGATAATTGATTATTTTTAATTATGAGAAGAGTCTGATGATGCAACTGTTACTGAGCTATTAAGAGTTTCTACAGACTATGGCAACAGATAAATTTATCAGATAAATTCCTGGTAAATTATTTTGAAATATATAAATTTTAGTATATCTAGAGCTGGTGATTCTCATGAAACAATTTTTCTAAAAAGATTTCCCTCTTCATATAAATCAGTTTCATATAGTCTGAATTTAATTTTAAAGTAATTTTATACAATGACATTTAAAATTTTCATCTAATATTTTCTGTAACTTGTGAAAGTCATATAAGAAACCAAAAGTGGCTTCATGGTTTTATATAATACAGAACACCTGCTTATGCATTCTATGACCACATCTTCAATTACAAAGGAAATTAGTTATAAAATTGTCCTCGTTATATTAAAAATTGGTTCACCTAACACTTTGTATGAAAATCGTGTTCTTTTCCATTGAATGCAATAATATTTAAATTTAATTTCTATTCCAAGGCTGTGGGTATTTTCTTTGCACTGTTGCAGCAGTTTTCAAAACCAGAGTCTAATCTCATTAAAGAATAACTCCTGGCCGGGCACAGTGGCTCATGCCTGTAATCCCAACACTTTGGGAGGACGAGGTCAAGAGTTTGAGACCAGCCTGGCCAACATGGTGAAACCCCGTCTCTACTAAAAGTACAAAAATTATCTGGGTGTGATGGCATGTGCCTGTAGTCCTAGCTACTCAGAAGGCTGAGGCAGAAGAATTGCTTGAACCCAGGAGGCGGAGGTTGCAGTGAGCCAAGATTGCGCCACTGCACTCCAGCCTGGTGACAGAGTGAGCCTCCATCTCAAGGAAAAGGAAAAAAAAAAAGAATAACTCTTTGGGATGCTTTATTGCAATATATACGCTTTTATTTTGTAATAATTTACAGACAAAGTTTACTGTCTGAGCTCTGGCATCAACTGGCTTGGCATTCAGGCCACATTAATATTTGTGCTGATGGTGCAAGGATGATGCTAGGGTTTGAATATTTGTGTCCGCTTCAAAATGTATGTTAAAACTTAACCCCCAATGCAATAGTATTTACAGGTGGGGCCTTTAGGTGATTAAGGCATGAGGGCAGATCTCTTGTGAATGGAATTATCAACATTATAAAAGAGGGCAGATCTCTTGTGAATGGAATTATCAACATTATAAAAGAGGGCAGATCTCTTGTGAATGGAATTATCAACATTATAAAAGAGGTTCCAGGGGGCTGTTCGGCCCTTTTGCTCTTCCTGTCTTTCTCCCCATGAGGACACAGTGTTCCTCCCTTTTGCCCTTTTAACCCCTCTGCCATGTGTGAGAACAAAGCAAGAAGGTCCTCACTAGACACCAAATGCTAGCGTCTTGATCTTGAACATCCCAGCCTCTGGAACTGTAAGAAAGAAATTTCTGTTCTTCATAATTTACCCAGTCTCACCTATTTTGCTGGAACAGCACTAATGAGCTAAGATAGAAGGGTTCTGGGGACAGGTGGGCAATCTGGTTGCCACCAGTGGTCCTGACACCACTCTCACACAGAGTCCCCCCTCTCTCTCAGTGGCCGTGTGGGCCACCACTGCTGCTCTGCTACTACTGGACTGTCATCGTTTTCAATCTTGGCTTAGGTCCTGCTGCAGGCTGCCAGGCCAACCACTTGGCATGCATGCGCCCCTGCCCACTGTGGCAGTGGACTCAGCCTGTCTCACTGCCATCTGGCATCTCCTCTGCCCCCACACACCGTCCTATCTGACTTCATTTACAAAACACAAGAGTCAGATAAAAATGATAAGCAAATTCACAGCAGTGACAGCAGAGTGTCAAAACAAGCACAGGGCCTCTTGTGAGGGTGGGCCTAAGTGATGGCACAGGCTACATTCCCATGAAGCCACCCCTGCTTGTGGGACTAGGTCAGGTGTGTGATGGGGGCTCCATGCTGGACTTAACCCGTCTGGGTATGCGTAACTGAGTAGTAGGGTAAATCCTCTACGTCAATTTTCTGTTTTTCCTATACAAAAAAGCACAAAGAAGTATGTCTTTAACAAGGGACTGGTTGGGAGAATAAGAAGTGCCAATTCCCGGACTCTGGCCCAGCCCTGAAGCCCTGAAGATGGGCATCTGACTGAGCCCTTTGCAGAGTGAGGTTGCAAGCAGAAGCTGAAGGAGCCGTTTATCTCAAGGGCCCTGTGGATGTGGAGAAGCCTACAGGGATGCCTGGGGGTTCAGGTGACCGCATGGCACAGAACCTCGTAGCTCTGAAGAGCAGTAAGCCAGGTACTGGACCACTAAGCACTGCAGAAAGACCCATTTGGTCTGGTCCCTCAGGGCAGCAGCTCTGGGGGGCACCGCCACAGCTTTTCACTGTGGAGATCAGCAGCAGCAGGTATGGCAGCATCCTGCCCTCACAGGCCTTCCTGCCTTGCATGGAGGAGCCAGGCAGGAGAGGAGCAAGACCTGTAGAAGCCCGGGTGATAGAAGACTACTTGTGAGCTGGTGTGAGTCACGCTCAGCAAAGGGGGAAGAAGCAGTAAAATGGGGTTAGAATCATTCCTGGGACTCTGTTTGTACCAAGGGTTCTAGGGAAGACTGGTTACAGATGTGATCTTGGTGTTGAGCACTTAACGGCCCAAGATGGACGGGTTCTGTGAAGGTTGGCAGTGTGAGTAAATAGCAGGGAGATACCTTTTAACCTCATGGGAAGAGGAGAAGAGACATTCTAACCGTAAAAGCTGCCCAAGGAAGGCATGGGCTGCCTTGAACCAGTTCCAATGCAGATTGTGGGACTCTGGTTTATGAATCGTGGAGACAAGATGTAGGAAGAGGGTGGGAGATAGGAGAGGGAGTGTTTTTCAAAGTGCTGCTGGAGGGACTACTTGCATTGGCAATATTTTGACGGGAGGGCGTTGAAACGCAATCTCCTGGTCTCCACAGAAATTCTAATTCGGTGGGTCTGAATACGGCCTGGGAATTTTCATCTTTGACACACACCCCTGACATTTCCAATGTGCACTAAAGTTTGAGAACCACTGTACTAAGGTCTTTGCAGCTGTAAGACTTGATGCCTCTATATCTCAGCACTTTTCTTTGACACATGCCCCTAGCATTTCTAGGTACATTAAAGTTTGAGAACCACTATACTAAGATCTTTGCAGCTGTAAGACTTGATGCCTCTACATCCCAGCACTGTTCTCCCTGCCCTTGCAATAATGATGGCAGAGAGAAACCCCGAGTCTATAACCCACTCAGGTCCCCCATGCCTCCACATGAGATACTACAAAAATGAGCAGGAGACAGAGTGAGTCTCCTACTAATTTTTTTTGGCATAAATTAAATTTTCTTTTCACGAAAACACTTCAGCAGTTTTTCAGAATCTGGCTTTGCAATCCAAACAATCCAAGTACTAAAAGGCATGGGCACCGACAAAGACTATCTCCTTGACAAAATTTCAGTTGGGTTCCTCTGAGCCTTCTTCTCAACTGGGCTCAACCTTCTTTGTGCTTCTTTCCTGAGTCCCTCCTACCGCTGATACACCTATTGGAATAGTCTTGAATACAGTCTTCTTTGCAGGACTGTATTCAAGTCTGAACAAGCATCACAATAATTTTTTTCTTTAACAGGTATGGTGTCACGACTCAGACAGGATCAGAGTCATCGTTGGATCCCTGGGCCTCTCACCCAGCACCCCAGGTGCCCACCTTTGACGCTTTCATCTTCACTTCTGACTGACTGATTGGGGCTCCACTGGTAAGCCCGACTCCTGATCCAATCCAGGGCTCCAGATGACAGTCTATTGAAGAATGGGCAGCACAGATTGTGATTCTTGAGATTCGGAGTACACTCTCGAAGCTGGGTTAGTGTCCTAGGCTTCTCTGCTTGTAAGAACTGGGCTATAATCCCAGGCAAACAAAAGGCTGGGTTGGAATCTCAGGTTTCTCTGTAAGAAAGAGACTGAGTTAGATTCCCAGGCTTTTCAGTTTTAAGACATAGAGTTGGGATTAGAGTGCCAGGCTCCATTGCTTGTGAGGTGTCATGAGTTATGAACATGGCAGCTTCTCAGTTGACTGAACCTCACCCCAACCTCCTTCTGAAACCCCTGCTGACTATGTGCTCCACCACCTAGACACTAACTCTGTCTGCTTCCCTTCTTGTTGATATGATTTTACTAAGGATCGTTTGGGACTTCCCTAAAGTGGCATCTCTAAGATCTCTCTCTTCCTTTTGCTTCCATTCCTCCTTCCATTTTTGATATGTCCTCCTTTAAACCCCCACCTCCTCCACATTTTTGTTCAGCCCTGCCAGACTTTTCCCTTCCCACTCCAGGCTCTCAACTACCTACACTCACTGGAGCCCCGTTGGAGACTCTATGGGACTCAAGGGCCTCCAAAAGCAACTACATTATCTTAAAAATGTCCTCCATAATATTGGTAAAAAATATTTTTGCTCTCACATTGGTCAGGTAGCAATGTGTTCCATTCACCAAAAACACAATTTGGATAAAAAAATTAAAGTGCAGTAAAGAAGACAGCCAATCATTTCATATAAATAGTGAGTTCTGTATTACTGTGTTTACCTGACTCATGGCTACAATTTTAAAATGGAAGCTATAAGGTCTCCATTTGCATCTATCTGTATGTTTATATATGTACATACGTATGTTATGTATATGTGATATTTTCCTACCTCCTGATGGTATTACCCAATTAATTTATAAAATCCTATAAAGAAGCTCTATTCTGATAGGCTTAGGGACAAATTGCTTATATCAATTAAATATTTATAAAGCTCTCAGAAATAGGAATTAACCCCAATTTTTTTTAAGTTCATGTGACTTTGGGAAATATTTGTTAGATAAAACTAGTTTAAAATTGTTGATTGAATAAAACAGCTGTCTTCTGAGTTATCACATATATTAAATTCATGTGAGTGGAATAAAAATTTTATAAGTGAACTTTTTGACAATAATTATGTTTTATAATATCTGCCTAAAAATGGTTTCCAAAATCTTTTTGGTAACTTGTAACCTTAAAATTATGCTAAGTAATAGATATTCATTGAATATCTAAATTATTTCTAAGTCAGATAAACCACTGAAAATTTATTGTTAAGCATAAGATTAATTTTATATACTTTTGGCTTCTAATTTTTATATCACATAGAGAGGCTAAATATATTTAGGTCTGTTACTAAACATTCTTTTTGCCATATTAAAACAATTGTATTACGAGGAAGCACATACCTACAAGAATTGTGAGATGGTATATTCATAAAATTTGCTGATCTGCTACAGAATGTTGGTACTTGACAGACAACTCACAATTGTCTATAACCTAGTTTTTTCTGTTACCAAAAAAGAGGTTACTTATGGTCAAAAATTTTAATCAACATATGTAAATAAAACTACTAGAACTAATAAAGATAAAGGGAAATGACTTGCAAGCACAATTTGCAAAGTAGGAAGAATGTGCTTTTGTTATGGGAAAAATAAAAATAACTGTCTTAAAGTGAAATGACTGGCTGTTCCAGAATAAGAAAGAGGAAAACATAGAACAAAATGAAATGATATAAAAAATTGTAAAAGGAATATTGGGCCAGAGCAATTAGGCAAGACAAACAAACCAAGGGCATCCAAATTGGAAAGAAAGAAGTCAAATTAGCCTTGTTCACAGATGACATAACCTTGGACCTAGAAAAATTGAAAGACTCCACTAAAACACTGATAAAACTAATAAACAAATTCAGTAAAATTTCAGGATACAAAATCAACATGGAAACTGAGCGTAGTGGCTCACGTCTGTAATTCCAGCACTTTGAGAGTCCAAGGTGAGTGGGTTGCTTGAGCCCAGGAGTTTGATACCTCCCTGGGCAATATGGCAAAACCCAGTCTCAACCAAAAAATCTTAAAATTAATCATGTGTGGTGGCGTGCACCTATAGTCCCACCTACTTGTGAGGCTGAGGTTGGGAGGGTTGCTTGAGCCCAGGAGCTCGCGACTGCAGTGAGCCATGACTATGCCACTACACTCTAGCCTGGGTGACAGAACGAGACCATGTCCAAAAAAAAAAAAAAAAAAAGACCAAACAAAAAAATACAAATACAAATATCAGTAGCATTTATATACCCAATAGTGAACAATTTGAAAAAGAACTCAAGAAAGCCATTCCATTTACAATAGCTACAAAAAATATAAAATATCTAGGAATCCATTTAACCAAAGAAGTGAAAGATCTATATAAGGAAAACTATAAAACTCTGATGAAAGAAATGGAAGAAGACACCAAAAAATGAAAGATATTTTATACTCATGGATCAGAAAAATTAATACTGTTAGAATGACAATACTCAAAGCAATTTACAGATTCAATGCAATCCCTATCAAAATACCAATGTTATATACCTACTATGTACCCATAAAAATATTTTCAATTTTTTTTTATTATACTTTAAGTTTTAGGGTACATGTGCACAATGTGCAGGTTTGTTACATATGTATCCATGTGCCATGTTGGTGTGCTGCACCCATTAACTCGTCATTTAGCATTAGGTGTATCTCCTAATGCTATCCCTCCCCTCTCCCCACACCCCACAACAGTCCCCGGAGTGTGATGTTCCCCTTCCTGTGCCCATGTGTTCTCATTGTTGAGTTCCCACCTATGAGTGAGAACATGCAGTGTTTGGTTTTTTGTCCTTGCGATAGTTTACTGAGAATGATGATTTCCAGTTTCATCCATGTCCCTACAAAGGACATGAACTCAACATTTTTTGTGGCTGCATCGTATTCCATGGTGTATATGTGCCACATTTTCTTAATCCAGTCTATCGTTGTTGGACATTTGGGTTGATTTCAAGTCTTCGCTATTGTGAATAGTGCCACAATAAACATAAGTGTGCATGTGTCTTTATAGCAGCATGACTTATAGTCCTTTGGGTATATACCCAGTAATGGGATGGCTGGGTCAAATGGTATTTCTAGTTCTAGATCAATTTTTTTTAATAATAAAATAAAACATGCTGGGCGTGGTGGCTCACGCCTGTAATCCCAGCACTTTGGGAGGCCGAGGCGGGCAGATCACGAGGTCAGGAGATTGAGACCATCCTGGCTAACACGGTGAAACCCCGTCTCTACTAAAAATACAAAAAAAATTAGCCAGGCGTGGTGGTGGGCGCCTGTAGTCCCAGCTACTGCAGAGGCTGAGGCAGGAGAATGGCGTGAACCTGGGAGGCAGGGCTTGCAGTGAGCCAAGATCGCACCACTGCACTCTAGCCTGGGTGACAGAGCAAGACTCCATCTCAAAAAAAAAAAAAAGATAATAATAATAAAATAAAGTAAAATAAAATGAAATAAAATAAAACAATGACGTGCTTCACAGAAACAGAAAAAAAATCCTAAAATTTATATGAAACTACAAAAGACCTCAAATAGCCAAAGCAATTCTGAGCAAAAAGAACAAAGCTGGAGGTGTCACACTATCTGACTTCAAATTTTACTACAAAGCCATGGTAACCAAAACAGCATGATACTGGCATAAAAACAGACACACAGACCAATGGAACAGAATAGAGAACCCTGATATAAATCCACACATTTAAAACCAAGTCATCTTTGACAAAGGCACCAAGAACATTCAACAGGGAAAGGACAGTCTTTTCAATAAATGGTACTGGGAAAACTGGATAATTATATGCAAAAAAATGACCATAAACTCCTGTCTCTCACATGAGCAAATCAAAATGAATGAAAGACTTAAATCTAAGACCTGAAACTGTGAAACTACTAGAAGAAAACATAGGGGAAATGCTCCAGGACATTGGTCAGGGCAAAGATTTCCTGTGTAAGACCTCAGAAGCAAAGGGAACTAAAACAAAAATAGACAACTGCGATTATATCAAGCTAATAAGCTTCTGCACAACAAAGGAAACAATCAACAAGGCAAAAGGAATGCACAAAATGGGAGAAAATATTTGCAAACTATCCATCTGCAAGGGATTAGTAACCAGAATATATAAGGAGCTCAAACAACTCAATAGCAAAAAACAAAGTATCTGATTAAAGAATGGGCAAAAGATCTGAACAAACTTTTTTTTTTTTTTTTTGCAGGGGAGGTGGTGAGACAGAGTTGTGCTCTGTTGCTCAAGGTGGAGTGTAGTGGTGTGATTTCAGATCATGCAACCTTTGCTTCGCAGTGAACAGACATTTTTCAAAAGAAGACATACAAGTAGCCAACAGCTATATGAAAAGAAATGCTCAATTCAACATCACTAATCATCAGAGAAAAGCAAATAAAAATAACAGTGAGATATCATCTCATTCCACTCGAAATGGCTTGTATCAAAAAGACAGGCAATTAACAGATGCCAGTGAGGATACTATGAGGAGATGCTCATAATTCCATGAAAAAGGGAAACCCTCATACATTGTCAGTAGGAATACAAATTCCTAGTACAACCACAATGGAGAACAGTATAAAGGCTCCTAAAAAAACTAAAAATAGAATTACTATATGATCCAGCCATCCCACTATCGGGTATATAACCAAAAGCAAGAGAATCGTCCAAGAGATATACGTGTACTCTCATGTTTATTGCAGCACTGTTCACAATAGCCAGAATATATAATCAGTCAAACTGCCCATCAGTGGATGAATGAACAAAGAAAATGTGGTATATATACACAGTGGAATATTATTCAGCCATAAAAAAGAATAAGATCCTGTCATTTGCAGCAACACAGATGGAACTATAAGCCATTATGTTAGGTGAAATAAGCTAAGCACAGAAAGATAAATATTTCATGTTCTCATTCATATGTAAGAGCTGAAAACATGTATTTCATGAAGATAGAGAGTAGACTGGTGGTTATCAAAGGCTGGGAAGGGGAGGGGGGAGGAGGAGGTGAAAGGCAAAAAAATTATATATATATTAAAAATATATATAAATGTACTTATTACCACTGAACTGTACATTTAAGATGGTAAATATAGTAAGTAATATATGTATATTTTCCCTCAATAAAAGTAAATTTTAGAAAGGGATATTGGAAAAGAAATCTCATCTTGTGCAGTCAAAGCTGGGTAAGAGTAAACAGATTTATAAAGTGTTTAAAAAATGGGCTTCAGTAAAAGAGCTAAGCTTTTTTTTTTTTTTTAACAATTGTGTTTCTACATATATTTACTTTTGAATTCTTTTACTATCACTTTGGTTAAGTTGGTAACTAAGTATTGTTTCACAGTGGCCTAGAGTTCTATTTAGTTAACTGTTAAAACCTCTTGATAGGTCAGGAGATCGAGACCAAGGTGAAACCCCGTCTCTACTAAAAATACAAAAAATTAGCCGGGCGTGGTGGCGGGCGCCTGTAGTCCCAGCTACTCGGAGAGGCTGAGGCAGGAGAATGGCGTGAACCCGGGAGGCGGAGCTTGCAGTGAGCCGAGATCGCGCCACTGCACTCCAGCCTGGGTGACAGAGCGAGACTCCGTCTCAAAAAAAAAAAAAACCTCTTGATATTTTTGACAATTTGGCCTTTCCAAAATAAAATCCTAAATGAAATCTTGATCTGAAACTGACCTTGAGATTTCTCAGGGAGCCCCTGCAAAATCTCAAAGAATTTGTTCTTTCACTTTCTAAAAACAGAAAAGTTAAAAAATAATTAGGTTTATTTGGTATATTGAATTGCATGAAAAGCATTGTTACATAAAGACATGCTTAACCTTCCCTGTGTTATATTTGTATGGGTCAATGTTATTAATATAAATATTTCAGAAATTGTATGAAGTTCATAGAAATCTGTCATTGTCCTTGCTGTTCATAACATGTACTGGTAAAGTGTTATCAATCATAATTCCATCATTTTAATATTTAAAATGTTGCATGCCACAGAGACAACTGAATTTCCTTGTCATTTGCATATTTTTTATTATGAACTCTCAGCAGATCTTTAGCCATGGTCATTTTAAGCCTTTTGTCATTCACTGATAATTTTTGTTTTACTCTGATTCTTCTCTGAAAGCATTTGCAACCTGCTACAGGCCAGCATGCTTCATTTTCAGCAAAAAGGAATTGTCTCAGAGACCCATGGAAAGGACTGTCACATAATCTGGGCTATAGGATTCTGATAGCATTGCTCACATAACTTTGAGACCATAGCACTGGACTAAGTAAGAATTTCCAGAACTCTAGTGGAGAAGCTTATGGGTTCATAAAACTGCTAATTTAAGTGCTATGGACTGATGTTTGTATCATATCCAAAGTTGGTATGTTGAAGTCCTAATCCCCAGGGTGGCTGTAGTTGGAGATGGGGCCTCTAAGAAAGTAATTCAAGTTAAATGGGTCATAGGATGGGGCCCTGATCTAATAGGATTAGTGTTCTTATAAAAAAGAAACACTAGAGAATTCATGCTCGCTCTCTCTCTCTCTCTCTCTCTCCACATTTACACAAAGAAGAGGTCATGTGAGCACACAGTGAGAAAGTGGCCATCTGCAACCCAAAGGGAGAGCCCTCACCAGACACCAATCATGTTGGCACCTTGATCTTGGATTTTCAGTCTCCAAACTGTGAGAAGTTTCGTTGCTTATACTGCCCAGTCTATGGCATTTTGTTATGGCAGCCTGGGCAGACTGATAAAACTATGATCAAGCAGAACAATAATTAATTAGATGAAACGGAATGAACTGATGAAGAATAGTTATGGCTTTTGTTTGAAATATTGTTGCTGGATTTAAGGAACTCCTTTCTCTTTCCTCTGAAGCTATCTGTAACTCATTAATAGAGTATGCTTTTGTAAACAGAATGAAACATTTACCCTTTATCCCTGCCTAGACTTTCCAGAATTTGGAAAGTCATATTGAGTATTCTTATTTTCATGGTAATATAATTATTTGCAGAGATGCAGTCAGAGTCTGTTCTCCTTGAACAGTTCAGAGGTTCCTCAGAAAACTCAAAACAGAGCTACCATATGATCCAGCAATCCTACTAGTGGGTATATGCCCAAAAGAAAGGAAATCAGTCTATCAAAGAGATATCTGCACCCCAGTGTTTGTTGCAGCACTATTCACAATAGCCAAAATTTAGAAGTTACCTAAGCATCCATCGACAGGTGGATGGATAAAGAAACTGTGGTACATATACACAATGGAGTATTCTTTATCCATTAAAAAGAATGAGACCCTGTCATTTGCAACAGCATAGATGGAACTAGAGATCATTATTATAAGTGAAATATGCCAGGCACAGAAAGACAAACGTCACATGTTCTTACTTATTTGTGGGATCTAAAAATCAAAACAGGCTGGGCACAGTGGCTCACGCCAGTACGTTGGGAGGCTGATGCGGGCAGATTAGTTGAGGTCAGGAGTTCAAGACCAGCCTGACCAACATAGTGAAACCCCATCTCTACTAAAATACAAAAATTAGCCAGGTGCGGTGGCAGGCACCTGTAATCTCAGCTACTTAGGAGTCTGAGGCAGGAGAATCACTTGAACCCAGGAGGCAGAGGTTGCGGTTAGCCAAGATCATGCCACTGCATTCCAGCCTGGGCAATAGAGGGAGACTCCCTCTCAAAAAATAAATAAATACATATATAAAAATAAAAACAATTGAACACATGGAGATAGTAGAAGGATGGTTATCAGAGGCTGGGAAGGGTAGCAGGAGAATGATGGGGGGAGGTGGGGATGGTTAATGGGTACAAAAAAAAAGAATGAATGAATGAGTAAGACCTAGTATTTAAGAGCTCAACAGGGTGACTATAGGCAGTAATAATTTGATTGTACATTTAAAAATAGCTAAAAGAGCATAATTGGACTGTCTGTAACACAAAGGATAAATGCTTGAGGGGATGGATACTCTATTTTATATGATGTGATTATTATGCATTTCATGCCTGTATCAAAACATCTCATGGACCCCCATAAATATACACACACACACACACACACACACACACAATGGACCCATGAAATAAAAATAAAAAGAGTATGTTCTTTTTATTAAAGATGTAATTGGAAACATTGGTTATCTAACCAAGGCTTTGACTATAATGTTGTATTTGAAAGTGACACATAGATTCAGATATGACTAGACAGTTTTAAGAAATCAAGGCTGACTATACAGAGCCTACAAAAACCCTCTTAGGAAAACCTGGCTTGGGCCGGGTGCGGTGGCTCATGCCTGTAATCCCAGCACTTTGGGAGGCCAAGGCAGGCGGATAACCTGAGGTCAGGAGTTTGAGACCAGCCTAACGAACATGGTAAAACTCTGTCTCTACTAAAAATACAAAATTAGCTGGGCATGGTGGTGCATGCCTGCAATTCCCAGTTACTCGGGAGGCTGAGGCAGGAGAATCACTTGAACCCGGGAGTTGGAAGTTGCAGTGAGCAGAAATTGCACCCATTGCACTCCAGCCTGGGCAACAAATGCGAAACTCTGTCTCAAAAAAAAAAGAAAAAGAAAGAAAGAGAGAGAGAGAAAGAGAGAGAAAGAAAGAAAGAAGGAAAGAAAAGAAAAGAAAGAAAGAAAAAAGAAAGGAAGAAAGAAAGAGAAAAGAAAGAAAGAAAGACAAAAAAAGAAAAAGACTACTTGTCTCAGTACCTGGCTTACAGTGTTTCCAGCCATACAAGTGAGCGAGGAAGGCCATTTCCCAGCAGACCCAGGAAATTTTGGGGACCTCAAGAAGAGGAATTAACCCAAATCTATAGGTATTGCCAGTAAAATCTGGTGGTGAGTTCCTGGCTTGGCTGTCTGGTCTTGAGAAGCATTTTAAAAGTCTTATCTGAGATTCGTCATGGAGATGTCCAGCAAAGAAAACTGCAAAAAGTCTGTGTGATCAGTTACCATTCTCATTGCACTTATCTAAATAATCACGCCAAATCTAATAAGATTTGACTTATTTCACAAGCAAGAATAATCTTAGTTTGGTTATCTTTAATCAGAAATGGGGCTGATCATAGAGAATGTTCTGTGTTGCGGTGAAAAACTATAGCATACCCTTGTGGGTTATCGGATTCTGGTCCTGTTTATTGCCTTGGAGGTTTTGTTATCCACCTGTAACTGGATTCCGCTATCATGCATATTTGACATTCTTTCATCCACATCTTCCACCATCTACACTGAGTAATAACCATGACTGTGACCCTCATGTCTATGCCATCACCAAAGACATTCACACCGCAAACCAGGAAACCCGTCAGCTTGCCACTGTCATCTTCACTCCACCATCTAAAGACGTCTCAAGTTCAATATGTAGCAATCTTGGCTGCCCTCTGGACTCAGAAACTGGGTTTATTGTCTGCTCCAACCACTCATCTTTGTACTGCTTTTTATTCGCATAGAAATTTCCCTCATTAAATATTCTCTCCTATCAAATCTCTACACATGCTTCATATAGTCCTTAATGAATAAAGGCAACTGAACAAAGAACAGACTTATATTGTTCAGAGGAAAGAAAGATGGCCTTTCCTTGCACAAGAGGAAGGATGGACAAAAACTCTCAAAACTCTCTCCTTATTCAGACCTCAGTGAAGTGCCTCTGAGCCCGCTTCTCAACTAGGCCCCAACCTTGGGCCTCAGTTTCTGCAAAAATCCTGGTAAAGTGGTTTAGCGATAATCCCCCACTCTTTTCTCTGGACCCAACAAGTCAGGCTGGAGGGGCACTGTTTGCCACTGGCCTCTGGAGATGCCAGGGCAGCAGGTCGTTGGAATGAGAGGTAGCCCAGCTCATTGAAGCCTGAGGTTCCCTGGAGATTCCATCCCCTGCAGGAGGAGCCAGAATAGTGTGGATAAAATCAGATTAACACAGATCACAGGGCTGTGCCTGCTTTGTGGAATTACTTTCTCCAGATCTGTCGCTCCCATTTGCGGGGTGAGGAGGAAGAGCAGTGGGGAGCCCTGGGACTCCTCTTTTCCCAGACTTTGTACTAACTGGTTGTACGACCTACAGGCAGGCCCTTTAGGCACAGAGGGTTGGGACACATGATCTCTTAGATTCCTCCAAATCATTCTCCCTGGGGCTTTGTCGCCCCCCTCCTGCCCTCCTCACCAGCCTCATCAAAGGTTTGTACCATTTGTTGTTCCTCAGACTCATTCCCTATGGCTCTCTCACCTGCTGCTCCAGCTGGGCCCTTGCATGGTGTGAAACCACCTTTTATAAGGTGCAAACTTTCTGTAGTCAACCAGTTGGCAGGAAGGAGGCAGTTACTGCATTTGTTTCCTCTTTCTCCTGCACTTTGCTCAAAAAGCCTCCTTTAATTTTTTTTTCTTCCCAAACAGTTTTTCAGACTTTACTTAAAATTTGTTTGATTGTGGCCAGGCACGGCAGCTCACGCCTGTAATCCCAGCACTTTGGGAGGCCGAGGCGGGTGGATCACTTGAGGTCAGGAAACTGAGACTAGCCTGGCCAAAATGGTGAAACCCCGTCTCTACTAAAAATACAAAAATTAGCTGGGTGTGGTGGTGGGCACCTGTAATCCCAGCTACTTGGGAGTCTGAGGCAGGAGAATCGCTTGAACCCAGGAGGCGGATGTTGCAGTAAGCCAAGATTGCACCACTGTACTCCAGCCTGGGTGACAGAGTGAGACACCGTCTCAAAAAAAAAAAAAAAAAAAAAATTGTTGTATTGCTTTTCCCTGGAATGGCTCTGATTACTTCCCTCTTTGGTGTGTGAGGCGGCACCACTTCCTCAACATCTCCAAGGTGCCTGGCTCCTTCCCCTCCCTCTCCCCACTCCTTCCTCCCTGCCAGGCTCCACTCACATTCATAACCTCCCTTCCCTCTGTGGCTACCTTGTGAAGCAGGTATGAAGAGCCATATTTCAGCTATGGACACACTGAAGGAGACTCAGAGTAGCTGGCACATGCCCTGGGTTCTGTTGCCTGTGGTGGGATGTGGCTTATAGTAGGGTCTGTTTCTAAAGCCTGTGCCCTGAAGCCTTGAGGCACCACCTATGGAGGAAGCACTAGAAGTCCAGTTCCCTGAAGGCTGGAATCTTTGTCTGCTTAATTCAGTGCCCAGTCCCCAGCACCTAGGGAGAGGCCTGGCGTGTGGTAAACACTCAGTAAATATTTGCTGAATGAATGAATGATAAGCGAAGGTCAAGGCCAGTGGTTCTCAGTCCAGGATGCACATTAGAATTAGTTGGGGAGATCTAAAAAAATGTGAATGCCTGGGCCTTATGCCTGGAGATTCTGATTTGATTGATCTGGGTTGAGACCCAGGAATCAATCGTTTTTTTAAGTTTCCCAGGTGATTCCAATGCACACCCCAGAGCAGCATTTTTCAACCATAGGCATGAACCAATGAGACAAATTGTTACCACCCACCCAGGACTCTCCCCTCCCCAGTTCCTTTCCCTCTTACCTACAGCCTTAAGCAGATCTCTCCCAAGAGTGTCCTGTGGCTGCCTGGCAGCGGGGCCCTGGGCCTGGTCCCCTAAACCATTTTTTCTTCCTAAGTCTTTGCCCCTTTCCTCCTATCCGTCACTCCTGTCATCCACAGAAGAGATTTTGAATTGGAAGCTTTCTAAGCCACAGCATAATTTTAACTGGGAAATATGCAGGAACTGGATTACACCCTTGGTTAGAAGTGAAGAAGGCAAATTGGAAGCTTCCTAGGCTGTAGCATACTTTTAACTAGGAAATACGTAGGAACTGCCTTGGTTACTAGTGAAGAAGGCAAATTCTAAAAGGCATTGAAGTCATTCAACCCCAAGCTATGAAGCAACTGATTAAGAACTTGCTGTGTTGTAGATACTGTATATGCCCTAAAAATGTCCAGAGCTTGCCTTGAGGTTTTGTGAGGTGGCCAGATATTTTAGAAGTTTGTCTGAGAACATGCCAGGGAAATAGTCTGACCTTGATGTCAGAAGACAAATAACACCAGGAATTACAATGAGGCATTGCCCTTCTGTTTAGAGAAGACTGAAGGGTGATTTTTATTCAAGGATTTTCCCATGCCACGTAAGACAGCATTTTATTACCCACCATGCTGAACTGATTCCTAACTGTCCCCACGTCTGCATCTTGCATCTGCAATTTTAAAGCCTTTGAGGATAAGGTTGTTCAAGTCTATCCATGCATAGCTTTTGGTTCAGAGAAACTGAAGATTTACCTTAGAAATAAGTCAGCAAGTTTCTGTAGGTGGCAAGGAGATTTCTAGAAGAAAGGAATTGAGACTCTACTTCCTTTCTTTCGGGAGGCTCAAAGTTTTAGAACTCATATAATAGGTGTCAGTTTTAAAAAGCTGATTGACTACAGTTGTTCTTTCTCTGCCCTACCAAAACCTTGCCAAAATGATAGTAAAGAATAAAAATGGGCACAAGGACAAGGAGAACAGGAGAGCAACAGCAGACAAGACATTTAGATGAGTTTTTGGAGGACAAATAGCAAATGAAGAAGTGGTTGCTGACTCAGCGGACAGGGGCAAAGTATAACTTAAGGGTCTGTCATAAAAAAATTGGCATGAAGAGGAACCCACAGAAATCCTGAGAGGTTTAGGATTTGGAGGCTCTGCTGAGAAAAGGGATGAGGCGTTGGTCTGAAAACAAGAGTCACTGGTTGAAAGTCTGCATAGAGTGTGTTGGGATCCCAGGTCCCCTCCTCATCCCACATAGCCAGGAAGCTGGTATTTGAATTTGTCCCTGTGAAAATGATGGCTCAGGATTTGAAAACCCTAAAGAAAAGTCAATCAGCTGACAGCTCTATGCACACACTGCAGAGCTTCCTATAAGACTCTTAGTGCCTCACTCTTAACATGAATAGATAGCCAAGGATATGACATACAAGGAAAGCTTCCAACATAGGAGAGACAAAATATCCAGAAAAGAAAAAGGAATGTGGGGGAAACAGACAATATAGGGAACATTAGAAATGATATTGCGGCCGGGCGCAGTGGCTCATGCCTGTAATCCCAGCACTTTGGGAGGCCGAGGTGGGCGGATCACAAGGTCAGGAGTTCAAGACCAGCCTGGCCAATATGGTGACACCGTGTCTCTACTAAAAATACAAAAAAATTAGCCGGGTGTGGTGGCATGCTACTAGGGAGGCTGAGGCAGAAGAATCACTTGAACCCAGAAGGTAGAGGTTGCAGTGAGTCGAGATCATGCCATTGCACTCTAGCCTGGGCGACAGAATAAGACTCTGTCTCAAGAAAAAAAAAAAAAAAGGATAAAAGAAATGATATTGCATCATAAAACAAGAACATGATACTATGAGAAAGACCTTTAAACCAGAAACAGTCTCTGGGGAAAAAAATACGTGAAAGTGATGTGGTTCAGCTTATAGAAAATTCAGTAGACTGGAAGAAGTTAGGGATGATGGAGCATTTGGGGAAAAATAACACTGCAGAAAAGCATTCAAATGTGAAACATAAATTGTAAGCCCTGGAAAAACTAAGGGCCATATAAGAATTAAAGCATAATACAGCCCACTTCTTGATTCAACCATGAAAAATATTTGTATAGCCAGAATGAAATATGGACTGTCAATTTAACCAAACATTGTGAAATAACTATGTTTGGAAGATGCAAGAGACAAAATGAGAAGGAGCATTAGCATATGAAAACTAAGTCCTTATCTACCATGGTGGGAGGTTAGTAGAAAATGGCTAAAAATGATAGGTTAAACATTAGAAAGAAAAATAGAAGCAAATACTAGAAGAGCTAGCTAAAAGTTTTGTGGATGGTTGCCCTAGGCAACAACTGGAGAATGGGATGGTGGAAGGCATAGGTAAAGGCTTTGGGGTTTTCAATATGGGCCCTGTAGCACCATTTGACTTTCAAGTTATGAACATCTGCTACTTGGATGAAAAATTAATTACTGACAAAAAGAACACTGCTAAGGATTAAGACAGGTTGCTTGAAATCAGTGAGTAGCAGTAAAAGATTACTTAGGCTTCCTATGGCACACAGTAAGAACTCAAAAAGTGTCAACAACTATTATTGTCATATAACAATCAGTGGAGAAGCCAGCAGACTTTGCAAGATCATTGCCCATCCATGACTGGCCTTTGTCTATAACTGGCAGGGATTTCTCATGTGTCAGCTGCAGTATTTAGATTTGGTTGGAGAGCTGGGCAGTGTGGCTCAGCTGAAGTCAAGAGAAAACTGAACTTTGGGAAAATAACTTTGTGGTGAAGAACATTAGCCAAGTGATCAAGGTTAGTGACTCCCGTGATATCATGTGGCTATCTTCTGAAAGTTTAAAATTATTCTAAATTTAAAAATAAAAAAAGTGATAGAGAAAAAAAGGCAAAAGCTTTGAACAGACAATGTACAGAAATACAAAGTGGCCAATAAATATATAAAAATATGCCCAGCACCCCCGATAATCAGAGGAATGCAGCCCTTAAAAATTATGAGGTATTGGCCAGGCACGGTGGCTCACGCCTGTAATCCCAGCACTTTGGGAGGCCAAGGCAGGCGGATCACCTGAGGTCAGGAGTTCGAGACCAGCCTGACCAACATAGTGAAGCCCTGTCTCTACTAAAAATACAAAAATTAGCTGGGCATGGTGGCACCTGCCTGTAATCCCAGCTACTTGGGAGGCTGAGGCAGGAGAATTGCTTGAACCCAGGAGGCGGAGGTTGCAGTGAGCCGAGATCATGCCATTGCACTCCAGCCTGGGCAACAAGAGTGAAACTCCATCTTAAAAAAAAAAAAAAGAAAAAGAAAAAAATTATGAGGTATCACTTTAGCCCCACCCGAATGGCAAAAAGTTGAAGAGAATGAAAACGGCTACTAGTTATGGGAATATTGGGGTGAAGTTTCCCCCCAAATACTGTCTTTCTTCATAAGTAGAAATGTGACAGTTCCCCTTTTGGAGATCAGCTTTGCTCTACCTTTTAAAACGAGAAAATCTACATACGCTTCCCTTCATGAGTCCCTCTCCTTGGAATCTGATAGGAGCAAGAGTCCATGGACATTTAATGACCATAGAGTCAATATTACTCATGGCACCCTTGTTCCAAGTAGCCACCCAAACCCCCAATTCAAATCCAAACAAAAGGAAAACAAACAAACAAAAACCAGAAAACGACTGGGGACTAAGCTAATAAAAGGGTTAGATCTGTTTCAGAAGACTTGAAGATATTTCTAGAATATATTTCTTATTTCTTCCCTGCCTCCCTGGTTTCTAGACAAGGTGGCTCTACACCAGGTGGTTTTCAGGGGTTACCTGGAATGGGAAGGAGAGTTGGTGCAGATAAAGAGGCACGCAGAAGAGAAGCAGGAGGGTAAGATAGCAAAAGACTGCGTGTTTAAAAATATCTCCCAAAATAAAAACATCTCATTTATGTTAAGTATGTGTATGTAAAAAACTTATGTATATGCAAAATACTGTCAACAAGTGGCTGATGGGATCATCTCAAGGTGGTGGGATTTTAAATGGTTTTTTATTTTAATTAATTATTTCATAAAATCCAGCTCCTATAGGAAGGTGAACTTTTAAGTTATTTCCTACACTTTTATACACTGCTCAAATTATTCCAAAGAGCAAGTGTTAATTATATAAACTGAAACAGCAATAAAGCTGTTTACACAGTGAGGAGGAAAAATAAAACAACTTATCAAGGATCCCTTATCCATGCACCCACCTGGTGATTTCTTTAAAACAAAGTTGTAACCAGCCATGTCCTGGAGCAGACACGGTCCTTTATTTTACTGTGTGATAAAGGAGGTAGTGCTTCTTTTGTAAATTCGAGCTCTTGCTCTGAGGAGGGTTCCTTGACATTCTGAGAAGTGTTAAATACGTATACATGCCTCGTTTCTAAACCTGAAATCATTTAACAGATTTGGTTATTGTCTGCTCCACTAATTGTGCTATTCTCCCATTGCAGACCAGTAAGCCAGGGCTGAGGGGATCTAAAGCTCCTCCCAGCATCACACAACTGAGACCTCTCCCAGACACATCCCCTGGGAGCTAGTAGATAGACTGGAATAAAAATTCTGAGCCTTCACAGTCTCCCAAGCCAATCTTTTCATCCTACTGTAGCATAAACTTCCATGCAAAGCCACCCTCCCCTCCACTGTTCTCTGGAGCAGAGCAGGTCTACAGGTTCAGGCTGCCTGGCTAGGCCCCTCCGTGAATGCCCCTTGATTAGAGAACCACTATTATTCTCCTCCTCATAGTCCATGGAAAGTAAATACAGGAAAGTCAGCAAACTTTCAAGAATGATGATGCCGGTTGTTTTCAGGTCCCAGTCATCCCTGCAGCCTGGCCATGCCTTCTGTAAGCCTGTTTCATCATAAGCTCTCTGCCAGCAAAACTCCTGCAATAGAAAACCATCTGGAGAAGAGCCAGGCAAAGGCCTTGATATCGGTGTTCTGGGCTCTGGGAGTGATCATGCAGAGACCAGTGCAGCACCAAAACAGGGACCATTTCCTCCAGCCTGCCCATAGCTGTTGCCCTTGGGGCTTGTTCTGACACCCAGTTTTTAAAAGCAGGCTCCTAGAATAATAAAACCAGAAAATCTTTGAATACAGGACCACTGACTGTTAGAATCATAAGCTATTGAGAGAAGAACCAAGAAATTCTAGAATCTTGGCATTGGAAGTTACCTCCCAGGTCAATGGGTCCTGTCTCCCCACCTAAGCAACAAGTATTTCTTCTGAGGAAACTGGGTGCAGCAATGATGTGGCCACAATGCCACATCTTGGGAAGATATCCACGGTGGCCACAGTAAGAAGCCTTTTTGTGGTCTCTACCTTCTGAAACAGTACATGACACAAGAAAATGTCCATGCTTGTCACGACAAAAACTACTACTCCCTGGAAGTCTCTGGTACTCTTGAACTCTCTTAAAACTTTACCTTCCTTGAAGAAGGTTTCAGGAGAAAGAGGAGGCCCTGGAAACTCTTGACAATGCCCTCAGCACTGCTTCCAAGGAGCGCCAGTCATATAGACCACCCCTGAGAGAAATGAGAAAATGGGAAATTCTGACTTCTCTCTACTTCAGAACTATGGACTATTTTAGTTGGCATTTTTGCCCCCATGCAACTTTTTTTGGCTTTGCTATCTAAAACAAATAAATAAAAACAGCTGATGCTGTGAACTGTAAAGAATCTGAGCTAATTTGGTCCTCCCCTTTCTCCCATCCATTGCAGACTTCGGCCATAGCGTGTGAGCATTAGAGAACAACTTGTCGCCCACTCAACTCTCTTTCTCATTCTTAAAGGAAAATATTTATATTATGCCACAGAAAGGGTTTCCATGGCAGTGATGACTATAACACTGTTGCCTTAGCAACCACTTGAGTCCATCTTGAATGATCTGAATCCCCTTCACAGACAAATAAGGAAAATCTGTCAAAAGTGCCATTCCGCTGGTGGGAAGTCCTGGAAGACGGTTTTCTCGTGCCCTCGTTCTCCCTCCAGGTCCGTCCCCCCACTCCCCCAGTACATCTCCCCTAACACTCACTCGGGAACTTTCCATATTTGCTACTCTTTTAAGAGCTTGCCCTCGCCCTTCTCCTAGTGATTAGACCCTAATCCACCAGGGAGACGCTGCCCAGAGCTCTGCAAAGGGTTAAGGACTGGCGGGCAGAGCCGTGCCAAAGACAACAGGAGACAGAATAAATATACAGATCATCCTTTTTATAGAGCCTTGCTCTTGCCCCTGGAGACTGGGTGCACGTTTTTCTCTGTCAGTCCCGAGCAACTCTGAGGGCAGAGTTTTATAGGAAAGACCAGTCCTCCTTGAGGTGCAGCTCTCAGTCACAACAAGTGGGCAGGTTGCCTCTCGGGCCTCAGTTTCCTCATCTGTATGACAAAGGGGTTGAGTGGAGAGTCCTTCTGGCTCTTACACTCTAGGAATTTGGGGGAATCAAGAATGTATCATCTGGCTGGGCGCGGTGGCTCACGCCTGTCATTCCAGCACTTTGGGAGGCCGAGGCGGGTGGATCACTTGAGGTCAGGAATTCCAGACTAGCCTGGCCAACATGGTGAAACCCCGACTCTACTAAAAATACAAAAATTAGCAAGGCACGGTGGTGGGTGCCTGTAATCCCAGCTATGTGGGCGGCTGAGGCAGGAGGATCTCTTGAACCCAGGAGGCAGAGGTTGGGAGGTTGCAGTGAGCTGAGATTGAGCCACCGCACTCCAGCCTGGGGTACAGAGCAAGATTCTGGCTCAAAAAAAAAAAAAAAAAAAAAAATGTATCATCTTCTTTCTCCCAAAGTCATCAGATTTCTTGTAGTATGCCTACAGAGAACTCAGATAGGACATCAGGACAAGTGACATCCTGGAGTGACAGGGAGCACGCCAGCATTCACAGGGAGGCGAGTCTTCTCCCATCACACACGTGGGCACAGGTGAAAAGCACTATCAGCATCAGCGGCCACAGCACTATCAGCACCATAAGCACAAGCTGCAGACCAGGCCGCTCCCACTCAACATCTTTCACTGGAGAAGGTGCTCCTGCAGGCTGATTAAATCAATAAATGAGCCCTCTCAGCGAAGCAGCGACTTTTCTCCTGGAGGAAATGTTTTCAATGCAATTCATATCCATCTCTGGAGTTTTCTTTGCCTCTTTCCTTATTGAAAAACAGCTTGAAAAGCTAGAAATGCTGACCTGTTTTCTTTCATTCATCTTCCTGCTTCTTACTGACAGGGAGAAATCTGTTTTAAGAGAGCAGTTTAAATCATTTTTATAATTTTACTAGCCGGCAAGAAAATCACTTTACTGGTTTTCTATGGAGACTAGGAGAAATGGAACAAAACATGGGTGGAGGGGCGGGGAGAAAAGAAAAAGAAGAAGCTGATGCCAGTTTAGGAGGAAGCTGAAATACCTCTTCACCAAAGCCCTTCTTGGAAAGTGTAATATCTACAAAAGTCACTTCAGACCTTTTCAGACTTTTGACCTAACTGAGAGGCAGGATGGAGTGCAGGAGTTAAGAGTGCGCTTTGGAGTCATACGAAATTGGGAATGCACTTTGCTCCCACATCCCGTCTTGCCTGCTGGCCACAGCTGATTAGAGTAGGCAGGAGTAGATCCCTGACCTTAAGACAAACTAATAACGGCCTGACCTGATCTGACCCAAAAGGATTGGCTGGGTCAGCTGGTTTTCTTTCCTTAGGAGCCTGAATAGGAAGTAAAGAAAGAATTCAGCCTGGTGCGGTGGCTCACGCCTGTGATCCCAGCACTTTGGGAGGCTGAGGTGGGTGGATCACTTGAGCTCAGAGGTTCAAGACCAGCCTGGGCAACATGGTGAAACCCTGTCTCTACAAAAAATACAAAAAATTAGGTGAGCATGGTGGTGTGCGGCTGTAGTCCCAGCTACTTGGGAGGCTGAGGTGGGAGTATTCCTTGAGCCCGTGAGGTCGAAGCTGCAGTGAGCCAAGATCGCGCCACTGCACTCCAGCGTGGGTGACAATGTGAGACCCTGTCTAAACAAAACAAAACAAAAATAAAGCAAGGGAATTCCCCAGTCATTGGAGGACAGGTCAGGTCAATAGTGAAAGAACTGAAAAGGCACAACACTGGTAGTCATGGAATAAGATTCATCTCATCCAGACCATATCGTGTTCTGCATTTTTGTGAATCTGTTACCAATCTTTAAACTTTGGGATATTTTGCATAAAAACCCAGCTCTTTGGCTTCTCTTAAAAAGTCAGAAGCTCTGTAACACAGAGTCAGCACGTCCTGGCTGCCATCAGCTGGAGCTAGGCCCTGCAGCTGCCCGCTTTTCCTGGGCCATATGTTCTCCCCTCCACCAGCCTCCACCCTGCCTTGTTATGCTCACACTCAGCTTACCTGCCTGCCCCATGTAGGCACTGGTGCATGCCTGTGTAGGTATTGGTGTGTGCAACCCCTAAATTAGAGGGAAAGTCCCTAGCAACTGCTTCCTGGAAACTAAAATTGCCTTGAATACACAGCTGGAATTACTGAGGCAAACTTTAATATAGTTTCTGGTCCTAGATTTCCCAGAGGCTCCCCTTAATCTTATATGTGGAGCCTTACAATAAGTCCTCTCTACCAAGCTAGCTTGAATGGGTCTTTATCCCTTGCAATAGAACAAGCCCCACGTATACAGGGGTAATTATTAAATTACCTCCCCTTCTTTTCCCAGCTCTCTCAGAGGCTGCAGTTTGTACAATGGACTGCTGTCTGAGAAGAAGTCTAGGGGAGACTGGCTGATGATTGGGAGATGCATTCCTAAGGATTAGCTGGGCACCAGGAACCAAGGTCAGGCGCAGTTTGCCAGGGGAGATACAGGAATGAGAGCTGACTCACAGGCCAACAGCTTGTGAAAAATACTAAAGTAACTCCATAGGTACCTACCTGGGATTCTTTGAGCCAGGTGTATGCAAGGCATAGCTTGGTCCTCTGGACATAGGAAGCCAAGGGTGGCGTCCAGTAGGACTTTGGGGAAGCCTACCCACATGAGCAATCAGAACCAACCTCAGCCCTAGCCTTTGGAGGCCTTCAGCTGGACTGTAGGAGGAGCCCAAGGCAGCTGGAGTTCTCCAAAGGACTTGAGGGGCTCTGGACAGAGGTTATTCATCAACCAGTATGAAAGTATATAATATGTGAGCCACTGGTATGGTCCCACCTGTGACTGCGGGGCTTTAACTCAAAGAATAATCATTCTTTAAGTAGTCATGATGGATACCGGGCCTCGTGGTCACCAGGTTGCTGTGAGTGCAGCATTGGTACTTTAATGGGTTAATGCTGGCACAGCCCTGGGAATCTTCCTTTGTTACGTGCACAGGGATCTCTAGAAGCCTGGCTTTGGCAAGGATTTGGTTCAGAGATGTGTGTGAGCTCCAGGATATTGCAGTTTCTTATCACTGACTCTCAGGTACTCTGGACATGAGCCACACATCTCAGTAGACAGTGAGGTCTTTATCTTGTCTACTAGGTTCAGACTGGGGGTATTGTGTGGATCAACACATAAGCAAGATGGAGGAATAGGGTTTTCCAGTGCCCATCTACCCACAGAAACATCAATTTGAACAACTCTCCATGCATGGAAACGCCCTCAAAGAGCTAAGGAAACCAAGTGAGAGATTATAGCAAGTGGGTTGTAGCACAGAAGTAAGAGGTGTTTAAGAGGGTAAGAAGGAGAGTTTTACATCACCCAAATCGCCCCTCCCCCAGTCCAGGCAGCAGAGGGCAGAGAGATACCCTCTATGTCGGGGAGGGAGAGGGAAGTGAACACCTGACTTTGCCTTGGGGCCTAACACTGGGCCTTCTCAGTAAAACTCAGTACCAGGCAGGACTCCACAGCCCAGCCTCCAGGCCGATACCCATGGACTAAGCCTCCAAAGCAGCCCTGGTGCCAGGAGGGATCCTGCAGCCCCAGACTCCAGGCTTGCATAGTGGAATGTCTCTAGGCCCGTCCCACTGCCAGGCTGACCCCAGTGGCCCCAGACTTCGGGACCATCTAGCACCAGGCCAACCACCACAGACTCAATATCCAGACGCAGTGGCCCTGGACTCTGGACCACCCTCAGCACTAGGCTGCCTCCCACAGCCCCAGGCTTCAGGCCTGCCCCAGCACCAGGTTGACCCCAGAGCCCTAGTCATCAGGCCATCACCTATAGACCCAGTCTTGAGGCTGGCCTTTGTGTTCATAAGTTCTTATCATTTAGCTCTCACAAGTGAGAAAATTTAGTATTTAGTTTTCTGTTCCTGTGTTACTTTGCTAAGGATAATAGCCTCCAGCTCCATCCATGTTCCTGCAAAAGATAGGATCTCATTCTTTTTTATGGCTGCATAGTATTCCATGGTATATGAATACCACATTTTCTTTATCCAATCTGACATTGATGGGCATTTAGATAGATTCCATGTCTTTGCCATTGTGAATAGTGCTGCAGTGAACATTTGCATGCATGTGTCTTTATGGTCGAATGATATATATTCCTCTGGGTATATACCCAGTAATGGGATTGCTGGGAGGAATGGTAGTTCTACTTTTAGCTCTTTGAGGAATCACCATACTGCTTTCCACAATAGTTGAACTAAATTACACTGTCACCAATAATATATAAATGTTCCCTTTTCTCTACAACCTCACCAGCATCTGTTATTTTTTGACTTTTTAATGATACCCATTCTGACTGGTATAAGATGGTATCTCATTGTGGGCTTGATTTGTTTTGCTCTAGTGATTAGTTACATTGAGCTTTTTTCATATGATTTTTGGCTACATGTATGTATTCTTTCGAGAAGTGTCTGTTTATGTCCTTTGCCCACTTTTTAGTGGGGTTGGTTGTTTTCCTCTGGTAAATTTGTTTAAGTTTCTTATAGATGCTGGATATTAGACCTTTGTCAGATGCATAGTTTGCAAATATTTTCTCCCATTCCGTGGGTTGTCTGTTTACTCTGTTGATACTTTCATTTGCTTTGCTGTGCAGAAGCTTTTAAGTTTAATTAGATCCCACTTGTCAATTTTTGCTTTTGTTGTGATTGCTTTTGGTGTCTTTGTTATGAAATCTTTGCCTGTTCCTGTGTTTAGGATGGTATTGCCTAGGTTGTCTTCCAGGGGTTTTATAGTTTTGGGTTTTACACTTAAGTGTTTAATCCATCTTGAGTTGATTTTTCTGTATGGTATAAGGAAGGGGTCCGGGTTCAATCTTCTGCATATAGCTAGCCAGTTATCTCAGCACCACTTATTGAACGGGGAGTCTTTTCCCCATTGTTTGTTTTTGTCAGCTTTGTCAAAGATCAGATAGTCATAGATGTGGGGCCTTATTTCTGGGCTTTCTATTCTGTTCCATGGGTTTGTGTGCCTGTTTTTGTGCCAGTACCATGCTGTTTTGGTTACTGTAGCCTTGTAGTATAGTTTGAAGTTGGGTAACATGATGCCTCTAGCTTTGTTCTTTTTGCTTAGGATTTCCTTGGCTATTTGGGCTCTTTTTTGGTTCCATATGAATTTTAAAATAGGTTTTTCTAGTTATGTGAATAACATCATTGGTAGTCTGATAGGAATAATATGGAATCTGTAAATTGCTTTGGGCAGTATAACAATTTTAATGATATTGATTCTTCCTTTCCATGAGCAGGGGGGTGTCTTTCCATTTGTTTGTGTCTTTTCTGATTTCTTTGAGCAGTGTTTTGTAATTCTTTTTTTTTTTTTTTTTTTTTTTTTTTGAGACAGAGTCTTGCTCTGTCACCCAGGTTGGAGTACAGTGGCACGATCTCAGCTCACTGCAACCTCTGCCTCCTGGGTTCAAGCAGTTCTGCTTCAGTCTCCTGAGTAGCTGGGACTACAGGAGTGTGGCACCATGCCCGGCTAACTTTAGTATTTTTAGTAGAGATGAGATTTCACCATGTTAGCCAGGCTGGTGTTGAACTCCTGACCTCAAGCAATCTGCCTGCCTTGGCCTCCCAAAGTGCTGGGATTACAGGCGTGAGCCACCACACCTGGCCTGTAATTCTCATTGTAAAAATCTTTCACCTCCCTGGTTATCTGTATTCCCAGATATTTTATTCTTTTTGTGGCAATTGTGAATGGGATTGCCTTTCTGATTTGGCTCTCAGTTTGGCTGTTGTTGATGTATAGGAATGCTAGTGGTTTTTGTACATTGATTTTATATCCTACAACTTTGCTGAAGTTGTTTATCAGCTGAAGGAGCTTCTGGGCCGAGACTATGGGGTTTTTTAGATACAGAATCACGTTGTCTGCAAACAAAGATAATTTGGCTTCCTCTTTTCTATTTGGATGTGATTTATTTCTTTCTCTTGCCTAATTGCTCTGGCTAGGACTTCCAATACTATGTTGAACAGAAGTGGTGAGAGAGGGCATCCTTGTCTTGTGCTGGTTTTCAAGGGGAATGCTTCCAGCTTTTTCCCATTAACTATAATGTTGACCATGGGTTTGTCATAGATGGCTCTTATTATTTTGAGGTATGCTTCTTTAATACCTAGTTTATTGAGAGTTTTTTTTAACATGAAGCACTGTTGAATTTTATCAAAAGACTTTTCTGTGTCACTGAAATAATCATGTAGTTTTTGTCTTTAGTTCTGTTTATATGATGAATCACATTTATGTTGAACCAACCTTGCATCCTGGGGATGAAGCCTACTTGATCATGATGGATTAGCTTTTTGATGTGCTGCTGAAGTCAGTTTGCAAGTATTTTGTTGAGGATTTTTGCATCTATGTTCATCAAAGATATTGGCCTGAAGATTTCTTTTTTTGTTGTGTCTCTGCCAGGTTTTGGTATCAAGATGATGCTGGCCTCATAGAATGAATTGAGGAGTCCCTCCTCATCTATTTTTTGGAATAGTTTCTATAGGAATGGTACTAGCTCTTCTTTGTACATCTGGTAGAATTTTCTTGTGAATCTATCAAGTCCCTGGCTTTCTTGGGTTGGTAGCCTATTTATTACTGATTCAATTTTAGAGCTCATCATTGATCTGTTTAGGGAATCAGTTTCCTCCTAGCTTAGTCTTGGGAGGGTGTACGTGTCCAGGAATTTATCCATTTCTTCTAGGTTTTCTAGTTTGTGTGCATAGTAGTTTCTGATGGTTGTTTGTATTTCTGTGGGGTCAGTAGTAACGTTCCCTTTGTCATTTCTAATAGTGTTTATTTCGATCTTTTCTCTTCTTAATTAGCCTAGCTAGTGGCCTATTTATTTTATTAATTCTTTTCAAAAAAACAACTCCTGGGTTCATTGATCTTTTGAACGGTTTTTTGTATCTCAATTTCCTTCAGTCCAGCTCTGATTTTTGTTATTTCTCATCTTCTGCTAGCTTTGGGGTTGATTTGTTCTTGCTTCTCTAATTCTTTCAGTTATGAAGTTAGGTTGCTAATTTGAGATCTTTCTAACTTTTTGATGTGGGCAACTTTTAATGGGCATAGGGATTACCTTGGGGCCATTTTAAAATGTGGATTCCTGAACACTCCCCTGGAGATTCTAAGCTGAAACCGACATGACCCCTAGGCCAGTGAAAAGCACTAGGAAGAGGACAGAGTACTGGGAGAGTCCCTGAAAGACTTGGAATCTGGAGCTTGCTGGGTGAACAAATTGTGTGACTTGGACAAATTGCTTCACTTCCCTCTTGTTATGTAAGAAAGTTGGATGGGATAACCCCAGCGAACCCTCCAGTTCTGACATCCCAGGGTTGTGCTATTTGACAAGTTCCATATACTCAGAACCCTTGGTTTGGCTGAGAATACAGATGCAAAGTGTCTGAGGGCATTGGCCACATTTACACCCCCCAGCACAGGGTTCACTAGACAATATTCTCTCCTGCAGAAGAGCATGCAGATGAGTCCCTGGCCCAGTCAGAACACCTCATGCCAACTGGTGCCTTTCCAACATGTATGCCCTTCCCAGAGGCTCTGAGAACAGAGCGCAGTCTAGGGGCCTGTCTAAATGGGTTGGGCTCTTCAGACTGAAGTGACGTATTTCTTCTTTCTCCCATTAGCATGCCTTATTTCTGAGGATGCTCATTTATACACCTGGGAGAGGATCAGCCCATAGATATAAAATGCGGGATTTTTCAAGGGATGAGAAAAGACAGGGTCCTGAGGAAATCAGCTCTGGGCTGGAGAGGTGGAGCATTCCTCTCTTTCCCCTCTGAGCCTCAAGGCACCATGGAGAGGAGAAAGTCTTTGGGGTCAGATTGAATTCCAATCCTGACTCTGCCACTTGCTACTGGGGGTAATCCAAGTAACTTAACTGCTCTGAGTCTCTGTGTTTTCACCACTGAAAAAAAATGAAGTGGCAATAATCAAGTTTATCTGCAGGGTTGCAGTGAGAATTAAATCTGATTACATACATAAAGGTGCCTGGCACTTAGAAGGGGCTCAGTAATCCTCACCCCTCACTTCACCGCCTCGAGCTCTTTCTTGCTGCCATCCTTGCCTGAGGGAGGGTGTCTGTACCTAGTCCCTCCAGCCTTAGGAGTCATCAAGATAGAATGGAGGTTGGGGGAGGACTCCTTCCTTCTTTAGTATTATTGAAGGATATTCAAAAGAAACATTTACACCAAAAGTGACTCTGAGGAAACAAAGGGAAATGAACAAAGCAAATATAAATCCATAAAATGAAATGCAGATTACAGCTTCTACAAGAGCCTCTGATAAACTCCCCACAGTGCCCAGAAACAATGGGGCCAACTGGAGCTGGGAGCCTGTTCCCAGCTGAAAATTGAAGCCCTGTCTTTCCAGTGGAGCCTCCTCTGCCTCTGGACTGTTTTCTCAGCCTAAGGAAGGTGGGAGGTGCCAAGAGTTGGAGGCACAGAGAGCACTCCAACTTGTCCGTCAGCTTTGCAGCTCCTCTATGGCTCCTTTCCAATGCACACTCCCCCCTTCAGACGTCTCTACCCCACTGAGGTCCTCTACAAAGAATAAAACCACAGCCCTGCCTTTGCAGAGCTGCACAAGGCTGCACAGAGCCTGTCACCACTCTGGGCTCAGAGGAGACTTGCTCCTACTTGGGTGGGTGTTGGACAAATAGCAGGAGTTAAGACGCTACCACTGCTGTCTTTTCTGCATCTGAGCCAAGTCCTACAGCATGGGCTTCTGGGGATGTCAAAGTGTTATCGGAAAGGGGTCCTGATCCAGACTCCAAGAAACAGTTCTTGGATATTTCTTGTACAAGAAAGAATTCGGAGGAAGTCTACAGAGTAAAGTGAAAGCAGGGTTATTAGACAAGTAGAGAAACAAAAGAATGGCTACTCCATAGTCAGAGCAGCCCTGAAGACTGCTGAGTGACTCTTTCTATGGTTATTTCTTGATCATATGTTAAGTAAGGGGTGGATCATTTATGAGTTTCCGGGGGAAAAGGGAAAGGAGTTCCCAGAACTGAGGGTTCCTCTTCCTTTTAGATCATATAAAGTAATTGCTGGACATTGCCATGGCATTTATAAACTGTCATGGCACTGGTGGGAGTGAATCTTAGTATGCTGATGCATTATAATTAGTGTATAATGAGCAGTGAGGATGATCAGAGGTCACTTTCGTCACTATCTTGGTTTTGGTAGCTTTTGGCTGGCTTCTTTACTGTATCCTGCTTTATCAGCAGGGTGTTTGTGACCTGTAGCTTGTGCCAACCTCTTGTCTCATCTGTGACTAAGGATGCTTACCCTCCTGGGGCTGCAGCCCAGCAGGTCCCAGCCTTATTTTACCCAGCCCTTATTCAAGATGAGTTGCTCTGGTTTGAATGCCTTTGACAAGGGGACAGAGAACAAGATTAGTGGGACCCAATCCTGGAATCTCACAGCTCACAGCCTACCATCCATACTCAGCCCTGGGAGAAGGGGGGGGCTTGGATGGAAAGCCCTGAACAGCTGCTATGTCAAGGGAGGGCCAAATCAAACAATAGCCATTGCCTGAGCTTGGGACAACCAAACTGAGCCCTGACCCATAGCTCCCTAGGACTGGAGGAAGAGTGAGACCCTCAATTTCTAAAAACCTCCAGACCAGACAAGCAGGAGTAACACCACAATGCAGGCTGCCTTTACTGACACAGTAAAGGTTAATAAACCCTCCTGGGCTGAGGCCTGAGAAGGGTGGCCAGGATCTGCTCAAGGATCTGGAAAAATTGCCAGTTAATGATTTAAGAAGCTGAGGGTGCTCAGTAGGGAAAGAACAGCTTTAAGGACACCTGGGTTTATATATGTGAGGGTTCATCTGAGGAAAAGGAATTTGCCATAATTAGGGGATGCGTTTAGGCAGAACCAGAGTCAGAGGGTAGAAGTCACAGGAAGAATTTCCATCACTTGGAGTGGCTAGCAATGGAGCAAGCACAGCCCTGAGGTCTTCAGAAGGATGACCTGTTTGGATTTGAAACAACAATGCCCCAAGGGAGATATGTTGGTGGACGTTATACCAGTTATGGAGCCAACAAGGGACCCAGTGAGCCCTCTTCAATATTTTGAGCAGGCTAATGATGCATAGGGATGGTTTAAACACATATGTGTGGGCTTTCCAAACAGAACACAAAAACCATCAGCTCCGCGAGTCACCATGCAGATCCCACCCCCATGAACGGCGCCAACTCTGCGTTTTCAGAGCTTGCCGAAATGGCCATAGCTCTCAGCTTATAGGCATCTCTGGTCAATGCCTGATAATCTGATGCACTGCCTGGACCCTCCCTGGGCCTGGGAACATGCTACTGGATCACAAGAAGTGCAATCATGCCCCAGTCAATGGGGACACAGGCTGACTTGACCAGAAGGAAGGGATGGTGGGTACTAGCACCATGGCAGATCTTCCTTTTTTTTTTTTTTTAGACGGAGTCTCACTCTGTCACCAGGCTGGAGTGCGGTGGCGCAATCTCGGCTCACTGCAACTTCCACCTCCCGGGTTCAAGCGATTCTTCTGCCTCAGCCTCCCGAGTAGCTAGGACTACAGGCACCCGCCACCACGCCTGGCTAATTTTTGTATTTTTAGTAGCTATGGGGTTTCACCATATTGGCCAGGCTGGTCTCGAACTCCTGACCTCGTGATCCACCCGCCTCAGCCTCCCAAAGTGCTGGGATTACAGGCGTGAGCCACCGCACCCGGCCACCTTCCTTTTTTGAGTCAGGCCCTAGTTCAGTGGGCCCAGCTGCTTGTCCAACCCACCCTCATCCTGTCTGGATTTATACTGTTTATTGTCTCCTGTTGGAAAGCCTAATAATCTACAAATAGAAGAGTCCCACAAAGCAACCAGTCTAAATGGCTGCTACTGCGCACTTCCTCATCATTGCTTTCTCTTGGCTCTTGGCTGGGGCTTGCTCTCATCCTTCAGAAAATTAGCCCTGAACTCAACCCCCAGAACTGTTGTATCTTTCCATAATCCCAAATGAAAATGTATCCTATCAGGTTGGATTTTAGACCAGATATAGGGAGAAAGATGCTGTTTCTACATCAGAAACAACAACTAATAGGAAGAACTAACCATTTATCATACTCAGAGGTCTACATCCTCATCTCATTCATCCCTCACAACAATGCGTTTATGGGAAACATTCCTCTGGCCCTTTGTAGCAGGATATGAAACTTCCATTTGTTTTGTAAGACACCTCAATTTGTTTGCACCTTTTCTTTGCTCCATTGAACGTTATCATCTGGCTTTCCCCAGGATGAGATCAAACATTTTCTGACCCCTCCAGAGAGGAGAGATAAGATAGCTATCCTCTGTGAATACTAACTGTTTGTGCCTTCAAAGATGAAAGATTCTGATGTTTTTCTTTTATTAAATAATTACAAATTATTTGAGCTCCAGTTTTTATGGACGGGGTTTTGTGTGTGTGTGTGTGTGTGTATTTTCACTTTGGCTATCCAGCATTCTTTTCTTAATTGAAAATATCCTAGGGCCGGACGTGGTGGCTCACACCTGTAATCCCAGCACTCTGGGAGGCCAAGGTGGGCGGATCACCTGAGGTCAGGAGTTCGAGACCAGCCTGGCCAACATGGTGAAACCCTGTCTCTACTAAAAATACAAAAAAATTAGCTGGGCATGGTGGCACATCCCTGTAATTCCAGCTACAGGGGGAGGCTGAGGCAGGAGAATCACTTGAACCTGGGAGGCAGAGGTTGCAATGAGCTGAAATTACACCACTGTACTCCAGCCTGGGCGACAGAGCAAGACTCCATCTCAAAAAAATAAAAATAAAAATAAGTAAATAACATCCTAGTTTCCTTTTAGGAAATCCTCTCCCCCGTTGTTTGCAGACTGGCGTATGACAGATTGGTGTGTCTTGCCCCCAAATAACAGAAGCAGAAGGGTTACTGTGGGCTCCTTTCACCAGATTCTTTCTCTCTCATCCCAGTACAGCCATGTGGGCATGTGACCTAAGCCCAACTAATAATATTCTCCCCTGGGACTTTGAATGTTGAGCAGAGTAACACAAAGATGCCAAGAGGGGAGAAGCAACACCCTGTCAACTACATCCTGTCCTGATTTCTTCCTGTTTCCAAGCTGTCTTCCAGACTTCCCAGCACTTCCATGAACTCTCTGATAACTTTCTAATAAATTTCCTTTTCTGCATAGATCATGTTTTAGGACTTGGCCAAAACCAAGGACGACTTCCTTCCCTGGCATTCTTTGAATTGTTTAGAAATAAGCAACAAGATAGAAGAGTCAAGTCACCAAGAGATCAAAAAGTCAAAGGACTTTTCTGCTGTCTCCTTTATTCTCCCTCAAGACATTGCTGCTTAATGATGGGCTAAGAGAAGGACTTCCTCTATGTATTCAAGTAAGTGCTGAGGAATCAGATCAGACAGCTTGCAATCCATCCTCATTATTCCCATGAGTGGTACCTTCATATTGCTTGCAATAGCCCTAAGTATGTTTCCTATGCAGCCTTGAGGTGAGACAAAGTTTCACTCCACATGCCCATGATCCACAACCCTAGGTCATGCTGTGAATCAGTGCTCTGCTCTGCTCTGACTCGGCCTCATCTATGAGGATACCCTTATGGGGCTCTCAGAACAACAGGAAAACCAAAAAGGTCATGTACCCCAAGGGGTGGTGTAGAAGCTCTTGTGCTGAGGCTCAGTTGCTGAACTGAACCCTCTGGAGAGGCAAGAGCTGAGCCAGTGGGACCGTGGAGCCCCCTGACTCATAGCTAAGTGCATAAGCACAGGTTGAGGGTCACATGACTCACCATGTTCAACAGAAAATGAGGTTTTAGACAACTCAAGACCCATGGGGTGATGTGACTCCCAATAAGCTCAGTCAATCTGGAGAGTCATTTTGATGATGTTTGGAATATTGGGGCCAGCTCTGTGCCCCCACCAAGGCACTTCAACACCAGGAGATAGAGGGAAATCAGAAACAGAGAAAGAGAAGATTCAGATAGAGAGGAAGAGTCAAGTGGACAGCTAGCTGAAGCACTAACACATCTAAGAGGGACTAGAATCTTTCTGCATCATAGGGCAAAACTGAAACTGATGCGTAGAAGTTCTAGGGCAGCAGATTAGGATCAGAGTAAGGAAAATCTTTTTTTTTTTTTTTTGAGATGGAGTCTTGCTCTTTTGCCCAGGCCAGACTTCAGTGGCGCTATCTTGGCTCACTGCAAGCTCCGCCTCCCGGGTTCATGCCATTCTCCTGCCTCAGCCTCCCAAGTAGCTGGTACTACAGGTGCCCGCCACCGTGCCCAGCTAAATTTTTTTGTATTTTTAGTAGAGACAAGGTTTCACCGTGTTAGCCAGGATGATCTCGATCTCCTGACCTCGTGATCCGCCCGCCTCGGCCTCCCAAAGTGCTGGGATTACAGGCATGAGCCACTGCGCCTGGCCAGGAAAATCTTTTAAGCCAAGCAGCATAGCAGCAACGTGGGATACTTCTCGGGGGCTGACAGAATAGTGGACAAGAGTCTGGCGTTAGGAGGCAGCAACCATGGTCAAGTCCCAGCCCTATTGTTTAACAGTCACATGACCTTTGAAAGTTACTGAGTCTTTCTGTTCTCATTTGTAAAGGGAAGGAAATAATAGTACCCCCCTCTGAGGGTATTTGTGAGGGTTAATATTGCTGTACTATGGCACTGACCAATTGCCATAGAAGTGTGGAGAAAAAACATTTTCCAACTGGAAGGCGTCCTAGAAAAGCTCAATATAGCTTCATTGAATAGTGCCTGATATATACATATACTGATTATCAAAGTGCTAGATATTAAGGAGGATTATGCTTGTGAAGTGATCAGCACCTCACTGCTGGAAAAAGTTAAACCATGGCTGCAAGACAAATGTCAGAGATGTTAGAGGCCATTCCCACACTGAGTGGGAGATGGGACCATGGCTCAGAGAACAAAGCAAGAGCTTTGGTGGTAGACAGCTCTGGTCACATCATGCAGCCACCACTGGCACACTGGGCAAACCACAAGATCTCTAGGTCTCAGTTTTCATATCCATAAATGAGGCTGATACGTCTCACTCCACAGCACAGCCACAAGGATGAAATAATTACGTATACAGATGTGTTGTATTATTTGCACTTGTTTTGTATTTTTAAAACCTCCAAATACAATAATAAAAGGCACTTATAGAGTGATCACCTATGTTTGGTCCCTGGCACCTAAAGGGGAAGCATGTGTATGACGATCATTCTCTGCCCTTCGCCCTGAATGCCCTGCAGGTCCCTGGACACCGGAGCTGGTCCTGGGCTGCCTTCTGGTGGGTCTTTTTGTCCTTTCACAGTGGCTGCCCTCTCCTTCCAGGCGGCTTTGTGTGACTCACCGTTCTTTGCAATGAACTGTGATGTTCTGCTGGAGGCTTCCATTAGAAATGACGAGAACAGCTACTTTGGCCTAAACAGAGTGTGGTGGGCTTGATTGTTTCACCTCACGATTTATTGCTAAAGAGACAGAAGATGGGCCCCTGGGCAGGTCATGGCTGGCCTGAGTCCTTCCCTCTGCACAATTTTGTCCTGTGATCTGGGTCCCCACGGCATATTCAGTCCTGAGGGCCAGGCCTGAACACTCACACAGGCTCAGTGGCACCCGGCTAGACAGCAGGAGCCAGGAAGCAAGGCTGGTTCAAGGAGGTTGGCAAGGAGAGAAATACAGTTTCTTTTCTGGGAGTTTGAATCCCATTTAATTCAGGAAGCTTTAATTGAACACCTACTCTGTGCCAGGCACACTGGGGGATCAGATGTGAATTAAAGCAATCCTCACTCCCTAGAAACTTAGAGTTTAACAGAGACGAAGGCAAATCTATGACCAGTCCTGAGCCTCTAGTATGGCACTGAGCAATTATCGTAGAAATATAGGAAGGATGAGACTTTGCAACCAGAGGGGGCCCTAGAGAGGCTTCATACAGTTGCCATTTGTTGAGTACCTCCTATGTGCAGGATACACCCCTGGTTTAATCTACACAACTCTGTGAGGAATGGGATTATTGTCACCCCTATGTTGCAAATGAAGAAACTGAGGTTCTGAAAGGTTAAATAACTTGTTCGGAAGTCACATAGCCAGTAAGAGGTACAACCAGGACAAGATTCTGAGTCTGAAACTTGTGCTTTTTCAAGAAGGCCAGGCTATCTACTTCTTAGAGGAGGCTGAATTTGTCCTGGGCCTGAAATAAGGCTGATATTTTGTCACACAGCTCTGGGTGGGGAGGGCCTTCCTTCTGCTTCTGCTTCTAGGCAGGTACAAACGACCTGTTCTGAGACACAGCTAATGTCCTTTCATCTTCTTCCCACAGGGGACCAATAAAGCCTGACAGTAGCCTTGGGAGGGGCCACATTCCTCCCAGGAGGGGCTAGTTCCTCTCTCCAGCCTCTATCTGTGATTCAGCCCTAAATAGTTAGCCTAAATACGTAACTGTCAATTCAAATAGTACCTGCCCACTGGAACCAACAACCTGGATTCATTTCACACCTGCTGAGAGCCGTTACTGGTACAAACACATTCTTTACATCACCCAAGGCAAGTTTGTTCAGTCATAGCAGTTTAGACTACAGCGCTGGAAGGCAATGGAGTGCTTAGAGACAACCAGGTTCGAGTACCTCTTCTCACAGATCCACACTGAGTTTCACCGAAGGGAAGGGGCTGGCCGGAGGGCTTCAAGGAGAGACATGAGAAAGGACACCATCTTCTCTGTGCTCCATATCTGTTGGGAGGAGTAGGATGAAGATTCACTGAGCACTATTTCTGAGTCTGCAGGTATTTGTCCTTAGTGTTGAGCTATCTCATTCATCCTCATCATACCTCTGATTTGAGGTCCCTGCACCCCCTTTCCAGATGGGAAGCCTGATAAGCTGAGGGGTCCTGGGAGGTGTCCCAGGTCACATGAGAAGAAGCACAGCCAAGGTGGGAGCACACACCTGCTGGCTCCAAAATCCCACCATGGAATGAAAGGAGGCAGTTGTTCCCCTCTCTTTTTGAGCTTGCAAAACGGGGTTGGGTTTGGTTTGGACCCAGGGAGTCTATGACACAGTTTCTCCAGCTCAGAGGGGCCCAGCCCTGGACTTTCCCATGGTGTGTCTTCTGAGCTGCGTGAAATAATGTCCAGCCCTGGGCAGGCATGAAATGACATGCAGAGGCTGTGGAAAGTGTACCTACATTTCTTGCTTTGTTCCTAGATGACTCATGCAGCCCACAGAACAAAATTAATGTCTTGTCCAGCACCAGCAAATTGCATTTCTTTCTTTGAAAAATCAGTCAGGCTGCGAAGGGCCCTGGTTTATTCTGGGGACATGGAGCCATCCTGTGGCTGCTTCCACTGGACAGGCTGGAAACAGCCATCAGGCCCCTCGGAAGGGGAGGCCTCCCTGGGGCAGTCCAAGCCTTGCAATCTGCTCTGGCCAGACCCTCTGCTCCTGCCAGTGACATGTTGTTACACCCTTGTCTCCTCTGAACTGATGTTCCACATATGATCAAGTGCTCTCCAAGCCCCCGTACCACTCCCCTCACACGGCCCCTCTCCCCTGCAGGTGGCAGACTTACTCATTCTCATGCTTCAGCTCCAGGGGTTCCCCTGTATGAGTCTTCTCTGCCCGCTCCCACACCCCAGGTAGCATTGTCCCTGCTTGCTTTGTGCCCTCACTGTCTCCACATATATACACATCTCTTACAATAATATTAAATACCAGCCAACATTTATATAGTTTCTTATGTACCAAGTACTGTTTCTATCTATCTATCTATCTATCTATCTATCTATCTATCTATCTATGTACACACACACTCATTTTATCTTCACAATGCTATGAAATAGGTATTATTACTGTCCATTTTACAGATGGGGAAACCAATCTATAATTGGTTTAGTGAGATCTACTGAGCATATCTACAGGTATTTGTCCTTGGTTATAGGAAACCAATCTGTCACTGGATTCCCCTTCTGTAAAAGAAGTTAAATAATTTGCTTAAGCTCACTCAGCTAGTGTGTGGTCAAGCCAGAATCTGAGCTTCTCTCTGGCCCAAATTGCTTATTGTAACCACCACATTATATGGCCACTTCACCAACAGTCATGCCTCATTTTACTTGTTGATGTCTCAGCTTTCCCCTCTATTCTGCGGGCTACTTGAGGAGAAGGCTTCTGTCTTATTCCTCTAGGTATCTCTGTGATTGACTCAGTATCGAGACCATAGGTATGTGGGTGGGGTTAATCCACACTTGCTGAACACATGTGTCCATGCCCAATGTCCCTGTGCATAGTGGCCACTTCCCATGGTTCACACGCATCTTCACGGCTCTTGTTTCTTCCATTCACCCATGCCATGTCCCTGGCCCTGTTCTCAGTGCTGAGGATGGAACCCCATTGCTGCAGCTTCCAGCCCTGGCCCTGGCCCTGTTTGGGGCTCAGTGCTTCATCCCATGGAGCTCAGGGGGTGCTGTGGGTACTGACAAACTTGTACCCCATTCCTAGTTCAAATTTTTCTTTGCCTTTCAAAGGCACTGGGTGTGTGTTCATACATTCAACTAATAATGTTTGGACATCCACCGCACATCAGGCACTGTTCTAGGTGCTGAAAACACAGTGCGGGAATAAGAACAAGGTCCCGCCATCGTGGTGTCACATTCTGCTTGGGGAGACAGACAGTAAACCATCAGCAGCTGAGTAATAATACAGTGCCACGTGGTGGTCAGCACTGTGAAGAAGAAAGCCAGGTAATGGCCGAGAGTAAGGGGGTGGTCAGGGAGGGTTGTCTCTGAGGATGTGATATTTCAGCAGAGACCTGATGAAGAGAGGGGGAGAGAGAGGCTGATATCTGGGGAAAAGTGTTCCCTGGCAGAGGGAACAGCAAGAGCCAAGGCTCTGCAGTGGCTCATATGTGAAGAGATTGAGAAAGAGTGAAGCCCACTAATGCAGGCGCAGAGTGAGACAGGACAATATGGTAGCAGAGCCTGGAAGTCCTCAGGGGGCATGGAGAGCCTGTGCAATTTTATTCCCAATGTATTCGAAACATCTCAGAGGGGCTTGTGCAAGGGGCCGGCACAATCTGCACCATGTTTTAAAAACTTGAAAGCATGAGTTTATGTATGTGCTGTCCCCCTCAGTTACGAGATCAATAGTGGTGTTTTTAGAGATGTTTTCTTAGGAGTTCTTTCTGTTGCCACTGCTATTTCCCAACACCCCCCTCTCTCCAAAGCCCACTTTGTTTCTCTCATGGACTCAACTGGCTTCAACTAGAACTTAAGTTTAATAAGAGACACAGCCAAGTAAACATTGGAGTGCTGGCGATACGAACTGTGATGGGGGCGGCTTTGGGGCCTGTGGAAGCACAGAAAAGGAGCTGCTCAGACACAGAAAGCCAGGGATGGCTTCTGGAGGCCAGAACATCTGACATGAGACCTGAAGGGTGAGGTCAGCCAGATGAGAATGTTCTAGGCAGGGGAAACCACGCATGTGAACCGAGAAACCGTGACGCTGCTGTCGCGGTGGCCTTGCCTGGGTCCTTAGTTCCCTCACCCCCCATGTCCTTCAGTCCCCACCTAGGCAACTCCAGTGCTAGCCAGGCTGGGTAAATCCTCTTCCACTGATGAACATTGCTGTAGAAATTTGCCAACCCTGGTTTCAACACAAACTCACACTCTAATCCCAGCTGGATCTTTGGCCATTTGGTACTCCTTCTTTCCTTGATAATTAACTGCCTGCCACAGACCCAGCAGCACATATTCCAGGCTTCTGTTTTCTTCCTGCCTACCCCACTCACTGAGGGTGACCTGACCTCCTATTATGATGTGCCTCCCACTCCTCCTCCCACTGTGATCTCCACCTCAAAGAATGTTTGTCTTCAACTCCATCTCCTTCAAACGAGCTCAGAAAGAGATACAGTTATTCTTTTTGAGATTAACCCCTTGGAAAAGAAATTAAGCATTTATTTTGCCTTACCTTGGTTGTATTGCAAGGTAAGCAAATAGCCCAGGTTGAGAAGGGGAAGTTCTTTTTCATAAAAGCTTAAAAATTTGAATAGAGTGCAGAAGTAGAAAGTCATCTTTTTGCAATCCCATTTGGTTTAGGCAAAAATCATAAGCAGATGAAACAATCAGATGGTTTATTAAAGGGGAACTTTCCATGGAGAGATAAAGCTGTCACAGGCTGATCCTGCTGCTCAGTTTTATCACGATCGCTAACAATGGCATGAACAATGCTATGGGTTTGCCGATGAGATGAAATATACAATGGGTGGCACTTTGCCTGCACATTGGAATTGCCTGGGGAGCTTTAACTACTGATGTCTGGGATCCATTTCCACTGATTATGATTTTAAATGCCTGGGATGTAGCCTGGGCATAGAGATGGTTAAAAACTGCCTCCAGCTGATTCCAATGAGAGGCCAAGGTTGAGACCACTGCCAAATGAAGCACAAGCCTTCAGTGTGAACTGTGCTAGCTCCCGCAAGAGTTGATTCTCATCAAGCCTTTCAAGTTCATCTGTAGCTGAAAATATTTTGGGGCATAGGGAAACACGTTAAGGGACAATGTGAGGAAGACAAATCCAGAGTATAGCTCGTTCTGTCTAGCAATGGACTCACTGTATTTTTTCAATAATCCAGTACCTTTAAAAAGGGGAGGAGGGGCTGTTACAAATTAAGAGATTCAAAGATATAAGAACCAAATGCAGGATTTTGGATCTCGAATGGAACCAATCATTTTTATACAACTGGGGAACCTTGATTATGAACTGGATATTAGATGCTACCAAAGAGTTAATGCTAATTTATTACGTATGTAATGACATCGTGGTTATGTAAGAAGTGTTTTTTAAATCCATGGTTTTTTAAGTGTAAAGGGGCAAAATAATAGGAGGGCTAGGATTTGCTTTAAAACATTTCAACAGCAACAAAATGAAGCAAGTGTGACAAAATTTTAGGAATTACTAAATCTGAATGATGAGCATATGTGTGTTCATTATTTGAGTTTTTCATTTTTATAATAAAATAAAACAAGTGAACCCCTCTGCGTTTCTAGTATGAGATATCATTAATACTAGTATTATTACATCTGTTCCCTCGCTTCATGATCGCCGCCGTAATCAGCAGCAGCAATAGCACCAGTCAGGTGAGATTGGAAATGTGCTGGCGCTGTAATTCCCCTGCAATCCAGTAGGGTGGATGTTGTTATCCTCGCTGTACAGATGAGAAAACTGAAGTTCAGAGGGATTAGGTCACTTGCTCAACATTGCCTGGCTAGCAAGGGGCAATCAGGATTAGAAGGCAGATGTAAGAGCCTCTGATCTTCATCATTATTCTCTGCTATTGTCTTCCCTCTTTCTCCCTGGCTCATTTCCTGTCTCTCCCTCTCCACCATCTCCTTCCTCCAGGCTCTTTCCTCCTGCAAGGACACTCCCATTCACCCACCCCTTCTGTGGCACAGTCATTTCTTTCTTCTCTTCCCTCCCCCACACTGCTGGGAACAGTCATCTACACTTACCTGCCTTCTCATCCTCACACCCATTCATTTCTTAGTCTCTCGTAGTCTGACTTCTACTACCCCAAGATCATAAAGACCTCAAGAACACAGCCTGGAGAACGCCCTCAGCCTCATCTCACCTCCCTGCAGCACATGGCTCACTTGCCTGCTCCTTCCTTCTTAGTGTCCTCTCTCTGGATGACCTGTCAAAGACGGGATTCTCCTGTTAACGACCCTGACTCCTTCTTTGTCTCCTTCTACAAAGATAATGCACTGACTTTCCAAATGTACTAACTAGTATGATCATCACTGTCTACTGTTGCATCGAACCACTACTAACCTCAATAAGGAAGGCACCAGGTTCAAGAGGCCAAAGAAGAGACCCAGAGCCAGCAAATGAAACATGGGGCTTTATGAGGGGCTCACACAGAGGGGAGAGAGTCCAGTGGCAGTGGGCTGGGTATGAGAACCATCTTACACATGGTCCAGTGGCGGGAGGCTGGACAAGAGATCTGCCTTGCCTACAGTTCAGTGGTGGAGGGCTGAGCAGGAAAACCACAACAGCCTGCAAACATCCTGCAGTTTACATAACATTGTCACTTAGCAGCCTCCCCTAACGACCTCCACCTGGCAATCTTCATTTAACCCAAAACTCAGGGCCTCAATCCCCTGTATGGACCATGTTTCATGGGACAGGCCAGGGGCTCAGAAGTTTATCATAGATAAGGAATGAATCTCTGGGTTGGCCACTCCTGGATTCCCTAGCTTGGAACACATATTCAAGTGTATCTGCCATTCTAAGGGTATTCTTCAATTATTGCTGTCAGGTGTGTTGACCCTCTATCTGCATAAGTATTTCTCAAACCAGGGCCCTATGATCAGCATCATCATCACCTGGAGTATATGTGAAACATGCAGCTCCTGGACCCACTCCTAACCTTTTGAATCAGACTCTCAACGTTAGGTATGCATTTTTAATAAATTCTCCAGGAGATTCTTCTGTACCTAGAGTAACAGTGCTTTCCCAGTAGCCCAGCCTTTCCGAGGCCTCCACCTGCCGCTGGCAGGCTGATGACTCTGAATGCTGCAGATTCATTACAGCCTTCAGGCTTCTCTCTTGAAACCCTGTCTCCTGTTCTACTCCATCCTCCTCATTCCCACACATGATCCATTGCTCCACCCTGTTAACTTTGTTTCTGAGCCATTTCTTGCTTCCACCATCTCTCATTGTCCCACTGGGCCCCACTGCCCTGCCCTTGGTGAAATTCTCACTCTCCCTCCCCAGGTCTGTTGTCTTAGTTTTCTGAGAGGTCCCTTTGTCCCCAGACTCCACCATCTACCAACTGTCCTCCATATCCCTGCAAGCATGCCCTACAGCACTTGTCTAATTATATGGATTTCCCAACCCTGCAACATGCAGTGGTCCCCTACAGCCTGTTGAGGAAAATCCACATTCCTCCATGGCCCCACCCCCCCACCTACCTGCACAATCTTATCTTCACTTTAAATTTAAAATGATCAAGACTAATACTGCTTTTTATTCTCCACACACACCAGCGCTTTGCTCATGAGGTCTCTTATTTTTCTTTTTTTTTTTTTTTTTGTGAGGTAGAGTCTTGCTCTGTTGCCCAAGCTGGAGTGCAGTGGCGTGATCTCGGCTCACTGCAACCTCCGCCTCCCAGGTTCAAGCGATTCTCCTGCCTCAGCCTCCTGAGTAGCTGGGATTACAGGCACCTGCCACCATGCCTGGCTAATTTTTTTTTATTTTTAGTAGAGACAGGGTTTTGTGATTTTGGCCAGGCTGGTATCAAACCCCTGACCTCAAAAGATCCACCCTCCTTGCCCTTCCAAAGTGCTGGGATTACAGGCGTGAGCCACTGTGTCCAGCCAAGGTCTCTTCTGCTAAGTATGTTTTTCTCCTCCTATCTTGGATGTGAAAATATTTTCCATCGGTGGCAGCTAGGCTCCAACGAGCCTCCCCAGAGAACCCTGTTTCCTGGTCATGATGCCATCATGGAATCCCCTCCCATTTGAATCTGGCTCCACCAATAGCATGCAGTGGAAGTGATATTGCGTAACATCCCAGGGTGGATCATAAAAAGACTCACAGCTTCTCCCTTGGCCTCTCAGAGTGCATGCTCTGAGGGAAGTTAACTACTATGCAAGAAGCTTGACTACCCTGAATTTGTCATGCTGTGAGGAAGCCCAGTTAGCCAAGTGGAGGGGGGCTATGTAGAGAGAGATACTCTGCCAGTCAACACTGCTCCAGCCATCCCAGAGGAAGTGCCAGACATGGCAGTGGCAAAGCCATTTTGGATGCCCAGCCCAGCTGAGCCTTTGGATGACTCCAGCCCCAGCTGTAACTTGACTGCAACTCCATGGCAGACCTCAAATGAGAATCACCAGTTATCCCACAGAACTATGAGAGAGTATAATCACTGTTTTAAGCCACCATGTTTGGGAGTGGTTTGTGACACAAGAATAGATTTCTGGAACAGCTTCTTTCTAAGTACAGGTCAAATACTCCCTCCACAGTGAAGGGATCCCTGAGCCCTTGGGTGGAATGAATTGCTGTCTTCCCTGTGCCTTCCCAGCTCTTGCTGCCTGGCAGAGACTCACTGGGCTGACTCACAACAGTTGGGAAGGGCAAGGATTTTTGTCTTGCTCATCTATGTAGCTCTGGTGCCAATCACGGTTCGTGGCACGGAGTAGATGCTCAGACAATGTGTACTAAATTTAATTGATTTTCTTTCCCTTCTCTAGTCTCTCAAGGCAGATAGGCAGCCACAAGACCCAACAGAGATAATCAAGGAAACCTCAGAGTGCCTAGAATTGACTAGTGAGGCTCAATGTGCCAAATCAGTGCTGGCAAAGCTTTCCATAAGAGAGGAAAGAAAAACCTTTGAGCCAATGTTAAAAAAGCTGAACCAAAGAGGGATGGAGGAGGTTGGAAGTGACCATCACTCTTTGCTCATCAATAGCAGTTCAGTGTTTGTGGACCTGGTGCCTCCTGGCCAGGAGCATACTTCCCAACTCCCTGCACAGCTCCCATAGTTTCTGGGCTGGAGGATTCTAGTCCATCAGGGTGGCCCAGAGACATCTGCCACAGGCTGGCTTAGATGGATGCTGCAAACACTTAGTTTACCAGACAGTGCCAACCCAAGTCTTTTAATTATTGTTGAGCCTCAGCATCAGAAAGCCACCACAAGTGCCTCTTGTGGACCAGAAATAAATCTTCCATGTCATTATCCCCTCTTTTAAAACACTCCAGGTCTCGCTCTAATCACCTCCCTTCCCTGCTCATTAAACAACCCTCCCATCATTCTCAGTCATATTCTGCCAAATAATTTTAAGTGTGTTTTATGCAATTGCAGCTGTCACACTATGCAGAGGACAAAAGTCTCTACTTTGTTATAGAAGAGTCTAATTAATGTGCCTTTATCCTAAGTGTGACTGTGGTGAGGCTCTTTCTAAGGAGTTGGCCTGTGAGACAAGTCATTCTCCATCCTGGATGCATAATAGGATCCTGCAAAGCTTTGGAAATAAAACCTATGTCTGTTCTTAGCCCACATGATTAAATCAGAATCCCTGGGCACAGGGTGTAGACATCAATATTTTTTCAAAAGCTCCCCAGGTGATTCCAGTGTGCACCAGAGATGAGAACCATTGTTCTGCAGAACATGAACGCTAGTGATGTCTGCGGTTCCAGGCAAACCCAAACAGTTTTCTGCCCTGTCCTGTTTCTTATCTGGGCTACAAATTAGCTTTTTGTAAAACATGCCTGGCCTTCTAGGACGGGAGGGACACGAGACAGACATGAAGCTGTTGCCAGCCAAGTCAACTAAATTCAGGTTCAGTCATATTACACGGGTTCAATTCTGTTTCTTCGAACATTGATTTGCAGTCCAACAATGGGATATAGTGTTTTGTGACAACTCTGAAAACTGTAGCATGAAAAAATATCAAACTATTAAATGAAATAGCAGAATTTTCTCTCCTCTGTGATTGCAGCTACATAAAAATATACATTTAAAAACCCTGAAAATAAAAGCACAAAATGATCCTAATTAAGGTATTGGATGATTTTTTTCTTCTTTCAAAACGTCTTTTGTGTTGATCGTTATACTTTTAAAACAAAAAAACAAACAAAAAAAAGCAAAATAATGTCTGAATACTTGAATTTATACAGAGAATGACTTTCACATAGACCAAGAGGAAGACAGGTTACTGTGCAACCTATACAATCCCTTTCCCCTCTCTGGGCCTCAGTTTCCTGGCCTGCAGGTTGCACCAAAAGAGCTGCAAGGCCTCTTGCAGCCCCACACTCTGATTCCTGGCTCACATGACACTGCTTTTATGAGACAAGTTATGCAAATGTTATCCAATATGTTTCTCTTGGTGAGGAGTCAGGGCCAAGCAAGCTCTGAGACAAGCTGTCTCACCTCCTCACCTCCCGAGCACAACTCACCCACAGCTCTGCCCTCGCCTCCACCTACATCATGCCTTCCTGCATGCCAACTTCCCTCTGAGGTTCCCCTCGCCCACTTACAACCACAGCCTCCTTCCGGACCTCCCCTACACGATGAACAGTCTGCCAGTTAATATACATCAAGCTGCCACCATTGAACAGCTTGGAAAGCCCCATCTGCTCTCAGTAGCATTCCAGCTAGAAAGACCATCCACCACCCATGGCCAATGAAGAAGGTCCTCCCCTGAGTGCCAGGCAGGGGGGCTCCTAACTCTGGGCCCCAAGTAGCTCAGCTTGGGGGAGCAAAGGACAGGAGCACTGTTTACCCAGTTGGACTAAGGGCTCCACACTGTGCCTAATAGGAACCTCCTTCTCACAGGTGGCACCTTTGTGAATCAGGGTCTGTCCTGAGCCACCCTCCCCTGGAGAGATCTGAGCACTGAGAACCACACAGCCTGGGACACCAGCACAGGGTTTGAAAAACTCCAATCCCAGCCAGCTACGGTGGCTCATGCCTGTAATCCCTGCACTTTGGGAGGCTGAGGTGGGTGGATCACAAGGTCAGAAGTTCGAAACAGCCTGGCCAGCATGGTGAAACCCCATCTCTACTAAAAGTACAAAAATTAGCCGGGCATGGCGTTGGGCACCTATAATCCCAGCTACTCAGGAGGCTGAGGCAGGGGAATTGTTTGAACCTGGGAGCCGGAGGTTGCAGTGAGCCGAGATCGCACCACTGCACTCCAGCCTGGATGGCCGAGTGAGATTCTGTCTCAAAAAAATAGGAAAAACGTCATTCCCATGTGTGTCCTGGTTGCTTGTCCCTTTCAAAGCACTGCACACTAACTGCTACCACCCATTGCTCTTTGTGTGCTGGGAGCTGCTTCAGACTTACTATCCCATTGAATGTTTTCAATAACCGAAATGGTAGGTACTATTATTTATAACCATGTTTTCAGATAAGGAAATTGAAGCTTAGACAAGTTAAATAATTTCCCTCAAACACACAGCTAAGTGGTAGGACAATGTGAAGTATTGGTTCTGAATTCAACCTGCTTGGATTTGAAGTCTGGCTCTGTCACTTACAAAGTGTGTGATTTTGAGTGAATTATTAATCTCTCTGAACATTAGCTTGCTCTTCTATTAAGTGAAGGTATTTATTTCTATTTGTCAGGATGGAAGTGTAAGGATTAAATGACATAATCCATGTGAAATGCTTGGTACAGAATGTGAGTTCAATAAATGCAAACTATGGTTTTAGCCAGATGCATATCCCTCTTCCAGGCACTCAAAAATGACTTTCTGTAAGTGTTGACTTCATCTGGATGTGCCCCTTCACATGGGCTTCTGGCGTGCTGGGCTCCAGATATCACCATTTGTCTTCAAAAGTCCAGGCTTGAAGAAAGGGAATGACCAAACGCATGCACTAAATGCATCTCATTTTAGAGACCACCAGCCCCGTGGACTTCCACTTCCAGATATATTACTTCCTTTTGTATTATTAGAAACTTGGTTGCCCCACACCAGCAGGGTGAGGTGGAATGAGGGAACAGATAGAATATTTGTAAGAGATGAAATGAGATCACCTACCTAGAGACACACCCCAGAGGAGAGTACGATAGTTCCAGAGCTTTGTGGATCAAATAGGCACTCTTTAATCCCTTCTGACACCTCCTTCTCCCCATGCTACCCAGTCCCTTGCTTCAGTCAAACAGAGAAGGGAAACATTTTTTGCACAGCCAAAACAAAGCCACTCAGGATGTAAATAAAATAGTCTGAACACCCAGTTGATCCCTCTGCCTTTGAGACTGGAATCATCTGGAGGGTGGATAAACACTTTCCCTGCTCCAGCACTCAGGGAGAAATAAGGGAGCAATAGATTGCAGCAATGGCTGCTGGGAGTGTTCCAAACTCTGTGAACAACATGGAGACTGCTCAGTAGATTATGGAGGGGTAAGGGCTGAAGTGTGTGTGTATGTGTGTGTGAGAGAGAGTGTGTGTGTTTGTGTGTGTGATGTTAGTGATGTTAATGGTTTCAGAATCCAGGCCACTGATAAACCAATTGAGGTGTGGGTGACAAGCAGAAGCGCCCCAGAGGTGTACTGCCCATCACATCCTTCTCCAGGGCACTGCTTGCTGAGTTCATGTCTTTGTCACTCAGCACTGCTGTGCCCACAGTCTGTGGCTTCTTGGAGATTGTCTTTGTCTGTGTGGTCCTTGCCTGTGTGGGCAGCCCTGGGGGACGGCTGAGGTAACTCTTACCAGTAACTTTGACTCCAGAGTCCCCGGGGCCTGGGCTTCTGGGAAAACAAGGCTGTGTGAGTGTGAAACTCAAACTGAAAGGACTTTCTTCTTTTTTGGTTGCATAGCACTCTGAACAAAACTCACTGGCTTGTGACGAGCAGGTGCTGTGCAAAGGGAGGCATACCTCCTGCTCCTATTCCTTCTTCTGGTGAAAGGCCACGCCCCCTCACTTGGCTCTCTGGGACGTTTCTTCTGTCAGGAGGCCTCTGCAGCCGGAATGTTCCTCGCTCTTTGAGGTCAGGCATCTTTTCCCTTCCTTTTCCTTTGGAAATCTGTGGTCCTCCCTTTGCTGTGACAAATTGCACTGTGTGGCCAGTCAACTCCATTCTGCCTCCTGGGAAGGCTCACGTGGCCCGTCCTCCATGAGGGCCCAGGGCGAGCGCAGGAGTCCTCGACTTGCAATTCTGCCCTTTTCCATCCAGCCTTTGTCCAGCTCTCCGTTCTGTTCTCCCATCTGGTGTCCCCTCCAGCCCCTTAGCCCCTTTCCAGCACACCATGCTCCTGCTTGAGGACTGAAGAGGAAAGAAAGCCCATCTGGGGAGGCAATTAGGGAAAGAGAGAAACAGAGGCAGAGAGAAGTAGAGACAAAAGATGAAGAGAAGGCTGCTGCCTGGGTACTTTTGCTCCTCAAGGGCCTGATTCTGGAATTTCCCAAATCCAGCTGTAATCCCATTAGTTGAAGTTAACTTTTTTTTTTTTTTTTTTTTGACTGAGCCTTGCTGTGTCTCCAGGCTGGAGTGCAGTGGTGTGATCTTGGCTCACTGCAAGCTTCGCCTCATCATGGAGAATTCACCTCCTAGGTTCAAGCGATTCTCCTGCCTCAGCCTCCCGAGTAGCTGGGACTACAGGCGTGCGCCACCATGCACAGCTAATTTTTTGTATTTTTAGTAGAGACGGGGTTTCACCATGTTGGCCAGGATGGTCTCAATCTCTTGACCTCGTGATCCGCCATCCTCGGCTTCCCAAAGTGTTGGGATTACAGGCATGAGCCACCACGACCGGCGAGTTAACTAATTAAATTTCCTTTCTATTTGTCATCCTCCAAAGAGTCCTAATAAATATCTCAGGCCCCTTCACCCACCTTGCTAAGATTCTGTTGTGTGCACCTCCCCATTCTGAATGAAGTCTTCTCCAGGCAGAGTGAGCTGCTGCTGCCTCTCTTCCCACTGTGCTTTGTGCACAGTTCTGCTGTACATTATCCCATGTGTGGCTATGATCTAAGGAGTCATTTGCCCATTGATTTTCCCCATGCTTTTGTGGCAAGGACTGAGTTTCTTTCCTGACTAGGAGCCAGGTATCTTCAGCAGCCTAGCACAGTGCTTGGCATATCATAGGTGCTTTATTAGTGTTGGATGAATCCATCAGCCAATGAACCAACAAAGCAATAACATGTTAGTGCAGCAAAATGCAAACAAATTGTATAAAGCTGTCAAAAGTGCTTCTGGAAATTTTAATTGTAATTTAAGTTTTAAGCATGCTATTTTGTGCAAGATACATTAGACTAATAGGAATACAGCCCAGAAACACATTAAACAGGGCTTTAATCATTGTTGCTGTCTATTGAGAGGACTTTCCCATCTTCTTTCTCCTAGTAACAGACTCCATCCCACTGGACAAAAAGGTGAGCACGTGACCCTGTCCTGGCCAATAGGAGTGGTTGCCTGATGTGAAGGGCCAATTCCCCACAAAATGAAAAGATCAGCTTGCTGGAGGACAGAGCAGCACCCTGCCCACTGAAGCAGAGACAAGCAGAGATGCGAGACAGATGGAGAGTTGGGGGGAACCTTGTGCCCTCAAGCCGGTTCCTTTGGCTCCTCTGTCTACCCTAGGGCTGCCCTTGTGTCCACATTGGCTTGGAGAGCCCATGTAGTCTCTTTCTTGCTTAAGCCAGTTTAAGCTGGGTTTCATAAAGAATCCTAACTAATTCAGCATTAAATCTCCTGCTGGAATCTGGACCTGATTACCAAAGCTGTCCCAAAAAGAGATGGCTTTGTAATGCCAGCCCTTTGTTCCCACCTCTGTCTGATCAAGAGTTATTTGTGGACTTTGCCTTCCTTCTGGCTGCCACTGATGTCTGTGAGCCCAGTGACCCAAAAAAAACCTCTGGGCTAGGTTTAAACATGGCCTTTATTAATCTCCTAGATGTGTGAGAAAATGAAAAAAGCAAGATACAGTGTATAATCAGTAATGATTGATGTGCTGAAATAGGGTAGACATGGCCATAAAATGCATATACAAGCCTGTAAGAATGGCAGCACAACTTGAGTGCTTGAATGTAACTCCTGGAGGGCAGACATTCTCAACTTTTCCACTTACTGCTCTATCCCCAATGCCTCGAACAGGCACTCAATAAGTATTTATTGACTGAGTCCATGGAACCGAATAAAAGGAATATCCTTGAAGAAACACATGAGAAAATGGCGTTCCTGGGCACCTGTTAGGGGGCAGGTGGGATGAGGGGTAGAAGAGGGATGAGGAGACTGAGTACCATTCTATATTGTGTGCACTTCTTTAAATTTTTTTTTTTTTTTTTTGAGACAGAGTCTCGCTCTGTCACCTGGCGTGCAGTGGCATGATTTCTGCTCACTGCAACCTCCGCCTCCCGGGTTCCAGCGATTCTCATGCCTCAGCCTCCCAAGTAGCTGGGTTTATAGGTGTGTGCCACCACACCCAGCTAATTTTTGTATCTTTAGTAGAGACAGGGGTTTCACCATGTTGCCCAGGCTGGTCTTGAACTCCTGACCCCAGGTGATCCACCTGCCTCGGCCTTCTAAAGTGCTGGGATTACAGGCGTGAGCCACCGTTCCTGGCCTTGTGTGCATTTTCTATATAGGTATCCTACCTTAAAAAAAGAAAATAAAGCCGGGTGCGGTGGCTCATGACTGTAATCCCAGTACCTTGGGAGGCTGAGACGGGTGGATCATGAGGTCAGGAGTTCGGGACCAGCCTGACCAACATGGTGAAACCCCGTCTCTACTAAAAATACAAAAATTAGCCAGGCATAGTGGTGCGTGCCTGTAATCCCAGCAACTCGGGAGGCTGAGGCAGGAGAATCACTTGAACCCAGGAGGCGGAGGTTGCAGTGAGCCGAGATCATGCCACTGCACTCCAGCTTGGGTGACAGAGCGAGACTCTGTCAAAAGAAAAAGAAAGAAGAAAGAAAGAAAAGAAAGAAAGAAAGAAAGAAAGAGAAAGAAAGAAAGAAAGAAAGAAAGAGAAAGAAAGAGAGGAAAGAAAGAAAGAGAGGAAAGAAAGAAAGAGAGAAAGAAAGAGAGGAAAGAAAGAAAGAAAGAAAGAAAGAAAGAAAGAAAGAAAGAAAGAAAGAAAGAAAGAAGAAAGAAAGAAAGAAAGAAAGAAAGAAAGAAAGAAAGAAAGAAAGAAAGAAAGAAAGAAAGAAAAGAAAGAAAGGAAGGAAGAGAAGGAAAGGAAAAGCAGGACCCCTTGAGTCTAAAAATGGGTTGGAAAGAATCTGAAATCTGGTCAAGGGTATCTTCCTGGTACCGCACTCTTACAACAGAAGGGGAAGGGCTGGACACAGGACTAGTAGTACCTGCTCCCTCACCTTCAAAGGAGGGAAGTGAAGCCTTCCCTTTACACAGCATCCCTGCCAAACTAATCTGCTTCTGGTTGTAAATATGGCAAACCTGGAGTATTTTCTTTACATAAATAAATAAGGCTCCCACAAACAGCACAGCTCATTTGCTTTAAACGCTGGAGCAAAAGGTTTTCCTTCTGACAGCCTCTTGATACGCTGTCAACCTCATGGGATGTCATTTCTGCTTTTTATGTTTGCTGATTTCACTGACACCTTTTGAAAAAGATAGGCAGGCTAAGAAAGGAAAAGACCCTATGCATTTCATTTGGGCCAATTCTTTTACAATAAACATTCTTCTATTTCCAGAAATACTACCAAATGTCCAATTTCAGTGCCGCCTTCAAAATAATGGGTAGCATATGAAAAAGAGAGATTTTGTACTTTTTGCCAGGAATTTTACATAAAATATCTCATTTATATCCCATAATAACTTCAGGCAGGAGATGGGACCACCCCATTTTGTAGAAATGGGGGCTCAGAGAAGCGGGTGGACAGCAGGGATTCTCACCAGATCTGTCTCTAAAAAGCATACTCCTTCCACTCTGCCCCCCCACCTCCCTCCATTCGCATGGCACTTGCAGTTTACAAGGCAACTCATCTAAACTATCTAATTTAATCCTCACAACTCTAAAATCTAGGAATTATTTTAATTCTCATTTTACAGAAGGGGAAAATTGAGGCTCCGAGATAGGAGCACAGAGTCAGCATGACATAAGAGAGAGAGAGAACTGGTCTGTGCGGTGTTTGGGGGGCAAGGGTGGAGGGGGATAGACCTGTGTCCTACTCCTGGCTTTGCACTTTGAACTTTGTGGTCAGTCACGCATTCTCTCTAGCGGTTTCCTATCTCCAAGGCAGGTCAATGGACCAGATGGTCTCATGTGCCCAACAGCTCAAATAGTCAATGATCCTAGCAAACCTCTTGGTGTTCCTTGTAACCAGATTAGAACTTTAGTTACAAGGGGGAGCCCATGGAAACTTATGTATATAACCGGCTCCGGTGGGATATTTGCATTTGTTCCTATGCTGAAGTTAACATTTCTAAATTTCTACAGTTACAATGTCTTAATCATAATGACACTGCTTCTACAGTGCTAGTAAGATTCCTGTCGGATCCAAATTGCTAATAGCACCCTGGGGATTTTGCAACTCTTGCTATCATCCGCCTTTGGTGATTTTTTAAAAATCACATTTAAGTGTATTAAAATATCAGCTTTTTATTTAAAAAGACGGAGCTCGATGCCAGTATCTGTACAAATGCAGAAAATGAAACTCTGTCCACCAGAAATAAGCCAGCCACACGGGTACTAACTCTACCGAGCTGATGGAAACATCTGAAGAATACAGCTCTGCCTGGCTGCCCGCGGTGGTGGGGGGGTTCCCTTTGCTCGTGGGAGTTGTCAGCAGCATTGGCAGGCAAGTGTTGAATTAAAGCAGCAGCTGGAACCAGATGTAGGTGGAAGTGCATGACCCCATCTGTGGCACAAAACTGGAGAGAAAAGCAAAAGAGTCACACCTGGTAAGGCAGTGGGGGCAAAATGGGCAGAGCTTGTTTGAATCTGGGCTCTGTCACTTGTGACTTGTGATCCTGGGCCATTACTTCATCTCTCTGAGCTTACAGGATGTGTTAGGCTGTGTTCCACTAAAACCAGAAACAAGGATTTAGTAGAGGTAAGGTATTTGGGAGGTGACCCCAGGAAGCCCTGGTCAGAGAGTGGGAAAGTGAGACAGGAATGAGAAGAAAACCAATGAAAGTTTGTCATGGAGCAGGTGACCACTTTGTGGAGCTCAGCTCCACTGTGGATCTCTGGGAGACAGTGTGGTTCGAACATGCCTCAGGGTTGCCCCACCTGAGGGGTGAAGAAATGGGCATATTATCTTCCAACTTCCACCCATCATTGGTCAGGAATGATCCCAGCAGCATTAACTTCCCAGCATTTCTGGCCATCCCCATGCATTGGCTGAGAATTGCTGCAAAAATTGAGTGGGCTTATGAGTCTTGACAAAAGGAAACAATTAAGAAAGTAAAGAGACAACCCACAGAATGGGAGAATATTATTTGCAAACTACCCATCAGACAAGGGATTAATAACCAGAATATATAAGGAACTCAAACAATTCAATAGGAAAAAAAATCTGATAATCTGAATTTAAAGTGGGCGAATGATCTGAGTTCACATTTCAAAAGGCTCACCTAGCCTTGAGTCCAGAAACCAGCTTCTGTCAGCACAGTGAAGATGGGTGGGTGCATCCAAGTTTGTAACTTACAAAGAGTAATAACTATCATAGGAAATGAACCCTTATGACTAATAGCAGTCACATTACTTGAAAGCCAAGTCAGAATCAGAGGTTTGCCTGAGAAACATGGAGCAGGATGAGGGCTATTAGAGGACTCAAGTGTCTGACAGCCAGAAGAAGAGTCCACCAGCAGTAGGTGAGTGTCCTGCTTGCTCCTGCCCAAGGGACAGCAACATCTAAAGGCACTAGCCAAGGCTTCCTCTTTTGGGAACAACACCTGAACATACTCATCTACTCATCCAACCTTGGTCACCAGGACTCAACTTTTCTCATATTCTGTGGCTGGCCATGCCCCTCCTGTTTTTTGACTTGTTTCTGCATATAAGACATTTTTTGCTTCCAATCAGGATACAGTAAAACTGGAAGGATAGGGAGCCTATCTGTCTTATTAAGATGACTTTGAGGATCTCTGCTCTATCCTTGATAAGGATACTTGATAAATGTAGGTCTTCAAGAGGACTCTTCTTTCTTTAAATTCCCAATATATCAGTACTGGCAACAGTACACAAATAACCTGACACATAGTAAGTGCATCATAAATGCCCATTTAACAACAAACATCCACCCTGGTGATATGTGGGCAAAAGACACAGTCTTTGACCTCAAGGAGTTCACAATCTAAAGGAGATGAGAAACAACTACTGTGGATACTACAGACTGAGAAGCAGTGAAGCTGGAGTGTCACAGGAGCAATGAAGAGAGGTATGTTGTCAGAGAAGCCCCTGAGGGGACATCTAAGCTGTTAAAAATGATAAGGAGAAGACTTACAGAAAAAAAAAAAAATGTAGGGAGGGTTATTCCCAGTGGAAAACAGCATGACACCCTTGGAAAATTACCAGTGATTTACTGCAAGTATATTAGATTGGAGGTGGGAGTCAGGGTACTGGGGGAGTGGAGAGCTATGAACCTTTGTGCCAGGTGGAATTAAGGGGCCCCTCTGCAGGCCTTAGGCTTTCCCAAGCCCCTTCATCCAGCGGCGCTGCAGTCCCTTGCATTTGTCTGTTTTCATGCTGCTGATAATGACATACCCAAGACTGGGCAATTTACAAAAGAAAGAGGTTTAATTGGACTTACAGTTCCATGTGGCTGGGGAAGCCTCACAATCATGGCAGAAGGCAAGGAGGAGCAAGTTATGTCTTACATGGATGGCATCAAGCAAAGAAAGAGAGCTTGTGCAGGAAAACTCTCCCTTATAATAACCATCAGATCTCACGAGACTTACCATCACGAGAACAGCCTGGGAAAGACCCACCCCCATGATTCAATTACCTCCCACCGGCTCCCTCCCACAACACATGGGAATTCAAGATGAGATTTGGGTGGGGACACAGCCAAACCATATCACCCCTCATGCCTTGCTGGATGCCTCTGTGTACTGTGTCATGAAGTATGTATGTCATGGTCCAGGAAGTTGGGATTTTGTTTGGCAAACACTTGGAACCCAGAGGATTAGAAGGGTTTAAATTAAGAATTTGAACACTCATGACTGTGTTGTAGAAAGAATGCTCTGAAGACAGTGAGGTTCTTGATTTTTGAGGAGTGACAGAGAAGGCTGTGAGACCTGTGGGAGGACACGCCAAGGACATGTGCAGAGGCACAAGGCAGAGAGGCAGAGGATGGAGGATGGCTTTGAGAAATCCTCAGAGGGTGGATTGGACAGGATTTTCTAACCAGCTGGATATGACAGAAGAGAGGATAAGGACAGGATGATGGCTGGATCTTGAAGCTAAGAGAGAATGAGTCAGGAGACGTAGATTTGGAAGTCATATGTAGGATGAGAGGAAAGCTAAATCCATGAGAGAGTCAAGTGTGAAGAGGACCAAGAACAAAATATCAGGGAACCCTGATATATTCAAGACAGGAAGAATGTGCTGGAGTGGGGAGGAAGCTGAACAATGTCTTTCTTTTCTCTACCAAGTAGAAGGTGGAGGTATCTGGAGGCCAGGCCATGTGATGGGGGGGACTTGGGGAGAGTGAGGAGGAAGCAGCTGCTGTTGAGAGTGGGTGAGGAAGCTGACTGGGGACACAGAGGAGGACTGCCAAGCACGGGTTGTTTTCTCCTGCCCTGACAGCTGCTGTCAGTCAGGGGACCAGATGGAATAATGAGGTAAGATTCTCCCAGCACAGAAGCTACACCCTGGGAGCAAAGCAGGTACTTCTAGTAAAGAATTTATTCCTCTGAACCACCAGAGGGCCCCTGGTGCCTGATGGAGTAATTTGGTTACAGGAGTGTAGGAAGAAACCGCGAGATGTCCTCCCCAGTTACAACCAGGAACAGGTCCTCCCTAACATTTGCAGACCTGGAGCAAGAATACAAATGGAGGCCCACATACGCGATGTCTAAACATTTAGAATCTGTAAATTAAGCTATTTCCAGTGCCAGCCTGCATTCCTAGCTTGCAACCCAGAGGCTAAAGGAGCCAAGCCCTCCCCTAGGCCACCCCTGCTACCTGTGAACCTGGGAGTAGCTCAGATCTGCTGGGACAAGATGGGGCTAAAGCCGGACATGGATTCCAGGACTCCCAGCTGATGACCTTCTGAACCCAGGATAGAAACTAACACAATCAAGATCCCCAGGAAGCCAAGGCAGATAGGTTTCACTTGTCATTTTCTCAACTCAGGATTTCCAGGTATTTCTAAGCACCTGCCAAAACTCCATCACTGGAGTAGAGAGAGGGGAAGGAGCACAGTTATCTTGGGGAAACTAGCCTGGCTATACACCCACTTTGGGTGGTTTGAAGCAACTATAAACAATAGTAGCCTTTCTGGAAACAACTCAATGTCCTTTAACTAGTGAATGGTAAAACATAACGGGACCAGCCTGACCAACATGGAGAAACCCCGTCTCTACTAAAAATACAAAATTAGCCGGGCATGGTGATGCATGCCTGTAGTCTCAGCTACTCGGGAGGCTGAGGCAAGAGAATTGCTTGAACCCAAGAGGTGGAGGTTGCGGTGAGCCAAGATTGCACCATTGCACTCCAGCCTGGGCAACAACAGTGAAACTCCGTCTCAAAAAAAAAAAAAAAGAAAAGAAAAAACAATGGGATACATCCATACATACAGTAGAATGTCCACATGCAGTAGAATAATACTCTAATAAAAAAGAACAAACCACTATGCATGCAACAACACAGATGTATCTCAAGAGCATTATTCTAAATGAAAGAAGTTAGACACAGAAGTCTACATACTGCATGATTCCATTTACACGACATTAAAGGCAAGCTATGGGGAGAGGAAACAGATCAGTGATTCCACAGCAGGAAGTGAGGGGGCAGGGACAGAGATTAACTGCAAAAGGACATAGGGAGTTTAAATGGGTGATGAAAATGTCCTATGTTTTGATTGTGTTGGTAGTTAGCCGATTGTATGCATTTGTCAAAAGTCAGCAAACCAAACACTTAAAAAGGGTGAATTTTATAGTTTGCAAATGATACCTTAATAAAGCAAACCCCTCAAATAAGTAATTAGTAAGCAACTGATCAATCAGACCCTCTTTCTCTGATTTCCCAGAGAAGAGGCTGTGATTTTCTCCTTTCACCCACCTCCCTACTTGAGCATTCAGATCCGTATCCCCTAGTCTACAGAGTCTATTCCAGCCCATTGCCCTCTCCCATAATTTCCCTTCGCCCAACTGGTTACTAAACCAGACAGAGAGAGACAGAAAGATTTAGACAGGAAAGACAGCAAGTATTTTTTATTGTAGAGTTTGAGATATGTAGGAACCTCCCCAAGGCAAGGAAGGGCTCCTCTTCCCAGGGCCTAAGGACAGTGTGAAAATGTCACTGACTGAGAGAATCTGCTTTGATAAGTCTGGGCATAGGTCAACTTTTAACATCCTATGGATTTTTCTCTCATTTAACACACAGCTATTTGATAACAGACATTCTATGAACACTGAATTTTTGTTGAAATTTTGAGTGTACATTTTTAAAACAGTCCCATGGTCATTTAAAAGTGAATATTTTCCCCTAATCTACTGGTTGTGCAAATTTGAAATTTTTCCTCATTAGATTTGCTTAAAAGGAAAGGTACCTGAAGAGTATGCCCTGAACCTCCATTGTGCTCCGCAGATCTGCCAAATTCATCCTTCCACTATGGCAGGACCCAGACAGAAACCAGAGAAATGGAGGGCAGGAGGGCAAAAGATCAGCAAAACCATGGATAAATACATTTATTATTTTTTTAATCTAACTTTAAGTTCTGGGATACATATGCAGAACGTGCAGATTTATTACATAGCTATACATGTGCCATGGTGGTTTGCTGCACCCATCAACCTGTCATCTAGGTTTTAAGCCTCATATTCATTAGGTATTTATCCTAATGCTCTCCCTCCGCTTGCCCCCCACCCCACAACAGGCCCCAGTGTGTGATTTTCCCCTCCATGTGTTCATGTGTTCTCACTGTTCAACTGCCACTTATGAGTGAGAACAGGTGGTGTTTGGTTTTCTGTTTCTGTGTTAGTTTGCTGAGAATGATGGCTTCCAGCTGCATCTGTGTCCCTGCAAAGGACATGAACTCATCCTTTTTTATGGCTGCATAGTATTCCATGGTGTATATGTGCCACATTTTCTGGATAAATACATTTCTATTTGTCTTCCAGGTGCATACTCACAGACATTCACACTTTCCCCCAACTCTAGCACTCCACTTCCCACTTGTATTTCACTAACATTACTTGAAACCATAGGGCCCACTGAAAGCATGCCTTAGACTTGTGTGAGGAAAATGGCTTTCTTGAAATTGTCACATCACAGAGAAGACTTTTGGCATGAACCCCCATCACACCAACAGGCTAGTCTTAAATATGGGGGCCTAGAAAGTCTGTAATCCACCTGAAAGTCACAGAGCCTTTCCTGTGATTCAATTTATTCATGAGTAAGATGGGAATAATGAGAACTAGCTCCTGTTTCTCACATAACCATGGTGAGGGTCAAATGAGGTATCATATGTCAAAGAGCCTTACAAACTCTGAAATAGTATGTGCAAATACGAGCTGCTGCTAAGTTGTTGCAAGACACAGTGAGTGTGGCAGGTAAATGTGACTCCCTCACAACTGCTAGGACCTCTGGTCTTTAGGGAGGCCCCAAAAGCTTGTGAGTGGTTCTAATTTATAACTAACTTGCAGGTAACCCTCTTCCCCCTTCTTTCATCCTTTCTTCTCCCCCTGCTCACAGAAACAGTCTAAAGATTCATCTTTCTGTCCTGAGTGCTGGATCCTGGAGTACTAGCCTAGCCAGGGTCACCAGGTTCACTGTGAGCTCAAGCAAACCATCCAGTGTGTACCCAGAAATTGTGGAGGTCAGCACTACAGCCAGGCCCCACCATTGTTCTGGCCCCACGGTTCAATGGACAGGCTAATGTGGCCTGTTCAGCGGGGTGGGGGCATGAACAATAGGAATAAATCTCTGCCTGCTGTGTCCCAGAAGGCAAAGTGCTGGCAGTATTTCCCTGAAAGCTAATCAATTCCAGAACCACTCAACCAGGGTGCTGAGACTCACAAAGGGGCACACTGGTGCTGGGGAAACAGGACCAAAGTGAAAGGAAATGAGATCATTTAGCTGAGATAAGAGAAGACCAAGTGGGCAGCACAAGCCTGGCAGAAATAGAGTGAGGAGATTAACTTCCCCTTTCTGTGCAATCAGCTACCCGCCCTCAGCTGCACAGAGCTCTCTGGCTCTCCTGTACTCCCTACCACTACCTCCCCTCCCCTCCCCAACCTCCTCCCCTCCACTTACTCCCAGAAATGATCTCATAAAATCATTGATTATTAACGCAGAGAGGGGTTGGAGAAACAAACAGCCCTCTAGTTCCCAATCTGTTTACCACAAGGGACTCCTCTTAGGTCTCCTCCTTCCAGAGATTCCATATTTTAAAACAGCTGCCTTTATTCAGGACCTGCTCCTTTGGGTCATTCACCGGGCTAAGAATTTCCCTCTTATTATCTCATCTAATGCTGCGAAGTAGTTATAACTACCTGTATTTTACATATGAGAAATCTAAGACTAAGAGAAGTGTGTTTGCCCAAATCCTGCAACTAGAAAGTGGGAGAGGTAGAATTCGACCTAGGTCTGTACTGGTTTTAAAGCCCTGCATGCTTCCAGCATTTAATAAATAGCTCAGGTGCCCAGCAATTATACTTCTAGGTATATACCCAACAGAAATGAAAATACACGTCCACATAAAAACTTATACACAGTCCTGGCACAGTGGCTCATACCTGTAATCCCAGCACTTTGGAAGGCCAAGGCAGGAGGATTGCTTGAGGCCAGGATTTCAAGGCTGCAGGGTGCCATGATCACGCCACTGCACTCCAGCCTGGGCAAAAGAGTGGGACTCTGTCTCTGTTTAAAAAAAAAAAATCAAAATAGCCAAAAGGTGAAAACAGCACAAAAGTCTATCTACTGATAAATGGATAAACAAAATGTGGAATTTCCATACAATGGAATATTATTTGGTCACAAAAAGAAATGAAGCAACAACATAGGCCACAGTATCTGTGAATCTGGAAAACATTTTGCTAAGTGAAAGCAGCCAGTCACAAAAGACCATGTGTTTTATCATTTCATTTACATAAAAGGTCCAGAATAGGCAAATACATACATACAGAAAATAGATTCAGACATCTACAGAAAGTAGTTCTTCAGGACTGAGGGGCTGGGGAGATAGATAAGGTAGTGATCTCTAAAGGGTACTGGGTTTCTTTTTGAGGTGAGGAATATGTTTTAAAATTGCCTGTGGTCATGATTGCACAAACACAACGGTAAGGATACTAAAAACCACTGTATTATATGCTTTAAACAGGTGGATTTATGACATGTAAATCATATCTCAATAAAGTTATTTAAAAAGAAATAGCTCATTCTATGATAGACAAGTTAGTAGGTTCTGTCTTGAAAGTTGAGAAGCAGAAGTTGCATGGTACAGTGGAAAGAATGAGAGCTTTGGAACCAATGACCTCAGACAAGTTGTTTAGCCTCTTTGAGCCCCAGTTCCTCATCTGTAAACTGGGGTTAATAAGCCCCATCTCACTGTTTTTACAGTATATGGGGAAGCCCCAGCCTCTCCTGTTCTAAAATCGCCTGACTTTGAAGTTTGAGGCTTGAAGGAGAGGTAAAGGTGGGAGGTGTCTGTGGACAGAAATGTTTCCCTTGCTCTGAAGTCACGCCCATGAGGGATTCTCCTCTCCTGTGTGTGCCCAAAGTTGGTCACCCAAAGCTCAGTGATTAGCTGCCCTCTGTCTCCTGAGGAACCTCAGAAAAGAGAGACAAAAATAAGGGGGACTTGTGTGAACTCTAGGGACAATTCTACTGGCCGTGGAAATTGCTGGGAGCTAGAACCAAGGGAGAAGCTTATGGGCGAGCTAAGAAAAGGCTGAACTCCTATGATAACAAAAATATGGCTCTTTTTCAAGGTAGTAGGATGGGTTGGACCATTCTGATATATTTCTTCCCAATTATGAGGCATCTGCCAAAAATGCAGAAATGCTTTTCTGAAAACAACTGGGGGGTAGAAACAGGTATTTAAAAAGCTAGACAAGTTAAAACACACACACACACACACAAAACAACTGATAATAGTAGTACTTTAGTACTCAGAAACAACACTAATATGGCAACCATGGTGGTAAAGAACTGGTGACCCTCATTGTAACATAGATTCCGTACTTGCAAATTCACCCACTCCCTCCAACTTCATTGTAATCGTAAAATCACTAATCGTGGTGCTCTTGTGATCATTTATGTATGTGAGCAGAGCAGTGAAAAATTTCAGTCATCCAATGAGCATATTCCCAGGTCGAACAAATGCTCCCCCTTCTTGTTTCAGCTCCCATACTATAAACAAGTCTCCTTTCAGCCTATTTAGTGCCATGCTTTCTGCATTGCACTGTTCTTGGTTGGTAATTTCACTGTTGAAAACATCCCCAAATGTAGTGCTGAAGGGCTGTCTAGTGTTCCTAAGCATGAGAAGTCTGCGACATGCCTTACTGAGATACCTGTTAGATCATCTTTCTTCAGGCAACAGTGGTAGTGCTGCTGGTCCTGAGTTCCATGTTAATGAATCCACAACATACATTCAAGAGTCTTTAAACAGAAACACATATGAAAAAGTTTATGTATTGATCAGTTGACAAAAATGTGACCAGAGGCTTATAGGAACTTAACTTAGTATTTTATCTAAGAGCAATAATTCAATATTTGCAATTCAGTGTCTGAGGTATTTTTATGGAGTATAATTACAAAATATAATGAGAATTAACTGTATATGCTACATATTTTTCACATATTATCTCATTTTAATGCCCACAAATTAGGTGTTATGTTAGTTTCACAGAAAATTGAGGATATACATGTTAGATTGTGTGACTTAGAGCTAACACATGGAAGTGGCAGAATTTGAACCCATTTCTGTCTAACTACCCAAAGAGGAAGAGAACTCTTTAGCCCTTTGACTAGAGAGTTGGCTCTTAGGGAAAGGTAGCCAGTCATCCATATCAGGGCTGGGCCACAGGGAGAGCTGAGCTTAGTTAAGAACAGTATAAATCAGAGAAAAAAGATGAAAGAACTGAACATAATCCTCCAGCTGTAGTCTGCACTGGTCAAACTACATACAGCTATGACAGTGGGGAGAGTGAAATGACCATTAGCTCAAAGAGAGGCACCAGGATGGTGGGGAGTCTGGGAGCCCACACATCAAGAGAGAAAGGATGAAAGAAATAGGCATTGCTCAGTGTAGAAATGCCAGCATGGAAGCAAACTGGAGGCATCTTTAAATACCTAAAGAGCTATCCTGTGGATGAAAACTAGGATTGTAGGTTGAAAGCTTCAGGGATAAGATTATGGCTCAATCTAAGAAACAATTTCTGATATTCAGAGCTGTCCTACAAGCCAAGATTGGAAACTGGTGGTCCACAAGCCACATTCAGATGCAGATGTATTTTGTTGGTGTGCAGTGATTTAAAAAAAAAATGTATTTAAATGCCCTTCTATTGGGGAATGTGCTCATTTTCACAGCTTGCACCACTCTCTGCTCTTAGCCCCATGTCACTCCTGTGTAACTTGCCTTGTCCTTGAAGCAGGGTTGTCAAATTTAGCAAATAAAAATATAGAATACAGTTAAATTTGAATTTCAGACAAATGACAATTTCTTAGTATAAGTATGTTCCATGTAACATTTGGGACATACTTATACTATATTTATTTTTCTATCCCAATAGACAGTGAGCTCCATATATGGGATTATTCAGAGACTTGTCTTGGAGAAATCCTTGTGATGGAAATAGGGCTAAAATGGTTTAAGGGTGTCCTTGCTTTATTTTATTGAGGATCCCCATTTCAGAGCGATGAAACAATAAAAGGTAGGGGGAGATAACTGAATTATCAGGTGCTGTTCTAGGTGTGGGTGACAGGTAAGACACCAGCTTATTGTCCTAACAGCTGAATGTTCTACCAAAAGAGCTGGGACTGACTGATAGATAAGGATATAAAGTGTTTTTGACCTCTAATATCAATTGTTAGTCAAATTCCTTTTAAGCAGAAAGTTGATTGGTGTGTCTGCAGCTGGAGAAAATGATAGCAATCTCTTTCTGGACCAAGGCATGAACCAGGAGGCATGCAACACTCCAAAATAATAATCCTGCTTTTATCTGCCAAAAGCCATCTTCTACTTCTCTGAAACTGTGGTTAGTCATCCTGACACTTCTCGTTTTCCTATCCTGCTGCCAGAACTGCTTTTCTAGTTGAACAGACTGTGACCAACTCACCAAAGAACATGGCAAGCAGTTGATATGAGAAAAGAGACTGATACTAACTTACTTAACACAGCCTATTTCTTGGGCAAAAAATCAGTGGATCTCTGAGGTCACTTCTGGAAAATGTGCCTCTAAAACTAAGTGTAAGTAGTTCTTGGTCATCAGCTAGTTTTTTAGTGTCCTCCTGTTGGTTTCTGGGGAATTAGAATGTTCGTGTTGGATGAGACTCCAGAGAGCATTTGGCTCAACTCCCTTGTTTTGGAGGTAAGGAAAGGTAGCTTCATGGTATGGTGACAAGATCCAGAGCTGATGGCTGCAGTCAGCTCACAGGCCAGAGCTCTTTGCAGCTCAGCAAATGGCTTCCCATTCCTTCTCCATTTGTCATGTTTCCCTCCCTTACTTACACCCACTTTTTTCAGTCTCTCACTTGAAACAGACAAAATGACAAAAGGGAGGGGAAGATAACAACATGAATAAACATATTTTGGGGCGAGTATGCACTGTGCACAATGGAGTATACACAAAGGGAATTTAGAAATTCTCATTTGTCCTTTTGGGGAAGGCTCCTAGACGACAGGGGCTTTGCTATCTCATTTACAGATGGGTGCATTCTGCATATCCCCAGGTTCACTTGAATGCTCACTAAATACTCCTGGTCATACTGTTTGCTTCATCATTCTCCTCTTCAAGATTAAATAAAATCTCAGGGGCTAATCAAAGCAAGTAAAACTTGATAAAATTCCATTTCAACTATTATAATGTATGGACATTTTTAATATGTCCTTTCTTTAAACAAAAATAAAGTTAGGGTTGAGAAGTAACTAACATAGCAGTCTTTGGATCTTAAACAAGGACTTCAGATGGCTTATGGCTCCACCATTTTCAAATAATAACCCGGTTTTCACTGGTTGTTCTTGATAGATACTCTGTCCCCTCAATTGGAACATCAGAGGACCCTGTCTTTTCTACTTTTGAAATTTTTCAGGGGTTTCTACAGACACTATATACATAGATCTCCAGCCAATGTGTTGAATGCATGTATTAGAAAGAACAATGGCTTTGGGAGCAGAAGTAGCCTGGACTGAATCCTGGCTCCTCCATCCACCAACTGGTGAACTTGGGCAAATTTTAAATTTCTCTCAGTTTCCTTATTTATAATATACAGACAAACTACCTCTCGCAGGGTTGTAAAGAGAAAATGAAATAATGTAGGCACTCAGTAAATGGTAGCAATTATTACTGTGCCTGTTGAATTAATGCAAAACATAAGCAAAAGGAACCACCACATGGCAGTATGACTTTCTAACCTTTTAATGAGATCTCATTTTGTTTGGCACAAAGATCTAGACTGGTGATCTGGTGGATGTGTTGCTTTGTGTAGCTGCCCACTGTGGCAAGCACTATATTGCTGGTCCCTAGAAGCATTTAAGGAGAGGCGTTATAGTCAGCAGTGGGATGCATGCCAACTGTTTTATTGATGATGCCTATTTGGACCACAAGGCCAGCCAGCATTTGGGCCCCAGGAAGAATATGGCCCCATTCATGTCATTACTCCACAATGCGGCGGAAAGACTGGACAGCTGGGGAGGCTGCACCCCAATCGATGGGCTTCCGGTACTCCTTCTTGTCCAGGAGGTACTGCCTGCCACGGTAGTTGGGTAGCTCATAGAAAATCCAGACACCCTCCGGCACCTTACAGGAGTGGATCTCTCGCATGTGAAATTGCTCCATGATGGAAGGGCAATCTTCAGTGGTTTCATACATCTGACCATTAAAATCCCCTTTCTCAAAGATCTGAATCTTATACTGGCCTCCAATAGGCTGAAAAGACACAGGAGAAAATGAACAGAAACCATTATGGAAATCACCAGCAGGTCAAGAACTTAGAGAACAGTATTGCTCAGAACTTATCACCTTGAAAGCTAGATGATCTGAACTCCCATCTCACCGTGTACCTACTAAAACAGCTAACTTTCAGTAAGAAAAAATTCTTCAAAACACTCAAGAGGCAGAGACAGCACCCTGGAAATTAGTGTAGTCATTCTTGTGATGAGCTGCTCTAAGATGTTACTCAAGCCTCAGCAGCCAACAAGCAGCTACTCATTAAGAGGTAGAGAAGACTCAGGAAAATTTTCACCTAAAAGCAAGAGAAAGCGGACAGAGGGCGTGGGAAACAGTGGGAGTTCACAGTCCCCAGACTCACCAGATGAACAGCTCTGCAGGAGCTGAGGCGGTCGTTGAGGCCCATCCAACGCTGGTATTCAGGGTACTCTCCCTGGGGTAAGATGTACATGTACCCAGCAAAGTTGGGCCTTTCATAAACAGCCCAGGTTCCTCCTTCCACTTTAATGGAGTTGCAGCGACTTAGGTATGTGTGGAAATCTGCACAGTCGCAATCACAGTCATAGCGACGGCCTTGAAAATTTTTGTCTTCATAGAAAGTAATCTGAAGTAGAGGGCCAACAGAGAAAGAGCTGAGGAGTTGGGTGGCTTAATTCACAGATAAAAATTAAGAATATAATGCCTACTTAAGAAATTCCTTTCTCCTCAATTTTGAGGAAAAATGTGTAGCTGTACATCACCTTACAACATTGCTTTCTGACAGACAACTTCAGTTGTCAACAACAGAAATGAGTACTTCCTGAAGGCTGAACATGAAGCAAAACAGAAGAGGGCTCTAATAGAAGCGAGCAGTCTCAGACTTAAGTTCGTTTTCCTTCCTTTATGTTCCCACAGCTCTCTGTACTTACCACATTATATTATAAATTATCCATTTATATGTCTACCCCTCCCACCAGAATCCTAGTACAGTTTTTCCAAGGGCAAGTATCAAGACTTATTTGAGCTATCAGTCCTCTGTGCCCATCACTTGACCTCAATAATTGTTTCATGAAGATGACTCCTAGGTGATATGGAGGATACATAGAGAAAAATAAAACACAAACCTTAGCTTTACAGAGCTTATTTGAGATGGATGTAGAGCTTTCATATATGAAAATGTATCATATTATGTTCTTTATTATTAGTTTATTACCAACAGAGTAGTTGCAAAGTGACAAAATGATAAGAATCCTCTTTGCCTCCAACTCTTATCAAGTTTCTACCACAATGCCTGGGGTAAGTCTCTGATGGCACTGAAAAATATGCAGCCCTGTGAAAGCAGAAACAGTAAGTCTGGACTACAGAGCTCCCTCTCCACAATTAGCCTTACTATCTTCATCCAGCCACCTCTCTGAGCTTCAGCTTCCTATTTGAAGACTACAGCAGACTGGAAGTTCTGGCTTTAAAACAACTCTCAGAGCTTTTCTGGCTGAAACAGGAGACAGAGTTCCTAGGAACTCCCAAGGATTCACCAAGCAGTTCCTGAAAACCACGATGAAAACTACAAATGAGCTTCAGAGCTTGTCCCTTGTTATTCAATAATTCCACAATCTTTTCACCTTTTTTTTTTTTAAGATGGAATTTCAGATCAATGCTAGGTTATCGACTGAAACCACAGGTGTTATGCTTCGAAGTTAATTACCTGGCATTATGCCGCCACCTTGTGGCTGATTTACTTTATGGATTTCACCGGAGAAAACTATGTGAGTCATTTCAGATGAAAGGAGCAGGGCCGGGTACTGTCTTGAGAGGATCTTTGAGCTGAGCATTGAAAGATAAGTAGGTGTTTTCCAGAGGCAAATGAAAAGGAACAAACATGTTCAAAAGAATAAAGTGAAAGAACATGCCCCATTATAGGAACAATAAGTTCATTAAGCCCAGTACATATTGAATATGTGGTGAAGTATTAGAAAATAAAGCCAGAAAAATGACACCAGAATCATGCTGGAATCCCTTAGGTGATTATGAGTGAGTTGGACTTAGTAGTGTGTGCCTAGAAACAGATGGCTGCTGTGGGCCAGGTGAGAGATGATGAGGGCCAACCAAAAGGCAACTCCAATGTGAATGATGATGAGAAAACAGTAAAGAACTTCAGGATTTGGTGACTAATTAGATGGAATGAGAGGAAGAAACCAAGAATCACTCATAAAAAGGTATAAAATCTCATTCTCTTCTACCCTGGGTAGTTCTTTCTACGTAGATACTAATATACTAATAATTGTTTCTCTCCACCTTAATCTTTCTCTTCCCTTCCCATTTATCTCAATTATTCTCTTTCCTGTTCCCTAAAAGCGTCCTTTTTCCTTCCCACCCCTAAATCATCTGCTTCATCTCCTTTATCCCCTGCCCAAATTTCTTTGTGTTTTGGTTCCCTTCCCATCTTAGCACAGTACAGATTTAGATACATGGTACCTTAGTTTATGGATGAAGAAAAAAAAAAAGTCCCAATACTACTGCTTTCTTGCTACGTGACTTTGGACAGGGCAATGAACCTTTCTCTACAGATCTTCATTGGCAAAACAGGATGACAGTGTCTCTTGCAGACGGTATGCTCTGAAGGTCCAAGGGGATGTTGATAAAGTACTTAGTTTAATAGCTGACTCACAACTGGCAATAAGCTTTTGCTACAGTTTTTACAGATGAAGAAGTTAAGTGATTGGCCTAATGTCACTACCTAGTTACAAGTTAGTTGCAGACAAGCTGGTGGGCTGCAGTGCAAAACTCCTGGTGAGTAATCTATTATTCACTTTATTTTCCTTTGTTGTCTTTCTGCCTGCACAGTTAGCTTCGTTTAACATGGCAGCACTTACTCTCTTGGACAATGAACAAGGCTGGGCCTAAGCCTGAGGGGCTCTCCCTTGTGACCTGTGGAGATCTTTAGGAAAGTCAAATAACTTCTCTAAGACTGGATAGATTCTAAACTCCTTAATTCATATGTTCTATTTGCCTTTGGTTTTTGACCAAACAGTCACCAAAAAGAGCCTTTGCAAAAGATATCCTATGGGAAATGAAGTTAATAATACCATCTATTTCACTTCATAGTTTCTCACATTTACTGCCTTCTGCACATTTGCGTGACTAATTATCAATATCTGCTAAGTAAAAATATACACGATGCCTGATAAGGTCACCTGATGTCCACCCTCCCAGGAGACCAGCCAACCATCCAAAAGTTGAAACAAAGCCCTCATCCGGTTGCTATGGAATCATTACTGAGCTCCAAGACTAAGCTCTCCTTTCAGTGGGAGACCTTCTATATCTCAGAGCCAGAGAATGTTGCACCTAGCCGTGCTCAATTTCTTTTTGTAGAATAACCATGAAATCCATGCTATTGTCAGCCTAGAGGTTTCGACCCTTGGGCAAAACATTCTTAGCCTTGTAGAGAAGGCTAAGAGATGTGCAGAAAGTTTTCCTAGAAATTATTACAAAATTCCTATCATTATCAGGTTTATTTTTGGAAAAATGGCCTACTAATCCAATGCAGCAGAGAGAAAAATGTCTTGAGTATCCCAGAGGTAATGAAAACATACTTAGTAAAATCTATTCCTTTTGCCAAGCCCATATCTCCTCTGATTAAACTGCTAGCAAGATAGTGGGAAAGGAAGAAGCAATGAGAAAGAGTAAGAAATAATTTACTATCTCCTTTACCCTAGCAAGCAAAAGTTATTTAACTAAATGAATGACTCAGCTATAAATAAAAAAAAGTACACTATTACTACTCTTCAAATCTTTAAAAGCAGATGTTTTCATCTAAGATGGTTGTATAACAGCTTTACCTCAAGACACATGGATATCCCTCCTCTAAGGACCAAAAATTATTTTTTAGTGGGATTTGCATGGTATATTTTCAAGAACCTCAGAGCACTAAAAACACTAATTTTTCTCCCCAAACCTCCTGAATGACAAGCATGATTATTAGTTCTATTTTCCAATGGAAAAAAAAAATCAAGCACTAATAAATTACAGAACAAGTTAACAGGTACCTTCTGACATGATGCAACAGGAAGTACACAACATTGCCTATGTAGCTTTCTTGCTAAATACATTTATTCTGAATCTAAACATGAGGAAACAATTAGACAAATCTAGATTGCAAGACTTTCTGAAAGACATCTAACCTAGGCTTTGAAAAATGTCAATGTCTCAAGAACAACAACAAAAAGGGTAGAGGGACTTTTTAGAGAGGCTAAAAAAAATTAAAGAGAATAAAGAGACATGACAACCACGTGCAATACATGTTTTTCACGGGATCCTATATTAGGGGAAAAGTCCACCATGAAGCACTTCTCTGGGGACAATCAGGGGAGATTTGAATATGGTCTCAATATTAGCTATTTATGATAAATCTTGGGGACATGCTAATGATACAGTGTTTATACAGGGAAATGCCCTTGTTTTTAGGAGATACATGCCTAAATACTTCAGGCAAAAGTATAATATAAAGTCTGCTACTAATTTTCAAATGGTTTACTAAAGAGAGATGGAGATAGGAGAGACCAAATACGGCAAAATGTCAACAATTGGAGAATATAAGTGAAAGATATACAAATATTCATTCAACATTCCTTTCCCATTATTTTGAGGATTCCATGGGTTTGAAAATTTTCAAAAAGCTGGGGGTAAAAATCAGGCAGCGGTTTTCTCTCAGTGGAAGCACAAAAAAGAAAATGAAGGCATATTCCCTCATTCCCAAAGCCCTACCTGAGAGAATAATTTCCAAGCCAGTAATTTTGACTTAAAGGAATATTTTAGAGGCAATTTTCTGACTGTGAGGGAGCACTTTATTTGGGGAACGAGTAAAAATAATTGCTTGAATGGAGGAGAGATGCAGGACTTTATTCACCTGATTGGCCCATCCACTTTGGCCTTTTAGAACACAAATGGTTGAGGCTAAATTTCAGAAAACAAAATTTTAATTGATTAAGTTTTCTGCTCAATATAATCCCCATTAGCATGCCTTATTCCTATGGAGAATATCAGTTGCATAGAATATTAGTTGCTAGAAGGCAGAAATAATAATGATATTTATAAATTATTTACCTGTATAGTATTCAACGCAGCACCATACGTAAAGATAAACCCTTAATAAAGTGTTTGGTAATTCTGTTAAGGGTAGAAAATACAATAAGCATTTCTTAATCTTCTCTCTCAATCCCAGTTCTCTAACCACTATCATACTCACCTGTAGGCAAAGAAGCAAAAGCTTTTCTGTGTGTTTAATGCATCATTAGGTGAAAAGTGGGTAGGCTAAAAATCAGTATGACTACTTACCTTGGTTCCAGTTTTAGACATTTTTGGTGCATAGACTGGTTTTCCCAGTGCTGAAAGAAATTCAGGAATGGCTACAGAGAGTTAGAGGCACAGTGACATTTATATGGGCTGGTTTCAGTCAAACATTTGCTTAGTCATGAGAATAGGATCCAAAAATTGAGTCAGTCATTTAGACGCTATTGATGGTTTCTAGAAAAAACAATTGGGATTATGAAATAAAGGAAAGCTTCAGTACCGCCTTTAATGCTTACCAAGCAGGGCTGCATTATAGACTTTGCTGAGTCAAGAAGCCAAAACCCAGACAAAGTTGTAAAAATTAAGAACAAAAGAGTCCCTTTTTTTTTCTTTTTAATAGCAAGCAGCCTCTTTGAAATTCCTAATGTCCTTTTTCTTCAACAAAGCTTGTGAGAGGTAAGAGTCAGAAGACTATCTCTATTTCTGGACAGAAGTGACATGTTCTAAAGGCAACAAAACTTACATGACAACTAAGTGCAATCCATGATCTTCTGTTTGGGGAAAAAAGTCACTATAAAGACACTGCTGGGACAATCAGAAAACATTTTAATATGGACTGTAAATTAGATAATACTATTGTACCAAAGTTTAACTTCTTGAATTTGATCATTGTACCATGACTAGGTAAGAGAATGTCTGTTTCTAGGACATGTATGCTACCATTCAGAAGAAAGGTTCAAGATGTCCACAACCTATTCTCAAATTGTTGAGCAAAAATAAAACAATACTATCATGTCGAGAGTGGTAAAGAGAATGTAGCAAAATGTTAACAACTGGTGAATGGAATCTAGATAAAGGGTATGTTAAAGTTCACTGACTTATTCTTGCAACTATTATTTAATTTTTTTCAAAACACAATTTTTTTAAAAAAAGAGCTCTAATCCATAAGAAGGGTGCCACCGTATGTAGAAAAGTGACTGTGGGACTCCTGAATTTGCCAAGGGTTAGCTACCTAAACACAACTTGCTACTGGCTAGGTGGTCTTCTTTGCCCAAAATACGACATTGGAACATGTTCGGAGAACATTTTTTGGCCCTAATACACCTCTGACTTTAGGAATGAGATTGCATCTTACGTAAATACAAAAAAAACCAACAAATTAATTTTTCTCCATTTTTAACTTTAACTGATCAAGTATATTCTCAAAAGTCCAACTCCCTCATCTTTCTATTAACTAACAAATATTTTAATAAATGGGATGTATTATGGTCAATTCAGAAAATGGCAAGTGTGCCTTAATATAAAGATTACTGAGAAAATATTAAGCTATATGCTTAGTTTTCTGAATTTTGTAAAATTTTATAAAACTTTAAAACTTTAAAAAAAGTATCTGAGTACCATTTATTTCATTAACAAATAGCAATATCTAAAATATATTTCTATTACTCCAGTGTTTATTTGGTAATGGTCTGCTTCTTGAATTTCATCTTAAAATAAAAACTGTAAACTTCAATTAGAATTAAACATTCTGAGGGTTATTTTTTACTTTAGAAATACAGGAGACTTTTTTGATAGAATTACTAATTAAATGGCCAGAGAGCATATGAACCAATGTTTATCAGCAATCTGATTCATTTCACTCATTTGGTAATTTCACTCATTTATCTGAAAGAAGGTGTTCCCAAGCAAATGTAAACTTTACTAGATATTTTGAGAAATGACACTAGAAACCTTTTCTAAAATTAAAAGTAAAGCTTTATCTTTTTACAAAAAACAGAAATTATTCTTTAGAGTTTGTTTATTGAAAATTTAAAGCAGGAAGTAAAAAATAAAGATTTTTTTTACACAATTTCATTAAGTTCCATACTTTGACTAAAATATAGTATAAAACTATTTCTATGTCTATATACCAACAAATCAAACTTTCCAATTATTTTTTAAAAGGAGTAGCAATTTCCTTTTAAATAGTTACAAAGAACTATAAAACTCTTATTTAACTCTAGAAAGAATAAAACTCTTTCATCACACAAATGAAGATACATACTATAGTTGCAAATCTACACTCAGTTGCTTTAATATTAACATACATACAACGGTACTACCTTTACCAACTTTTTCATTTGGGCATCACAAAGATGAGTCTTCTGATGTTCTATAAGCAATATGTTTATACGAAAGTCAGAAGGTTAGTGAAAATTCAGCCTAAACAGTAATAAATGAAAATGGCATGGAAATCAAAGTTCTTAAATAGAACAGAAGGCCGGGCGCAGTGGCTCATGCCTGTAATCCCAGCACTTTGGGAGGCCGAGACGGGCAGATCACAAGGTCAGGAAATCGAGACCATCCTGACTAACACGGTGAAACCCCGTCTCTATTAAAAATACAAAAAAAATTAGCCAGACGTGGTGGCGGGCGCCTGTAGTCCCAGCTACTCAGGAGGCTGAGGCAGGAGTGAACCCGGGAGGCGGAGCTTGCTGTGAGCCGAGATTGCGCCACTGCACTCCAGCCTGGGTGACAGAACAAGACTCTGCCTCAAAAAAAAAAAAAAAAAAAAAAATAGGGACAGAAAAGTCCCGATGTCTCTTAAGCAGCAAGAGCACCTTCCCAGTCTAGTTTCAAGATGAACACCATTCTCCATTTATCCTTGTATTTCCAGGGCCCTGAAGATCAAAGAAAAAATAATATTAACCACTTAATTTTCTATTGCTTCATGTAAATAATTTTAAAACTCTACGTTTAAAAAAATCACATAAATTATCAAGGTCAAATGATAGATTAGAGTGATAAAATACACAAAGTTTAAAGTTAATAATATTCCTTTTTGCTAGGTGTAATGTTAGATCATAATAAAAGAGAAATTCAAACATGAATATAAAAAATTGTTAAGCAGTTGAGATTAAACAAAAATTTTTACCCGCTTATAGTTCACATTTCCTTTGCATAATCTCCATCAATTTCCAATTTTTTTTTTTTTTAAGAGATAGGGTCTCGCTCTGTTGCCCAGGCTGGAATACAGCAGCGCAATCATAGCTCACTGCAGACTTGAACTTCTGGGCTCAAGGGATCCTCCAGTCTGTGTCCAGGGTAGTTGGGATTACAGGCATGTGCCACCATGCTCAGCTAATTTTTAATTTTTTTGTAGAGACAGGGTCTCATTATATTGCCCAGGCTGGTCTCGAACTCCTGGCCTCAAGTGATCCTCTCACCTCAGCCTCCCAAAGTGCTGGGATTAGAGGCATAGGCCACTGTGCTCAGCCAAATTGCTAATTCTTAATTCTCAGCATTTATTAATAAATATCGCTAAATTCTTTTTTTTTTTTTTTGAGACGGAGTCTCGCTCTGTCGCCCAGGCTGGAGTGCAGTGGGGCGCTCTCGGCTCACTGCAAGCTTCGCCTCCCAGGTTCACGCCATTCTCCTGCCTCAGCCTCCTGAGTAGCTGGGACTACAGGCGCCTGCCACCACATCTGGCTAATTTTTTGTATTTTTTAGTACAGACGGGGTTTCACTGTGTTAGCCAGGATCTCCATCTCCTGACCTCGTGATCCACCCGCCTCGGTCTCCCAAAGTTCTGGGATTACAGGTGTGCTAAATTCTTTAAAAAAAAAATACACCCTTAAGAAATGTAAATATATAAAGTAAAAAATACACTTTAACAGCTTTGGAAAACTGCAATTCCTTTAAAAGTTAAATATATTCCTCACAATTCCACTTCTAGGTATATACCCATGAGAAATAAAAACAAATGTCTACACAAAAACTTATACACAAATGTACACAGCAGCATTACTCACAACAGCTGAAAAGTAGAAACAAGCCAAATGTCCATCAACTGATGAACAGATAAACAAAATGGTAGATCCACACAATGGAATATTATCTGGCCATGAAAAAGAATGCAGTACTGATACATGGCTACATGGATGAATCTTGAAAACACTACACTAACTGAAAGAACCCAGACACAAGAAGCCACATGTTATATGATTCCATTTACATAAAATGTCCAAAATAGACAAAGTAGATTAGTGGTGCCAAGGACTAAGGGGAAGAGGAAATGTAGGGGGTTGGAGGAATAAGGAGCGGCCTACAATGTGTACGAGCTTTATTTTGAAGGTGATGAAAATGTTCTAGATTTTTTAGTGGTGATAGTTGCACAAACTTGTGAATATACTTAAAAGCTACTGAATTCTTTACTTTAAAAAGGTGAATTTTACTTCCCATAATGTTATGTGGTAATATTTTATCTCAATAAAATTTTTAAGAAGTTTTCTCTCACCCTAGACATCCAATCTCATTCCTCAAAGACAAACACTGTTTATAATTTCTTTATATTCTTTCAAAGATTGTTAGGCATATAATTAGCATATAAATACACTGCATTTGGGGTGTTTCTAGTCTACAGTTTTTTTAAACAACGCCACATCAAACATCTTCGGTTACAAAATTTCAGTTAGATAGGAGGAATAAATTGAGGAGATCTAATGTACAACATGGTGACTGTTATTAATAACAATACTGTGTGATCTTGAAAAAAACTAAGAGAGTAGATTTTAAGTGTTCTCACTACAAAAATGACAACTATGTGAGGTTCTAATGTTAACTGGCTTGATTTGGCCATTCCACATGCGTATATATTTCAAAACATCATGCTGGAAATGATAAATATATACAATTCATCTGTCAATTTAAAAATTAAATAAATAGGCCAGAAGCAGTCGCTCATGCCTGTAATCCCAGCACTTTGGGAGGCCAAGGTGGGCAGATCACCTGAGGTCAGGAGTTCAAGACCAGCCTGGCCATCATGGTGAAACCTCGTCTCTACTAAAAATACAAAAATTAGCCGGGTGCGGTGGCAGGTTCCTGTAATCCCAGCTACTCAGGAGGCTGAGACAGGAGAATCACTTGAACCTAGGAAGTGACGGTTGCAGTGAGCCGAGACCACGCCACTGCACTCCAGCTTGGGGGACAGAGTGAGACTCCATCTCAAAACTAAATAAATAAATTAATTAATTAATAGATCCCTACATACATGAGTTTATCTGTAAGACAAATTCTATTAATAATAAGTGAAACTGCTAAATCAGGGCAGGTGCAGTAGCTCATGCCTGTAATCCAAGCACTTTGGAAGGCCGAGGCAGGAGGACCACTTTAAGCCAGGAGTTTAAGACCAGCCTGGACAACAAAGTAAGACCCTGTCTCTACAGAAAAATAAAAAGATCAATTGGGTATGACGGCATGCACCTGTAGTCCCAGCTGAAACAGGACTGCTTGAGCGCAGGAGTTTGAGGCTGCAGTGAGCTATGATTGTGCCACTGCACTTTAGCCTGTAAGAGAATTAGACTTAATCTCTAGAAAAAGAAAAAAGAAATCACCGAGTCAGAGAAAATTTGTATTTTTAATTTTGATTTTGTCAAACTGCCCCCACAGAGGTTACATATACACTTTCCTCAGTGGTAAATGAAATGTTTTGCCAGTATTGTGTACTACCAGCTTTTGCTCTTTGCCAGTCTAATAAAAAATAGTATTTTACATTTCTTTAATTTTAAGTAAGCATTTTTGTGTCTCTAAGTATTTTTCTGTGAACTACCTATTATTGTCCTTTGTCTGTTTTCTATTGCTAGTGTTTAAAAATACTTTAGGCCAGTTGCGGTGGCTCATGTCTGTAATCCCAACACTTTGGGAAGCCGAGGTGGGCAGATGTTCAGTTCAGGAGTTCAAGACCAGCCCAGCCAACATGGTGAAACTACGTTTCTACTAAACATACAAAAATTAGCTGGGCACAGTGGTGTGTGCCTGTAATCCCAGATACTTGGGAGGCTGAGGCAGGAGAATTGCTTGAACCTGGGGGGCGGAGCTTGCAATGAACTGAGATTGTGCCACTGCGACTTCAGCCTAGGTGACAGAGTGAGACTCTGCCTCAAAAAAAAAAAAAAACAAAAAAAACCTTTAACACAGTATACTAATCTCTATTAAAAAAGAATACCATATGTTTGGGGCTGGGCATGTGGTTTATGCCTGTAATCCCATCACTTTGGGAGGCCAAGGCGAGTGGATCACCTGAGGTCAAGAGTTCGAGACCAGCCTGGACAACATGGTGAAACCCGGCCTCTACTAAAAGTACAAAAATTAGCCAGCTGTGGTGGTGCATGCCTGTTTTCCCAGCTACTCTGGAGACTGAGGTGCGAGAATCACTTGAACCCAGGAGACAGAGGCTGCAGTGAGCTGAGATGGCGCCACTGCACTCCAGCCTGGGCGACAGAGAGAGACTCAGTCTCAAAAAAAAAAAAAGAATACCATATGTCTGGATTAAATAACTTCCAGTAAATTTGTTTGCATGCATATTCTCTCCTATTTAATCCATGATCTTCTAGTGTTCAGTAATCAAATCTTCATTTGGATTAATTCTGGTAATTTATTACTGCTCATATGTGTAATTAGCAAAGATCAGCTAATTTGTAAATTAGCTTTTGTGAGGGGAATGGAAAAGAGGAAAGGTGTTAGGGAGAATAAAACTTAAAACTATGTATGGGGGAATGTAGTATCTTTGGACAGCACAACTTGTGCCAGGCAAAAAGCAAAATAAGACAAAATTTGGCCATTATATTGGCCCCAAATTCTATAGGCTCCATCTGAATATTTTGGTTGGTTTTCTCACTATAAAATATGGTAAATATGGGTACGTAAAGGTCTGTGTATGCTGGTAGGAGTGGTAGAAAAAATTTGGGCATGTTTAGTATATAATATTTTGTGCCTTTTTTTTAATGCTTGAAAGATTTCCCCAAATGAATGTGTTTTAACTGGTATAAATGCCTACCAGTGTTTGCATGTAAGATCCTTATCCAGCTGCTTGTTTGGAGCCTGCTGCAGGGGGTACAAGGCTGTCCAGCTGTTGGAGATGTCCTGTATTAATCAACCATTCATAAAACTTGTTCTCTACCAGTACCTGGAACTGCTTCCTTTGATCCCTAAAATTGCAATTGAGAGTAAAAAGAATGTAAGAACATGAATTCATATAAATTTTACTCTAAGCAATTATACAATACTTTAATAGGATAATGTTAAATGATTAATTATTTCTTGTTATCCTTTTGTTCTCACTGTTCAGAGTACACTGGACACCCCCATCCCACAAAGGATTGATCAGATACAATGTCCTCTTTCTAAATACTTATTCATTGTCAGATATTTACCAAGGACCAAGTGAACACTGGGTAGTGTTCTGACTGATGGGGATAAATGTATAGAGAAGAGACAAGGCCCCTGTCGAAGCAGGATAACACTTCACGACTCCAGAGGGCACCATTCACATTGTTATCTATGTAATCCATGCTCCTGAGGACTATATATTCTAGTAGGAAAGATAGGTAAAAATAAAATAAATAGGCTGGGCATGGTGACTCACGCCTGTAATCCCAGCACTTTGGGAGGCCAACGGGGGTGGATCGCTTGAGGCCAGGAGTTCGAGACCAATGTGGCTAACATGGTGAAACCCTGTCTCTACAAAAAATATAAAAATTAGCCAGGCATGGTAGCACATGTTTGTAAGTCCCAGCTACTCGGGAGGCTGAGGCAGGAAAATCACTTGAACCCAGGAGGTGGAGGCTGCAGTAAGCTAAGATCACACCACTGCACTCCAGCCTGGGCAATAGAGCAAGAAGCTGTCTCAAAATAAATACAATACAATAAAAATGTAATATAAAGTTAAGTAGTTCTAGGTGCCATGGAGAAAAATAGAGCAGGGTAAAGGAATAGCAATTCTGGAAAATGGACAGAGATGGCCTACCTAAGATAACATTTGAGCTTAGGTCTAAATGAAATGATGGACTAAAGAGCTTCTGCACAGCAAAAGAAAATACCATCAGAGTGAACAGGCAACCTACAGAATGGGAGAAAATTTTTGCAACCTACTCATCTGACAAAGGGCTAATATCTAGAATCTACAATGAACTCAAACAAATTTACAAGAAAAAAACAAACAACCCCATCAAAAAGTGGGCGAAGGATATAAACAGACACTTCTCAAAAGAAGACATTTATGCAGCCAAAAAACACATGAAAAAATGCTCATCATCACTGGCCATCAGAGAAATGCAAATCAAAACCACAATGAGATACCATCTCACACCAGTTAGGATGGCCATCATTACAAAGTCAGGAAACAACAGGTGCTGGAGAGAATGTGGAGAAATAGGAACACTTTTACACTGTTGATGGGACTGTAAACTAGTTCAACCATTGTGGAAGTCAGTGTGGCGATTCCTCAGGGATCTAGAACTAGAAATACCATTTGACCCAGCCATCCCATTACTGAGTATATACCCAAAGGATTATAAATCATGCTGCTATAAAGACACATGCACACGTATGTTTATTGCGGCACTATTCACAATAGCAAAGACTTGGAACCAACCCAAATGTCCAACAACGATAGACTGGATTAAGAAAATGTGGCACATATACACCATGGAATACTATGCAGCCATAAAAAATGATGAGTTCATGTCCTTTGTAGGGACATGGATGAAGCTGGAAACCATCATTCTCAGCAAACTATCGCCAAAGACAAAAAACCAAACACCGCATGTTCTCACTCGTAGGTGGGAATTGAACAATGAGAACACATGGACACAGGAAGGGGAACATCACACACTGAGGACTATTGTGGGGTGGGGGCGGGGAGGGATAGCATTAGGAGATATACCTAATGCTAAATGACAAGTTAATGGGTGCAGCACACCAACATGGCACATGTATACATATGTAACAAACCTGCAGGTTGTGCACATGTACCCTAAAACTTAAAGTATAATAATAATAAAACTAAAAAAAAAAGTAACAACAATATCATCATCATACCTAATCAATTAACAATAATTCCTTGGCATCATGTAAGAGTCAGTCCATAATTAATTTCCTTAATTGCTTTCAAAATACCTTTTCTTCATGCTGTTTTTTCACAACAAATTATAAGCATGTATTTTAATAAGATGACTGACTGTGTTCCTGTGATTCCAGAAAACAGTAATGATACAGAGATCTCCAGTCTCAACAACTAATGGTTGTTTGCAAACATTAAACCATTATGCAAAGTACGATGTAATGTGCTTAGATGTGTGAATTTCATAGTTCATCAATTAAAAGAAAAAAATCGGCAAAAAAAAAAAAAAATGATGGAATAAGCAGAACGAGTATTGGAGAGGAATATACCAGGCAGAAGAGACCAAAAAAAGTACAAAGGTTCTAAAGTGAGAGCATATTTCACATGTTCATGACAAGAAAGAGAAGAGTAGCTCCTGACAGCCAGGAGCTAGCCTAGCACTGTCAGCTAGGCCTTAATGTAGGATCTGGACTTGCTATTATATTCTTTTGTTGAACATAAACAATACCTTAAACCACCAACATTAGACAAAGCCACTCTGGGATGATGATAGAGCAAAGAAAGAACAAGATCACTCCGTAATCGTATCTCAGTTCAGAAACCCCCACACCAACCTCCAAAAAAATGTTGTGACCCAAACGATAAAATCACCAAACATTCCTTTCCTGGAGTAGTGGCTGCTACTTCTTTACAATTATAGTCTTAGCTCTTCCTTCCTTCCTCCTGCCTTAGATATAAAAATTATTAAACCGCCAAATCACAGATTACTGTCACTTCCAGATAGTCCTGCTTCCTAGAACTCTCCCCCAAATCATTAACACAAGCCAAAATCCAATGATAAGTTCCTTTTAACACCTGTTTACTAGAGTTGAAACACAGTTTTCCATGTTCCCCAACCTTTTACTGAGATGAAACACACTTCTCTCCCTCCTTGCCATAAGTCAACACAATCCACCTTTGTTCTATAGATGTGTTCCTGGTGGTCTTTGGTCAGAGGGCAGTGATTAAGTAATAGAAAGATGACTGCTGTATGCTGGAAAGGAGTAAATGAGGAAAAGAATGGCAGAAATTGAGGAAGAGAGAGCCTGGTAAGTATGGTAAAGGCTTTGGATTTTATTCTAAGTATGACGGGAGGCCATTCGAGGGGTCAGAGCAGGGAAATGACATGATGTAATCACTGTTAAAAGGATCACACTGGCAATTTGTTTCAAACTGATTTCTGTCTTCCTATATTCCCAAAGTTAAACTGACTACTTTCATTGTTTCTGGGATCACTGTGGATCTCACCACTTGAAAACACTGACTCAGAGTCAGCATTTATTAAGTGCTTACATCCCACAGTCTGCACATGTACATGTATAAGCTTTTCACATGTAAGAGAATCTAAGCACTTAATCGTTTCTTGGCCTTTTGGCTGAGATCAAGTGTAGAGAATCTAACCATTTAAATACTAGAACCATTCAAACAACAGAATTGCTTTAAAAGAATGTTTTTTCTTAATCATCCATTTTTATAACACATTATTGTATTATTGTACAGTATGATATGGTATGACAATATTTGAAAGAAAACAATGAAGACACTAGAGGCATTTAAGAACCTCTGGTTACTGAGACGCCAGAACAGATTAAAAAAAGAACCTCTGGAACCAGGCTGACTAGGTGTGAATCCTGGCTCCTGTGTGACTTTGGGTAAAGTACTTAATTCCTCAGTTCTTCGGTTTCCTCACCTGTAATAAGGTGTTATTACAAAGAATAAATGAGATAGTACATAGAAGGTGCCTAGAATGGTACTGGATTATGTGGCATACTCTATGTATGATTTTTTAAATTCATGTAAGTTTTATATTTGCTAACTAAACTTTAGCTTCCTAAGAAAAGGGTGTCTAATACTGGATATTTACCCACTCCCATCCCCAACCTAACACTGTTTGAAATACTAATTTGAAATCCAAACCTTAATTTAAAAACACATTACTTTTTTTTTTTTTTTTTTTTTTTTGAGACGGAGTTTCACTCTTGTTGCCCAGGCTGGAGTGCAATGGTGCGATCTTGGTTTACTGCAACCTCCACCTCCCAGGTTCAAGCAATTCTCCTGCCTCAGCCTCCCACGTAGATGGAATTACAGGCACACGCCACCACACCCAGCTAATTTTTGTATTTTTAGTTGAGACAGGGTTTCACCATGTTGGCTAGGCTGGTCTCAAACTCCTGACCTCAGGTGATCCACCCGCCTCGGCCTCCCAAAGTGCTGGGTTTATAGGTGTGAGCCACCGTGCCCAGCCTTACATTTTTTATTCCTTTAGCACAGCTGTAAAAATGTGCAGACTAATTTGTTTCTCCATGGAGTTTCACAAAAAACACAAACTGTTACTTGTAGAAAATACTCACTTTGTCAAATGAGCCTCCTTCACAGTTTTCTGCCAGATCTGTATCTTCTGTTCTCTTTGACCCAGTGCTTTCTGATATACAGATGGAAGACCCCCGGGTATCTCTGTTGTGTCCCCTTCCATTTCAAAGGGAATAATAAATACATAGAATTCACGAGGTGGTAAAAGCCGGAAGACACTTGTGTCGCTGTTCTCTTTGCACACAACCATTGGATTATCCCAATAGTTAGGCACTGTAGCAAGGCCAGTCCTGGCCATATGGTCCTCTAGCATTGGGTAATGGGTATGAAAAGGGGCAAAAGTTACTGTCTGGTTCCCAGAGAGAATAAGTGGGCGCGTAGGCGTCAGAATGTGAAAGATGCAACCTGTTGTAGAAGAGATGGACAAACGATGGCAAACAGCAATGACTTTAACATTGTCACAACTGTGGAGGTGAAGTGTAGTCCCTACAGGGCCCAAGACAAAGATGCTGTTCCTGCACTTCTCAATTGTCACAGATCTGAAAAAAAGGAAAAAAATGAGGTAAATTCTTCTGAATAAGATTTTAAAAATTTGACTAAAATATTATTATCTGATGGCAAAAAAAGAATCAGTCACAGTCCAAAGAAAATGTCGGAACATCAGAACACCACAAACACTGTGCTTACCGTAAGGGAGAGAGCAGATATATAAAAGATTCGTTGCAACGATGAATCTTTACATGTGCCCCCACCAGAGTATCTGAGCTCTTAGCCAGTGTCTGCTTGTAAACCTGGCTCATCACCACCAGTCGGTGCATCCTAGGGGCCACATGAGTATTACAAGCAATCTTAGCTCTTTTGGTGGTCCCTTCAACTATTTAAGAAAGCATATAAATAGATGAGACAGTATCAAATCAAAGAAAAACAAACAAACATATGAGGTTACACATGTCTACATGTCTCAAATTAGATACCACATGTAGGGAAAAAAATGTTAGATCTGGGCTTTGGATAGAGGTATTTGCTATACTATTCTCTATTCCTTTCTGTATGTTTGGAATTTTCATTTTTGTTGTAAAAAAATTTTTAAACCTATAATGCATTTAAGATTGCCTATAGGTCTAGGATACTTTTTCGTGTCTACCCTTCAAGTTAAGGTCTATGACTAAGGTCATATGGCTAGTAAGTGGCAGAGCTGTCCTAACTCAAATATCTTCTCCTCCAAGATGCTTTACTTTATCATCCCAAACATAATTCACCTCTCTAAATTACCATAATATTAATTCTGTACCCTTCCTAACTTACCACATTATCCCATTAATCCTATTTGAGCTCGTGCCTTTTTTTCTTCTTTTTTATGAGACGGAGTCTCACTCTGTCGCTCAAGCTGGAGTGCAGTGGTGCAATCTCAGCTCACTGTAACCTCCACCTCCCAGGTTCAAGAGATTCTCCTGCCTCAGCGTCCTGAGGAGCTGAGATTACCAGTGCACACCACCATGCCCGGCTAATTTTTGTATTTTTAGTAGAGCTGAGGTTTCTCCATGTTGGCCAGGCTGGTCTCAAACTCCTGACCTTCCGCCCACCTCAGCCTCCCAAATTGCTGGGATTACAGGCATGAGCCACCACGCCCAGCCTGAGTTCATGTCTTTACTCCTAAGATCATTACTACCTGAGAGCACATCTTCCTATCACACACAGTGTGTTGCACAAACTGACACTCAAAAAATATGTGCAGGTTCCCCTTCTTTTTTTTTTTTTTTTTTTTTTTTTTCCCGAGACGGAGTCTTTCTCTGTCCCCCAGGCTGGGGTGCAGTGGCGCGATCTCGGCTCACTGCAAGCTCCGCCTCCTGGGTTCATGCCATTCTCCTGCCTCAGCCTCCGGCGTAGCTGGGACTACAGGCGCCCGCCACCACGCCCGGCTAATTTTTTGTATTTTTAGTAGAGACGGGGTTTCACTGTGTTAGCCAGGATGGTCTCGATCTCCTGACCTCGTGATCCACCCGCCTCGGCCTCCCAAAGTGCTGGGATTACAGGCTTGAGCCACCGCGCCCGGCCCAGGTTCCCCTTCTAACACAGTCACACCATTACGTGACTGCCTTCTCAGACTGTACTTCCCTGCAAGCCACTGGGACACCCTTGTAAACAATACTGGTGAAATGCTGGGAGGTCACATGAGTATGCTATTATTCTTCTTTTAAAACATTTCTTGTTTATTTTTATTACATACGTTTACTTTTATTACATAGGTACCAGGTATATAATTATGATTATTTAGAAAAATAACAGTAAAAGAAGATAAAAATAATTTGTAATCCTACTATCACTTTTAATATTTTAGTATAATCCTTGAGAGAAAAGGTCATGCACAAAAGACAGATGTTCCTTTTTCTCTTTTATAGGAGCAGTATTTTTTAGGTCTTCCAGAGAAGACACATGATCCCTAATATATGAGAAAACACCAGGTTCCTTGTCATTCAATTTAATGTAGATTAAAATATTAAAAAATACCTTGATGAGCCCAAGCCAATTTCTTTCCAGACTTGAGGCAAGCTGATGTACCAAATGGATTCCCAGTCAAACAGGACCTCAACCAGGTTTCCAGTTTGTAGAAAGCGAAAGTCTTAGAGATCTTTGAGAAGCCACTATTTGCATGCAGTGGTTGCCACAGTGCAAGTTCATGAAGTGGATAGATCTTCCTGGCTCTACTTATTGTACCTTCAATAAGGAAGCTGAGTGCCACAACAGCTTCTCGAGACACTAGACTACTATGGGTTGAATGAAATGATGCAGTGAGTTGTTCTGGATCTAAAAGCAGTTCGAGGAGATCAGACAGATGATCATAGACAAAAGCTTGGTGACTGTAATCATTCCAGTTCTAAAAAAAAAAAGTTAAAAGAAAGTACTCTTAATAAAGAGATTCTACAAGATCTAAAATTTCTATATTTTAATTATTTTGTATTTATACTCTGCCTCATCCCCCAAAAGGAATTAGGTAGTTATATAAACCTTATAAAGGTGATCCGCCTGCCTTGGCCTCAGAATTTCTAATCCCTTATAACTCTAGTTCATTCATGAGCATGATGGCTGTTCCAGTCCCAATGTCAAATGGGTTTTCAGTTCAAACACCTATCACCAATGCATAATTTCTTCCTGGGGGAACTGACTGGCCCAGGTCGTCACTTTAAATCTGGCCAATTTCAAATGTATAGCAATAAATGGGCCACTCAAGTGTCCACCCCTGGTCCAATCAGTTATTGGGAGAGGTCATGCTGTAGTATAAACCAAAGTCACCATTTACTGGTGCTTACTATGCAACAAGTCCCATGCTAATATATTACTGAAGTCTCATAGCCATTCAGAAATATGCATTATTATCCTCACTTAGAGAAGGGAAGCCAAGGCCTAGAGAAGTTAACTGAGTTGACTAAAATTATATGACTAAATGATATTAAATGATAGAGGCAGAAATGAATGGAGGCTACCTTGGCTCAAAACACCATCTCCTAACAGTGCCCATTCTGAAGGAACTACATGTGGACAGAGAGGTAGTGACTGGTATCTCTAACACATCTGGGCTTGAACATTCTGAATTTAAGCTATAGCTAGGGCATCTATATAAAGTGGTAAGTATAAAGCAAGAGCTCTGGGAAGGAGACGAAGTTGGGAGTCACTGAGATATATGAAGTCATAGGAATATAAAGAATTATCTTGAATGAATAAGTTAAGAGGTAAGAGAAAATTGTCCCAGACAGAAAACTGCTTTTAAGGGCCAGGGGAGAGAAATTAATGAAAGAAAGTGAGAAGGAAGAGTTAGAAGCAAAACCAAGAGTAACAGCATCATGGAATATAAAGGAGGCGAGATTAAAAGGGAGATTATAAAAGTTCCAAATAGCAAAGAGATTTTTTTTTCTTAGCTTTAGAGAGCTTTTCTTAGCTTTTTAAAGAGCTTGTATGTGGCATTAATACTGAGGTCTACATTTTACTTAAAGTTTTTCAAAATACTTACACAAGTAAAAATATTTTGGTTTTCTTTACAAAAACAGAAAGAAAAAAAGCAATAAGACATCCTCTAAAATTCACAATGTGAGGCAGTTAAATTTAGTTTCTGGGTTGTCACGTATGTAATTACTTAAACAACATGAGAAGATATTTTTATAATTTTTTTTCAGTAGATTTCAAAAGATTTTGCAAGCACTACATCTTCTTGATGATCCTTAGTCAAATAAGTTGATTCACATTCATTAACATTTTGAAAATGGGAATGCTAATTGAATATAGTGAATGATCTGCCCAAAAATCAGGCAAGTGGTTTTTCTATCAGTGAAGGAACTGAAACCATTTCTCTATTTTGATTAAGACTGTACACACTGATTTTGTTTTATAATTAAAAAAAAAGTGAAAAACAAAACAAGCCATCAAATCACTAGCTTATGTAAGAAATCCCATCATAATTTTTAATGCAAGTGAACCATCTCCCTCACAAATTGTCCCTTTTAGAGAATGAGATCAAGATACAAGGAGTACCTTATTATGACAATTAGATTTTTCAGTCAGGTCAGGAGACTGAGATCTGTTTCTGGGATTGGGCCACTCTTCGCCAATCAAAGATGTCCTTAGGGAGACCCTGTTCAACTGTTGAATGTATAAGAAGAGCAGAAACTGTAGCGTGTCCACTGAAAGCTATCCGAGAAGAAAATAAAAGATGAACAGACGTTTTAAAACATCAACCACTAGTCTAACAACTAAGTAGCCATAGCAAATTCATAAGTTGGCTGATCCTAAAAAAACCAACTTAGAAACATTGCTAGTTTTGATATGTATGTCTCTTGATACCCAGATGTAAGAGTTTCTCTTTTTTTTGAGACAGAGTTTCACTCTCGTCGCCCAGGCTGGAGTGCAATGATGCGATCTCGGCTCACTGCAACCTCCGCCTTCCTGGTTCAAGCGATTCTCCTGCCTCAGCCTCCTGAGTAGCTGGGATTACAAGCATATGCCACCATGCCCAACTAATTTTTTGTATTTTAAGTAGAGATAGGTTTTCACCATGTTGGCCAGGCTGGTCTTGAACTCCTGACCTCAGATGATCTGCCCGCCTTGGCTTCCCAAAGGGCTGGGATTACAAGAGTTTCTAAAACTAATTAAAGTGGAATAACTTACCTTCACAGAAAGCTGTATAACATCTATGGCTATAGAAATTATCTCTCAAAACTGACGAAAGGATGAAGTACATACTTTAAGTACATTATTTCAGAAGTTTAAACTTACAGTTAAAAAAAAAAACCAACCTTAGTAATTTGAATAAATAAGTAGACGGAAGTAAGAAAGAAGAAAATTCGGTTAAGACATAGAGGTCTAACTTAAGACTCACAAACCTATCAAGAAAAGTTAAGGATACCAGTGCAATACCTGAAATTGTATGTAATTTTTTGGTATATGTGCCTTTTTCAAGGGAGTAGGCCTCAGATTTTCAGCAAATTCTTAAAGGGGTGTTTCACTTAAAGACAAAAACACTGTTAGTCTGATAGATGTATAGTCATTTCTTATTCAAGGAAGGGTGTGGTTGAAGCTCACGATTTGAAGCTCCTGATTACCCTCATCTACCCACCCCCATACAAGAGAGGCAAAAAAGTGAAGTAATACATCTGGGTCTACAGCTATATTCACCCTGATTCCCAACCTGGCTAAAAACACTATCATCTGAGAAACTTGAAAGTACAGATTCTCAGGATCACCCAGACCTATTTAATCAACTATCAATGTGAAGCCCTATGAATTTGTATATTTTATAAATTTTTACTTTCTTAATTGAACTCCTGAGATAATTGTAGATTGAAATATAGTTGTGAGAATTCACACAGAAAGATCCCATGTACCCTTTACCCGTCTTGCCAAACTATAGGACAATATCACAATCAGGATATTGACACCAATACAGTCAAGATACAAGAACATTTGTATCAACAGAAGAATCTCTCATGTTGCCCTTCTACAGCCATACCCACTTCTCTGTCCCCGTCACCCCTTCTTAGGCTCTTAGCAACCACTTACTTGTTCTCTATCTCTATAATTTTGTTGTTTCAAGAACATTGGGTAAATGGAATCATATGGTATGTAACCTCTTGGGATTGGCTTTTTTCACTAAGTATAATTCCCTGATTTTATATATACTTACATTTTAAACAATTATTTGTTACATTACCATTATTTCTTCATGGAGACTACAGGATCCTTGCCTTTTCATTTTTATACCCCTAGTAACTAGAAAAGCATCTGGTACATAAAAAGCACTCAAAAAATCTGGAACTTCCTGAAGGTATTATTCATCTCTATATGCCCAGCATCCACTACTATACCGAGTACATAGTAGATAATAAATATTTGATTAATGAATAAATGTACTGCCCTTTCCCTCTTCATTGCTTGACAAACTTCTTTTCAATTTCCAAAACATTGTTTAGATATTACCCTATACGGCAGAGACTGCTAGATGCTTACTAAATACTTTTTTTCTTCTTCCTGGGTATGTAATTAGATGGCATTTCCCATCTTCCCTTGGAGTTAGATATGGCATAAATGAATTACAGCAACTGAATGTGAATGAATTTATCTTTATCACTTTCAAGCCTAATCATAAAACTCCCAAAAGAAATGGAAGCAAAAGGACTCTGAGGCCCCAGTGGGCATGGCTGTGGCAAATTGTATTATTATTTGCTATTGTTCACTTTCAAATTCTCTAAGAGGCTTATACAGCCCTACCCATGGCCATGGGATTTTCCTTATCTCCTGAAAGGTGGTTTACCTTCCCATCTTCATGGGAATAATGCCTTGGCCAATGGAATGAAAGTAGTCTTAGTTTATGTCAAATCTGAACAAAAGTTTTAAGAGGCATCATGAGTCCAGAAACAAACTCACACATATACGGTCAACTAATTTTCCACAAGGGTGTCAAGAATACAAAATGGGGAATAGTCTCTTCAATAAATGATGCTGAGAAAACTGGATCTACACATGCAAAAGAATGAAACTGGGACCATAGCTTATACCATATACAATCAACTCAAAATGGATGAAAGACTTAAATGTAAGAGGTGAAATGGTAAAACTCCTAGAGAAAAATAAGGAAAAAGCTCCTTGACATTGGTCTTGGTAATGATTTTTTGGATATGACACCAAAAGCACAGGCAACCAATGTAAAAACAAGTTGAATTATATCAAACTAAAAAGCTTCTGCACGACTAAGGAAACAATCAACAGAAGAAAAGGTAAACCACGTATCTGGTAAGGGGTTAATATCTAAAATATATAATGAACTCCTACAGCTCAATAGCAAGAAAAACCAAATAACCTAATTAAAAAAATGGACTATGGACCTGAATAGACATTTCTCCAATGAAGACATACAAATGGCCAACAGGTATATGAAAAGGTGCTCAACATCACTACTCATTAGGGAAATATAAAGCAAAACCACAATGAGATATCACCTCACACTTGTTAACAAAAGATTAGCAAGTATTAGTAAGGATGTGAAGAGAAGGGAATCACACTGTCGGTGAGAATGTAAACTGGTACAGCCATTATAAAAAATAGGGCTGGGCACGGTGGCTCACGCCTGTAATCCCAGCACTTTGGGAGGCCGAGGCGGGCAGATCACGAGGTCAGGAGATCGAGACCATCTGGCTAATACGGTGAAACCCCATCTCTACTAAAAAATACAAAAAACTAGACGGGCGTTGTGGTGGATGCCCGTAGTCCCAGTTACTCAGGAGGCTGAGGCAGGAGAATGGTGTGAACCTGGGAGGTGGAGCTTGCAGTGAGCTGAGATCACGCCACTGCACTCCAGCCTGGGCGACAGGGCGAGACTCCGTCTCAAAAAAAAAAAAAAAAAAAAAGAAAAATAGTATAGAGGCTTCTCAAAAAATAAAAAATAGAACTACCATATGATCCAGCAATCCCACTTCTGGGTATTTATCCAAAGGAATTGAAATCAGGATCCTGGAAATACCTGCACTCCCATGTTCACTGCAGCATTATTGGTAACGGCCAAGATATGGAAGCAGCCTAAATGTCCACAGATGGATGACTAGATAAAGAAAACTTGGCATGCATATATAATGGAGTACCATTTGGCCTTAAAAAAGAAAGAAATCATGTTGGGTACAGTGGCTTATGCCTGTAATCCCAACACTTTGGGAGGCTGAGGTGGGAGGATCACTTGAGGCCAAGAGTTCAAGACCAGCCTGGGCAACACAGTGAGATCCTGACCTCTATGAAAAAAATACAAAAATTTGCCAGGCGTCTGATAGCACACACCTGTAGTCCTAACTACTCAGGAGGCTGAGGTGGAAGGATTGCTTGTGCCCAGAAATTCCAGGCTATAGTGAGCTATGATTACATCCCTGTATTCTAGCTTGAGCAACAGAGTGAGATCCTGTCTCTTAAAAAAAGAAAGAGAAAAATCCTGCCATTTTCAACAACATGGATGGACCCGAGGGACATTATGCTAAGTAAAATAAGCCAGACACAGAAAGACAAAGCTATATAATCTCACTTATATGTGGAATCTAAAATAGTAAAACTCATAAAAACAGACAGAAGGGTGACTGACAAGGGCTAGGAGGAGGGGGAAATGGGGAGGTGACGGTTGAAGGCTACAGTTTCCGTTATGCAAGAAAATTAAGTTCAGAAGATCTACTCTACAGCATACTGCCTAGAGGTAACAATTATATGTTGTACACTTAAAATTCTCTAAGACAGTAGATCTTATGTTAAGTGTTCTTAACACATACACACACAAAATAACAAGAATAAAAGAGGAGGGGGAAACTATGGGGGGTGATGGGTATGTCTATGTCCTTGATGGTCATGATGGTTTCACAGCATATACTTATCCCCAAACTGATTGAGCTGTATACACAAAATAAGAATTTAAAAAGAGACATCATGAGTTTCCTCCATTCTGTTGTTCTTCCCTTCTGTTATAAGAATGGGAATGATCTACACAGAAGCTATTTCTTTAGGCTGTGTCCCTAAATGGGGAAACACAGAGCCTGGACAAATGCCATAGCAAAAATGAAGCCCACGTGTAAAATGGGCAAGAAATAAACCTTTTCTCCTGTAAGCCACTGCAATTTCATTTGTTTGTTCTTAACAAATGAAATCAGCTTTTAACAAAGCTGATTAATAGTGACTCCAAGTGATAGAAGCATGGATCCCTGGTCATTGCTTGGATGACAGCAGCCCAGAGATTTGTCCAACCAGGAGCACCTGTGTTAGATTGCTGCCTGAATGAGAAATAAACTCCTACTGTTCTAAGCCACTGAAATACTGGGTTGTCTATTACTATAATCAGCCTACTCGATTAATATACTTTCTCTGTGAAGTCTTTCCTGATCACCAAAATAAATCATTCTTTATTCAATTTCTGTACTTTGTGTATTCTTTTATTATACATATCACACTATTAAACAGCATCTTTTTTTTAATACCAGCTTCCTCTACTAGTCCATAAGCTCCATGAGGGCTGAGATGCTATCCTAATCATCTTTGAATCCCATCATTAGCAGATGTTCATTTTAAAACAGTCAGGTGCTCTAACATATCACTTGTTCATAACACTCATTCACCCCAAAAGCTTTTTAAAGTCAGTAAAATAACAGAGTTCCTGTAACATTACTGCTTTGGGAGTAGGTGAGTAAGGTCTGGTAAGTAAGGACTAATTCACTGAATACATGAAATACTGCCAAACTGGAACTACTAAAACTCAAATGATAACTTGAGATTACAATGGCCATTAGCCTAAAATCTAAAATTTTATAGCTAATACAAAAATTAAGAATGGTTTATTGGGCCAGACATGGTGGCTCATGCCTGTAATCCTAACATTTTATGGGAAGCCGAGGCAGGAAGACTGCTTGAAGCCGGGAGTTCAAGACCAGCCTGGGCAACAAAGTGAGACTCTGTCTCTATTTAACAATTATAATAAACAAAAAAATTTTTAATTTAAAAAAGGTTTCTTTCCAAAAGTAATTAAGCATACACACATATCAATCCATACCTGATTTCTCTGCTTTTCAACTTCCTCCTCAGACATGCAGTTGGACAGAACTTCAGACCATTCCAGGCGCTCCTCAGGTGTCTTCACTGAAAGACTATCAAATATTTCGAAGTAAAGCCATGCCAGGTCCTTGGCCAACTGCAGCTTCCCACAAGCGATATGCCTCCATGTAGACCAGTATAGGCGTGGGTAAGCTCCTTCTGTGGCCCGGATTTGCACATAGGTGGATATCTTCCTGAGATAGTGAAGACTAAACTTGGATGGAGGAGGGACCTGCAAGGCACCCACTATAAAGGGTTCTGCTTTCACCCAGAGGAGAACTCTGGACTGATCCATATTATCTCTAAGGACATCTGGGTGAAAAGGCTTCTTTGCATACCTAGGAAACAAAGTTTCTTCATAAACTGATTTGAAAGGAGTCTCATTTATGCATTTTTTTCTTGGAAGGTGACCCCTCTCTCTCAATTGTGTCACATGTACTACAACATCAGCTTAAAAGGCAGCTCTAGTTCACCAACCAAGAGCAGAACAGTTTTTTAAATCAGATCTCATTATAATCTGGGAAAAAATTTGTGATAAAACAAAACTATCTTACTTGAATTGTTAGAAATCCTTGTTTTAGGAAGTGTATGTAGATGCATGAAGTCTGAGTGAGATGCCAGGAAGAAAAGGATTAAGGGGAAAAAAGTCATCCTATCACAGGAAACCTTTTTCTACTCTGAGGGAGAACACTGTTCAAAATAAGGGAAATCCATTTCACAGAGTTAAATCACTTACACAGAAGACAGTTGGTTAAAGATCTGGACATGTTAGCTGAGCATATAAACTCAATATGAAGTGCTAATGTGAGGCAGCAGGCAAGAATGCTAATGTAAACGTAGACTGCAAGAATAGATCAGGAGAAGTTACAGCGTCTTTATTCTCCGTAACAGTGAACCCACTGTGGCATATTTGATCCTGCTCAGTTCAGGTGTGATTTTTTAGATTTTTTTTTGTTGTAACAATGATACATGATTTTTATGGAATGTTTATAAAATACAAAAACAGGGAATCATCCACAATCCCACAAGTAAGGGGCAACAAATTAATATTTTATTGTATTTTTTTTTTTTTTTTTTTTTGAGATGCAGTTTCCCTCTGTTGCCCAGCCTGGAGTGCAGTGGCGTGATCTCAGCTCACTGCAACCTCCACCTCCCAGGTTCAAGCGATTCTCATGCCTCAGCCTCCCCAGTAGCTGGGAATACAGGCGCCCACCACCACACCTGGCTAATTTTTGTATTTTTAGTCGAGATGCGGTTTAACTGTGTTGGCCAGGCTGATCTCAAATTCCTGACCTCAAGTGATCCCTCGCCTCAGCTTCCCAAAGTGCTAGGATTACAGGCTTGAGCCACCATGCCTGGCCTCTTGTCTTTTTTCTACACATAAATTAGATGTTAGTTTTTGAATTTTCACAGTTGTGATGTTATATACACAATTCTGCACTGTTTCAAAAGCTTTATAGTATTCTAAATAAATGTATCCTATTTTATTCAACTCTTCTCCCATTTTTAGACACCTTACTAGGTTTCAGATTTTTCACAAAAACAACATAGGCAAAATACTGATCATTATTGAAGTGGGGTGATGGGCACATGGGGGGCTCATTGATTCTATTTTTGTGTATGTTAAAAAATTTCATTACAAAAGTTCAAATGTTGTCACCAGTGTAAATAATGCTATCACTACCATCTTTCTTCATATTTTCTGCATTACGAATTATTTCTGTGTGAAAATTTTCAGATGTACTTTTGTGAAATGAACTGACATTTCTAAAGCTTGTGAAATATATTCTTGTTGCTTCCAAATGATTTTATCAAATTGTACCATCCTTTATGACTATGGTACCCACTTCACTGTGCACTCAACATTAGCAACATCATTTTTTTAAAAATCTAAAAACTAATTTAAAAAATCAATTATATGACTGATGAAAATTCTTTATTGCTATTATTATATTTTGCATTTGATTCTAAGAAAACTGTGCCTCTCTCTTTTTTTTTTTGAGACGGAGTCTCCCTCTGTTGCCCAGGCTGGAGTGCAATAGCTCGATCTCGGCTCATTGCAACCTCCACCTCCCAGGTTCAAACGATTCTCCTGCCTCAGCCTCCCGAGTAGCTGGGATTACAGGCTCCCGCCACCACGCCAGGCTAATTTTTGTATTTTTTTAGTAGGGACAGGGCTTCACCATGTTGGCCAGGCTGGTCTTGAATTCCCTGACCTCAGGTGATCCGCCTGCCTTGGCCTCCCAAAATGCTGGGATTACAGGCGTGAGCCACCGCACCCGGCCTGCCAATTGTGCTTCTCTCAAGAATCATCTGTTCGGAAAAATAACTGACATCAATCGAGTGCTTACTATGTACCAGGTAGCATGCTAATGATTTTGCATATTTCACCTCCTTTCATCCTCACAACCACCTGGAGATACAGTACTTAAGACTGCACATATTTTCGATGAAAAAAAAATGAGGCTTAGCGAAGTTAAGAGATTTCCCTAAGGACACCTACTTAGCTGGCACAGCCCTAGATTAGGATTCAGGTCGGACCTGAGAACTGCATTACTATAAATGTATTCTAGGAATCCAGTTTTGGGAGAATCTCTTAAAAACGGGAGTGGATCCAAAGAGAATTTCCAGAATAAAGAGCCTTAGACAGGAAGCCAGGTGAAAGAACCGGGGAGAGTAAACTCAGAAGGGCGTGGAAGGGCAAAAGGCGGCTGTCTTCCAATGTGGAGAGACTGGCGTCGTTTTGATAAAACCAGACGATAAAAGTAAGGCGAGGAAGACCTCGGTTCTCTCTAAAATGTAAAGAGGCTGCTCCGTGAGGTACTGAGCCCCTGTCAAAAACTGCCAGATCTCAGGCATGAGCTCTCCATTCTAACTCCGAGAATCGAGAGGGCTCAATCCGTAAACAAACATAAACTGGGGCTCTGATCCTGGCGGTGCCCTGAGGTTAAGGTTTTTCAGGTCGGGAGATCGGCGTGGGTCCAAGGCGGTTGTCCTGGGGCTTCGCCGCCACCGTGGACGCGATACGGGGTGGGACCCTGCGTGGGCCGCCCCAGCGTCGCGACCGGACTTCAAGAACACAGACACTCACGCTGACAGGGTCAGTAGCTGACCCGAGACGCGGCGAGCGCGAAGGCAGCCTCCCCGGCCCAAGCCTGAAGCATAACTAACCCACACCGCCCTCCCCGGCGCACCCCGTGCGCGGTTACCTGCTAAGGCAGGCGCCGCTCCGCCGCACTTCTCCGCGCGCCGCCGCGCCCCACGTCCGCTCGCTGGGCCCGCCCCTCACCCTCCTCAACGCGCCGCCGCCGTGCCCACTGCGCAAGCGCGAGGCCCCGCACCACCGAGAACTGGCGGACCCAGTTGCTAGAGTGGCAGATTGCGGCTTAAGCGTCTGAGAAAATTTAGGCTGGAGTCGAGAGTCCGCAACATTGGCACCTGAAGCCAGACCCACCACTTTCTGGTGTCGCGCCTTTCAACCCAGGGGGGTAGGAAGCTTTCTGTTGCTCCGCATAACTGTGGTCAGCTAATAGCTGCTGGTAAGATCAGCACGCTTTCATCAGAAATGCTACTAATACTAATGGCAGTTTGCATTTATAGAGCACTTACTATGGTCTCAGCACTGTGTAAAGCAACTTTATGTATATTTCCTCAGTCTTCTCAAGAGCCCTTTAAGTACATTCGTTTTACTGATGAAGAAACTAGGGCGTAGAAAGGTGAAAATAACACAGCCCTAAGGTCACACAAGAGATGGAGCCAAGATTCAAACCCAGGACGTCTGAAGCAAGACTGGCACTCCCTGCAGCCCCTCAGTGTCAGCTCCTTAACTCTGTTAGCTTTCCTGCCGTGTTTCCACTTTCATGAAGCTTTTTCAGATTACCGGGCAGAAGCCATCACTCCTTCCTTTAAACTTCCATTTCAGGATTTCTGGACATTTCCTGCTTTTTTTTAGTTCGTTTATGGCCTCTCTAGGTGTGGAAGATACAAAGGTAAATTAGACCATAAAATGCAATTTAGTTCCTCTTGTGTGGCCATTGTCCCTACTGGGTATCTTCCCGAAAGCAGGGGCTTCAAATTTACACATACCTGGGTTAGGATCCAGGCTGCACCACTTACTAACTCAGTGACCCTGCTGTTATTTGTTGAGTACCACTGTGTGTCTGGCACAGTGGTACGCACTAGAATGACAGGAGTGAACAAAACAGACAAGATCCTTGCTTTCATGGAGTGTATAACAGGGAGAATAGACAATACATATTAAGGAATAAAATAAGATAATTTCAGATAGTGATAAATGCTATGAAAATTGGGGCGGGGGGTCAGGGAAGGCCACTTTGTGGTGCCAAATTTGAGCTGAGGCCTGAAGAGTAAGAAGCCAGCCATACAATGATCACCATCCAAGTAACTTTTACTCAAAAGTACTTCAGCAACTACTCCATGCCAGGCACTGTTCTAAGGTGCTCTTTCATACAGCTGTGAACAGAACAATATAGATTCATGCTCTCATGAAACTGGCATTTCAGTGTGTAAGTCTAGGGACCAGGGATGAAAAGAATAAAATAGGAGGCCGGGCATGGTGGCTCATGCCTATAATCCCAGCAATTTGGGAGGCCAAGGCAGGTGGATCACTTGAGGTCAGGAGTTCGAGACCAGCCTGGCCAACATGGTTAAACCCAGTCTCCACTAAAAATACAAAAAAATTAGACGGACATGGTGGTGTGCACCTGTAGTCCCAGCTACTCGGGAGGCTGAGGCAGAAGAATCGCTTGAACCCGGGAGGCGGAGGTTGCAGTGAGCCAAGATCACGCTACTGCACTGCAGCCTGGGTGACAGAGCGAGACTCCGTCTCAGGGAAAAAAAAAAAAAAAATTGAGAAAAGAAAACAGGGCGGTGTAAGAGTAAGGAACTCAGTACGGGCTAATTTTGATTGGTTGGTCAGGGAAGTCTTCTCTGAGGTGGCGACCTTTAAGTTGATATGTGAGTTAAAGAAGGAATCACCCATGTTAGGACATAAAGGAGAGTACAGTGTTTCAGGCAAAGGGAATAGCTAGCACAAAGGCCCTCGGCAGGAATGAGCTGGGTGTATACAAAAAACAAAGGAAGTAAGTTTTGCTGGAGCGTGGTTAGGAGAATAATAGGTGAGGGTACAAAGCATAAACGGCTTTGTAAACTAGCATGGAGTTGGGATTTTATTCTAAGTGCAAATGAAGAGCAATTCCAGGCTTTTAAGCAGGGGAGTGACATGATTTGACTTTTATTTTTTATTTATTTATTTATTTTTGAAACGGTGTGTCACTCTGTCGCCCAGGCTGGAGTGCAGTGGCAGGAACTCGGCTCACTGCAACCTCCACCTCCCAGGTTCAAGCAATTCTCCTGCCTCAGACTCCCGAGTAGCTGGGATTACAGGCGCTCGCCACCACACCGGGCTAATTTTTGTAGTTTTAGTAGAGACAGGGTTTCATCATGTTGGCCAGGCTGGTCTCAAGCTCCTGACCTCAGGTGATCCGCCCGTCTCGGCCTCCCAAAGTGCTGGGATTACAGGCGTGAGCCACCATGCCCGGGCTTTTTTTTTTTTAAAATTATGGAGTGAGAGACAGGGATGAGCAACATATATTAAGGTATTAAGGAAGATATTAAGAGTGGGGGCAAGGAGGCCAGTTAGGAGGCCCTGGCCAGGTGAGAGATACACTGTGACCCAGAGACCTACTAATGGAGATGTAGTGAACAGATTCAAATATAGTTCAGAGGTAAAGATTTGGATAGCTTATGCATGAAAGGAATAAAAACACCTAGAGTTTTGTCCTGATCAACTAGGTGTTGTGTAACTGTGATGAGCAAAATCGGGGGGAAGACGGGGAATCAAAGAGTTCTGCTCGAACTGTAATAATGGTTTTTACTCGTTGCCGGCTTATTATACGCCCGACGATTTACAGATTTTTTTTCCCTGTTAAAATTCAAAGAACTGCCAATAAGTGCTTTGCCTTAGTTTTGTTGATAAAGAAACTTAGGCTCAGACTTGGGAGGAGGGGAGGGATAGGGGGTCTCACCACTAAGAAGCGGTGGAAGCCGAAGCCGAACTTAAGCCGGTCTGTCATCACTTTCGCCTTTCGGAGACAGTTGTCTTATGGAGTTGCTTGGAGAACGTAAAATAAGAGTCCTAAGCAATGCGTCCGATGTACAGTTGTCGTGGAATAACTGTCCCCGCTCATTCGGCCGCTGTACCTCTGCTCCCTCATTCGGCGCGTAGCTAGGTATGAATGAAATTGTAGCACAGAGAAAACTTCTTCCCCACAATTGGTTGGTGCTGGGGAGGAGCCTCCTGATTGGTGGAAAGTCCGAGGAAGTGGGCAAGCCGGGGGCGGATTTCGTGTACCTCAGGTGCCCTCACTCGGACCAGCCCCCTATCGTTACGTAATTTTCTACGACTCTCGGTAGCTCAAGCAGAGCGCCTTCCTGCAGCGGCGCGACCCTCTGACGTCTCCTCTTCTAATTGGTCAAGAGCTGCGACTGCAGTTCTGAAGCCTAACTGGCTGCCCGTGCCGCCTCGGAGGTGAAGTGTACTGCGCTGATTGGCTTCCAGGCGCCGGCCGCGTGTGATGTCCCGGGCAACGATTGGCTCTCGCCTACCGGGGGCTTCTCTCACCGGGACTCGGGACTCCCGGGAAGTGGACTGGCAGAGGAGGGGGCTAGCTAGCTGTCTCTGCGGACCAAGGAGGAGACCCCCGCGCCTCCCTGTGTGAGGCGGCCTCACAGGGCCGGGTGGGCTGGCTAGCCGACGGGGCGGCGGAGGAGGCTGTGAGGAGTGTGTTGGACAGGACCCGGGACAGAGGAACCATGGCTCCGCAAAACCTGAGCACCTTTTGCCTGTTGCTGCTGTACCTCATCGGGGCCGTGATTGCCGGGTGAGGAACAGACACTCGCAGACGACGGGGCCCGTGGGTCAGCCTTTGCTGGGGGGTGGGAGGGGGTGGGGGAAGTGGCATTGCCAGACTGACGGAGTGGAGAGGGGCATCTCTGTGGGTTGGCGGGGTGGCGGAGGAAGGGGTAGTATGGGCCAGGCTAGTGGGGTGAGAGGAGAACCGTGGGTGACACCAGTGAGAGGGCCTTAGGTCCAGAGAGGGTCTTAGGTAGAGCTAGATTTGCCCAGAGGAGTGGGAGTTGGATGCATTGCCAAACGGCATTTGGGGGATGAGGGAAAGAAGGTGGTTGTGAGCTGAAGCAGTGTCACGTAGAGCTGGGGAAGAAAGAGGAATGCCTGACTGTAAGGAAAGGTAGTGACAGTGCCAGGCTGAGGTTGAGGGGATGGACGTTTGTTTGATCAACGAGGTGAGTTGCTGTGCCCCGCTGAGGTGGAGAAGCGGACGATGCTCTATGCCAAGCCTGCGAAGAGCCACTGGGGGGCTGACATTAAAGTGGGTGGATGATGCCAAGCCGAGTTGGGACTGAACGAAATTGGATGCGGGAGGGGAGCAAGAAGACTCTTTGGACAGCCCTTGTACTTCCCAGCTTCTTGAGCTATTTATTATCTTAAGTTGCTTCATCTTTAACATTCTGGCAGTGCTACTGTTAGGACATTTATGTGGCATAATCTTTTTAAATAAGGAAAATCATCCTTTGAGAGTGTTGTTTGACTTTTAGAAAAGTCAAAATCATTTGGAGCCAGTATAGGGAAAGGGGAGAAGAGTTAATTTGATTATATGGTTATTGCCTGAAGATAACATGAGACCATAAAATAAGGAAGTGGTTTTCTTGACTGAAGGTGATTCTGAAAGAAAAGTGCCACAGATGTTTTGAATAATCTAAAAAGAAGTATATAGCCTCTTACTGTGATTACTTCAATATACAAGATTCATTACAAATTCTGGTGTTCTCTTTTTAGTCATTCTTCGTGTGTGTGTGTGTCACATAAACCTTTATTTTTGTACCTCTTTGCTGAGATACAAACCTAAATATAGAGGAAAAATAAATCTTTTACTTTGAAGAATATAACATGTAACTCTTTAATGAAATATTCTCTCCCTCTACTTCCCAGACGAGATTTCTATAAGATCTTGGGGGTGCCTCGAAGTGCCTCTATAAAGGATATTAAAAAGGCCTATAGGAAACTAGCCCTGCAGCTTCATCCCGACCGGAACCCTGATGATCCACAAGCCCAGGAGAAATTCCAGGATCTGGGTGCTGCTTATGAGGTGAGTCAGGAAAAGTGATAAAGTACGAATAAAATCTGTAGCTCTAGAAAAAACATACAATACAGAGAAACACTCCTTTCAGCTCACATTTATTTATTTATTTGTTTATTTATTTTGAGACTGAGTCTCACTCTATTGGCTAGGCTGGAGTGCAGTGGTGCAATCTCCACTCACTGCAACCTCCACCTCCTGGGTTCAAGCAGTTCTCCTACCTCAGCCTCCCAAGTAGCTGGGATTACAGGTGCATGCAACCATGCCTGGCTAATTTTTGTATTTTTAGTAGAGACAGGGTTTCACCATTTTGGCCAGGCTAGTCTCGAACTCCTGACCTCAAGTGATCCACCCACCTCGGCCTCCCAAAGTGTTGGGATTACAGGCGTGAGCCACTACGCCCAGCCCAAGTCACTTTTATTTAAAAATAGACAGTAGATAAAAGTAAAAGTATTACTTGATGCTGTATTGTACTAGATATTACATTCATGTTAGTAGATGCCATTTTCTGCCTTTTGATATTAATGTTTATTTTAATAAGAATAATGCTGAAAAAGAATAAATGGAAGATTGATAGATTAATAAGTAGATCAACTGATTGGTCTGTCAGTCAATCAGTTTGGGAGCTAGAACCAAAAATAAAAAGAAAGCCTTCATGAGAGTTGCAAACCTACATGTTCATATGAACTAGACAAATAACATGCAGGGCAGGTATAAGTTAAAACGTGGCAGCGGATATTCTGCCTCCATATTGGGAAGCAATAAGGATTGTTGAGGACTTTCACAAACTGAAGCCTTCTGGCCCCATTTCAAGGGAGCAGCTGTTACTCAACCCCAGCCAGTTTTTGTCATACAAATGCAAACAGTATGTTCCTAGATTATTTAATTTTTCAAGAAAAGTTGAAAATCTAGATTTTTTATATAAGTTCTGCTTGTAAAAATGTTGGTAACTAATTCAGTTAAATTTCTTTTTTACGTAGATCAAACAAAGCACAATTTTAATTTGATTTTGCAACCTCTAATCTGGGGATCAAAACACTCTCATGTGTATCATCTCATTTAATCTTCACTAGGACACCAGGAAATATATTAGAGCTAGGCATATTTTTATTCTCATTTTCTAAATGGACACAGAAAAAAATTAATTGAACTAAAAGTCATAGAGCTAAAACTCCTGAATTTAAGTTTAAATTCTTGTATATTGAGAAGGCTAAAAACAAATTGAAAAATATTTTAGGAAGACACAAACCTTGAAAGGAAGGAATCCCAAGATCTCTTAGATTAAAGAAGCAATGGAACTGAAACAGTGTGTTATACCCAGGTGAACCCAAGAGCTGTTGGGATCCTTTCTTCTTTCAACACCTTCAGGGATCCTATGGGACAGAAATTCTTTTTTTTGAGACAGAGTCTCGCTCTGTCTGCCAGGCTGGAGTAGAATGGCACGATCTTGGCTCACTGCAAGCTCCGCCTCCCGGGTTTTACGCCATTCTCCTGCCTCAGCCTCCCAAGTAGCTGGGACTACAGGTGTGCACCACCACGCCCGGCTAATTTTTTGTATTTTTAGTAGAGACAGGGTTTCACCGTGTTAGCCAGGATGGTCTCAATCTCGTGACCTTGTGATCCACCCGCCTCGGCTTCCCAAAGTGCCAAGATTACAGGCGTGAGCCACCGTGCCCCGTCAAGGGACAGAAATTCTTAACCTGAGGTACATCGATAAACTTGAGAAGGTTGATGGCCCATCCTAAATTATATGTAATATTTTGTTTCTTGTTGATAATATGCATTCCATATTTTGCACTGTATTTTCCATGAATAGTCCCCTTGTTTGCTAGGAACCCAATACTCAAAAACATTTTCTAGGGAAGCTGAATTTACCATGCTCTCTAAAGAATCTTCACGTTCTTTATCCATGTCCTAGGCAGGCTATACAAAGGTCAGTCATGAAATCGCGGTTTATTTAACTTTAACAATCCTTTTAGCCACTAGTTCAAATTTCTTTTTTCTTTTTATCATTCAAGCTTGATTGCCTTTAGTCTTAGGTAAATTAGTGTTCACAAATTAGAATCCGAGTACAGTTATGAAGAATCTTTTGTGAATACAAATTTGTTTTCTCTACAGAACTAGGATTCCCGCTGGCATTTTAATTACTTGAGAATCTGTGTGTTGGTTGGCCAATCAACTAAAAACCTTTTTTCTTTTAAAATAGTTTCCAAGACCATGGGATAAAATTGCATTCCTTGATGGAAGAAAAGTGAGGAGGAAGTAAATGATAATGACTTCAAGAGTACTTTTTAGGGGGTTATTACAGAAGCCTCTTTCTTTAAAAAGAAACTGACTTAAAACTAGTCTTTGGGGGTTTTGAAATGGTGTTTTTTATAGTCTCAAATGCAGGGTTCATTTATTTGCCAAGATCAGATCAGAGAAGTAGCCTAAAAGTGAAAATATTGGAGATCCAGATAATAATAAGGGTTTTTTTGTTGTTGTTGTTGTTAACTGTGCCCATTTCTGCTTCCCCAAGGTACCTATTTTCTAAAGATATTTGTGAAAACATTCTTTCTTCTCCCTTTTTCTATCATAGTGGCTTTAATCAAGTACTGTGGTGACTTCTGGAATAACCCATTTGCCTTTGCTTTTAAGAATGTTCACTCTCTTGTATACTCAATTTCTATTTATCCTTTCAAGGATATCTTAAATGTTAATACATTTTTGCCATGACTCCTTACACCTCATTTGGGCCCTAAGCCAAAAGTGTGCCCTGTGTGAATATGCCTTTCTTTTAAGTCAACAAGCCCCATCTACTTTGAACCTCTCTTTTTCTGGGCCACCATGAGTATGGTTTTGAAATAACTCTCTCCTTCAGCCTCTTGTCTAAGTAGGAGTTTATAAATATCAAAGGACGATTTTAAAGCCATTTAATTTTCACAAGTATATATGTGCATATATATCAGATTGCTCTAAATAAAAGAGAAAGTTTTTTTTGCATGTTGAAGGCAAATTTTGAAAAGGATGGAAGCTTATTTTGTTATTACATTCTTTAATATGCAGAGAGAAAGCATATAGTCATGATTGTGTATGTAGTTCTCTGAAACTTAAAACTTCAAGAATTATTTCAAGCAATGAAATTGACCTTGAATAACCTTCATAGAGTATTTTCACTTATTACTCTTTCTGCATTTCAAACTCAGGACATTACAAACTTAAACATATATATATATATATGGCAGGCAGCATTCTTCCACAAATGGATTTCTACATATACCAAAAAATGAAAAAAGGAGGGTGAAAAGATATCAGTGTAGGCCTCTCTGGAGGGCCTGTCATTTGATTTAATACATGCGTGTGTGTGTGTGTGTGTGTGTGTGTGTGTGTGTGTGTGTGTGTATTAGGTAGGGGGTGTTGTAGACCTGTGGGGCCAAGTTGTTTTAAAGGCAGTATAGTGGTTAACAGCATAAGCACCAGAGTCAAACTGCATGGGAAGTAAACCTGAGGAATCCGTCTTACCTCTTTCCTGTTACCACCCTGACCTTCACAGCTGCATTGCTAATCTCAGGTATTATTTTTTAGTGACTAGGCAAGTTTTGACAACTTTAAATTAAAAACATGAATGGAGCAATATGGAATGAACAATGCATCAAAGAATTTAGTCATACAGAAAATAACTTTGTAAATATGCCTTAATACAGTACATAATGGAAACTACATTCTATTAAAATTTTAGACCCACTGTCAAAGTAAAAACAAACATAAATATGACTATGCCTTAACTGGATGTTACCAACTCATGATCTTTTCCTCCACTGGCTTGTATCCCCAGGTTCTGTCAGATAGTGAGAAACGGAAACAGTACGATACTTATGGTGAAGAAGGATTAAAAGATGGTCATCAGAGCTCCCATGGAGATATTTTTTCACAGTGAGTAATTTACCCATCTGCAAAGTGTTAGTGTCTGAGAGAGGGTCACTTAGCGATTAAATAATTATTCTCATTGCCTAGTTCAGAAGCTTTTGATGAACAGTACAATTTAGCTGATGCAAAGATCAATTATTGTCCTCCCTGTGGGAAGATAGTCTTCTATTTTCACAAAGCTTCAGAAAAGACGGATGGCACTGTAAGGATATTCCATCTAGCCAACCATATCAGTTAAATCAGTGCTGACAATTTGCGGTGGGGACATGTGTTGGAAATCAATTCATCCTTGCCTACTTGCTATCTTGGAATCTGCAAACCACTTAATGAGCAAAATTATTGTTAGCAGAGACAGAAAAATTCCTACTCCCATACCCAGAGCTGCCTCTCTCTCATGCTATCAACAAGTGAGGGTGATTATAATAACCAGCATTAGGGGAAGGAATTAGGGTAGAGGACCTTTATCTCTTGCTTTCTGAGAGTGCTGGGTGGTTGGAATAATAAACACCTTTCCTCCTCACTCTGTGAACCTCTCTTTATTGAGCATTTGAATTTCCACATTCCCTGATGATTACATATACTAAGAGACCTTAATCTGGGGTTTCAGGTCTGAAATTATAAACAAAAAGATGTTCAAATCTGCATTTTTTATGGGGAGAGTTCATTGTTTTCTTCAGATTCTCAAAGGGTTCTGTGAACCCTTCCCCAAAAGAGTAAGAATCACTGTTGCATATAGTAGTTACCACCATTTAGTGCTTGGTTGGAGGGCCTGGGGTAGGGCAGTAGATTTTTAGGGCATGTAAAGATGTGTGAGTAACATGATTAGGACATCTTTGCCCTCCCCACCCCCCGCCCCCCACCAGGATCAATTTGGCTGTCTGAAGTGATCCCTAGGGGATACCAGAAAGAGAAACGGCTTCCCCAGCCCCCACCCTGTTCTCTCCCCTTGCCTTTATTTAAGATTCAGGGAATTCATTCACCTGAGTTGGTTGGTGGGAGAGGGAGTTAGTTATCATCATCGCTATGCTAATATATGAGGCTTCTTAATAACACCAAAAATTAACATTAGATTAAACCACCTGTAGGATTGAAGGTCACCTTTTTTGTTAATCTCAAGTTACTGTTGTTACTTACAAAAATTAGTTTGGGTCTTGTAGAGGCTAGAACTACCTTCTCCTTAAGCACTAGGATTCTACTAAGGCTGATGCTTTTTTAGCTTATTTAATTACATACTCAAGATTTTTGTGCAGAGCAGTAGCTTCTTTCAGCAAGTTAGCTTTTAAAAAGCATGTAAAGGGAACACTACATATGTTAAAATTACCGATAAAAATTTCTAAAATTAACCATTACATTTAGCATTACACAAGTTTATGTGTACTGTACTCTTTCTCAATAAGTCCACCATATTCAGATTTTTCCCAATATTGAAAGATTATTATTTCATTGGTTGGGTCCAACATCGAATTCATTGGCATACTGTGTGTGTATGTACTGTACTATATGTGTGGGCTATATTTTGTTAAAAAGTGAATTTTTTTGTAGTAAGGGACCATATAGTTACAATACGGTTGATAGTATATAAATTTAAAATTATGTATGATAGATGACTCCATTGTATTAAAAAATACCTTGTAGTTTTGCACAATGCATTGGTAGAAACAATAGTTTATCAATGTAAAGAAAATGAGTTAATTGTGAAACATGGAGTCTTGATTTTTTTTTCCTGATGATTTTGCACTTATCTTTAGCTTCTTTGGGGATTTTGGTTTCATGTTTGGAGGAACCCCTCGTCAGCAAGACAGAAATATTCCAAGAGGAAGTGATATTATTGTAGATCTAGAAGTCACTTTGGAAGAAGTATATGCAGGAAATTTTGTGGAAGTAAGTTCAAACAATATAGCTGTTCATATTGACTCCCAGAACTTGTACTTTTGACTAAAAATAAGAGGTTTATATGTACCTTCTCTGTCTTTTTGAGGGTAAGAGGGAGTGATCAAATGCACAAAATTGAATTAATTATAAACCTTGGTTCATGATACAGTGATGTGATTGTTTTATCACCCAGCTTAAGAACTAAGTAAAACATTACCATGACTTAATCTACCTACATGCTACTTCCCTGTTCCATTACCCTGCCTCCCTTCAAAGGTAACTACTGTATTGAATTATGTCTTTATTGTTCTTTTGCCATTCTTATTTTATCATGTATATATGAATACCTGAATAATGTTTATTATATTGTTTTTGATTTTTTAGAAATGGTATTTTATTCATTATTTTCTGGGACTGGTTATTTTCACTCACTATTATGTTACTAGGATTCACCCTTGTTGCTTATTGCTGTATTGTGACCATAGTTTATTAATAGGCATTTTTGTTTCTTCCAGTTTTATTCAATTCCAAACAGTGCTTTTATGAACATTTTAATCTATATATCCAGATTCAGATGAACAAGAATATCTCTTGGGTGGATATGCTTGAGAGTAGAATTGCTGGGTAATATGAACCAATGTTCATTTTTACAAGTTAATACTGTATTGCTTTTGAAATTGATTGTACTGATGCTTTTCTACATGCAATTTATGAGATCCTATAGATTCACTGCCTCACTAATACGTGGAATTATTAGACTTCTTAATTTTTGCTCATCAAATGGGTATAAAATATTATCTCATTATGGTCTTGTTTTACATTTTTTTAAAATTACCAGTTAGGATCAGCATCTCTTCCTGTGTTTATTGGCCATATTTGTTTCCTCTCTTGTGAAATGCCTGTTCTTTCTTTTGCCTCTTTCTTATTGATTTCTAAGAGTACTTCACTCTTGCTGCTAATTCTTTGTTGGCCGTATGTAATGCAGATATAGCCTATCTGTTTGTAACTTGTCTTTTCATTATGTTTAAGATTTATTTCAATTTTCAGCAAACAGAACTACTTAATTTTAATGTAATTAAATCTATCAGTCTTTAATGGTTAGTTTTTGAGTCTTTTTAAAGAAATTCCTTTTTGTTCTAAAATAAGAAAGCAGCCATGTGCAGTGGAGCACACTTGTAATCTCAGCTACTCCGGAGGCTGAGGTAGGAGGATTGCTTGAGGCCAGGAGTTTGAGGCTATCATGTCCTGTGATTGCATCTGTGAATAGCCACTGCACTCTAGCCTGGACAACATAACTGAAACTCATCTCTGGAAAAAAATTTTAAAATAAAATAAGAAAGCTGTTCACCTATATTTTCTGCTAAAACTCTGGGATCTTTTAATATGAGGTTATTCATCTTTTTTAAATTCTGGAAAATATGTCTCATTATTTTTTACAATTCTTTTTTTTTTTTTTTGAGACGGAGTCTTGCTCTGTCGCCCAGGCTGGAGTGCAGTGGTGTGATCTCTGCTCACTGCAAGCTCCGCCTCCTGGGTTCACGCCATTCTCCTGCCTCAGCCTCCCGAGCAGCTGGGACTACAGGCACCCGCCACCACGCCTGGCTAATTTTTTGTATTTTTAGTAGAGACGGGGTTTCACCATGTTAGCCAAGATGGTCTCGATCTCCTGACCTCGTGATCCGCCTGCCTCGGCCTCCCAAAGTGCTGGGATTACAGGCTTGAGCCACCGCGCCCGGCCAATATTTTTTACAATTCTTTCATCACTCCTACTTCTGTCTGCTCTTAACTTTCTTTTAAATACGAAAAATAAATTTTGTTTCTTTATCCTTCACTGCTTCCTTCTGGGAGGTACCTCATTTTGATCTCCCAGCTTACTACTTCAGTCTTCAGCTATATCCATTCTAATAATAACCCATCTGCTGTGTTTTAATTTCAACTCATATTTTTATGCATAATATTTCTACTTGATTCTTGCATTATTTCTTACTCTATATCATTTTACTAATGCCTTCCCTCCTTAAGTATTATCATGCTTGTTTTAAGTTCCTGGTCTGTCTAATCTTTTTTTAAGCAAAGTACAGTTGCTTAAAATATGTTATTCAGTTTGTTGTCTTTTGCGGGGCAGATGATAGACCTTCTCAGGTATCTAGCTGTCTTGGCCTTTGAGCTGATCTTCCCTTACAGGTACCAGCAACTACCTTTCCCTGCAGAGCATCGTGGGCTGAGCCCTGACCTGCTGGTTTTAACTGTGTTTTGTTTGGTGTCTTGGGGTGTTTTTTGTTTTGTTTGGAGTCTTTTGTTTTCTGCAGTCAGGGGAAACAGTTCAAAACAGCCCTCTATCTGTGGGATTTTCTCATCTATTCTGTGTTGTAGTTACTGTTTCCTGGAATCCATGTTTTCTTGTAGTTTTTCCAGGATACTGGAGGAGACAGCCGGTAGCCTGTGCATATGTGCCATCTTGACAAGAAGTGTATTCTTCTTACTTGTAGCTGCTTCTCTGAATAATTGAAAGAAGAGATATAGACAATCACAGAAGATGCAACTTACTTGTAATACTGTTCAGGCTGCAGGAAAAAAGGGCATTAAAAATATTCATAAACCAGTGAGGTTGTTTAGATGGGAGGAAAGAGGTGAACCTAATTAGTGCCCATGTCCCCTTACAAGCCTGTTCTGCAGTTGTCACTAATACACAGTAGACATCACCTTTTGCTGTTAGTGTGTTCCCGAACAAACTCTTTTTCAATCCAACCATTGTAAAGGCTGTAAATGGCTTTGCTGGTTCAGTAACCCCATGTTAAATTCTTTTTTTCCTTTTTTTCAATCCTGCTCCTTCTGTATGTAAATTCTTTTTTAAAGAAAAAAAAATACCTTGAGAAATAGGATAGCACAATGGTTAAGAAGCATGGACTTTGCAGCTAGACTGCCTAGTTTAGAATCCTGGCTCTGCCATGTATTAGTCATGTGGCCTTGGTCATGTTACTTAACCTTTCTATACTTCTGTTACCTCATCTGTAAAATGGGGATAATAACAGTACCTATCTCATACAGTTGTGAGGGTTAAATGAATATGTAAAAGTGTTTGGCACATTGCTTGGCATGTAGTAAGTGCTATAAAGTGTTTGCTCTGATTACTATTATTGTTGCTATAATTTACTCTGTTGACCTGGGACTTTCATATGTTGGTAGGCTTTAAGGGATTTTTCTCCAAGCATTCGTCATTCTGCTGCGTGAGCACATACCTTGTGATTAGATGTTTGACTATTTAAACAGGCAAAACTAGGAATACATTTCTGCATATATATCAATTTTACATTCTTAGAGGGATCAGAATGTTTGATTGCAGTCAACTACAAAGAGATGGTCATTGTTTCTCTTCCTACGTGTTAAAGTATCTGAATGGAGATAGCTCCAGAAAATAGTCCTGGATTGAGTTTCCTGAAATAAGGAGACACTTTCATTAGGTTAATCAGAAGATTGGATAGTAGCCACATACCAGGTTTTGAAGGCGGTGATTGTTCCTCAGGGGTCATGCTTTACACAGCTCGGATTTCCTAAAAGATAATCATTACATGAACTACTTTAACTCAGTAGCATTTAGTTGTGGCTTAGAAATGCTGATACCATACTCTTTATTTTTCGGTTCTCTTGTTTCTTACTCCCGTCTCTACTTCTCCAGCTTTAGAATTTGAGTCATTTAAGTACGTGTTTGCTTCATTCCTGTTTGGGGGCTGATTTGTACTCTTCAAAGAGTTTTGTCAGCTTTAGATCTCTGAGGGATAGATTGCCAGAGAAGGGGAAGTTTCAGTCCAGGCATATGTGCAGAGCCTTGATCAAGTGAGGAAAGGAAAGGCTATTTTATACAAGAGAGAAGCTGATGTTGTTTATGCACTTCCTAGGTAGTTAGAAACAAACCCGTGGCAAGGCAGGCTCCTGGCAAACGGAAGTGCAATTGTCGGCAAGAGATGCGGACCACCCAGCTGGGCCCTGGGCGCTTCCAAATGACCCAGGAGGTGGTCTGCGACGAATGCCCTAATGTCAAGTAAGTGAAAACACCTTCTTTGTTCTACCAAGAAACACTTGTTAATTTTGTTCATCTAGTCAAACGCCAATGGTCCATACTAGATCTTTCTCTGTCCTCTCCCCACTGCCATGTTCTGCAAAAGGATAGAGCAAAACAATGTACATTTTTTTCTGAAGTATTTCTAAATATCTCCTTTTATGTTTCTGAACTAACAAGCAGTGCCCTTTATTTCTGATATATTTTCAACAAGTATTAATGCTTCATTTTCTTCCTTCTTGTACTATTAGAGCAGCCTTATATGTTTATATAATGTATAGTAGCTTCATCCTGGATTTTAGCATATAGAAGATATAAATGATTATCAGATAGTTTTGTCAAGTGGAGGCACACTACAGTCTTCCAAGAAAAAGCTCTGATAAAATAGATAAAACTTTATCTATATCTGATGTTTTGTTTATATTTTCATTATTTTTCTCCTCTTTTAATTCTCTTTACCTCAGACTAGTAAATGAAGAACGAACGCTGGAAGTAGAAATAGAGCCTGGGGTGAGAGACGGCATGGAGTACCCCTTTATTGGAGAAGGTGAAATATTTATATTTGATTTTTTTATTGTGATAACTTTCTGCTCTCTGCTTGTTTGTGAATACCTCTCACCCCTGCCTTACTCCATCTTAATGTTCACATAGTAAATGCATATATAATTTCCAACACTCTTTGGCCAATTTTAGGATATACAAAGCCTTTTGTTTACCTGAAGCAGTAGCATTACCGTTTATCCTTTGAATGTCATGGCCAAAAGTTATTATGAAGTAGCCTAAGTTTCATCAAAATTTAGAGTGTTCAGACCTTAATGAATTTTAACTCAGCAATGAAAGATACATAACTCTAGTTGGCATTAATAAGATGCTCTCAGGACCTCACCTTTAGACTTAAGTTTAAAACTCTAAAAATAAAAAAAGCTTTAAGACTTAGGTTCAGGAGACCGGTGAATCATTCTTTGTTTAGGAAATGGGTCAAGTTATGTACTGCTGTATCTGAGGCAAAGGTGATGATTTCTAATAGTCTGAAACTTGATATAACCAGGCAGAGACACTGCCGTCACAGATTTGACAGGTCAATGCCCAAAGTAGTGGATTAAAAAAATGTATCAGTTGCCAGATAGATTTGTGGTATCCAATTTGTATGATTTACAATATGCTGTAATCTGCTCTGAGTAGGTGAGCCTCACGTGGATGGGGAGCCTGGAGATTTACGGTTCCGAATCAAAGTTGTCAAGTAAGTAATCTAATTTTAGAGGTCTTCTCAGATGAGTCAGATTATAGAGACGTGGGTGGCCACCAGAGCAGTTAGAGACTTTTTTCTCTGTTTCTTACCCTTATTACCCTAAACAATGATTTGTAGCTCCTCTACAAGGCTGAAAACTTGGGGTTGGGCCCTAGGATTGAGTCCCAGTTATTTATTTACTTAGGACTTAAAAATGCAAAAGATGTTGAAAGGAAAGAATTGATAAGTAAGAAGTTATAAAAGAGAAACAAGATAGGGAGTCAAAGCTGAGATTTTAGCTGAAGAAGTATGGCACCATACAAGAATAGGAGACTTTTCCATAGACAGAACCTTCTACGTAATATGCAGCTTCTGTGAAGAGAGAGCTTTTCTTTTGTGAGCTTCTCTTCAGCATGAAGTGCTGCTTAGACAGTTTTGCCTGGGACTGTGGCTTTCTTGATTACTGTTTCTCTCTTGTTACCACTTTGGAAACCAGTAATCTCTCTGCCTCTGTAAGGAGTCATCAAAACAGGGTTCCTACCAGAATATGGAGAAATGGCCCCCCACTGTCTGGGACTTTGCCTTCCTGCACTCTTTAATCTCAGTGTTGTTTTCCCCAGCTTCTTTACCTACCTTGTCTTTATCATCACTTCTTAGAGAAACTGGAACATGTGTTGTTTCCTGAATAAACCTGACACCTTCCTTGTCTTTGCCAGAATTCCTTCTCACTCTATTTCCCCTTCCCTCTACCCATTTTATCTTCATTTCTACGGCCAACTTAGTCTTGTGAGCCCAGCTCAGGAAAACTTCTATAGACCTATTTCTGAAGATGATCTCCCCAGAAGCTGTCTTTCTCTCTTTTCCATAAGCTAATGATTATAGTTTTACTTATACTCTGGCTTTTGCTGATTGTGTGTTCCTTAACAGTAGCATTTAATAAGACTTAAACAGCTTTATATTCTCGATTAATACTACACACAAGGGTATGTCTAAGAAATGTTTATTGTTTGAAAGAGTGGTGTTCACCTTTTTCCAAGATTTTTCTCACAACTGTTTGAACTTAAAGTTGGAAATTAATGATTTTTACCTTATTCTGTTTTTAGGCACCCAATATTTGAAAGGAGAGGAGATGATTTGTACACAAATGTGACAATCTCATTAGTTGAGTCGCTGGTTGGCTTTGAGATGGATATTACTCACTTGGATGGTCACAAGGTAAACAAACCAATTTACTTGTTCTCCATCCTTTTGAAGCCTTTATATGGGTAGTTTTGAGATATATCAGCTGTTTCAGTCATTGAGAACCAGATGGACTCCTTTCTCAGTCGTATTGTGCTGTCTGTACTTACTCTGCTGCTGAGCATACTGCAGTAACAGTGCCAGACCTTTCAGCTACTCAGAATGGATTGCACAGCCTTTGACAATCTCGTCCTTATAGTTTCTATTGACGAAAACCTTTCTTTGTTCACTTGTTTTTGTGTTTGATTTTTCTTCTTTAAAATCCTTTGTTCTTGACTCACATTGTCCTAGTGGTATTTCCTTTGCTCCTTCATTCTTTCTTTTTGCTGAGCTGTGACATTAGCTTTGTGTACCAGTGCTCACTAGAAGCTGTGTGATGTACTTCAGATGTACCGCTCCTGCTGCAGTACATTCCCTTTGGTTTTCTAGGTACATATTTCCCGGGATAAGATCACCAGGCCGGGAGCGAAGCTATGGAAGAAGGGGGAAGGGCTCCCCAACTTTGACAACAACAATATCAAGGGCTCTTTGATAATCACTTTTGATGTGGATTTTCCAAAAGAACAGTTAACAGAGGAAGCAAGAGAAGGTATGGCGTATTATTGTGTGTGTGTGTGTGTGTGTGTGTGTGTGTGTGTGTGTGATGAGAAAAAGGTGGCAATAGAAGAACTCTCCAGTGACATGAGACATCAATCATTAATGCTAGTAGAACACTAAGATAGGAATGAACTCATCTTTCTTTGTAAAGGCGATGTATTAAAAATCCTGCATCTTTGTGTTACAGAAGTCTGTGTAAGCTGTGCTTTGAAACCTAGGGAGTGATAGAGTATATGGGAGTGAAACAGAATCACTTAAAACAAATGAACTGGACCACACTGTAAAAGGGAAGATGAGGTAGACAGTAGAAAGATTAGAAGCTTATGGGTGCATGTCTAGGATGACTGGTTGAGAAGAGGGCCCCACTGGGGGTCCTAAACAGTAAGAGAAAGGAGAGCAATGAAGGAGGTAAAAACTGAAAAGAGGATACAGAAGAAGGAATGGAAGACTGAGCTGAAGAGTTTTCTTTCCTTTTTGATTGCTTCTTCTCATTCCTCATTTCATAGAGCTTTGTGGGACATGTATGTAGTATGTGGGCCTAAAAGAAAGAGACAAGGGATCATCCTGGACACACGTGCATGTGTGGGGTTACCTACATGTGATTACGTTGGAGATTGATAGTTCTTTAATTCACATCCATGTTTGTCATAAGGCCTTTTATGAGCCTTTTCTTGAAATATGCTCTTTAAACGCTAGGAAAGTAACATTTTTTTGTTAATGGAGTCATTTGTTCATTCTTTCTTCAGGTATCAAACAGCTACTGAAACAAGGGTCAGTGCAGAAGGTATACAATGGACTGCAAGGATATTAAGAGTGAATAAAATTGGACTTTGTTTAAAATAAGTGAATCAGCGATATTTATTACCTGCAGGGTTTTTTTGTGTGTGTTTTTGTTTTTATTTTCAATATGCAAGTTTGGCTTAATTATTTTTGTCTAATGATCATCATGAAATGAATAAGAGGGCTTAAGAATTTGTCCATTTGCATTCAGAAAAGAATGACCAGCAAAAGGTTTACTAATACCTCTCCCTTTGGGGATTTAATGTCTGGTGCTGCCGCCTGAGTTTCAAGAATCAAAGCTGCAAGAGGACTCCAGGAGCAAAAGAAACACAACATAGAGGGTTGGAGTTGTTAGCAATTTTATTCAAAATGCCAACTGGAGAAGTCTGTTTTTAAATACATTTTGTTGTTATTTTTTTCATGACTCCTGTTTCTTCTGTGAGCTATTTGGGTTGTCCTCCCATCAAGCAAGATGGATGCACACGCATGCAAAAGAGTGATATAGATCCAGTCCCCATGCCCAATTACACACACGGCATCTGCTAGAAAGGAGCGTAGAAGAAACCGAATGGTTGATTGGGGTCCATGAATGAAGCTTACACAAAGATCTAATTGTCCTTGAGGAAGTATATTTTCTCTCATTTAATTTGGGAATAATAATCTGATATGGACACTTTACTGTTTAGAAAGCACCTTTCATGTATATAATTTCAGTTGACCTCATGTAGAAAGCCTTTGGTTTGTTTAGGAACAAGGACTACCACTGGTTCTAGAAAAGGAATTTAGAGTTGCAAATTATGTTTGCTCATCTCATGGCACCCAGTTCAGATGCTATGTGACGAGTATATTTGACTTTTGAATCTCCCTCATTTTCATATATATAGTCACATCACACTCTACTTTTCATGTACTTTGGACTTTCTGTCTCTGCTAGTGAGTATTTCAATTCTGTTTAACAACTGCTGTTGTGTGTTGTGTGTGGAGCTGCCTTCTAGCCATCAGCATAGTTCTGGCAGCATCCCTGCCTTTGGGCTATACATATCTTAGAAATCACCAGGCGTGGTGGCTCACACCTATAATCCCAGCACTTTGGGAGGCGGAGGCGGGTAGATCACGAGGTCAGGAGTTCGAGATCAGCCTGGCCAACATGGTGAAACCCCGTCTCTACTAAAAATACAAAAATTAGCCGGCCACGGTGGTGGGCACCTGCAATTCCAGCTACTCAGGAGGCTGAGGCAGGAGAATTGCTTGAACCCCGGAGGTGGAGGTTGCAGTGAGCCGAGATCGTGCTGCTGCACTCCAGCCTGGGTGACAGAGCAAGACTCCATCTCTAAAAAACAAAAAACAAAAATCAAGTGAAACCACACAAATATGTATGTAAGTTTAGTGGACTTTTTATACCTATAGGATTCATTATGTACTGAATTGCCTTTAGTTGAGCATTTCTCAGGAGTGATAGTCATTTCCTGTATATATCTTAGCCCAGGAGAAGTCTTGATCATTATTTGCACTTACTAATCCCCATTTTTCCAAGATGTATGCAAGGGTCAGTCATGATACTAAGAGCTAGAGCTGCTAGTCTTGGTAAGAAAGACCCCATAGGGATAATGTGTTTCCTACAAAGAAGAATGTTAATGGGGCTTTGTCACTCCTGGGCTTTGCCCCCCCCCCCCCCTTATCCATTGTCTAGATTGTCGTGATTTAATGAGTTAAAGAATATTCTTTCATTATTGGACTCGGCTTCAGGTAGCTTTAAGTGCTTTATCTGAGGCACATTGTAATTTGGAAAGATTTATATTAAAGTTCCATAGATTTTCTTAAGAAGGGAAAATAAACACTGTAGAGGAAGGATGCTAGGTAATTAATATGGAAGAACAGATAATAGTGTCTTCAGTTCTGCAAGGAAAAAAGCCATTCCAGGGAGCTATGCAATGAGGCTGAAAGGATGCTTGGCCTGGAATCAGACTTAATCGCTATGACACTGAGGAAGCCTGTTAACCTCAGTTTTCTCATCTGCAAAATGGAGATAATGAAGGGGAATATTTTTGTGCTTAGTCTTTCATGCATCGTAAACATCTTTGTGGGCTATTCAGAGATTTATTCACTTACATATACTTCTGCCCCTCAGCTGCATTCACTATCGGTTAGGTGCTGGATTGCCAAATCCTAGATGGATGTTAGTGCTCAGAAATCACTGAAAAGGGAACAGGATTTGGAAACTTAAAACCTGTTTGAAAAGTTCCAATGGGTGTTACTAGAAATGGGAATGGAAAGATAATTTTATTCTATTCCTTGAAAAAAAGCTGCTACTGGCTCCAGCAGCAACCTTTACCATGAACAAAAGATATCCAAGGGCTCTGAAAAATAAGCAAGAGAAGAAGACACCACTTGGTAAGTGTTCACTTTTTAAAATTCTAGTATTTTAGTCACTGAAATTGCTCCAGGACTCACAGTGAAGGGTTGGACACAGGTCACAGGCAGTGGGCACCAGTACAGTTTCCATCATAAGTTTAGATGTCAAAGAGCTCCGACCCTTTCTTACTCCATTAAGAGAAATGAAATATTTCTGAGTGGTATAACTTTAAGCACAGTACCTCTAATAATGCAGCCAGGCTGAGAATGACATAATTTGGAGGCAGTCTCATCACACTGAGTGTCAGTGAAAACCGTCTAGAGCTGCATAGTCCAATCTGGTAGCCACATGTGGCAACTGAGCACTTGAAATGTGGCTCATCCAAACAAGTGCTATGAAGCATAAAATACACACTGGATTTTGAAGACTTAGTATAAAAAAAAGTAAAATGTCTCAATTTTATATTGATTACATGTTTAAATGGTAGTATTTTGAATATAACTGGTGAAATAAAATAGATTATTAAAAACAAAATATATTACTAAAATTCACCTGAGTTTTTTTTTCACTTTTTAGAATTTGGCTAATAGGAAATTTTAATTATGTATGTAGTTCACATTATATTTCTGTGGATTGCACTGCTCTAAAGAGTCTTGCTCAGGCTGTGCCAGGTCACTCAACAGAAGTTGACTAGTACTTTGCGATAAAGGGCCTCATATTCACTCCTATTCAGTTACCTCCCCCTCACTCAATCTGCCCAGTGGTCCAGTCTGTTACCATGTTTTGGGATCCTCCAATTCAGTCATTGAGTATGAGCCTCTCCACCTGATGTTATCTGTGCACTGTATTGACTGAGACATAAGAGTTTCATCTAAACAGTGAATAAAAGTGCTAGCCAAAGAATTGAAGTCAACTCTTAGTTAGATTTTGCCACTGAAAGCTTGCTCCAGGTTGACAATCATCTGAACATCAGGGTTCATATCAACCTCCATAAAAATAATTGATTTTGCATCTAGCCATATTTCTTAATCTTGTCCACACGGGTATGCTGAGAGATCTTGTTGAAATCCAGTTAGACAACAGCCTGTTAGGAAATTAGGTGTGTCTGATATGACTCACTCTTTGTGAACCCATACTGGGGCCTAGGGATCTTCACTTTCACATTTAGGTGATTTTCTCAGTATTCTGGAATTGTCTCCAGTCCAGAAGACAGGATCTCCTTCAAAGAAAGTGTTTCTTATAATCAATCACCTCTTCCCTCTTGGGCTTCCATTTCCTCTTACTGATGTTCACCTTACCCTTTTATATTGAAAAAATCAGTTTTTGACAGAATATAGAAACAAAGCGGGAGGTTTTATATACCATAGTGGTTACCATGTGCATGCTCTAGAATCACACTGATCAGATTCAAATTCCAGTTCTACCATTTACTAGTTGTGCCTTAATTTCTCCCTCTGTAAAATGGTGATAATAACAGTACATGTTTCATAGAGTTGTTGGTTGATTTGACATTTACAACTGGAATGCCTCTCTTGGGACAGGCAGGCAAAAAAGAACAAGTTAATAATATATGTTGCACAACTGAAGTTTGGGAGGCTTATGATTTTTTAACATTTTCCTTCCCTCTGCACCTCTGCAATGCATGATGTTTGTGTGAAGGTGGCGCTAAAATAATGCTGTGAGAGCTATCGGCTCTGGAGCCCCAGACTTTTTTTTTTTTTTTTTTTAAGCCATTTTCTAGCTATTGCCACTAAAAATCAGGATATTAAGTAAAACAATAATAATTACAATTTTCAATGCAAACTCAAACAATAATGCATTTAACTACCCTCCTCTTTTAGCCTCCCTTAATCTTAATGTAGACAAGGCAGATTCCGTACAGGCTGGATTTTGATTTGGAGCCTGATTCTGCCAAATAATAATAAATTAAAGGATGGTTTCTGAGAATTAGTAAGTTATGGAATCCACTGCAAGGGGCCAAACTAGGTGATTAAGAACAAGGCCGAGCACGGTGGTTCATGCCTGTAATCCCAACACTTTGGAAGGCCGAGGCAGGCGGATCCCCTGAGGTCAGGAGTTCGAGACCAGCCTGGCCAACATGATGAAACCCTGTCTGTACTAAAAATACAAAAATTAGCCAGGCATGGTGGCACGTGCCTATAATCTCAGATACTCGAGAGGCTGAGGCAAGAGAATCACTTGAACCCGGGAGGTAGAGGTTGCAGTGAGCCAAGATTGCGCCACCACTGCATTCCAGCCTGGGTAACAGACCGAGACGGAAAAAAAAAGCAATCATGAAATTAAGTCTTCTGTGTTTTCTAACAGTTAGGTAACATTAAACCAGAACAGGAAATGTGATAATGTTTTCAGCAAGGTGTTTGATGATTCATCTTGTGATGTCCCCTGGAGATAAAATAGAGGCACATAGTTGGATTCATAACTCACTAATTACTGTTGATTAATGGCTCAATGTCAACCTGGAAAGGAGAGGAGAGTATTTGCTGGCACAAAACAAAGCTATGTTTTCAGTCCTGATCCGTTCAATACTTTTATTGTCAGTGAGCATTTCAGGAAGAGAGCTTAAAACACCAGGTGCCTACTGTGTGTAAGTCACAGACTTTTCACAGCTTTTATATATTTGTCATTGCAATAAGTCCTAGGAGGGGGCAGGACACATTAAAACTGACCAGAGAAGTTTTTGGCTGTTGTACAATGTTTCAAGTGGGAAAAAGCAACTTAACCTGTAAGAACAGTGTTGGGGTGCACCAGCTTCATCAATAGCATTGAGAGGGAAGCATGATTTGACAGTAATGCTATCACAGTGTCATTTGAATTGATGTCCCCCAACATAACCACAAAGGGTCTTGCACTTTGTGAGCAGAGTAACTGTAACAAAATAGAGTCAGTTGAACAAAAAGTATAACCACCAGAGCATTATAAGAAGCTGTAAGTCTTCGAAATATGAGATAAATGCCTCCGTGTTTTCTGGTAAAGAAATATTGACATTGGTGGGAGCAAGGGTCTTCCTCTAATTCTCAGCAACTGGTATAGAAGAAAAGCAAGGGTCTCACAAGAAGCAAGGTGAGAACGTAATGATAACATAAGGGTGATGTCCTGGTTACTCTTGTCATATAACAAATTATCCTAGCATTTACTGGCTTAACGCAGCAACATTTGTTTTTTGTCACAAATCTGCAATATGAGCTAGACTGATGGAGACAACTCCTTTGCTCTACTTGGTGTCAGCTGGGACAACAGCTTGAAGGCTGGGGCTGGAGTCATTTCTACTCACATGTCTGACAGTTAATTCTGGGAGGTGGGAGGACTCAAGCAGCTGGGAACTGGAAATGGGGAGACTCCTCACAATTCTTTATCTCTGTGTGGTTTCTGCAGCATGGTGGCTATACATAGCTGGACTTCTTACATATTGGCTCAGGGTTCCCAAGACACGTTTCCCAAAAGGAAGTGGAAACGGGTAGAAGCTTTAGTTCTTCTTATGACTTAGCCTCATAAGTCGTGCAGCATCCTTTCCATCGCATTTTCATTCATGGAGGCAGCCACAAAGGCTCATCCCTCTTCCTGGGGAGGGGAATTAGACTCGACCTTTCAATAAAAGAATCTTTAAGGTTCTGAAGGGTATGTAGACCTGCAAATATTGTTGTGGCCATTTTTGGAAAATACAGTTTGCCCCAGGTGATCAAATGAGACAGCCATACAATTAGCAGCTGAGACTGTGGAACATCAGAACAGCCATGGAGGGGCCACACAGTCCTCACAAAAGGCAAGTGAATTCAGAAAGAATGAGGTGACCATTTGCAAGTCCATGAGTACCAACCCCTATCCCTGCCATCAAGGAAGGAAAGCATTCTCGCAGCTGGAGTTTCAGGGAGGAGATCTGAGCAAATGTCACACCATTCTGGCCCCTAGGATTATCCCTTTCTCTGCTGGAGGGCCTGGGAAATGTGGATTACACATCAGTGATATTAATGACAACATGAGAGATGCCAATCAAAGCTATGGACACTTAAAACTGAGAGGAATGTCAAATGACAGATCTGGTTTCTCACTATAGCTGCCAACACCTCTCAGATCCCAGTTCCAGAAAAAGAGGACAACTATCTGTTTTTTCAAACCTAATAGTACGAGAAAAGTCTCTTCAAGTAAATCGTATCTTCTACTACTCTACAGGACTCAACATAATTATCACTGAATTTATTTCTTCTGATTGCCAGGCACTATGCTAGGTGCTGGGATATATAAGAGAGCTTTTTAACATAAAATGCACACACTTAATTAGCCAGCAAGCAAGACTAACACAGGTGGAATCACTGGCCAGAAAGAAATCTTAAATATGTTAGTTTAATATGGAAAGTTGAGTTCATTTACCACAGAAGGAGCACTTACAATTAAATTATGACAGTGGCCGGGTGTGGTGGCTCATGCCTGTAATCTCAGCACTTTGGGAGGCCGAGGTGGGCGGATCATGAGGTCAGGAGTTTGAGACCAGCCCGATCAACATGGTGAAACCCTATCTCTACTAAAACTACAAAAATTAGCTGGGCATGGTGGTGCACGCCTGTAATCCCAGCTACGCAGGAGGCTGAGGCAGGGGAATCACTTGAACCCGGGAGGCTGAGGTTTCAGTGAGCCGAGATCACGAGATCACGCCACTGCACTCCAGCCTGGGCGAGAGAGCGGGACTCCGTCTCAAAAAAAAAAAAAGATGACAGTAAAACATGTTTCAACAGTCTATCCAATAAACAGAGAAGGAGGCCACACTCTGCATTGCCTGCATTATCCATCACAGGATTTGTGCCCTGGGCCTCGCAAGCCCAGTCTGTTGATGAGCAAGTGGTTAAAGCTGTGTCCCCTTCATGTGTGGCCATTGCCTTTGTAGGGGGCATTTTGAAGACATTGAAGAAGAATGTAAAGGATTCCTCGATTTTTGATCCACTTAGATGGTAAAACTTTAGATAATGAAAGAGATTTTAGAACGCAGAACAAGACCTTTGAGAAATTCTCTGTGAAGCCCGAAATTCTCTGTGAAGCCCATAAGAATAACCTAAAAATAGGCATTTCTACTTGCTATGGTTTGAATTTTGGCCCCCTCCAAAACTCATATTGAAAATCCCCGATGTGGCAGTATTGAGAGGGGGAGCTTTTAAGAGGTGATTGGACCATGAGGTGATTGCCTTTGTGAATGGATTAATCTACTCATAGATTAGTGAATCAATAGGGTTGTTGGCTTTTATGAAGAGAAAGAGAGGCCTGAACTAGCATGCTCAGCCCCCTCACCATGTGGTGCCCTGCACCATCTGGGGAGTCTGCAGTGTCCTCACCAACAGGAAGGCCCTCGCCAGATTTGGCCTCTTGAACTTGCACTTCTCAGCCTCCGTAACTGTAAGAAATACTTTTTTTATTTATAAATTACTCAGTTCCAGATATTCTGTTACAAGCAACAGAAAACAGACCAAGATAATTTTTTTTTTTTTCTCAGCTGATTGCAACCTCTGCCTCCTAAGTTCAAGGGATTCTCCTGCCTCAGGCTCCTGAGTAGCTGGGATTACAGGCACCCACCACCATGCCTGCCTAATTTTTGTATTTTTAGCAAAGACAGGGTTTTGCTATGTTGGCCAGGCTGGTCTTGAACTCCTGACCTCAGGTGATCTGCCTGCCTCGGCCTCCCAAGTGCTGGGATTACAGGTGTGAGCCACCATGCCCAGCCCCAAGACACTATTGATGTGATATTTGAATGCACTGAACTTGAAACTCTAGGGAAGAACTCAAACCAGCTCATCTGAGCATGTGAGTGCGTACAGAGAATTTGATCAAGGAAGGGAATGCAAAACTGAGCTGTCACAAACTATCACAGTATGCGGTTTCTAAAATTTATTTCTATGGTGGCCTTTGAAGCACAAACCTTAGGAATTTTCAAGCCCAGACTTTTATCAGCATGGCTCACTTCTGAGAGGAACTGGCTGAGCTGAGAAGTAGCCATAGGCTACCAGCCCTGAGTGTGGTGTCTCTGGAATTCTGGTGATATGAATCCCACATGAATATGAATCCCAGAATGATAATAAAATTTTGGACACTGTGGCCAAACCGTGGATAATTCCTGGATCCACTTAGTGCACAGATATCATGTTGTCTTTTTTTAAATTCTTGCTACACAAACTGAGAGCCCCCTCACTTACACAGACCCAGGTTCAGGAAGGAGACACACCTAACTGATACACCCCCCAGTTGTCCAGAAAGCAATATGTGAAACTGCAGTGTTCTCACTGGTTTGCTCAAACATGATTGTGCTTAGCTCCGAGTCTACAGTTCTAAGTCCAAGTGCTGGCTCTGCAGAGAGATTGGATTTAAATCCCTTCTCTTCCAATTATTAGCTCCATGACCTTGAACAAGTATGACAACCTCTCTGAGCCTCAGTCTCCTCACCCAACTCATATTGTGAAGATTAAACAATACGATATATTTAAAGTACCTGGTATGTAACAAGCACTCATTAAATATTAGGTATTATTACTGTTATGTAATAAATGTGACTAAACTTTTTGAACCAATTTGCACCTCTGTTAAGACATATTTTTGAAACACTAACAAATTTCCCCTATGTCAAACAGTACAAAACATCCATTGACCTGCACAGGTGTGGATTTCTGACCCCGTGACACCCTTTCCTTGGGAAAAAAACAAGAATGTCTCTGCTGAAGAATATCTGCAGAGAATACATGGAAACAAATCCTACATTCTCAGGCTGCTCTGGGTCCAGAAAAACAGAAACTGCTATGAGGGCTATTACTAAACATGAGAAGAGGGAAAGATAAAACAGCCACAGAGCCTCAGGAGAAATGAGAGCAGATGTCTCAGGAGCTGGCCTGAGACACGCCACCTGGCAGAGTGTTTGTATAACAGGAAGCCTCAGACCTCTGACCTTCACTGCTGGAGATCTGGCAGTCCAGAGTTACAGCACTTGGTGTGACCCACTGCCTTTCCCCACCAGCACTAGGGTAACCAGATCATCTCTGTTTGCCTGGGACTTTTTCTGTTTTAGCACTGAAAGTCCCATGTCCCAGAAACTTCTCAGTCACAGGCAAACCTGGACAGTTGATCCTTCTAAGCCCCAGCATGAAAGGTGCTGCTTGCTTGGAAGCCCCTGCAGCTCACGTCATTCAGAACTGTTATGACCAAGTGCAGAGTGATGGCTGAAGGCACAGGAAGGGCTAGAGCCAGGCTGAGTTCTGAAACTGTCTCAGGAAGGAGAAACTCATGAGAGCTGTGCATGGAGACCAGGTTGGGCTGCACCATAGCACAACTGTCACCGGGTGAACACGTGCCAGGGGAGGGCCAGACCAAGGCAGAGCCTTCCCAAGCTGGTTCACAGATTGGCACACACTGAAAACAACATTCTACGTTGCACATTTACGCAGGGGACAGGGAGAAAATAATTTTCTTTGGTACAGGTTGTATATGCACCCTCTTCCTTTATATTAAAAATAAATAAATTGTTGTATGTACTGACTATATGATAAAAACATAAGCATAATTATAATTGGCTTTCATTTCAGTTTTCTGTTGATTTTAATGAATAATGTTAAACACTTATACATACTAAGAAGATACGTTACTTATACGGTTATGGGCTTAAAGTCCTCTGGGGAAAAAAATATATAAATATATATTATATATAAAATATAAATATATAATATAAAATTTATATATAAATATATATAATATAAACATTTTATATTATATATAAATATATATTATATATATTTTTTGACAGGGTCTCACTCTGTCACCCAGGCTGGACTGCAGTGGCATGGTCATGGCTCACTGTAGCTTTGACCTCCCGAGCTCAAGCCATCCACCCATCTCAGCCTCCCAAGTAGTTGGGACCACAGGTGCATGCCACCATGCCTGACTAATTTTCATATTTTTTGTAGAGATGAGGTTGAAAATATCTTTAAAATTGTTTTTTTTCTAATCATATGTTGGCAAAATTCTCCCACTTTTGTTTGTTTGCTGTATTCTTTAAAAATTTATTATTATTTTAAAAATGCTGTTTATTAATTTTTTGATATGGAGATGTGGATCTCACTATGTTGCCCAGGCTGGTATTGAACACCTGGGCTGAGGTGATCCTCCTGCCTTGGCCTCCCAAAGGGCTGGGATTATAGGCAGGAGCCACCATGCTCAGCCTGTTTGCTCTAGCATTATTATTATTTTTTTTTTTTGAGACAGAGTTTCACTCTGTCACCCAGGCTGGAGTGCAGTGGCGCAATCTCGGCTCACTGCAAGCTCTGCCTCCCGGGTTCACGCCATTCTCCTGCCTCAGCCTCTCTGAGTAGCTGGGACTACAGGTGCCCGCCACTATGCCTGGCTAATTTTTTTTTTGTATTTTTAGTAGAGACGGGGTTTCACTGTGGTCTCGATCTCCTGACCTCGTGATCCGCCCACCTCGGCCTCCCAAAGTGCTGGGATTACTGGCATGAGCCACCGCGCCCGGCCCTATTTGCTCTATTATTTTTAAAATTTTTGTTTGTCTCTTTTTGTTTGTTGCATAGTTATTAATTTTATGAATCTCATTAAGGTAAATATTAAGGGATTTTTACAATTTAGATAATAAAATATATTAGTTGTTTGCTATAAATAGTGATATTTCAGATTTTTGACCGACTTGGACTCCTGACAGCTGGCAACAGCCCACTGGCTGGTCTGAGAGTCCCTGTCACAGTCTGAGCTTGAAGGCACAGTTTGCAAAAACCCTCAAGAAGGAAAGCCCAGAACCAGCAAAATACATTTTTTTTTTCTTTTTGAGATGAAGTCTCGCTCTGTTGCCCAGGCTGGAGTGCAGTGGCGCGATCTCAGCTCACTGCAACCTCCGCCTCCCAGGTTCAAATGATTCTCTTGCCTCAGCCTCCCAAGTAGCTGGGATTACAGGGGTGCACCACCATGCCTGGTTAATTTTTTGTATTTTTAGTAGAGACGGGGTTTCACCATGTTGGCCAGGCTGGTCTCAAACTCCTGACCTTGAGTGATCCGCCCACCTCGGCCTCCCAAATTGCTGAGATTACAGGTGTGAGCCACTGTGCCCCGGCCTGGTTTTCTTTTTCTTTTGAGAAAGAGTTTCCCTTCTGTCACCCAAGCTGGAGTGCAATGGCGCGATCTCGGCTCACTGCAACCTGTGCCTCCTGTAATCCCAGCTACTTAGGAGGCTGAGGCATGAGAATCGCTCAGTTGCTGGGATTCCAGGCACACGCCACCACGCCCGGCTAATTTTTGTATTTTTAGTAGAGATGGGGGGGGTTTCATCATGTTGGCCAGGCTGGTCTCGAACTCCTGACCTCAAGTCATCCGCCCGCCTTGGCCTCCCAAAGTGCTGGGATTACAGGCATGAGCCACAGCGCCTGCCCTGGTTCTGGTTTTCTCCACTTCTGCAGCATGGTTTTCATCACCTTCTCCCACCTCCCCTTCCTCCTCCTTCACACACATTCTTCTTTGAAAATGTCATCACCACCTCCTTTATGTATGGCATGGAACCAGACCCTGGCCAGCGCTGTTTACAGCAAGAGAAGTGGGCCATAGTAGAGGAGCTGTGCCAAGCAGGCCCTGTGCTGTCAGGACAGCAGTAAGTTGTAGCTGCTCCAGACCTGACACGTGTGCTCCGAAAGGTGACTTCTTTTCTTGTTGATGAATGCATCTGAATGGAAAGTGTTAGAATGATAGGAACTTTAAATCACACTTATTTTAATATTTAACAAAATGCCTTGGCTAAGGAAAAAACTAAGCAATTGGGGCAATTGCAAAAAATCAAAGTCTGACAACCTCATAGTTATAGCCCTGTTTCCAGAGTAGTAGGCTCCCTGGCTCTGCCTTTGTGCACCCCAAAACAGCCTGGCCTGTAAGTGGAAAAGTACATGTGACATGAGAGTGTGTGTGTGTGTGTGTGT